>NC_092373.1:25328343-25962234 GCF_030028105.1 Mobula birostris | reverse complement strand
TGGTCTTACTGATGTTGGGTGAAAGGTTGTTGATACGACACTACTCAACTAGCTGGTATATCTCGCTCCTGTATGCCTTCTCATCTCCATCTGAGATCCTATCAACAATGGTTGTATCAACAGCAAATTTATAGATGGTACTTGAGCTATGCCTAGCCACACAGTCATGGGTATCGAGTGAGTAGAGCAGCGGGCTAAGCACACTCCCCTGAAGTACACAGTGTTGAGGAGGTATTATCACCAATCCGCACAGATTGTGGTCTTTCGGTTAGGAAGTCGAGGATCCAATTGCAGAGGGAGGTACAGAGACCCAGGTTCTGTAATTTCTCAATCAGGATTTTGGGAATGATGATGTTTACTGCTGAGCTATAGTTAATGAACAGCATCCTGCCATAGGTGTTTATATTGTCCAGGTGATCCAGTTGTATAGGGAGGCACACAGGCCCAGGTTTTGGAATTTGTTAATTAGTCCTGAGGGTGTGATGCTGCTGAATGCTGAGCTGTAATCAATAAATATCTTACTGTGCTCCTCTTGGGCACTGGTATGATTGTTGCCCTTTTGAAGCAGGTGGGAATCTCCTTCTGCAGCAGTGAGAGATTGAAGATATCCTTGAACAGTCCTGCCTGTTGGTTGGCATAGATTTTCAGAGCCCTAACCCGTACACCATCTGGGCCTAGGACTGGTCACCTGGAATGCCAACGCCTAGGAATTTAAAGCTGATGACTCACACCCCTGACAATCCTCCAGTGTAGACTAGTACAAGTTCTCCCTTCTTTCCCTTCCTGAAATCAACATTCAGCTCTTTACTTTTACCGATGTTGTGCAAGAGGTCCTTGTGGGGTACCACGCAACTTGATGTCCCACCTCGCTCCAATAAGCTGACTGTGGTCCGGTCAATAACAGTCATGGCATCAATAAATTTGAAGGTGGCTTTGGATTTGTGCTTAGCCCCACACAGTCATATGCATATAGAAGGTAGAGTGCGGGCAAAACACATAGCTTACAGGTATACCCACGTTGATCAGCAAGGAGGAGTTGTGACTAATCTTCACTGATTAAGATCTGCCAATGAAGAAGTCAAGGATCCAGCTACAGGGGGAGGTATAGAGGTCCAGATCTTGAAGCTTGATGGCATGATTGTCCTGATGTGGTTGCTGATATATGGGTTCCTGTTATCCAGTTGAGCCAGAGGAGAACGAAAAGCCACAGAAACCACGATGGGAGGCTGGGGAATACCACTGTAACCGATGCCATTACTGCTTCTGCAAGAATTCCTGAGTAGCAGGGAGGAAGGAGGACTAGCTTGATTGGTCTTGCATAGAGCCAGCACACACTATGGGCTGAACAGCCTCCTTCTATACAGAAACTACTGAGATTCCACAACGTTGGAAGTGTAAATGAAAAGAAGTTGAAAGGTTTTTGGGGGAAAGGAAGAAAGGTAAAACAATTCTTCAAATCACTTGAATAGTCCAACCATATTGTATGAACATTTCTAAACAGTGGTCAATTGTTTACAAATGCACTTGTATCAAAATTTAGAAAGGGAGGTGTATTTTACCGCAAAGTGTTGTGCACCTTTCAACATCAGAACGGTAGGCAGCATTTTTACTTCATCAGTTACGTAATATATAGTTCAGCTGATTTACAGTGTAGGTAGAATCACACGCCTCTTTCACCAGTCAACTTCCCAGTTCATACTTCACCTCCCACAGTCCCCCCCCCCAAGTTTCATCTATCACCTGCCACCTTGTATTTCTTCCTGCCCTCCCCTCACCTTCTTACTCTGACTTGTCCGCTTCATTTCCAGTCCTAAAGTAGGGTGTTGGCCTGAAATGTTGACTGTTTACTCTTTTCCATAGAGGCTGCCTGGCCTGCTGGGTTCCTCCAGCATTTTGTGTATTGCTTGGATTTCCAGCATCTGCAGATTTTCTTGTGTTTCTGCTAAGTTCCTCATGCATTTTGTGTGTTGCTCATATTCTGGTTGCTCAGGGCTGCAGTTAACACAAATGAACCGCAGAGCTGATCAGGATCCACCTGGAATACCACAACTGATCTACTCGTAGAGGTTGTGTACACTAGCAACAGCTGCGGTCCCTGGGCCTCTTCCTCTTAATCCAGAGATCAAACTAATTTAATATTACCTTGCTTTGTTAAATTGAAACATAACTTAGTATGTTATTTACACATTTGTCTCATTAATGTTTCAATTTCAGAGTCTATCAGCACAGACACAGGCCCTTAACCTCCATCCCTCACTCCACACCAACCATCAACTGCCCATTTGCACTAATCTTGCATTAATACCTAATTTTTATTCTCTCCACATTCTCTTCAACATCTCCCAGACTCTAAGCACTCATCTACACATTACGGACAACTCTCAGTGCCCAAATGCCAGACAACCCACACGTCTTTGGGATGTGGGAGGAAATATGAGTACCCAGAGGAAATTTCCACGGTCACACGGAGAGCATGTAAATTCCACATAGCAAGCACCTAAGATCAGGAATGAACTCGGGCCTCCAGCATTGTGACTCTGCTGGCTTCACCGCCGTTGTCCACTATATACTGCAATAGACCACATAAAAGTCAAAACTATGAAACTCGCTGTGCATTCCTATCACTGAGCACTTTCCTGAACTCCTAAATTAAAAAATTAGCATTTATTTTCAATACTGGTCTTCCATAAATCTGCACAGGTTGTCAATATTCACGTCCTTAGCTTTGTTCTAACTTGTTTGGATTACTTCCATCACAATAGAATTCAATTTGTTTCCTGCAATAGTTGGAACATTGAGACTTTGCTCTGAATAATGGGCTAGATCTCATTTCCTTGTGAAAGCCAGTTTCATTCTGTATTTAATGAACTGCAAAATATTCCTTCGATACAATTCCCCCCACTCTCATTCTCAGTTCCTTAGCATTTTTGGATCCATTTCGTACAATTCTGCTACCTTATGAATATTTTTATACGCAGGTTTCTACAAACAGCCCCTTTGTGAGAAAATGCTCCAAAATCTAAGGTTTAATTCTCATCTACAGCTGGTTTCACGGCAAAAGCTGTGCTAGAAAATAAAAAGCTTAGTATTTTGTTTTCCTCCTTCACTACCTCACTTTCAATACCCGTGGATCTCATTAATATTTAATCAGGTTCATTTTATTCAGGCACCATTGCACCAGGAAACCCTGGAAATAATAGCTAGATGCTTTGGTTGGGAACAGCAGTGATTCCCATCTTTGACACTTCAAAATGTCATTGCTTTTTGAGCAGAATTTATTACCTTTTCTAGGCCTGTTTAACTATTTTCTCCCCAAAACAAAGGAGTTAACCAAAGGAGACACAGGTGTAGATGCTGGAATCTGGACCAGAAGGAAAAAAAAACTGCTGGAGGAACTCATCGGGTTATTTATTTATTGAGATACAGCACAGAATAGGCTCTTCCAGCCCTTCGAGGAACACTGCCCCAGCAACCCATGATTTAACACTAGCCTAATCACGGGGCAATTTGCAATTTATTAACCTACCAACTGGTATGTCTTAACCAGGTTGGGTAGCGTCTGTGGAGGGTAATGGACAGTCCCACTTCCCTCCTCAGATGCTGCCTAACCTACTTAGTTCCTCCAGCAGTTTGTTAAAAAAAATTGTTCTTTTAAACATGTTTTTTTTTTATTAAGTGCAATCGTGAACAACAGCCAGATCAGAAATGCTGATCAAGTCAACTAGTTCCCAAAGAGAACTCTGATAGGCCAATCAGATGGTTCACTGCTGCTCAACGATAGAACACAAAAACAGGCACAAGGGTCACGAGTCCCTGTACCCCAGAAACACACCTGAGTGGTTCGGCGGAGGTATATGCTATGCAAGACCTGATCTGAAAACATCATGTTGACTCATAACAGATCGTGTTCACGGTGCGGCAGCTTAGTCAAGGATGGGGTGATCAGCACAGGTGGACAAATTATATCCCCAGAGGAAGATTCAGTCTATCTATTTTCAGAGCGGCAAAGTGTAGAAAATTGTAGGGGACTTGATACACTGAGGACTGTATTGTGACAAAATCCAAAGGAAAGAATAGACCAAATTTTAATTCAATTGTTCAGTGCCAGAATTTCTCAGTAACATGCAGGTAAGTGTGAAAATCCAGTTTAGATTCTGGAAGTGTGGGTTATGGGGAAATCGGAGAGGACAGTGAGGCCAATGATCACATTGTTCTACCACTCAGTTAAATCATCACTAAATCTGGAATAACAAACTATTTGCTGGAAGCTCTCAGTGAACAGAGCAACATGTGTGGGAGGAGAACTGTTTTAGTTCAAAACACACTTGAGTTCTCACAGCAGATTGTTTGTGGCTCTAGATTTCAACATTTGCCATCTCTTGCATCACCACCAAATTTTAATAGCCTAATGGCTATTCCTTCTTCCATTTCAGAGACATCAAAGACCCAGCCGTCCAGCTACAAGAGGCACAGAAGCTTTAAGTCCCACACCTGCAGGTTCAGGAACATTCATTGCCCTACAACAATCAGCTTCTCGAAATGGCATGGAAAACGTCATTCACCACTACACTGAACTGATTCACTGAACGGACTCCTTTCAAAGATCCTTTACAACTCATGCACTCAATATTATTTTTACTTTCACAATTTATCATCTTTAGCACGTTGTCTTTGCTTAGCTTTTCTTAAAAATCTCCCCCCTCCCCTTGTTTCGACAATAAATTTACTTTGAACTTTCAAGCTGGAACTCTGCAACCATTAGCCAACTTCTAATGAATTGGGCTAGGTTTGTATGAATTTAGGCTGTTCAGTATTACCACTGGTTTTTGATTTCAGTTGATAAGGTACGATGTTCATTGTACAGGAAGAAAATCCGGATTATCCGGACAGGAATTGAGCCTATACCAAAGTTAGTTCAGGAACAATCCAGTCAGCGCAGCTCTCTCCCTTCAACTCTTTTAAATAATTATCCGATTGCCTTTTGAAGGCTTCGATTAAAACTATTTTCCACTTCCAGATCTACAGTACATTCCAAATTCTAACCACTCATAGATGTAGAAAAAAGCTTTTAATCACCTTTGGCCTTTTACAAATTATCTTAAATTTGTGGTCTCTGCTAATCAACCACAAGGAGAAACTGCTTCCAGCTGCTTACTTAATCTAAACTTTTCATGATTAGCCCTTAAAAAATCTCTTAGCCTTTCCTAATCTAATGCAGAACAACAGTCTCTTCAGTCTTGCTCTGTAATTGTAAACACTCAGTCCTGGAACCATCATAGTTAATCACATTGACAAAACTTTTCTTAAAACATTGGACACAATAGATCAGATGCAGCCACGTTAGATAAAGATTCAGTGTGGAGTCCTAGATTTTGTACTCTATAAAGCCCCAGAGGTTGCCACCGAAGCAAAGAGAAAGCTTACAATTTCCTAAAAATTCTTTGACTGAAATATTCAAACTAGAAATAGGAAAATGTCATAATTCATTTGGAATTGAACTGCAGAAGGACTTGCAAAAAAGGTGCATGGGCTGATTCTCATACAATCTTTTTAGAGCTTGTAGAGTTTTGTAGGCATGTGGCTAAAAAGAGATGGATGACCAATGGCTCTTGGGGGTAGACATTACTTAAGTAGCATTAATGAGACTGACTGTCTTTATATTCAACAACAACTCTATCCTAAAATACCTTGGACTCCTGGAAATTATTGTATGAAGAGTATTAGTACCTTTCAACATCTCAGCATTATTCAATGCTCTACCTTTGTTTTTAGATGAAAAGTAATGGCCTTAAGCTTCTCCATATTATATTTGAAGTATCTCATTTGTACTCATTCACTTGTCTGTCCCCTTGAAACTTCTTTCCCACACTACCATCCAGATTTATATTTTCAGCAAAGATAGCTCAGATGGATTTGATTCTCCTATGCAAACCAGTGAAAGACAAGGTGAAAAGCTGGGGGCCCCAGCACCAATCACTGCAACAGCCAACTACTCACAACATTCAAAACCTAAAAGTGATCCAATTATTCCTAATTTCTGCCTTCTGCCCAGTAACCAATCCTTAATCCACACTAGTGTTTTATCTCTGATACCAGACACACTGATTTTTGTTTAATAATCTTATGTGTAGCATTTCATCAAAGACGTTCTGAATGTCCAAACATAAAACACCTAGTTACCCTTTATTTATTCTGCTAGCTAATTTTTTAAAACATTACCAAATTTGTAAATGCAATTTTCCTTCCATGAATCCACCTACTGTGCCCATCATAAAATGTATTTTTTATTTTAATCAATTTTCTCACCTTGACTACTACACAATCAATGACTCATCAAACACCAGACTTCTCAGTTGCTGCACTTAAAGGTTGTTGTGGGCAAAGGATTTATTTTCCAAGTAGCAGTACATTTGAGTCAGCTGACTTAATTAACCAGTTCTAGCTGGTTACCTAATTAACTGGGAGATGACTTGTTTACTACTTTTTATAACAGTCATTTTAAAAGTACAGGTTTAAGGGAATTTAACTGTATTACTTAAATTAAACAAATATTTCTTTTAAGTGTAGGTAAATACAAAAACAAAGTTAATAGCTTGGAACTTCTACAAGATAAATTCAGCAATAATTCTAATACAGGTTGAGCACCCCTCATCTGAAATTCCAAATTCTGAATCCTCCGAAATCCAGAGCACTGACATGATGTCATAAATGGAAAATTTCTCAAAGTGCTGGGATGGTTCCCAAGCAATGCACAGGTTTCTGCATACCATAGATGATTCTGAGAAATGACCTCACATATGTAATGAACAGAAGATAATGAAAAATTGAAAAACACTGCGTAAAGCAAACAAATGAATATCTTGATATGTATTGAAAGAGTGGATTTGTCAGCGTTGGACTGAATGTACCTTGCTTAATGGTATGCTAATCATGATGAACTAAAAACTGAATTATGAATATTCAGCAGGCTGGTTGCAGAAATTTAAGAAAAGGCATGGCATTAAATTTTTAAAGATTTGTGGTGATAAAATGTCTGCAGATCACGAAGCAGCAGAGAAATTCATTGGTGACTTTGCCAAGATCGTTTCTGATGAAAATCTAATATGCAGAACGGTTGCATCAGTACACACATGAGATGAACAAGTGTAAAGCTCAGAGTGGGGAATGATGGTGATGCCAAACAGCCACTGACTGTCCATCTGGATGGCCGGGGCACTGATAGCTTACCTTTCTGATGGTTCAATGTTCACATTACTGTTTCATGCACAAAATCACTAAGTATATTACATAAAACTACTTTCATGGTAAATGTATAAGCAATAGATGTATTGTAAATGGATTTTGTGTTTAGACTTTGGTCCCGTCCCCAAACTATCTCATTATATAGATGCAAATATTCCAAAATCTGAAAAAAATCCTAAACACTTACAGCCCCAAGCGTTTTGGATCAGAGGTGCTTAACCTGTATAGCAAATTGTACACTTTTGACAGCACTGATTCCCAATCACAATTTAAGCTTTCTCCCTCATTCTCTCTCTATATCTTTCTCTTTATTTTTGCAATCCTGACCCCTGCCTAAAAGAATAACTGACAGTGTACAGTGGCTGTGTTTCTCTACATTACTGCATGAAGTCAAAATTATCATCATTATTACAACGTACATAGATAGGCAAGGTTTACAGGGAAATGAATTTGAATTTGTATTTATTTAAATCTTACATCCATCCCACAACATGATGGAGTAAAAATCTTTGCGTTATGACTCCATCGCAATGCACAGACATGTGAGTTTATTAGTCTAATGGCCTGTAGAAAGAAGCTGTCCCGTAGACTATTGGGCTTGGCTTTAATGCTGCGGTACCGTTTGCCAGAACGAAGCAGCTGAAACAGTTTATGGTTGGGGTGACTGGTCTCCCCGATGATTTTCCAGGCCTTCTTTACACACCTGCTGCTGTAAATGTCCTCAGTGGAGGGAAGTTCACATCCACAGATGCGCTGGGCTATCCGTACCACTCTCTGCAGTGCCCAGCGATCAAGGCTGATGCAGTTCCTGTACCAGGCCGTGATACAGTTCATGCCGAACTTCTCCAGTCGTCTGAGGTGGAAGAGATGCTGTTGCGCTTTTTTGGCCACACAGCCAATACCTACAATCCAGGTGAGATCTTCGGTGATGTGTAAATTGAGGAACTTGAAACCACTCACCCTCTCAAAGGCAGTCCCATTGATGGATCAGACACAGGCGCATGGGACTAGGCCTGTTGGGTAGCAAGGACAAATTGGGCCAAAGGTCCTGTATCTGTGCTATGTGACTCTATTTAATAGGCTGGAATTCTTAGCACATCTCTGTAACCAAAGACTTTCACTTACATAAATAAACTCCCAGAAGCTCCCCACTCTAAATCAGCATCCTTTGTTCCAGTTTATCTGGCAGATTGAGGAACCACATGATAATGCCAGGCTGGTGATGCAATCAGTGTGAATTGTTGCCAATCTTCGACAGTTTGTTTGGGGAGAAGCTGATGATCAACTCAAAGAGAAGCCATAAAAACTTGACTACCCAGTTTCCTCATTTCCCAGTACCAGCCCCCCACCCTAGGATGGAATGAAAATGAACTGGAAGAAATAAATGAAAGTCTAAATACTACATTAAAATGTACCAAATGCTTGTTTTGTCTTGTCTACTGAGATGTAAAGAAATTCTCTTACCTAAGAGAATGCAAGTAACAGCTCAAGTACCTTCTGCAAGAGGTCAGTATAAAGTGCTCCATGTCCCTAAACTCATGCTGGTGAGCTTTACTATTCTTTCTCTTTTTTTTTGGCGTGTGCGTGCGTGCGTGCGTCCATGGGTGCCTCTCTGCCTGTGCGCGATGATGTCATTTTCATGCCTTTACAAGGCGCAGAGCAAGAGAGAGACTGTGTGGCACGCCATTCCTCACACAGATATTTTTGCAGCATTTTTCCCTTTATTTTACGAGGTCGAGTTGCGATCTCGACACTCAACCGGGCATGGATGGAAAGTGTACTCGGGAGCGGACCCGACTGGATTCGAACCCGGGAACCTCCGCTCTGGGGTCCGGCGCTGATGCCATTGCGCCGCCAGCCGGCCCAACAATTCTTGCAGTGTGATCCATGACTGACAACAAACTCAAGGATGCTGTATGGAAGATAGTACAATGTTCATTCAGATTTCCTGCAGGGAAAGTACTGGACATTTAGAGTTGGTGGTGAAAAATGAAACCAATACACAATTCATTTTTTAAATTGTCATTCAGGCTGCAGAATAGGATTCTGTCCCAAACACTTTGAACAGTGTGCCTTTCTACTTCACATGCATCACATAGGCACTGTCTTGGGAAGAAATGTATTGTAAAAATGTTTTTGGCCATTTAAGAAAAAACTGTGGAAACCTGTGGAAGTTCAGCTGCAGAAAATCAATCTCCCACCAGCTCTGTAAGGTTTTTGAAACAATGAGATAGGAAAAAAAGAAATGCTGGAAGTGGAGAAGTAAACAAATTACAGCAACTGGGAGTTAGACTCATTCTGTATACTTTATCATCCTTCAAACCAGTCTCCCTGTCCGTCCCTTTTCCACAAATTGTCATGCAACTAGAGAAAGGGATATGGGGTTATCTGGTACTGTGGGTCAGAACATTAGTCATTTCTCTCTGCAGCTGTATCTCTCTACCCAAACTAAATTGTACATCACTTCCCTCTGTAGACACTTGATAGTTCATGTGATCAGAAGTCACCTTTGACTTATATTCTATGCATGGGTATCTTCCTGTTAGGAGCAATTGACAGTGCAAAGTGGCTTTGATGTAGTCTCGACTTCCAGCTGCTTACATTCACCACAAAAACAAAAACGGAATATTGTTCAGAGCTAATAATTAGTTAGAAAATGGAACTATTCAATGGGCGCACAGAGATATTTTTGAGGGTAAGTCATGTTAGAATACAAAAGGGAGATTGATAACAGCACTGGGATCCTGAAGCAAGAAAATGCCAACTGCTTACATCACTTGTTACAAAATGAAACAAAATATTGGCCAAAGGAATGGAAAAGCCTGCATGGCCAAAGCCTCTTTGATGCTGTGACTAAGAAGCATA
The DNA here is from genome assembly GCF_030028105.1 of Mobula birostris. Lineage (NCBI taxonomy): Eukaryota > Metazoa > Chordata > Chondrichthyes > Myliobatiformes > Myliobatidae > Mobula > Mobula birostris. Next base: position 25,952,127 of record NC_092373.1, on the reverse strand, counting down.
TGCATTTGGCTCCTGCCTTTTAGCACTGCTAGTTCTCACTTCTCTGACCAGACTGCTGAAACAGATACTCTGTCCCAAGGTCCAAAATGTGATGAGGTTACTGAGTAGACAGATGATTCAAGGCGGTGCTCATAACTTCTTGAAGAAGCTCAGTGACCATTCAAAATGGAGCAGTGATCATGATGAAACAGATCAACGAGCTATAGTACTCAGCCACTCTGTGTAAGGGGTGCACCACATACAGGCGTAGAGTCATAAAATTGTGCAATGTAGAAACAGACTCCTTTGTTCCAAACGTTACATGCCGACCACAATGCCCATCTAAGTTATTTGCCTGTAATCAACCCATGTCCTTCTAAACTTTTCCTATCATCAACTTGTTAAAGTGCCTTTTAATATACCTGACTCAATCACTTCTTCTGGCAGTTCACTCCATAAACAAATCGTGTTCTGGGTGTAAAAGTTGTCCTTCTGCTTCTTATTATCACTCCCCTCTCATCTTAAGCCCATGCCCTGTAGTTCTTAATTCCAGAACCTTGGGAAAAAAAAGCTCTGCTCTTTTTAAAATCCTATCTACACTTAGTTTCCACTTCATTAGGTATCTCCTGAAGCAGCCTGGCCATCCTCTCTGACCTCTCTCATTAACAAGGCATTGTCATCCACAGAACTGCTGCTCACCAGATGCATGTTGGTTCTCTCACCATTCTCTGTAAACTCTAGAGACTTGTGTGTGAAAATCCCAGGAGATCAGCAGTTTCCGAGATACTCAAACCACCCCTTCTGGTACCAGCAATCATTCCACTGTCAAAGTCACTTAGATCACATTTCTTTCCCTTTCTGATGCTTAGTCTGTAAAACAACTGAACCCCTCAACCATGCCAGCCGGCATTTATGCATTGAGTTGCTGCCACATGATTGGCTGATTATGTATTTGCATTAACGAGCAGGTGTACCTAATAAAGTGGCCACTGAGTATATGCCTCTCATGACTCTAAACACCTCTCTGGGATCACTCCTCCTTTTCCTACACCGCAAGGAATGAAGTTCTAGCCTGCTCAACCACTCTTCATGGCTCAGTGGCAGCATCTTCATGAATCTTTTCTGGACTATTTCCAGCTTAATAGCAATATCAACTACTCACACAACCACTCCTCCTACCCCATCTGTAGAAAAAACTAATGTGCAGTTCCCAAACCTGCCTCAATAACCACCAAAGAACCCATAAAAGCAGATCTGGAAGCAAGTCATGTTTAGTCTCAATAGATTGCATAAAAAGAAGCAAAAGAACAAGATTCCTACCAACCTATAGAGATTTTCTGGGCCCCTTTTTTTTAATGCAGTTCAGAGAAGCCATTAACCTAATCACAATGTCTCTTCACAACTAAAATAAGACCTTTGCCTTTTATTTTGAAGTTTCAGTAGCTTCTATCTTAGGCTGAGGCAGGATGATGAGTCCAGCAATTTTCATGTGTACTGACTATCTCTGATAGAAGTATAACTACAGAGAATAAATTTAGACTTTGTAATTTCATGCCTGAACCAATCCAAATTGATTCAAATTTCAACTTCTGCATGACAAACCATAATTCATGGGAAGCTGAAACAGCCAGCCTATAATGAAATGCAGCCAGGGCTCGACAAAGCTGTGAGTTGCTCAGTGCCCATTGGAGAAACGCCACATGCGGAATTAAGCGTGGCATCTGAAGGAAAAGAAGTGGAGCTAATGCATCAGGTCAAAGACCTTTATCAGAACTAGGAAGGAGAAAATGCAGGATAAGCTTCCGGGTGCAGAGATGGTGGAGGTGTGACAGGTAGGACAATGAGTGAGAGGGTGAGACACATGCTAGGAGCCACACTCACGTCCCCATCTACATCAACGGAGCTGTAGTGGAGCGTGTATCAAGCTTCAAATTCCTTGGTATCCACATTTCTGAGGATGTCACCTGGTCCATGAACTCCTCCATCCTGATCAGAAAGGTGCAACCGTGCCTTTATTTCCTGCGAAGCATCAAGAAAGCTCACCTCTGTCCCAAGATACAGACTGACTTTTACCACTGTACCATTGAGAGCACGCTCACCAACTGCATCTCAGTGTGGTATGGCAATTGTCCCATATGGGACCGCAATGCGCTCCAGTGTGTGGTGAAAACTGCCCAGCAGATTATCGGCACCCAATTGCCCACCATTGAGAACATCTACCATAAACGCTGCCTGGGCAGGGCGAAAAGCATTATCAGGGATGCATCTCACTGTAACCATGGACTTTTTACTCTCCTCCTATACGGTAAGCGCTACAGGACCCTCCGCTCTCGCACCAGCAGGCACAGGAAGAGCTTCTTCCCAGAGGCTGTGACCCTGCAGAACCTCACATCACAGCACTAAGCAGTATTGCATCCATATTGTACTGTCTCAGTACTTTTATATTTGTGTGCTGTAGCACTTACTTTTTATTCGCAGTTATTTTGTAAATAACACTATTCTTTGCATTTCTGGTCAGATGTTAACTACATTTCATTGGCTTTGTATATGTACTTGGCACAATGGCAATAAAGTTGAATCTAACCTAAACTAATCTAATCTAATGTTTTTAAACATGAGAAAGTCTGTAGATATTGGAAATCCAAAGCAATGCACACAAAATTTTGGAGGAACTCTGCAGGCCAGGCAGCAATAATGGAAATGACTAGATTGTTGACGATTGGGGCTGAGACCCCTCCTCAGGACTGAGAAGGAGGGGGGAAGATGCCAGAATATAAAGGTGGGGGGAGGGGAAGGAGGCTAGGTGATAGGTGATAGGTGAAGCCAGGTGGGTGGGAAAGGTCAAGGGTTGGAGAAGAAGGAATCTAACAGGAGAGGAGAGTGGAGCATGCAGCTAAAATCAAATCACCATCTACGACTGATCTGTTTTTTAGAGAATGGGATAGATTAGGCATTAAACGATTTCAGGATCTGTTTGTTGGAGGGAATTTTTCTTCTTTTGAGCAGCTGTCAGTGAAATATAACTTAACAAATACCCACTTTTTCGATATCTACAGATTAGAGATTTTTAAAGATCTAAACTACATATATATCCTACCTGCCTGGAAAAGAACATAATAGATGTAACTTTTAATTTGAAACCTTTTAACAATGGCTCAATATCTTATATTTATGGTCTGTTGTTGGGACTGAGAATGGCTCCTTTAGACAAAATTAAAAAAGATTGGGAAAAGGATTTACAGACTTCATTATCTGATGAGACCTGGAGGGCTATTTTCAAATTGGTTAATTCTTCATCATTATGTGCTTGTCATTCTCTCCTACAATTTAAAGTGGTACATAGGGCTCATATGTCTAAAGACAAGCTCTCTCGTTTTTTTGCAAATATATCTTATTGTGACAGATGTAATAATGGAGATATGTTTTGGTCATGTTCGAGCCTTGAAAAATATTGGAAAGATGTATTCCAAACTTTTTCCGTACTTTTTACAGTTAATTTTAAGCCCAATCCTTTGACTGCCTTATTTGGTATTGTTGAGGAAAGAGCTATAATTTTGGAGCCTTCTCATTTGCTGGTACTGGCTTTTATTTCTCTTATAAATAGGAGGACGATCTTGCTTAAATGGAAGGAGGTTGCCCCCCCCCACACATGCTCAATGGTTATGCGATGTTATGTCATGTTGAAATTTAGATAAGATTTGTTGTTTGATTCTGATTCTAAACAAGATTTTCAAACGTTATGGGAACCCTTTCTGAACTATTTTGAAAATCTTTGAATTGTTATTGTTATTAAAATATTGATCTAGGCTATTATTATAAAACACTATATGGTAAAGTACTCTTTTTTTCCCTGTTTTTTTACCAACCAGCTTTGTCTTGGTAGTCGGTGTAGATTTTTTTAATAATATAATTAACCATATTATTGTATTTCATAATTCAATTTATTTTATTTGATTGATCATGAATATGGGATACCGTGATTGTATCTGTGTGATTTATATATAGTGCATTATGTGCCACTTCATTTTGATTTATAATAAGTATCCTTATGAATTCTGTATTTATGTATATGAAATTTAAATTTAATAAGAATATTGGAAAAAGAAAGAAAGATCAAATCAAGTTTCTTTACCAGTATCACAGAGGTGATGGAAACCCTTAGCAACGAGAATCATCCTTCTTCAGCCCTTTACCTCTTCCACTTATCACCTCCCAGCTTCTCACATCACACCCCCTGCTCTCCATCCACCCAACTCCCACCTATCACCTGGCAGCTTGTACACCTCCCCCTCTTCGTATTCTGGTTTCTGCCCCCTTCCTTTCCAGTCATGATGAAGGGTCTCGGCTCAAAGCCCATAGCCTCTGCACTCCACCCTGCCCTGTCCCACTTGAAAAATGTTGCCTCATACGCTAGGATGCTATTAATCAACTACAGCTTAATGTTTCACAGATCATCCCTCAGAAGCTGGTGGGTAAGCTATCCTTGTTGGGGTTCAAGCAACACACATAAAAGTTGCTGGTGAACGCAGCAGGCCAGGCAGCATCTCTAGGAAGAGGTGCAGTCGACGTTTCAGGTCAGTCCTGACGAAGGGTCTCGGCCTGAAACGTCGACTGCACCTCTTCCTAGAGATGCTGCCTGGCCTGCTGCGTTCACCAGCAACTTCTATGTGTGTTGCTTGAATTTCCAGCATCTGCAGAATTCCTGTTGTTTTCGTTCTTGTTGGGGTTCAGCAACTCTCTCTGTAACTGGATTTGGATTTCTTGAAAGAAAAACCAGAGTCAGTCTGTGTTGGCAGCAACATCTCTCGCCTCTAGCTCCATCACGCTGAGTACTGGCACCCTCCCCCCACACCCCAGGGCTGTGCGCTTAGCCCACTGCTGACTCATAAATACATTGCTAGATCCAATTCAAGCAGAATCATCAAGTGTTCGATGATGACACAACAGCGGTTGGCCCCATCAATGACGACGATGAGATGGCATACAGGCAGGAGGTACAGCAGCTGGTAGAATGGTGTGAGCACAACAACTTGAGTCTCCACATGAACGAGACCACAGAGATGATTGTGGGCTTTAGGAAGGTGCAGACTGACCACTCCTCACTGCACACAAATGGCTCCATCGTAGAGAAAATTAGGAACGCCATATTTCTGGGAGTTTACATAACAGACAATCTCACCTGGTCCCTCTAAAACCACTTCTTTGGTCAAGAAAGCACAGCCGTGTCTCCACTTCCTGAGGAGATTGAGGCCAGCGAGGCTCCCTCCTCCACTTCCTGAGGAGATTGAGGCCAACAAGGCTCCCTCCCCCCCAACTTTTATAGGAGCACCACTGAGAGTGTCTTGACCAGCTGCTTCACTGTTTTTTGGGAACTGCAAGGCACCTGACCACAAGTCCCTACAAAGGATTGCGAGGGACTGCTAAGAGAATCACCAGGGTCTCTCTTCCAACCATTAGATATATTTATCAGGAGCTCTTAGCATTGACAATGATCCCTCCCATTTGTCTAACAATCTCCTTGACCCCCTACCATCAGGCAGGAGGTACCGTAGCATTAGGTCAAGGATTGTTAGGATGTTCTCCTGCCTGTGAGACTACTGAACTTCCTGTCACCACCCAGGTCTCGTCACATATGAAGCGCCAGTAGTGTTATACTTTTTATCTTGTCTCTTAAATACGTCTTATCATTTGTTAGTTTATTTGTGGTAATATTAATTTTGTGCTGTGCCAGTTATATGTACTGTGTTGTGCTCCTTGGTCCAGAGGTGTACATTTTCCCTCCATAAATGCAGCCTGACCTGCTGAGTTCCTTCAGCACCTTTTATGTGTTTCACGGTCTGATATGTTGTAGTACTGTGGGGCATAGATTGACAGAGTTATACAGCAGGGAAAGAGGCCCTCAGCTCAACTGATCCAGGCTTACCAATATGCCTAGTTAATCTGATCCCATTTGCCCACCTTTGGCCCAGTTCCCTCTAAACATTTCCTATCCATGCACCTGTTCAAACGCAATGTGTTCAATACATATTAATGATGTCATGAGGCTCCACAGGTAACTCTGTTTGAAATGCAAGAAATAACTAGAATTGAAAGAAAGAATAGGTTCAATCAAGTATTTGAGATTTGAATATTACAAATTAGTGGAGATTGAAGTATTTTTCGGGGAAAAAAGACATCAACGGTGAGCAGTTGAATCATTTAGCCATGGCACAACCTATCAGCCAAATGGGGACACAAGAGGCTGCAGATGCTGAAATTCAGAGAAAAATACAAACTGCTGGATGAAGTAAGTGGGTCATGTAGGTTCTGTGAAGGCAAAGAGATGGTCAATATCGACCCTGCATCAGTTACTCCAACAGTACTTTTTTTTGCCCCAACCAGCTCTGACTGCAATCCCTGATACCAGTAATGATAATTTGCTACCATCGGCTAAAGGTCTAGTGATAAGTTGCAATGATCCATTTCAAAATAAGCCGGGATGCAGCAGAGTATGATTTGGAGACTTGGGAAACATCTTTAGTTGGTTTATGCATGGTTCACTACTCCAGTAGACTTATCAAGCTTGACATTCTTTTTTTAAAATTTCATTGCTAGTACTTAATCATGCTATGATTTTCTAAACGTCCTGTTACCATGTTATTAATAATGGATTTGAGAACTACGCAGGCAAATAATGTCAGTCCAACTGGTTTGTAATTTCCTATTTTCCCTCTGTCTCCATTTTTTAATTAATAACATGCAATCATGTTGTACATTCATTGCTCAGTGTTCCACACTCCAGACAGAATAACACATACTCTTAAAGCAATAAAATGTCCCAAGGCACCTCATAGGTGTATTATCAAACAAACCAATAAACAGTTTTTTTTAAAAACAGATAACCTTGGTGAAAATTGTAGGATTTAAAATGTGCTGTAAAGGAGGACTGAAGGCTAGAACAGCTGATCCCAAAATTTCTCAAAGAGAATCCCACACTTTCACAATTATGTTCTCCCTTCACCTCCCAATAGAGAGCTGATGAGATGGAGGACTGTTTGTTTTAGGAGTTGAGGACATGCCAGATATTTCTGGATTCTGCTCACAGCTGAGGGACCTGCCATACTGAATATTAATTCTTATTTATTTTAATCTCTGTAAATTTACTAATTATCTCAAATTTACTGAGAGTTTTTGGGATACTTGGATACACACGATAAAATTAGCTGAAATTAAGGGAAAATCTTGCCTGACAAATCTCTTGGAATTGTTTGAGGAAGTTCTAGGCAGGACAGACAAAGGAAAGTCCATAGATGATGCTTACTTGAATTTTCAGAAGACCTTTGACAAGGTGCCGCATATGAGGCTGCTAAACAAGATAGTCACATGCTATTATAGGAAAGATACTAGCATGGATAGAAGATTGGCTGGCTGCCAGGAGGCAAAGATTGGGAATAAAAGGAGTGCTTTCTGGTTGGCTGCCGGTGACCAGTGGTTGGTGTTGGGACTGCATCTTTTCACAATACAAGTCAATGATTTGGATGACAAATTGAGGTCTTCGTGGCCAGGCTTGCGGATGATACAAAGATAGGTGGAGGGGCAGGTAGTGCGAGGAAGCCAGGAGCCTGGACTGATTAGGATGGGCAAAAGGTGGCAGATGGAATACAGCTGAGGAAAGTGTATAGTCACACACTTTGGTAGAAGGAATAAGGGCATGGATTACTTTCTAAAAGGGAATGAATTCAGAAAATCAGAGGTGCAAATATACTTTAGAGTCCTAGTGCAGGATTCCTTAAAGCAGAGGTTCCCAACGTTTTTAATGCCATGGACCCTTACCATTAACCAAGGGGTCTGAGGACCCCAGGTTGGGAACCCCTGTCTGAAAGGCTAACTGGCAGGTTGAGTCAGTAATAAGGTAAGCAAACATAATGTTAGCATTTATTTTGACAGGACTAGAATATGAAAACAAGGATATAATGCCGAGGCCTTTAAGGCATTGGTCAGACCACATACAGCGTATTGTGAGCAGTTTTGATCCCCTTATCTAAGGAAGGATATGTTGGTGTTGGTGAGGGGCCGAAGGAGGTTTATGAGAATGATCCTGGGAATGAAAGGGTTAACATGGGAGGATCATTTTAATGGCTCTGAACCTGTGCTTATTGGAGTTTAGAAAAACGAGTGGGGATCTCATCGCAACATACCAAATATTGAAAGGCCTGGATGGAATAGACATGGGGGATGATGATTTCAATTGTGGAAGAGTCTAAGACCAGAGGACAAGGGAGGTCCCTTTAGAACAGAGGTGAGAAGGAATTTCTTTAGCTAGAGATTGTGAATCTGTGGAATTCATTATCAGCCAGCTATGGATGCCAAGTTATTGGGTTATTAGTTTCATAATTAATAATGATGTCAAAGGTTATGTGACGAGGACAGGGGAATAAGGTTAGAGGGAAAATAAATCAGTCATGATCAAATGCCGAATCAGACTCGATGGGCTGAATAGACTAATTCTGCTCCTATGTATTATCGTCTCTTGAATCACCTGTAATCCTTTGTCTGACAGCCACCAATACTGAGGCAGTCACCATCCCAGTCCGGGAACCACTAAACCGGAGGACGTTCATGAAGCCAGAACTGGAAAAGGGCAGATACCCTGGGAGCTGTCACTGCTGAAGATGTTGACAGAAATGGAGTGTAGGTGAGAAGGTATTGTAAGACAAGGTTGAGAATTGGGAGGTGTGGTTTAAAATTAATTGATTAATTTTTCAGATCTGTCTGTCACTGGCAAGGCCAGCAGTTATTCACTATTTCTAATTGACAGCCATGTTGACAGTTCAGCATGGGAGCGGATAGATGATGGAATACAATATGACTGAGCAGGGTTTGAGATGGATCTATTAGTGCATGGGATAGCAGCTGAGACTGCACTGGAATATTCAAGTCCAATGTATCAAAGACTTTGGTAAAAGTTTCAGCAGCAGGTCAGCTGAAGTGAAGACCTTTACTGTCAAATCAGTCTGCTCAGTGAGGAGATATGTGGCTGGAATTTCATTATGATAACAGGCTGCAAAAACTCTTGTTCACCTCAGAGAGACGGATGAAATTGGTGACTAGGTGAAGAGACTGTGACAGAGAGTGAACACACTGTATTTGGTCGTTCCAGTATTTTGATGGAGGTTATTTCTGTTCATTGGCAAAAGCTCTGACAATTTAGGGACACCGCAGTAACATACACTTCTGTTGGTAAAGGAATCATATGTGACATTTTACAACTCATTTCTTTATTATGAATTTAATGTATATGCAGCTGTGGTAACAGCCAGATTGAAGTCCTCTTTAAACATTGGGATATGCTGTCATTTTCTTTCAACGCTTAATTAATAAATGAGCAACGTATGATCATTTAGGCTACAATTAGAATATTGTGTTTATTTCTGTTCGCCACACTATGGGAAAGCTAGAGAGGGTTCAGAAAAGGTTAACAGAGATATTGCCTGGATTAGTGGGCTTGAGTTACAAGGACAGGTTAAATAAACTGGGACTATTTTTGCTGGAGCAAAGGAGGATGAGGGGTGACACGATAAACTTACGAGAGGCTTGGAAAGGGTAGGTAACCAGAATCCTTTCCTCCTGCAGAGGCTGCCTGACTTGCTGAGATCCACAAGCAGATTGCCTTTTTTGCTTCCGTTTCCAATGCTAGGGGTGTCTAAAACTATAGGGTTTGAGGTAAGAGGGAGGAGGTCTGAAGGGTAGGCTTTCCACACAGAGTAGTTGGTGTTGGACTGTGTGGCCACAGTTGAGGGCTGTCCCCGCACATCCTTAGGTTGTGTTGCATGTTAGCACAACTGACACACTCCACTGTATGTTCCGATGTACATGTGATAAAAGAATGAATCTGAATTTGAATGAGCTGCCACAGGAGGTGGTGGAGACAGGAACAATAACAACATTAGGAGGTATCTGGAGAGGTACTTGAATGAACAAGGCATACAGGGATATGGAACTAACGAAGACAAACGAGTTTAGTATAGATTGGCATGACTGTTGGTATAGATGTGGCGGGCTGAAAGACTTCTTGTACAACACTACCTGGAAATTAGGATACATACAAGGAGGGATAGCACATTCATTCATTTGTAAGGCTAGTGATGGTGTGGGGATGGAACTGGACTCTCTCACGGCGATGTCTGAAAAGAGGATGCTGTCTAAGTTGCATGCCATCTTGGTCAATGTTTCCCATCCACTACATAATGTACTGGGTGGGCACAGGAGTACATTCAGCCAGAGACTCATTCCTCCGAGATGCAGCACAGAGCGTCATAGGAAGTCATTCCTGCCTGTGGCCATCAAACTTTACAACTCCTCCCTTGGAGGGTCAGACACTCTGAGCCAGTAGGCTGGTCCTGGACTTATTTCATAATTTACTGGCATAATTTACATATTACTATTTAACTATTTATGGTTCTATTACTATTTATTATTTATGGTGCAACTGTAACAAAAACCAATTTCCCCTGGGATCAATGAAGTATGACTATACTATACTATACACCTCTGGTGAAGGAGCTTATCGCGTCCATTCCAGGGCAGCTCACATACCTTTGATCCCCACTGGACACTCAGCTCTCACGTGTGGCTTCAAGTCGCTGTTTGCATTCAACAGCAGCCACCACCCGGTACACCACTTCAACAGGTGGGCTAAGCCAGGTGAGGGCAGCTGGTGGTCTCATACCCCGGGGAGGGAGGGGCATGCCTATTCCAGCATGCGACGTAGGCTCCGGCGGACTGGGCGGAGGAGATCTACAGTGAGATCCAATGGGTAGGAAGGTGGTACTGCAACACTAAGTGGAGAGAAAAGGGTGTGACAAGGACAGAAGACGTCGTGGTCATCCACTGCAACCAAGGAAGACCCCAGTTTGTGACGCTTGTTCTCAACAATGGACCCAGACTTCTGAAGTCCAGAGTGGAACTGTCCCAGTGTAATGTCTTTTTCACTTTATAAACTCTCTTACACAGGTTTCCTGTCATTGTCAGATATGATGGACAACCATCATGTACAAGGGTTAAAGGAACTTAAACTTCTTACTGGTATAATTGTGTACATTTCTTACCTGAATGGTAGTAACACAAACCAGTAGGTACCTGTAATACAAATTCCCTTTCACCACCCATCACATGCCACTATTTATTTCTATTCTGCACAACTGAAAATACACCCAACACAAAATGAAATGTGTTAATGAGCATTTCCAGGCGGTTTAATGTCATTCTGGAAATTTAAGTATGCACACTTCGAAGTGTGAGTTCCTGCAAAGCAGTTAATGTAGTTTCCTTTAGGGACAAAGCACTGGTCTCTGGTCACCCCTGATTGTTGCTGACAGCACCACCTACAAATCTCCACCAGACCATCAGCCCGGGACAATAAAGTCACACTGACAATTTCCACCAATACAATTCCAGAAATAAATATACCACTCGTAATTCGACAATCAGAATTATTTCCCAGCATTGAACAAAATCAGGGAATATCTCAGGTCAGGGCAAGGCTACTGGGAACGTTTGATCTGTACCAATACTTGTTGTTGAGGTGAGACAATGGCTAAGCTCTCATTCCTGGATTTAAAGAACTGATGCTCCCCGATTCTACTGAATGATGGCAGACACCACAATTGCTGCCATTTTGTTTCCTTCAAACAACAAGTGGATTCTAATCATACTCTGTAAAGCTGAGATAATTGAAAATGCATCCACGCTTGTCTTAATTCGCACACCAAAATACTCAATGCTCACTGGTTAGCCAATTTCACATCCCTCTTCTTAAATCACAGCTCATAATCTCTGTAGCATGGACCAGCTTCCTTCCTCTCTGAGACTGCTATAGTTCACCATTTCCAGACGTCACAAGTTTAACATTGCATTATTGGCCTTCAGCTTACAAATTCGCAATTTCCTCCCGCAGCCTCTCTCTCCCCTATCCTGACTTCAACAATGCAACTGAATTCAGGAAGTGGAGTACAAACAATGTACATTTTCTAAATAACACACATCAAAGTTGCTGGTGAACGCAGCAGACCAGGCAGCATCTCTAGGAAGAGGTACAGTCGACGTTTCCAGCCGAGACCCTTTGTCAGGACTAACTGAGGGAAGACTTAGTAAGAGATTTGAAAGTGGGAGGGGGAGGGGAAGATCCGAAATGATAGGAGAAGACAGGAGGGGGAGGGATGGAACCAAGAGCTGGACAGGTGATTGGCAAAAGGGATATGAGAGGATCATGGGACAGGAGGCCCAGGGAGAAGGAAAAGGGGGAGGGGGGGAAGCCCAGAGGATGGGCAAGGGGTATAGTCAGAGGGAGAAAAAGAAGTTCCAGTTCCATTTTCTAAATACATAGTTTTAGCACAAGTTGCTGCCATTGATGGCACTTTGATGCTGCTACTATATATTTGCTATCCGTACAGTCTTCAAGGAGAAGATCATCCTGCCTAGCTACTGATATACATGAAATGGAGCAGGCCAGAGAGTAAGTTACTCACACCATGATCACCAAAACGAGCAGAGAAGCTCTGATGCTGGAAGACCTGGACAGCTGGATGGCATTGGCAGTTCATAAAGAGGGGATGAGATTAGAAAAACTAAATGCACACATATATTTCAAATGCAAACTGGACCAACATTCAAGTTCTGCTGCAGCAAGTATTATACTAATATCCATTGCCTCCTGCTGTTGTACTCCATTATCCATGACTCCATTAAAACACTCCTAATGAAGAGATGCTTTAAACCGCTGGCGGTTTGATGTTTATTTTTAGAAGCTTTTTGTATGAGGCATGGCTCCGGGGTTGTACACCTAATGGGGATTCCCCCCCCCCACTTTTTCTGCTTAGTAGGGTGTTCTTTTATTATTGCAAAATTTTTTTTCAATCTTAAGATAATGTTATTTTTTCTTTGAGACATTGTAAGTGTTGTTACTTCGATGTACTGGTGTTATTTCTTTTGTATAATACAACAGTAAAAAGATTTGAAAAGAAAAAGAAATGCTTTAAACCGATGAACATGCTGTTGATAGGACTCTTCATTAAGGCTCCATATACAGTCATCAGAATTATTGGCATTGATTCCGTTTCTCAATGGCATAAAAGTTTAAAACCCAAATGCCCACTTTAACTGAGCTAATTGGGTTCGACAACTTCAGCTGCTGTGCCTTCAGTCGTTATAATTCCAGCAGGGTGATGTTCAACACACTTCCTGTGTACATAAATAACTCATCGCAGGTCACGTGACCACAATGACATCCAAATTAAATCAGCTTTCTCTGGACCAGTCAGATGGATTATGGAGATTGCTGGAGACATCTCAGAGCAGCTCTTGTGTGACAGTGGGGTAACTTACTGTGGCCACCTGAAATACTCCTTTCCAAAAATTGCATGTACTTCAGGTCTGAACCTGACTGCTGAATCAGTAACATCTTTTCATCTTTCCTATTCCTTTGTCTTTTCGTGCTGCCTCCTCTATTCAGACCTTCCTTACTTCTTTATGGACCTTTATTTAATATTTCTATTCCTTGTTCAGTTGAGAAGCTTATTCGTAAGTAGGAGTTTGTTACTGCCACTCCTGCCACAGACAATTTCTGACTCTATTTGTTGGTTATCTCAGGATTTTTCTGTTCCGATGAAGGATAGTGCCTGAAAGAGCAACTGTTCTCCTGTCATGAATGTTTACTGACCTGCTCCGTTGTTTTTCCAGCTTTCATCTGTTTTTGCTTCAGATTTCTGACAATGGCTGCATTTTGCTTTGTAGCTGAATGCCTGTTGAGCCTAGTGACTGGTGCCACCAGGGCAGAGGTCGGCCTGTGCTGCAGCCATCTATCAGGTACAATTTGAGCATATGCATGGCTGCTCTGAGCTGTTAACTTTCCTTCATATATTGTAGTGAAAATCTTCTTAGACTTCACAAGATTACACACTTACTCCCTGCGCTCTTACATAAAAATGTCCATTTCATTAATGCATACCTTACCAGATAAAAACAAAATTGCAGCTAATTTCATTGCTTTGGATAATAAGAGTATGATTATATTTCATTAATGTACAGGGTAGAAGACTCAGGGCAAAATGCAAACAGTTCTAAGATGGTCAAAGCAAACTTAAGGTTTTTTCAGTGTTGCAAGTGACGGTATTATTGAATTAATCCTCCTTCCCTTCCTCCCATGATACACTCTCCTTTCCTATCAGATTCCTTCTTCTTCAGCCCTTTATCTCTTCCACCTATCACCTCTCACCTTTTCACTTCATCCCCCTCCTCCACCCATCTGCCTTCCCCCTTCTAGCTTGTACTCCTTCCCCTCCCTCAACCTTCTTATTCTGGCTCCTTTTCATTCCCCTTCACAGCGGATACCAGTGCTGTCTTCAAATACTTCACCAGGAGGGATACTCATAGGCTGAATTGAAGACTGTATGCACATTGGGTGACAGGCTTGTGGAATATTTCCATTCCATCATTCAGGATTGCTTAAACTTGTCCTTTGTTTTTATGAAGACTTTATGACACAAACTTAGCCAAAACAGATCTCAGCCCGAAACTTCGAGTCTTTATTACTTTCCATAGATGCTGCCTGACCTGATGAGTTCCTCCATTTTGTTGTATTACATCGAATTAATGTACTTAATTTATATATATTTGCCACTTTTAAATCAAACTCGGGCATAATTTGCTCAAGGGTTCTTTCAAGAAAATAACACTGCCTACAAATTTGGCCTGGACAATTAAGATGCTGAACTTTTCTCTAACTTAAAAGTGACAAAAGGTTGATGCAAGACATGCTTTTGTTGTAGGAGGTGGAGTGGTAGATTACAAACATATTTTTCATTTATGTGGGCACAAAGAACAAAGGAAATAACCCAGTCAACAAATTTTCAATTTCTTCCAGGGTTACCGATGGGTGTTTCATTAGGTGAGGGCCGATTTTTCATGGCCATGGCGTGGTTCTTCAGAATAGAACCAGTCACAATGTGACAGATGCCAACAAGATCAACTTGCATCTGTACAGGATCACATTACCCCTCCAGGAATAAAAGGATTCACTCAGAACTTTCATGTGCAGCTTCAGAAAGGCATTTCCAGAAGGTTGGAAAATATCTTTTAAGTTTGCATCCTTGAGTTCCTAAGGACGATGAAATGCATGAATGGAATGATGTCATGTGGGATCTAGAAATCTCAACAGCTAAACCTAACCCCTTTGTGAATAGTGACTATTTGTAATCAAGAGGCCTGAATCAAAGTCACCAGTGGAATTGTTTCAGCCTGTGATCTTGATTTCTGTTTTCGTTCATCATTCATGTTTCCTGGGATGGCATAGTGGTGCAGCAGATTGTGCCGCTGCCTCACTGTTCCAGTGGCCTGGGTTTGATCCTGACCCAGCTGCTGGCTCTGTGGAGCTTGGGAGGAAATCAGAGGATCCAGTGAAAACCCATGTGGTCTCCCTGTGAACATGCATGTGTTGTTCCGGTTTCCTCCCACGTCCAGAAGTCATGATGACTGTTAGATTAATTGACGACTGTGAAATACCCTGAATGGGTACCCTGATGGGTCAGAGTGCAAGAATAGGTTACAATTCATAGTTCAAAGTAATTTGTTATCAAAGTACATTTATGTCATCATATACAACCCTGAGATTCAAGAAACACATTCAAGAAATACAAGAAACACAACAGGATCAATGAAAGACTGCCCGCAATAGGATGGACAACAACCAATGTGCAAAAGAACAACAAAAAAAGAAGAAATAAATATCCAATAAATATTGAGAAAAAGAGATGAAGGATCCTTGAAAGTGAGTCCATAGTTTGTGGGAACTGTTCAGTGATGGGGCATGTGAAGTTACCCCCTCTGGTTCAAGAGCCTAATGGCTGGGGACTGTTTCTGAACCTGGTGGTGTAGGTCCTGAGGCTCTTGTACTTTCTTTTTGATGGCAGCAGCAAGAAGAGAGCATGATCTAGATGTTGGGAGTCCTTAATGATGAATGGTGCATTCCTGTGATAGTGCTCCATTTACATGTGTCAATGGTGGAGAGGGCTTTACCTGTGATGGACTGGCTTTATTCATTACTTTTTGTTGGCTTTTCCATTCAAGGGCATTGGTGTTTCCATACCAGGCTATAATGCAAACAATCAGTGCACTCTCCTCCTTGTCGAAGTTTTAGATGATATGCTGAATCTTCACAAGCTTCTCGGAAAGTAGAGACACTGCTGTGCTTTCTTCATAATGGCACTTGCGTGTTGTACCAAGGACAGATCCTCTGAAATGATAACACCAAGGAATTTAAAGTCGTTGTCCCTCTCCACCTCTGATTCTCCCGATGGATCTTTGGTTTCTTCCCCCTTAAGTCAATAATCAGCTCCTTGATCTTGCTGACATTGAGTACAGTGAAATGAGTGGGGGAATGGGATTGATGGAATTGGTCTGAGAGCCAGCTTAGATTCAATGGGCCAAAATAACTACCTTCTATATGGTAATGAGAAATCTTGATATCTCTGCAAGAGTTTGACACAGTTAACAAGACCCAGATATTTAGTGCAGCCCCAAGAATCAATTCAGTGATTCACTCCTTCTTCTGAAAGTTATCATGTCTCTTGATACCATTATCTACACACTGTATGTGGCCACCCACTCACTGCTGTCAGGGTACATGACATTTAGACCTAAGTAAGACTTTATTTATTTTTATCCTAAGATGTGGGCTGGTAACGAATACCATTAAATAACACTTCAGTGAAGATCCCTGTACTGTGTTAAAGGTGCTATGTAAATACAACTTGTTCAGGTTTATGGAATTTAGTGTCTTGGTTGTATTGAAAGAATTGGTCATAGCATTTCATCCACCCCAATCCTCAACGCTCGTGTTCCCAGTGTTGCATGCTCAGTCTCCTGCTCTTCTCTCTGCATACCCACAAATATATGGCTAAATACAGGGCCAACTTTAAGTTCACTGCTGACACCATTGTTACAGGCCAGATCAACTACGATGAGATGGAATATCGAAAAGAGGTTGCCAACCTTGTGTCATGGTATCAGAGCAACAACAAAGCCTTAACATCAGCAAGACAAAAGAGCTGGTAAGTGACTTAAGGAAGTTGGGGAGAGAGGGGGTGGTGGACACAACCCTGAGGTCATCAGTAGAACTTCTGGAAGAGGTGGTTGACAACTTCAAGTTCCCAGGTGTCCACATCATCAGCAACCACTCCTGGATCCCCCAGATACGGCAATGAGTCCATATACTTCCAACACATCAGCCAACATATTTTCTTAGGTGTCCAAGAACAATAGACAATAGGTGCAGGAGTAGGCCATTCGGCCCTTCAAGCCAGCACCGTCATTCACTGTGATCATGGCTGATCATCCACAATCAGTACCCTGTTCCTGCCTTCTCCCCATATTCCTTGACTCTGCTATCTTTAAGAGCTCTATCTAACTCTTTCTTGAAAAGATCCAGAGAATTGGCCTGCACTGCCCTCTCAGGCAGAGCATTCCACAGATCCACAACTCTCTGTGTGAAAAAGTTCTTCCTCATCTTCGTTCTAAATGGCCTACCCCTTATTCTTAAACTGTGGCCTCTGGTTCTGGACTCCCCCAACATCGGGAACGTTTCTTGCCTCTAGAGTGTCCAATCCCTTAATAATCTTATATGTTTCAATCAGATCCCCTCTCATCCTTCTAAATTCCAGTGTATACAAGCCTAGTCGCTCTAATCTTTCAACATATGACAGTCCCGCCATCCCGGGAATTAACCTCGTGAACCTACACTGCACTCCCTCAATAGCAAGAATGTCCTTCCTCAAATTTGGAGACCAAAACTGCACACAATACTCCAGGTGTGGTCTCACCAGGGCCCTGTACAACTGTGAAGATTTGGCTTGTCTGAGGATTCCCTTGAACTTCCACAGATGAGCTACAGCCCGTGATGGGGTGTATTTCAGCCTGTTATGACATCTGCTCCGCTCTGGACCGAACTTCAAACAACGTCTAGTGATGATGATCACAAACTCATCTGGTTCATTAATGCGGAGGAAATTTGACATGGTCATGCTGGCTGATCTATCAGTAATTCCAGAACTATGCTATTCTTAATTTAGATTAAAATGGCCCCAGGAGCCATTCCATTGCAGAAGGTCGAAATTAGATTTATCATCACTGATAACACGTTGAGAGATTTGTTGTTTTGTGGCAGCAAGATATAAAAATTACAGTATTATAATTTACAAAATAAATAAGTAGTTCCAAAGTTGAATATTGAGGTAGTGTTCATAGACTATTCAGGAACCTGATGGCAGAGGAGAAGAAGCTTTCTTAAAATGTTGGGTGTGGGTCTTCAGGCTTCTGTACCTCCTCTCTGATGGTGGCGACACGAAGAGGACATGTACTGGATGGTGAAGTTCTTGAATGATGAACGTCACCATTTTGAGGAACCACGTTTTTAAGAGGGCCTTGATGGTGGACATCCATTGTGCCTGTGATGGAGCTAACTGAATCTACAACCCCTGTAGCCTCTTGTGTATATGCATAGAAATTTGCAAAAGTTTTTCGGTGACATATCAAATCTCGCCAAACTTGTAACAAAGTAGCACTGCCTTCTTAATGATTGCACCAAAGTGTTAGGCCCGAGAGAGATACTCTGAAATGCTGACAGCCAGGAAGATGAAGCTGCTCACTCTTTCAATCACTGACCCCTTGATCTGGACAGGTGAGTATTCTCCCGACTTCGCCTTCCTGAAGACCACAATCAATTATTTGGTCTTGCTGACCTTGAGAGTGTGGTTGTTTTTGTGACATGACTGAACCACCTGATCTCTCCTGGGCCTGTATGCTTGCTTGTTGCCAGGTAGTTGACTTGTTAGGCCATTATAGGGGTTACTTGGAAGGTGCAAAGAAATAACAGTAACATCCAGATCCCAAAAAAGAAATTTAAAATATCCTTTAACTGCAGAATGAGTTAAGAGGAAGAGGTGTGTATGAGTTCGTCAGATTAAGCAGACAAGTTCTACTTAACAGCTGCAAGATTTACAGTTAACGCAAAGGAAATTAGCAACTTCCCAAGACTTCCTGAGCTAATATCAATGACCTTGTATCATTCAAAAATTGAGCTCGGCAGGGAGGGGAAGCTTAATTGTGGTAGTTAGCACTGGATACGAAATGTACAACAGGATAGATAGATGTTATTACAGACACTTAATAACGTGGTGATGTAACTACGAACACTATTTTATAAGCTGGTGGCTGTGCTAATATATAAGTAATATAGGGTCGGAATTGATCCTTACAACATGCAATATATTTACTCACCAAGGGTAAGATATTAAAAAAAGCTTTAAAAAAAATAATTCATTGACTAGTTGTGGAATTTATTGGTAGGTCCAACATTTACTGACCCCTGAAGCCAGACCATTGCAAAAGACAGCTAAGAGACAACCATTCTGGTACAGTTGGCATCACACATAGGCCAGGATAGATTTCCACCCTCAAGGACAGAGTAACCCATTTGGATTTGTAGATAATCTCATAATTTCATGGTCCTATGACTCACCCCAGCTTTTTGTTTTGAGATATATTCAACTTACTGAATTGAAATTTTATGCTGCTCTGATGGGATTTGAACTTGTGTCTCCAGGTCAACTGTCTAGGTGTCCTCAGTTTCTGGTGTATACTGGAGCAAAAAACAATGGAGAGACCCTCAGCTGCTTTTGCCAAAATTGTCAGAAGCCTTGTTCTTTGCTTTTCAAATTGTTACTATTCATCTCAGCTTGAAAAGGAAGCTGAAAATATTCCAACAATCCTTCCTCAATCAAAGCTGTCTCCAAATATGGCTCAGTGGCTGTTTTCTCTTGGATAAGCATACTGAAACATTCCAACTATTCATAGTGCTTAGCTCAGAATTTATTTTATAACTGTAAAGATTTCTGGAAATATTACTATTCAATATTGGAAATTTAGAGCTGTTGGTGTACAATGAGTTCTAGTTGATGAGGCACTTAACTTTGAAAGGGTCACAGAGAATGATTCCAGATTTTAGATGAATACTTAATTCATTCTAGAACACTGAACTATGATTAGAAATCATACAGATCACAAAAAACAGCTTCAAAGATAAAACAAAAATCCCATGCACTCAGCAGTTTGTTATAGGAGGGTGTTCACTCAGTAACCTTTTCAAACAGCTGGTCTGTATTGGACTTTTACCAAATATGTTCAAAGAAACACTTCCAATTCTCCACAGTTTCATGTTGTCAGAAGCTTTCTGACAAGAGCTCTAATTAAAATATTTGAAATCCAAGTGTCCCTTTCCATATCCCAGTTCTAAATTATCGACATAGAATATAACTCCTGAAGACCCTCTGTCTGCTCATCACACAAGAGCACTTAATTAATTTTGAGGGAATAAATGTAAATTTTATTGCTTAATACAGAGGCAATTCTTTCAAGTGATAAACTAAAACATCACTTAAAAGCAACGAACAATCTGCTAGAGGAACTCAGTGGGTCGAGTGGCATCTGTGGAGTGAGGGAAGGAATTGTTGAAATTTCACATTTCTTTCAGACAACAGTTTGTTTCTTCAGATTCCAGCACCTACAGT
Organism: Mobula birostris; assembly: GCF_030028105.1. Lineage (NCBI taxonomy): Eukaryota > Metazoa > Chordata > Chondrichthyes > Myliobatiformes > Myliobatidae > Mobula > Mobula birostris. The sequence continues at coordinate 25,931,551 of NC_092373.1, read as the reverse complement.
CACATGTGCCTCAATCTAATACTTAAAAACATTCTGGAGTTAGTTTGAAGGATGACTAAAAACCTATCAATCATTTTCCAGCAATAAGTTGTAACAGACACGGATAAGCCCATAATGTAATGAATGAAGTTTGTTTAAAGTCAGAAACAGAATCAGGTTTAATATCACTGGCATATGTTTTGCAAGACACAAAAAATACTGTAAATTACACACACACACACACACACACACACACACACACACGAAGCACTGGTCTATCATACCATACAAGACCCAAGATGTAGACTGTGCAAGGAACCCACTGAAACCATCCAGCACATAGTAGCAGGGTGCAAGATGCAGACAGCGACAGCATACACTAAGCGGCGCAACCAAGTTGCAGGAATTGTGTACAGGAACATCAGCGCTGAATACGGCTTGGACGTTCCCAAGTCCAAATGGGAAACACCCGAGGAGGGAGTGGAGAATGACAAAGCTAAGATCCTGAGGGAATTCCAAATACAGACTGAAAGGCAAGCACTGGCCAACAAAACAAACATAGCAATACTGGACAAGAAACAGAAGAAAGCAATAGTAATAGATGTGGAAACCCGGAATGACAGTAACATCAGGAAGAAAGAATATGAGAAGCTGGAGAAATATCAGGTCTTGCAAGAGCGGATAGAAAAGATGAGGAAGGTTAAAACCGGAGTAATCTCTGTGGTGTTAGAGTGGCTCCAACAAATCCTGGGAACAACATCTGAGATCTCGGTGCAGAAGAGCACAGTACTAGGAACAGCAAGGATACTGAGCTGAACGCTCAAACTCGCGGGCCTCTGGTAGAGGACCCAAGATTGAGGGAAAAATACACATACACACCACTCATAAGGGGTGAGAGAAAAAATATATACTGTAGCAACACATAAAATGCTGGAGGAGCAGGGTCAAGCTGCATCTATGAAATGAACAAACAGTTGACATTCTGGGTCGAGACACTTCTTCAGGACTGAAAAGGAAGGGGGAGGATGGCAGAATAAAAAAGGTGATGGGAGGGGAAGGAGGTAGGTGAATCCAGGTGAGTAGGAAAGATAAAAGGCTTCTTTCATCTGGGGAAGTGATAGGTAGGTGAGAAGAGGTAAGAGGCCAGAGTGGGGAATAGAAGAAGATGGGAGGGGGAGGGAAAATTTTGGTTTACCAGAAGAAGAAATCAATATTCATGCCATCAGGTTGGAGGCTGCCCAGACAGAATATAAGGCGTTGCTTCTCCACACTGAGGGTGGCTTCATCTTGGCACAAAAGTGGCCATGGACCGACATCTTAGAACAGGAATGGGAATCTGATGGCAGAGGATTCTCCTTCAGGGTAGGCATCCCTTGAAGAGGCTTCACGGTGGAGCAGCAAATCAGAAACATGGTAAAGACTGCAAATGCTGGAAATCTAGAGCAACATACACAAAATGCTGGAGGAACTCAGCAGGTCAGGCAGTATTTATAGAAATGAATAAACAATCAATGTTTCCGGTCAACACCCTTCTTCAGGACTAGAAAGGAAGGAGGAAGACTGCAGAACCCTTCCTCTCCAGCTCTTTATCTTTTCTACACACCTGGCTTCACTTATCACCTTCTGACTATTCTTCATCCCCCCGCCACCACACCTTTTTATTCTGGCATCTTCCCCCTTCAGTTCCTGTCCTGGGCAAGGGTCTTGGCCTGAAACGCCAAACTGTTTGTCCATTTCTCTGGATGCTGCCTAAGTTGCTGAGTTCCTCTAGCATTCTTTGTGAGTTGCTTTGGATTTTGAGCATCTGCAGACTTCCTCGTGTGTGTATATATAGCTGTTCCTAAAACGTTTAGTGTCTGCCTTCTGATTCCTGTGGCTCCTCCTTGATGGTATCAATGACAATGTTAGCGACCTTTAGATAGTGAGGGACCATACAGGTGGAGGCATGGTCAGGTCCTGAAGACCATCGCTGAAGCCGTCAGCGCAGGAGTTGAGTGGGCGAGGCGGTCCCGACCCTCCATGCAGACCATTGCCTTTGTCAGAGCTGGGGAGCCCCCAATACCTGCCAAAAGAACATCTGCAGGCATCCTGACCTCAGCAAGGGACTGGCAGCTGTTGGTGGACCTTGAACGGCAGCTGAAGTTCCCCAACCATATCGCAAACACCACCCTGCGACCAGACATTGTCCTTGTGTCTGAGTCTACTAAGCAAGTGGTGCTGCTGGAGCTGACAGTCCCATGGGAGGATAGCTTGGAAGAGGCCTTTGAAAGGAAGCTCTCCAAGTACGCAGGACTGGTCAGCAACTGTCAGCAGGCTGGATGGAGAGCGAGGTGTCTCCCAGTGGAGGTTGGTTGTAGGGAATTTGCAGCCCGTTCCTTAGCTAGATCCTTCTCGAGGGAGAGAGGAAGAGGAGAGCCATCCGCAGTACCACTGATGCGGCAGAGAGGGCCTCAAGATGGCTGTGGCTCAAAAGAGGGGAGCCATGGAGTCATAAGTAGCTAGCCATCTGGACACAAGCTGTGGTCTGATCAGCCCCGGCTGTGTCACCTGGAGGAGGTTGTATGATGTTGAAAGACCTGAAACACCCGATGATTCCAGGAACATCACTGAGGATGTGTCCAGAAGCATCAGTAGATGTATGTATACAGCAAAATTGTACAATATTGAGGAAAACCATTGCTGTCCAGTGAGGAAGAGCTCTTTTCATTCACTGGAGGACACAGATGTAAAGAAATGAAAAAAGATCTACTGGTCAGACAAGACAATTTATTCAACTTGATTTCACTTCGAACCCACTGCTGACTGTATGGTGGAATTAAATCCAATAGCATCTAAGGAAGTGGATATGTATTTGAAGGAAAAGATTGGAGTAGGCACAAAGGATTGGCACAATCAGCTAAATGGCTGTGGGATTCAGTGAGAGCTGAATCTGCACTGTAATATGGCAAACATTGCTGTGTATGATTTAATGCCTGTGAGCAAGTGGAAATGTGTATAAAAGCAGAACAATACAACAGAGAGAGAATGGAACTAATGAAAGGGAATATTGCATAGGGAAACAGCAGTGACAGAAACAAAAAGAGTGGATTCACTGGAAGCAGTGATTGGCAAGAGAAATATATGAGCCATAGAATATTTAAATTAATTTAGGTGCATTTTAATTGCACTTCTGTATGTCCATCTGTTTCTCTAGTTTGCTTAATTGGATCATATTGTCATCTGTTATGAAAGAATACTGAACAGCTTTAATGGAATGGCTGCTCTGAATCTGCATTATTTATATATAACAAGTTGAAACTTTTTTGTAATGATAATTTTTTGTGAAACTGTATTCAGGCTGCATTCACACTGAATCCAGCAAACTGGGGAAAATAAATATAGCCATTATAACTACCCATTATAATATAGCCTATACATTAGTCTTAAGTATGTGGTTTAGAACTCATGGATCCAACCTCCAGCAAGGCTACTTCCACCCTGATAAAGTTTGGAAAATCAAAGGAAGTTTTAATTAAACATAGAGTAACAATCTGGCATAAAACCACAAGACACAGGAGCAGAATTATAAAGCCTCAACAATACAATGCTAACATTGCATTTGCCTTCCTTCCTTACCACTGACTCAACCTGCAAGTTAATCTTTAGGGAATCCTGTACAAGCATAGAAGTCCCTTGGTCTGACCTTGCAGGTCAGTATGTTACAGGCACCGCTGATTTGCGACCACACAGACCATATGAGATGTGACAAACTGAAGCATAAATGGAAAATGAAAACTTTTCTCATGCATGGCATTTGGAAGAGAAAAAGTACATAATGACTGTTTGGCCAAGCCATAAACAGGAAGGGGTCATTGTACTAATATGCTCTGCCATCCTTTATCTGTTTTAATATCAAAGTATAAAATGGCAGCTATTGCACAATTCTGCCAATGAATGAAGATAATTTGGCAAATGCTTAGGAGTAAAATGTCATCTTTTGTCACTAAAGACAATCTAACTAAATTTCATACAGAGTATATAAAGCACTGCCTTTACTGTATTGCACTTTTAGTGCAAACCTTTTGGGGATGGATTGCTCACCCTGTGGTTTCTATATGGACATTAACATGTTTAGTAACTTCGAACATTACAATTTGGTGAAACTCTTGTGAAAACCTGTGTAAAAGCGTAGACACTAAGACACTGGGGAAAATCTGGTCTATCTGTTATCCAGTAATAACTAACAGGAAGAGGAAGACATCTAACACTATTCTTTTTCCAGGTTAGTCAAATACTGAAGTGGCTTTAAATGAAGTGCCCAATATTAGTTTGAAGAGCCCTTTGTATAAGTGGGTAGAATGGAATGTGGCTAGTACTGGGGTTGCTTTATTGTATTACCTGATGTATCCAATGAGGAATAGTAACAGATACCAGGGAGTGGAGTAAACTTAAATAGACATTGACTTGGTGTTAGAGTTCACCTTCCAGATCCAAAATGCTACTTAAAACAGTTTCATGTTTCATGGGTTTCATGTTTCTCTTTGAACAGTTTTTTTGGGTTTTGTGGCTATCTGGAAAAGATGAATCTCAGAGTTGTATACTGCATACTTTGATAACAAATCGACCTTTGAACCTGCTTTAGTACCTTTCCCTCGGTACTTTCTTGTTCGTTCCCACATGTCCACATCCATATTCCATAAAAGCAGATGTGGTACTTTCTGATAAAGCACAAACTATTTATAAGTTAATACAAGATGCTTTACAGGCAAACTAAGGAAGAAACTGCTCCAGACTCTCCACTGTCAGTATGCACCATGTGTACAAAAGTCAAACAGCATGCACATGAAAAATTATACACTTACATTTCTTCTCCATAAGCATAAGTGGTTTAAGCTGGCTTGCATCCTGTGGGTTGTGCACTGGTTTAACTGTGGCGATCACTTGGAGAAAGATCATTAATTAGGGAGATTAAGGACCCTGACCTACCTTTCAAACAAACACAAAATGCTGGAGGAACTCAGCAGGTCAAGGCAGCGTATACAGTGAGGACTAAACAGTCAACGTTTCCAGCTGAGACTCTTCACTAGTTCTAGAAAGGAAGGGGGAAGGGGAAGGAGTACAGGCTGACAGGTGATAGGCAAAACCAGCTGAAGGGAGAGGTAGGTGCATGGGTGAGGGGGTATAAAGTCAGATGCTGGGAGGTGATAGGTGGAAGAGGTAAAGAGCTGAAGAAGGAGGATATTTTCTTAGAAATATGTGAGCACCGTCAAAAATTGGAAGGGCAGAGACCTGGATCATTGCAATACATTTAAGTATAAAATTATTCTTTACCCAATGTACTGCGAGGCTTCTTGTTTCTTGAATTAACTGACATGGGCAACCCCATGCAAAAGATTATCCAAACATAAACCCCGCTGAATCATGATTTACAGTTCATCCGAATAAAAGATACTTGTGATCAAAGTTGTACCATATCCGGAACATCCAGGCACTTTCCATCTCTGTGGTATTCACCTCTTGCCTGCCTTCGGCACTCTGGGGAAATAAAAAAAAAAGCATTCTTTTCTCAGAAAAGGTTATTTCTGGTCTGTTTGTAAATACTGTTAACTCAAACAAGAGAGTGTACTGTATGACTGCACAGTCTTGGAGTGACGAGACTTTTGCATTAGTATGTAAATTGGAACATCTAAACAGTGCTGTGAAACCACTGAGATGAATCCCACAGCAAATCAACAAATGCCACAAAAGGACAAAAAAATAAGAAATACAATAGGAAGAGTTCATTTCAACACAATATAAAATACTGTGGCACAAATGGAATCTAAAATTTATGCCCATTGCTGAGGACACAGATTTAAAGAATTAGAATCAGAATCAGGTTTAGTATAGAACATAGAATAGTACAGCACAATACAGGCCCTTCGGCCCACAATGTTGTGCCGACCCTCAAACCCTGCCTCCCATACAAGCCCCCACCTTAAATTCCTCCGTATACCTGTCTAGTAGTCTCTTAAACTTCACTAGTGTATCTGCCTCCACCACTGACTCAGGCAGTGCATTCCATGCACCAACCACTCTCTGAGTAAAAAACCTTACTCTAATATCCCCCTTGAACTTCCCACCCCTTACCTTAAAGCCATGTCTTCTTGTATTGAGCAGTCGTGCCCTGGGGAAGAGGCGCTGGCTATCCACTCTATCTATTCCTCTTATTATCTTGTACACCTAATATCACTGGCATATGTCGTGAAATTTGTTGTCTTTGCAGCAGCAGTAAAGTGCAATACATAATAATAGAGAAAAATAGCCCGTGAATTACAGTAAGTATATTTGTAAGTTCATGGGTTCAATGTCCATTCAGAAACTGGATGGCAGAGGGGAAGAAGCAGTTTCTGAATCATAAAGTCCGTATCTTCAGTCTCCTGTACCTCCTTCCTGACGGTGGCAATGGGAACAAGGCAGTCCTGGGTGATGGGGGTCCTTAATAATGGACACTGGCTTCCTAAGGTACTGCTCCTTGAAGATGTCTTGGATACTACAGAGGCTAGTGTTGATGACGGAGTTGACTAAGCTTACAACTCTGCAGCTTATTTTGATCCTGTGCAGTCGCCCCACCTCCATTCCAGATGGTGATGCAACCCTTTGAGAAGTTGAGACAGTTCATTTATTTTGAACACAGCAACTTGATTTCACTTGAATCTGCTGCTGACAGGGTGACGGAATTAGATCTGATAGCATCAGCATTGGGAAATGGATATGTATTTAAAGGGGCACAAAGGATAACGTTGGAGAGTGAAGTTAATGAGACTTGTCTTTCAATGTAGAACTGACTCTACATTGTAACACGGCAAACATCGAAGTGTATGATATCATGCCTGAGAAAGTGGAAGTGTTTCTTTTATGCCCTATCTTATAATATCATTGCTGTCACAATGTAGATTGTTAAAGCAAATACAAGTACTAATGTGGCATAAAGAAAATCAAAGCATAACGGTCAGACAAGTCAAAAACCATGCTAGGTGCAAAGAGTGCATTGCAGAACATCAAGTATTGTGGGTTTGCCCCACCAGTGAGTTGCTGGAAAGCGATGAAGCTGAGCTTGTTCTGTACTACAGTCTCCCAGGGAAGAAGGAGTTAGGGGTGGTGTGAGGAAGCGGTGCACGGTCCAGTGGTGCAAAGACTGTCTTGGACTGTCTTGTGATCGCTGTTGGACATTAGTAATGTAAAATACTGCAAGTCCTGTTCATTGGTGAGACCGACAGTGGGCGAGCTGCATGGCCTTGGTTGTGCGGATCAACCTCATGCAGCGACATCATCTGTTGCAGCCACCAGGGAGGAGACACCGGAGGCGGTGTGGGAGAGAGCAGAGGCATGATGGGTGAGCTGGAGTCTGTGCTTGGTTGGGTGCTGGACCCTCCTCCTGGTTCTGCTGTCCAATGTTCACTACCGGGAAGACAAGCTGTATTGTGTTCATATGTGGATGCACTAGCATATGATGAGGAACTGCTGTGTACTTGTTCTTGCAGAGACATGGCTCCAAGACAACATCCCATGCACGATCAATCTACAGGCTATGCCACTCAAGAACAAGCAATATTAGTTTCTTGTGACAGTATGTTTTTCTACTATCGTTACTATATGAACTGTGTGCTGTGTGTGACTGTTGGTACTATGTTTTGTACCTTGGCCCTGGAAGAACTCTGTTTCACTTGGCTGTATTTATGTGGAGGTTAGAGTGACAATTAAACTTGAACCTGAATATGAATCAAGTTAAATACCTGCAGAAGATTGGGGCACCAATTTAGACTATGTCGTTATGTTGAAAGAACAGAGCTGGCCGAAGTCTGGAGACTGGAGGCACAGAGCCTTGTCTTGGAGTTGGAGGACTGTCTGTGTGTATGGGTGGAAGGGAAGGTGGGAGGAAAGAAAGGGCTTGTTTTGCTGTTGTTGTTTCGTTGCTCGTTGAATTCTGTTTGGTTGTGTTCTCTGTTGTTGTGTCGAGCTTTGTGGGCATGCTATGTTGGCGCTGGCATGTGTGGCATCACTTGCAGACTGCCCAGCACATGCTTAAGTGTGTTGGTTGTTAACAGAAACAACGCATTTCATTATATGTTTCTGTGTACAGTACTGTGCAAAAGCCTTAAGCACAGACATATAGCTAGAGTGCCTAAGAATTTTGCACAGTACTGCAGTGATTTTATGTATTGCACTACACTACTGCTGCAAAAAAAATCATGATGATAAACCTGATTCTGATTTGGGTCTCCATTGTGGACCGGAAGTGGGAAGGAAGCAGGGAGAGTGGAATCATGATGGGAAAAGGGGAAGGGAGAGGGGAGGGAGTGGGAAACAACAGAGAGACATTCTGTAATGATCACTAAACCAATTGTTCAGAATCAAGTGACCTTGCCAGGTGTCTCCGGGCTGGGTATGTCTGCACCCATTGCCCCTGGCACTCCTTCTCTGCCACCTGTCCCACACCCTTCCTGCTGAACTCCACCCTTGCCTTTCCCAACATCCTTTGCACCAGCCAGATTTACCAACTTGCCGTCTGCTCCACGTTGACAAAAAGAGTACTGTGCAAAAGCCTTAGGCACCTTAGCTGTAAGTAAGTATGTGGCTGAGAATTTTGCACAGTTCTGTAGGAGAGATAAATATATCTGAGCCTGATAACTTGGTAAAGAACAAGTACATACCAAGAAGGTGAAAACAAGGAAAAAACACTTGGAAGCAAGTAAATTAGGGGCAGAACGCTGATTTAGAGAGAGAGAGAACAAAGGAAGGGTTGAAGGATTCAAAGTCTTGTCACTGAATCAAACAAGATTTGTGACAATACTAGTCAATTAGAGTACGATGTCCTTTTCATCAAACTCCTAAAGCAGAGAAAGAAAACCCATTTTGCAGAAGAAGAAGCAGGACTAGTAATGAATAAAACATTAAGTACATCTTTGAAACAACTAAGGGTAAAGTAACTCAGGAGTTCGCGCACAAGATCAAAGGAAGGATGCATATAGACGAGAGTATAGGGTCAGAGAGAAGGAGGTTGGGAGAGAAAGCAAGTGTGCCCAGAAGGAAGAGATGATGCAATCAACAGGATACAGCTGGTGCACTCCAGGATGTGCAGAGGACTGCACTGAAATTCAGGGCAGCCACTGCAAAGGCAATATGGGGGAAGAATCATAATCTTCGGTGCTATCACTAGTGGAAACTGAGGGGCTGGGCCCTGCCTAATAGTCTTTCAAATGGTTCATGGCTGTGTTACATAAAAATAAATGCTGGCATTGATATATTATAAAACTATAAGATACAGGAGCAGAATTAGGCCATTTGGCCCATTGAGTCTGCTCTGCCATTTCATCATGGTTGATCTAATATTCCCCTCAGCCCCAATCTCCTGCCTTCTCCCCATAAATCTTCATGCCCTGACCAATCAAGAACCTATCAAGCTCTGCCTTAAATATACATAAAGACTTGGCCTCCACAGCTGTCTGTGGCAAAGAATTCCACAGATTCACCACTCACTGGCTTAAGAAATTCCTCCTCATCTTGGTTCTAAAAGCACTCCTCTCTATTCTGAGGCTGTGTCTTCTGGTCTTAGACTCTCCCACCATAGGAAATGGTGAATAGGAAATCTGCTCTATCAAGGTCTTTCACCATTCGATCGATTTCAATGAGGTCACCCCCATTCTGAATTCCAGCGAATATAGGCCCAGAGCCATCAAATGCTTTTCACATGACAAGCCATTCAATCCTGGAATTCATTTTCGTGAGCCTCCTTTGAACCCTCTCCAGTTTCAGCACATCCTTTCTAAGATAAGGGGCACAAAACTGCTCAAAATACTCCAAGTGAGGCCACACCAGTTCTTTATAAAGTCTCAACATAACATTCTTGTTTTTATATTCTAGTCCCCTTGAAATGAATGCTAACATTACATTTGCCTTCCTCACCATTGACTCAACTTGCAAGATAACTTTTGAGGAATCCTGCACAAAGACTCCCAAGTCCCTTTGTACCTCAGTTTTTTTTTCTATTTTCTCTTTATTTAGGAAATAGTCAACCTTTTCATTTCTTCTACCAAAGTGTATGACCATACACTTCCCATCTGCCACTTCTTTGCCCATTCTCCTAATCTGTCTGTCCTTCTGTAGCCTCCCTACTTCCTCAACACCTGTCCCTCTACCTATCTTCATATCGTCCGCAAACTTTGCAACAAAGCCATCAATTCCATCATCCAAATCTTTGACATATAATGTAAAAAGAATCGATCCCAACGCAGACCCCATGTGGAACCTCACTAGTCACCTGCAGCCAACCAGAAAAGGCTCCCTTTATTCCCACTCTTTGCCTCCTGCCAATCAGCCACTGCTTTATCCATGTTATAATCTTTCCTGTAATACCATGGGCTAGTAGCTTGTTAAGCAACCTCATGTGTGGCACCTTGTCAAAGGCCTTCGGAAAAGCCAAGTACACAACATCAACCAATTCTTCTTCGTCTATCCTGTTGTTACTTCTTCGAAGAATTCCAACAGATTTTTCAAGCAAGGTTTTCCCTTGAGGAAACCATGCTGACAATGGCCTATTTTATCGTGTGCCTCAAAATACCCCGAGATCCCATCCTTGATAATCGACTCCAACATCTTCTCAACCACTGAGATCAGACTAACTGGCCTATAATTTCCTTTCTTCTGCCTCTCTCCCTTCTTGAAGAGTGGAGTGACATCTGCAATCTTCCAGTCTTCTGGAACTAATCCAGGATCTAGTGGTTCATGAAAGATCATTACTAATGCCACCACAATCTCTTCAGCCACCTCTTTCAGAACTCTGGGGTGTACAGCATCTGGTCCAGTGACTTATCTATCTTCAGACCTTTCAGTTTCCCAAGAACCTTCTCTCTAGTAATGGTAACTTCATACACTTCACGACCCCTGACACCTGGAACTTTCACCATACTGCCAGTGTCTTCCACGGTGAAGACTGACACAAAATACTTATTCAGTTCATCTGCCATTTCACTGTCCCCCATTACTACTTCTCCAGCATCGTTTTTCAGGGGTCCAATATCCACTCTCACCTCTCTTTTACACTTTATATATCTGAAGAAAATTTTGCTATCCTCTTTAATATTATTGGCTAGCTTACTTTCGTAACTTTTTTAGTTGCCTTCTGTTGGTTTTTAAAAGCTTCCCAATACTCTAACTTCCCAGAAATTTTTGTTCCATTATATTCCTCTCTTTTGAGTTTTATGTTGGTTTTGACTTCTCTTGTTAGCCATCTTTCCTTTTGAATACTTCTTCCTCTTTGGGATGTATATATGCACTGCCTTCTGAATTGCTTCCAGAAATACTCTGCCATAATCCCTGGCAGGGTCCCTTCCAATCAACTTTGGCCAACTCCTCTCTCATGCCTCTGTAATTCCTTTTCCTTCACTGTAATACTGATACATCTGACTTTAGCTGCTCCTTCTCAAATTTTTGGTGAATTCGATCATATGCCCTAAGGGTTCTTTAACCTTAAACTCTCTAGTCAACTCTGGTTCGTTGCACAACACCCAGTACTGAACAGCTGATCCGCTAGTGGGCTCAACCACAAGCTGTTCTAACAAGCCATCTCTTAGGCACTCTAGAAACTCCCCCTCTTGGAATTCAGCACCAACCTGATTTTCCCAATCTACCTGCATATTGAAGTCTCCCATGGCTATTGTAACATTGTCCTTTTGGCATGCATTTTCTATCTCCCATTGTTATCTGTAGACCACATCCTTACTACTGTTTGGGGGGTTTATATACAACTCCCATCAGGGTCTTTTTACCCTTGCAGTTCCTTAGCTCTATCCACAATGATTAAACACCTTTCCACCACATGCCACCTCTTTCTAACAATTTGATTTCACTTTTACCAGCAGAGCAACGCCGCCCCCTCTGCCTTCCTGCCTGTCTTTTTGATATAACGTGTATCCTTGGACAAAGTCAAGCTTGAGTTTATTGTCATGTGAGCAAGTACAAGCATGCACAAGTGCGATGAAAACTTGCTCGCAGCAGTATCCCAGGCACATGGCATCAGATGTGCAGTGTGTACAAGAATCACATAAAGATGAATAATACACAATTTTTACAAGAAAGGACATGATTAGAACAAGATCATTGTAATACAAAGTAGTGACTATGTTGCCATACTGAGGCTCTGACTATAGTTGTGCTGAGCGAATACAGAACATACAGCGTTGCAGCACAGCACAGGTCCTTCTGCCCCCGATGTGCCGACCTTTTAGACCAAATGACCGTAAGACACAGGAGCAGAATTAGGCCACTCAGCCCATTGAGTGTGCTGCGCTATTCCATCATGGCTGATCCTACTGCAAGATCGATCTAACCCTTCCCTCCCACAGAGCCCTCCATTATTCTTTCATCCATGTGCCTGCCTATCACAGAGTCTGTTAAATCTCCCCAGTGTATCTGCCTCTATCACCAGCCTTGGCAGTGTGTTCCATGCAAGACAAATAGCTTTTTTTGAACCAGGTGGTGTGATATTGTAGTATGATTGGCATTAACATAGAGACAGAAGTGAACTGATTGTACTGCATTTGCTCTGAAGTTTTGAGGGACAGTCAGATCATTGAACTTCAGTATTGCTTCTTGTACTAAATGGAAGTTGTTTGACAATTCTATAGTATTTATAACAGTAAGTATAGGTGTTTGTTGCAGTAATGAGCAAGATTCTTGATTCATTTAAACAATAAATATACAGACTATCGTTTGCTCATTTTGTGCCATGTCATATGACATGGCCGACCATGGTAATTCCATGACCATGATTGTTCTTGCAAATTATTCTACAGAGGTGGTTGGCCATTGCCTTTTTCTGGGCAGTGTTTTTACAAGACGGATGACCCCAGCCATTATCAATACATTTCAGAGATTGTCTACCTGCACCAGCTGCTCATACAACCATCCATCACCTGCTCCCACGGCTTCAGCTGACCCACATTGTGGGGCCTAGGCAGGAGCAACACCTTGCCCAAGGGTAACCTGCAGTCTAGTGGAGAGAAGAAGCGTCTTACTCTTCCTTTGGTAGAGATGTATCTCAACCCCGCCACCCGCATATAGATTCTATCTCACAACATTTTACATTGCTCCTCACCAAAGAGAAGGATGTGCTGCTATTGGAAAGGAGGTTCCTGAGAATGATTCTGGAAATGAAAAGGTTAACAAGTGAAGAGAGTTAGATGGTTCTGGGCCTGCATTTGCTGGAGTTTAGAAGAATAGTGGTCTCATTGAAACCTATCAAATATTGAAAGGCCTAGATTGAGTGGATGTGAGAGGATTTTTCCTATAGTGGAGGAGTCTTGGACCAGAGAAAACCCAGCCTCAGGATAGAAGGACAACCCTTTATAACAGAGATGAGCAGGAATTTCTTTCACCAAAGGGTGGTGAGTTTGTGGAATTTGTTGTCACAGACAGCGGTGGAGGCCAAGTCATTGGGTATTTAAGTCATTTAAAGTGGAGTTTGATAGGTTCTTGATTAATAAGTGTGTCAAAGGTTATGGGGAGAAGGCAGAAGAATGGGGTTGAGAGGGATAATAAATCAGCCATGATGGACTGGCACAGCAGACTTGACGGGCTGAATGGCCTAATTCTGCTCCTATATCTTACTGCCTTATAGAGGATTGCTCTCTGAAGACCTTGGGTGGCCATGATCTGTTTCCTCACTCCGCTTCCTCCTCTTTGAGCAGCATGTCCCACTCGACGTGCCCTTGGCTCATTCTCCTTGGGAACAAGTCCACCGATGGTACCATGTCTGGGATAACCTGGTTTGTTTGAGACTTAGGTGATGCAGGATTCTTAAATACTGCTTTTACTTATCTGAGAAGTAGCACGGGAACAGGCCTTCCACCCAACAAACCCTCACAGCCCAACTGCACCCACGTGACCAATTAACTTACTAACCTGTATGTCTTTGGGATATGGAAGGAAACCGGAACACCAGGGTGAATCCCATTCAGTTACAGGGAGAAAATGTACAAACTCCTTACAGATATGGCAAATTGAACTCGGGTCACTGGTGCTGTAATAGCATTATGCTAATAGCTACATTACTGCGCGGCCCTAAAAATTTGCCACTTCGATAATCACTAAACATGTTAGCTATCTGTAAAGAACTGTGTGTATATATATATATATATATATATATATATATATATATATATGTACCTAAAGGTCTCTCCTTGGAAAAAAGACAAATTTGAATTAGTGCCCCCATCTCTTTTGCGAGGTTATTAGTTTATTGGCACATCCAGACAGTCAGTACTAATTTCCTGGAGGTGGAACACTCCTACTGTGTAGCATCAGAATCAGGTTTAACATCACTGGCATATGTCACAAAATTCATTGCTTAGCAGCAGCAGTAAATTGCAAAACATAATAATAAAGACTATTAGTTATTATATATAAAAATTAAATTGATTAAGTAGTGCAAAAAGAGAGAGGAAAATACCGAGGTTGACTTCATGGGTTTACCCTCCACTTTCATAAATCTGACGGCAGAGGGGAATAAGCCGTTTCTGAAACACTGAGTGTGTGTCTTCAGGCTCCTATACCTCCTCTTTAATGGTAGCAATGAGAAGAGGGCATGTCCTGGGTAATGGGGGTCCTTAATGATGGATTTTGACTTTTTGAGGCATTGCTTTTTGAAGGTGTTCTGGACATTTAGGTTAGTGCCCGTGATGGAGCCGGCTGAGTGTGTAACCTTCTGCATCCTGTCCAGTGGTCCTCCATTTCAGACGGTGCTGCAACCAGTTAGAATGCTCTCTATGGCACATCTGTAGAAACTTGCGAGTGTCTTTTGTGACATACCAATTCCCCTCAAACTCTTAATGAAATATAGCTGCTGTTGCGCCTTCTTTGTAATTGCATCAAAATGTTGCGCTTAGGTTAGATCCTCACAGATGTTGACACCCAAGCACTTGAAACTGATTACCCTTTCCTCTTCTGATCCCTCAATGAGGACGGTAGTATGTTCCCTTGACTCCCCCTGCCTGAAGCATACCATCAGTTCTTTGATTTTAATGATGTTAAATGCAAGGTTGTTGTTTCAACAGCACTTAACCAACTGATCTGTCTCACTCTCACTCAACACCATCTGAAATTCTGCCAGCAATAATTGTTTAGTTGGCAAATTTACAGATGTGTGCCTAGCCACACAGTCATGGGTGTAGTGAGAGTAGAGTAGTAGATTAGGCACACGAACTTGAGGTGCGCATATGTTGATTGTCAGTGAGGAGGGGATGTTATTTCCAAACCACACAGACTGTTGTTTCCCAGTGAGGAAGTCAAGGATCCAGTTGCAGAGGGAGATACAGAGGCCCAGGGTTTGGAACTTGTTGATTAGACCTGAGGGTATGGTGGTGTTGAATGCTGAGTTGTAATCAATAAACAGCAGCCTGACATAGGTATTGCTATTGTCTGGGTGATGCAAGGTCAAATGGAAAGCCAGTAAGATTGCATCCACTGAAGACCTACTGTGATGATAGGCAAATTGCAGTGGGTCCAAGTCCTTGCAGAGGCAGGAGTTGATTCTGGCCACGACCAACCTCTCAAAGCACTTCATCACAGCAGATGTGAGTGCCGCTGGGTGATTGTCATGGAGGCAGCTCACCCTGATCTTCCTGGGCACTGATATGATTGTCGCCTTTTGAAGCAGGTTGGAACCTCCAGCTGCAGCAGTGCGAGATTGAAGATGCCCTTGAACACTCCCGCCAGTTGGTTGGCACAGATACACCATCAGGGCCTGACGCCTTGTCAAAGAGATCACCCTTTCGAAAGACGTTCTGACGTTGGCCCTTTGCCATTGCAGTACAATGGTTTGAAAGTTGTGTTTCAAATCCCACTTGGTCGCTTTGGTAGGTCTCTACAGTAGGACTGAGGGAACGCTGCTCTGTTGAATGACCTAAATTTCCTCTCAGGTGAATGGAAAGGATGATGTAGGATGACTTGGAAGAAGGAAAGCTGTGTCTATATTTGTGGACAGCATTTTTGCATTATTAATGTCACAAAATAATAAACTATCTGGTCCCAAGGTGTGCAGAGAATTGTTTTGGAAGGAAAGAGTAGATACAGCAAGTATTTAATGATGATTATGTGGGCCAAGCCTCTGTTCCTTGTACGGCCCCAACACCACCCATTCTCCCATGTGGTGACACTATTAATGGAAGTTTGCCATGCAGAAATTAGAAAGGTGACTGCTAAGAGTACTTCGTTGGACACACAATGCTTTGGGATGTCCTGAGGTCAAGAAAGGCTCTGTATAAATGGAAGTCTTCATAAAATTAAAGAAAAGTGCAAGAATTAATTAGGAGGGGAAACAGGAGTTTTCTCTCCCCATGGCTGGGTAAGTGCTTGGCTCTGAGACCCAGTTTGGCCTTGCCCTACCTAGTGAATCTGGGAACTTGACAAGTGGGAAGCTGCCAGCAAGAGCTCACTGTTGCAGAATGCACTTGAGTAAACCTGCTGTGCCAAAACTCATTTATCATCTCCTTCTGTGAATCAGACCAAAGTAAAACAAAACCCAGCTGCGGCTCTCCGTACATTTGCCAAGTACATGCTAACTATTGGACTGTATATTTATCTTTCAATTCATCCAACAAACCTGCTGGAAGCCTGCGATGCCCAGCTTCGTTATCCAGGCATTCTCCTACTTCACTACTTTACAAAAAGAAAAATTTCTAAATGACATTACATTTCTCATGTGGCACATCTGGGAACACTTTGCTCATGCACTGATGCAATTAAAATGTATGAATCATCACCCACCCCTTGGTATTAACTAAATGACACACTGTTGGCTACTAATGCCGTATCATTTCAGAACCTCTGCGGACATATTGCTTAGAAGTTAGTGGTGAGGAATCAAATCTAAAGACGACACATCTGCCAGGTAGACAACTCCCAGGAACATTCCGTATAAGAACATAAGGAAATAGGAGCAGGAATATGTCACTCAAAATTACCTCACTATTCAATACGATCATAGTTGATCTGGCCCCTTCTCACTGCCCTGGACTCTTCCACCCTGAACTCTCTCTCTTCCCCCACCCACCACTGGGAAGATACAGAAGCTTGAAAAGATACACCACCAGGCTCAAAGCACAGCATCTATCCTGCTGTCATTAAACACTTGAACTCTAGTATGTTAGTGAACCCTTGACCTTACAACCCACCTCGGCATGCCCCTTGTACCTTATTGCCTACCTGCATTGCACTTTCACTGCAACTATAATGTGATACAGTTGCACCCTCAGGGTGGAGGAACAACACCTTATATTTCATCTGGGTACCCTCCAATCTGATAGCATGAATATCGATTTCTCCTTCTGGTGAACAATTCCCTCCACCTGCTTCCTCTATTTCCCATTCTGACTGTTCATTTCTTCTCACCTGACTATTACTTCCCCCGGGTCCCCTTCTCCTTCCCTTTCACCAATTGTCCACTCTCCTCCCCTATCAGATTTCCTTCTTCTCCAGCCCTTGACCTTTCCCACCTATGCCTGGCTTCACCTTCTAGCCTCTTTCCCCTCCCCACACCTTTCTTTCTGGCATCTTCCTCCTTCCTTCTCAGCGGTGAAGAAGGGTCTTGAATGAAATATTGACTGTTTCTAACATGATCTGTTTGCATAGCTCGCAAAGCTAACGTTTTCACCCTATCTCTGTACATATGAACCAAGACCTAGCCTGAACTCCTCTTTTGTGCTAGTTCCCCTCCTGCTTTCAATTTGATGACCTCTCATAACATTTATCTGCCTTCCCTCTAAATACCCCGATTGTTCCAGCTTCTGCAACCATCTGAGGTACATAATTCCAGAGACTCATTACCCTCTGCAAGAAGTTACTACGCATCTCCGTTTTAAGTGACCATCCTTGAATCCTGCAACCATGTTCCTCCTTTCAACTACTTATAGGAAAAAAATCCTGTCATTTCAGATGGTTCACATGTTTCCGTTTTTTGCCAGCCTGAAATACTTGTCTTCGCAGTCATCCACGAAAAACAGAAGAACCCCAATAGAATGAAACACAGAAAAACATTAGAACTTCAAAGCATCAATGCACAAACCTCCCACCAACATTTCATTGTGTTCCTTGAGGACTTTCTGTTTTAAGGCACCACACCTCATTCTTCCAAACTCTAAAGAACATAAGTCTAATTTCTTCAGTTGTTCCTAATGCTGATTTCTTCTGCCTTTTTTATGAATGACTTTCAGAATTACATTAATCCCAATAGGACATTGTCCCGTTCATCTGGAAAAGTATCACCAGGTATTAAACTTTCCACTAAAACACTCAAGTATTAACACTTCCCTGTCCACTTGCCTCCAAAGCTGGAGGCAGGAGGGAGGTGTCAGAGATGGTATCCAGAAATCTTCTACCCAGGAGGGATGAGTTCATTCAAAACAGGGAATGACGGATCTTGGGTATTAAAGGAATCAGGGGCTATGGTGCTAATGTTGGAAAAAAGCACTAAGGTTCAAGATGAATGATAGAGCAGGCCTGAAGGGCAAGTGGGCTCCCTTTTTTTCTATTACATTATTATTATCCCTCTCCTTAATTTCCGGCTCTTTTTCAATTGCTTTATTGATTACAATACTTTAAAGATCTCTTACTCACCCATAGGTGGTTTATCAGCATTATAATGCTATGTATCATGACAAAGGTAGGTTTTTTTTCAAATGGGTTGGCAAAAATGGTTACAGAAAAAGAGAACATGAGAAGCATTCCTTTCAATCTGTAGATCTTCATCTATTGCTCCATTTATGTACCTCCCTACATAATTTAATCCAAAATATCTTCAAGTTTTATCAATGACCAAAAAGATATACAAATACAATAAGTTAACAGAATATGCATTGTAATTGAGGTCTGACAAGCTGACTTGTTTTAGGAGATTGTGATACCAAAAACAAAGGACAATTATGTTCTCAGGTACATTTCATTCTCATCACATCTTCTTTCTGTCAGGTGCATTCTCGTATATTGTCCTCAACTAGTCTAGTCTATAGCCTGACCCTTAGTAATGAATAGGTCATCCCAATTTTTACTCACCTCTCTAAGTCCATTTGTCAGAAACTACACAAAATCACCCAAAGTAGTAACCATATCTCCTCTGTATTGTAATAGATGTCATCGAAAACACTAAGACTGATAGGAAAGACCAAGTACTAAGAGTGGAGACTGAGGAAACTAGTTCTGCCATTTGTAGGAATGAATGTGCACACTTATATTGGGTCTTTGGATTTAATATTGTGGAAGTTTGTCTTTACAGGTATTCATAAGATGGGCATCAGTAACTGGGGTTGGCTGGTACTTGGAAAGGATTGCTTTAGTTCTAACCACTTTTGCTGTAGCCTTTCCTAATTTTCAGACATTTTAGGCTTAAGACTTTCTTTTGTCTTTGCTTTCCATCCCACCAGGCTCCACAATCTGGTGATTACTTTTGATCAGAACCTGCTTTTAACTTTAATATACTTCACAACCATTTTATGTTGCATTAGGCTTCGGTGCATTCTCAAGCCTGCATTTCCAGAAGGCAAATGGAAAGGTGAACACCGCAGCAACACACAACATGCTGGAAGAATGCAGCAGGTCAGGCAGCGTCAATGGAGCGAAATGGACACTCGACATTTCAGGTCGAGGACCTTCACCTGCTCTGAGATACCGAGTGGAGATTGCCAATACAAAATGTGGAGGGAAGGTCAAGCAAGAGATGAAAAGTGATAGGTGGATCTAGATTGGGGGGGGGGATGATTGGTACAAGGAGGAGGGGGAAGTGGAAATAGTAACAGAAGCTGGAGGATGAAGGGAGGAGGTGACAAATTGCTGAAGATGGGGGAATCTGATAGGAGAGTAAGGTGTAGCAGCATGCAAGCAAGTGAGGGGGTGTGGAGGGCAGATGAGGACTGTGGGGGAGGAGAACCAGTGGGATACTGCAACTGAGACATCTGTCATTCCATAATTCAGCCTTTGCAGATTCGAAATCATTTCCAGTGGCAGTTGTTCTGGTTCTGTTTTAAAGAGATGAGCAAGTCCATCTGTGATTTTGACTTTCTATTAGCTGAAGTCAGACCTGTTGGCCATGTCTCTTGGCACTGCTATCAGCAATGCATTATGTTTTTTATACGTGTTATCATTGTTCAACTTCCCTCATTAACCCCCACTTGACCACACAAACTGTCCAATTCATTCCTCAGGCTAGCCTTATCCTATCATAGATATTCCCTTTATACATCCACTTCTTCCACCGAAGATGTCCTTTTTCAACTGTCTGGATGAACAGTTTTAAACCCTAAATCCGTTTTTCTCTGGACAAGCACTGCCCAATCTGATGAACATTTCCAGCGTTTTCTGTTTTTCATACAACTGAGAAAGGATGACTTTTGCATTCAATTTCTAGGAGAAGTGGGGGGAAAAATGTTAAGAGGTCAAGAAACAAAAAAAAATTCCCTTGCTCCCTCTGCAACTTGAAACTTCACTTTCCAGTATTGATGAAAGCTCATCTTTGAAACATTAACACTGCTTAATTCTCCACAGATACTGCCTGACCTGCTAAGTATATCCAGTATACTCTTCTGGGCTTTCTAAGTATTTCTCTTCAGCAAATGGGGGTATTTTAATTTTATTTTATCTGTTACCTTACCAACAAAAAATAGGAGGAAGCTTGAGTCTGGAATCAGATAGATGTGTCAGAATGATCAGTGAAAGGAATAGGGAGAGTGAACTTTGGAAATTCATGCTTGAAGTATTAAATTGAACCTCCAAGGTTTCTTCATATTTTCCAATAACAGGATAAGGACTTCAAAGATATGCTCGAGGAACCACACAGTGAAATACAGGAATCAGACAACACTTAACTGAGCATTATGATAATGGCATAGAAAGATAAACAAAAGACAGCATGACCAGAAAACAAATGTGAAAAAAAACTCAAACAACAGGAATTCTGCAGGTGCTGGAAATTCAAGCAACACACATCAAAGTCGCTGGTGAACGCAGCAGGCCAGGCAGCATCTCTAGGAAGAGGTGCAGTCGACGTTTCAGGCCGAGACCCTTTGTCAGGACTAACTGAAGGAAGAGTGAGTAAGGGATTTGAAAGTTGGAGGGGGAGGGGGAGATCCAAAATGATAGGAGAAGACAGGAGGGGAGGGATGGAGCCAAGAGCTGGACAGGTGATAGGCAAAAGGGATACGAGAGGATCATGGGACAGGAGGTCCAGGAAGAAAGACAAGTGGGGGGGGAACCCAGAGGATGGGCAAGGGGTATATTCAGAGGGACAGAGGGAAAAAAAGGAGAGTGAGAGAAAGAATGTGTGAATAAAAATAAGTAACAGATGGGGTACGAGGGGGAGGTGGGGCATTAGCGGAAGTTAGAGAAGTCGATGTTCATGCCATCATGTTGGAGGCTACCCAGACGGAATATAAGGTGTTGTTCCTCCAACCTGAGTGTGGCTTCATCTTTACAGTAGAGGAGGCTGTGGATAGACATGTCAGAATGGGAATGACATGTGGAATTAAAATGTGTGGCCACTGGGGGATCCTGCTTTCTCTGGTGGACAGAGCGTAGGTGTTCAGCAAAGCGGTCTCCCAGTCTGCGTCAGGTCTCGCCAATATATAAAAGGCCACATCGGGAGAACCGGACGCAGGTCAGAATGGGAATGGGATGTGGAATTAAAATGTGTGGCCACTGGGAGATCCTGCTTTCTCTGGCGGACAGAGCGTAGATGTTCAGCAAAGCGGTCTCCCAGTCTGCGTCGGGTCTCGCCAATATATAAAAGGCCACATCGGGAGCACCGGACGCAGGTCAGAATGGGAATGGGATGTGGAATTAAAATGTGTGGCCACTGGGAGATCCTGCTTTCTCTGGTGGACAGAGCGTAGGTGTTCAGCAAAGCGGTCTTCCAGTCCGAAAAAAAACTGTTGGATAATTAAGTTGGACAGTAATATGGAGAACAGCATACGCTGAATGAATTCTTCATACTATTCTTTCAATATTATGACTACGTTCATTTTTTCATTATGACAGGATTTAACTTGACTGCATTAGATCAATCTCCATTGTGCTCCCATATGAAGTTATTGGAGAGCAGAGGACCTTACCTATGTGATAAACCAAATTCCCTGCTGTAAACTTCTATCATTCCATTACTGAAGACATTTTTTAGAAATTCCATCATCTGTCTGTGATAAAATGGAATGCTATGAATTTCAAAAAAGGAAGTGTGCAACCTCAACTCATGAAATATATCCAAATTCACCCGGAAAATGCAGTACAGCAGGGGATTTTGAAGCTTCACAAAGGAATCAGTAAAAATGATCACCTGACCCACAGGTTCAACCAGCTTCTCAACTACAATCTTATGTTCCTTTTCTTCTCCTCTATTCTTTATTGTTCTTCCCTTTCAATTATTTATTACTTCACATTAAGCATGTAACAAATTTTACCTCACATCTGTCACAGAAAAGCACTTTCATCATCTAATTCTGCCTTGTGTAAGAAAGATGTATTGATTTTTTGCTTTGTTCTTCTATATTATTGTTGGAAATTTGTTGGCTCATAAAGAAAAGGAATGGGCAGGATGGCACAAGCAATGAATATGACTAATGGCAACGTCTTGCAGGAAGTTTGTGAAACTACTGCTTCTCCTTCTTTTAAATATGCTTCTCCTACTAATCTGTGTGCGATTAGAGCCTGTAATGTGCTTTTGGGAGTGATGTGGCACTCTTGCTGTCTCTGAGGGAACTTGACATGTTTGAGAGTGGGGTGTGTAGCCCAATGGTGGAACGTGAACCCATGATCGGCTCCAATTCTCCACCAACTCGCCAATTAGAGGATCAAGCAAGATTGAGGTCAACAAGGACAAGAGCAGAAGGTGAGTGGGTGTTCAGCGCCACCTGAATATTTGAATCTCTGTTTGTCTGCGTTTGACCGGTTGCCCCTTCCTTTTGGCTTGCCGCTGCCAGTGCAAGGTGTAGGAGGGAGTCTTGGGTCTTGGGGTTTGACCAGTGCGTTTTGTGGATTGGGATTGTTTTTGGAGGACTCTGCAGTTCATGTTATATATGTTTCTGGTTTCTGGTTAGTCCTCTTCTTATGTTGCTATTTTGTGCGATTTTGATCGGGGCCTGCAGTCAAGGAACGACACAGCGCTAAGTTGAACTGAACAGACCTAGACTTTTTCAAGGACTCTGCGGCTTGACGTTTAATATTCTGTGTGTTATTCACGCATTTTTTTGCCACCTGTGCGATTTGCTCTTTTTTTGTATGTTGGGTGTTTGATGTTTTCTTTGAAGTAGTTTCATGGTGTTTCTTTGTTCCATGGCTATCAGTGGGAAGATGAATCTTGGTTGAATACTGCATAATAAATGTACTTTGAATCTTTCTTGGCTTACCTACTTCTCCCTTGTTTTAATCTACAATGCTGCTTTTTATAAATCTAACAATTTGATCTTATTTTTGGACCCATACCGTGTATCTGAAAACAAAGCTTTCTTTATCCCATCACTGTTATTAATTAATATTTGGAACAACCTTATGACATTTCTCCAATGTATGTTTTTTTCAGCAACACGCACAAAATACTGGAGGAACTCAGCAGGCCAGGTAGCATCTATGGAAAAGAGCAAACAGTTGACAGTGTATAAGATGATGAAAGGCATTGATTGTGTGGATAGTCAGAGGCTTTTTCCCAGGGCTGGAATGGTTGCCACAAGAGGACACAGGTTTAAGGTGCTGGGGAGTAGGTACAGAGGAGATGTCAGAGTGCGTGGAATTGGCTGCTGGCAACGGTGGTGGAGGCGGATACGATAGGGCCTTTTAAGAGACTTTTGGATAGGTATGTGGAGCTTAGAAAAATAGAGGGCTCTGGGGAAGTCTAGTAATTTCTAAGGTAGGGACACGTTCGGCACAACCTTGTGGGCCGAAGGGCCTGTATTGTGCTGTAGGTTTTCTATGTTTCTATGTTTCAGGCCGAGACCCTTCATCAGGACTGGAAAAGAAGGAGAAAAGAGTTAGACTCAGAAGATGGGGGGAGGGAGGAACAAGTATAAGATGACAGGTGATAGGTGAAACCAGGAAGGGGGTGGGAGTGAAGTAAAGAGCTGGGAAGTTGAGTGGAGAAAGAGAGAAAGGGTTGGAGAAGGGGGAATCTGATAGGAGAGGACAGAAGACCATGGAAGAAAGGGAAGAGGGAGGAGCACCAGAGGGAGGTGATGGGCAGGTGAGAAGAGAAGGTGTGAGAGGGAAAGAAGAATGGGGAATAGTGAAGGAGAGGAGGGGGACAATTGTCGGAAGTTTGAGATACCGATGTTCATGCCATCAGGTTGGAGGCTAACCCAGGTGTTACTCCTCCATCATGAAGCTCTCCGGATTTGAGGGCATGTGTTATAAAGAGAGGTTGGACAATCTTAGGTTGCTTTCTCCAGAGTGGCAAAGGCCGAGGCAGGAACTGCCAGAAGTTTAGAAGATTATGAGAGGCAGAGAGATAGATGATAGCCAGTATATTTTCCCCAGGATTGAAACGTCTCATGTTAGAGAGTGTGCATTGAGAGGAACTGAGTTGCAAGGAGATGTGCAAGGTCATTTCTTTCTCTTTTCTTACACACAGTGTGGTGGATGTCTGGAATGTGCTGCCAGGAATGGTGGTGGAGACATATGATAGAGGCACTTAAGAGGCTCTTAGATATCAGAACCAGATTCAGGGATATTAACGTTGACAGATGTCATGACATTTGTTGTTTTGCAGCAGCAGTACAGTGCAACGCATAAAATAATTACTAAAGGTTACAATAGTAAATATATATTTAAAAACAGTGCAAAAAGAGAGTAAAATAGTGAAGCAGTGTTCACAATACACTGGCCAGGCAGCATTGATGGAAAAGAGTATAGTCAACATTTTGGGCTGAGACCCTTCATCAGGACTGGAAAAAAAAAAGGATGAGGAGTAGGAGTTAGAAGGTGGGAGAGGGGAGGCACCAACGTAAGATGATAGTTGAAACCGGGCGGGGGGGTGGGCAGGGTGAAGAAAAGAGCCGGAAAGTTGATTGGTGAAAGAGATACAGGGCTGGAGAAGGGGAGAATATAACAGGGGTGGACAGAAGGCCATGGAAGAAAGAAAAAGGGGAGGAGCACCAGGGGAAGGTGATGGGCAGGTAAGGAGATAAGGGGAGAGAGGGAAATGGGAATGGGCAATGGTGTTTGGGGGGGGGCATTACTGGAAGTTCAAGAAATCGATGTTGGAAGCTACCCAGACGGAATATAAGGTGTTGCTCCTCCAGTCTGAGTGTGGCCTCATTGCAGCCGGAGAGGAGGTGTAAAAGAATCCTTGCAAGTGGAACAAGTGTTGCACCTGCCACTACACCACCCCCCTCACTACCATTCAGGGCCTTAAACAGTCCTCCCAGGTAAGGTGACACTTCACCTTTGACTCTTTTGGGGTCATGTACTGTATCCAGTGCTCTTGCTGTGGGCTTCTGTATATTAGTCAGACCCGACGTAGATTGGGAGACCGTTTCACCAAGTACCTATGCTCCGTCCGCTAGAAAAAGTGGGATCTCTCAGTGGCCACCCATTTTAATTCCACTTCCCATTCCCATTCCGACATGTCGGTCCAGGGCCTCCTCTACTGTCACAACGAGGAATAAAGGGGGCATTTTCTGATTGGCTGCCGGTGACGAGTGGCGTTCTACAGGAGTAGGTGTTTGTTGCTTTTTTAATGTTATTTGTCCATGATTTGGGTGAGAGAATTGATGTGCTTTGTGGCAAAGTTTGCGAACGATGCAAAGATAGGTGGAGGGCAAGGGGTTGGGAGTCAGAAGAGGGATGAAGATAGATTAGGAGAATGAGCAAAGAAGTGGCAGATGGAATACTGCACAGGGAAATATATGTTTATGCAATTTTGGTAAAGGGGGATATTAGATTATTTTCAAAGCAGGAAGCAAATTTAAAAATCAGTGGTGCAAAGGTACTTGAAGTTTTCATTCAGCATTCCCCACAAGTTAATTTGCCGTTTGAGTTAGTGGTGAGGAAGGCAAATGTAATGTTAGCATTCATTTTGAGAGGATTAGAATATAAAAACAAGGATGTATGCTGAGGCCTTATAAGGCATTGGTCAGACCAGACTTGTGAGCAGTCTTGGTCTCCTTATCAAAGTAAGAATGTGTTGGCATTGGGGAGTGTCTGGACGAGGTTCACGAGAATGATTCTGGGAATGACAGGGTTAACATATGAGGAGAGTTTGATAGCTCTGGGCCTGTACTTGCTGGAGCTTAGAAAAAATGGGTGGGTATCTCATTGAAACCTTTCAAATACTGAAAAGCCTATATAGAATGGATGTGCAGAGTTCGTTCCCTACGGTAGGGGAGTCTAGGACCAGAGGGCACAGACTCAGAATATAAGAAAATCCCTTTAAAACAGAGATGAGGAGAAATTTCTTGTGCCAGAGGGTGGTGAATCTGTGGAACTCATTGCCACAGATAGCTGTGGAGGCCAAGTTATTGGTTTAATTTAAAGCAGAGGTTAGACCATAGACATAGGAGCGGAATTAGGCCATTCAGCCCATCGAGTTTGCTCCACCATTCCATTGTGGCTGCATTATTATCCTTCTCCTGCCTTCTTCCCATAACACTTGACACCCTAACTAATTAAGAACTTATCAGGAAGTTGATAGGTTCTTAATCAGTTATGGTGTCAAAGGATACAGGGAGAAGGCAGGAGGTTGGAGTTGAGAGGGATAATATTCAGCCACAATG
Organism: Mobula birostris; assembly: GCF_030028105.1. Classification (NCBI taxonomy): domain Eukaryota; kingdom Metazoa; phylum Chordata; class Chondrichthyes; order Myliobatiformes; family Myliobatidae; genus Mobula; species Mobula birostris. Next base: position 25,904,813 of record NC_092373.1, on the reverse strand, counting down.
GAATGGTGGAGCAGACCCAATGGCCAATTCTGCTTCTGTGTTTTATGGTCTTATTTTGGATAATATTAACAAATCCCCCATTTGAAGAAGACCAGATAATATTTACACTGACGATTGATAATAATCAAAGGGCCATGGATCAGGTCAGAATTTCTATGTGTATCAACGTAAGAAGGTCGTATTTACAAAAGCACATTGAAAGAAGAACTATGCTGCCTTGCCCTATAACTAATCTGTGAGCAACAGGGTTTGGGTGTGATTATTCACGCATCTTGGAAAGCATTTAATGAATGTGAAATCATTACCAATGTTAATTAACCATTAATTTGCATATCAACTCAAGTGAAAAAGGGCTGCATGCAAAAAGATTGTCTACTTTAGGGATTAGGATTAGAGTATCCTATTCACTTGAAGTTAATTCACAACCTTCAAATTGACAATTACACATATGGTATGAAACCATTGGGAAAAGCGACCTATTTCTTTATTCAAAATTATTTTACTTTTATAATAAACATATGATCTATTTTGAATTTACTCAGAAGAGGTGGGTATTATGCGATTTTTAGGTTTTTTTTTGTAAAAATTGCACCTCTGAATACATGGACTGGGGCATAGAATATAGAAATTGTGGAGGTTACATTCCAACTTTACATACCACTGGTTAGAAAGCACTTTGAGTATTAGGTGCTGTTCTGGTTTCCATAAGAAAGGAAGGATGTGACTGCATGGGAGAGGGTGTAGAGGAGATCCACCAGAACATTGCCTCGATTTGGAAGGTTTTGGTTATGGGAAGAGAGCGGATGGACTGGGTTTGTTTCTCTGGAGTGAAGGGGGGTGAAGGATGACCTGAGAGTGGAATATAAAATTAGAAGAAGCCTTGATAGGGTATAAATTTAGGATAAAGTAAATATTTTCCCATGGTAAGTAATATACAGGTTCAAGGCAAAAGGAAGGAGTTTTAAAGGCAATCTGAGAAGAACTTTTTTTTTACACAGTGAGTGGTTGATAACTGGAACTTTCTGCTAGAAGAGTGGTGGAATCAGATGCAATGACTGCATTTAAGAGACATTTGGGCAGGCTTTTAGATAGGCAAAGCATAGACAGATACAGAACTAGTGTGGGCAAATGGGAAAGGTGTAAATGAGTAAAAGGATCAGCATACACCTGAGGGGCTGAATGGCCATCACTGGAGAACATACAGAAAGTTTCAACATGAATTACATCCATTTGCAAAGAGATGAAAACAGTCATTGTTTTTAACTTCCAATATTTCTTGCTCTGCTCAGCAGGTTGTCAACATGAATATGTCTGTTGTTCCACTGTTGTTTTGCAAGGTCGGAGAAAATAGCTTCACGGAAAAAGGAGAGAAATAACGCAGTGGAAAAGAGAAGGCTGTTGTTCTCCAGAATCCTTCATTAGTAAGGTCACAAGCTTATCACATCACATCTGAGATGAGTGGGGGTGTTTAATCATCCTCACAATAAAAAGGCAGTTAAAGAATTTAACGTTAGTACTTAGAGAATTTCCTGACAAAGGAAGGTAAAGAAAGAGTTCCAAAAACTGAGAACTGTAAGCATGAGGAAGCAGGGGAGATTTTGATGAGGTATTATCAGCTGTATAAAGTTCATGGATGGATGTAGACAGAATAATTACAGGAGATGAAACTTCTAAAAAATTATTTGGGAAGTTGGTGTTTATTCCAAATATAGTGGATTCCAGTTAATTGGGACACATCGAGTCCAGTACATTTTGACCCAATTAAGTGGCTGCATCAATAAGTTGAAGTTCCATGGAAGTAATTAAAAAAATATTAAAAAGGACAAACTGAGTAACAAATTATATATTTAAATGAAGTACAGAACAAATTAGAACACTACCAATAGTACTACAGTACTATAAAACCAGGTATTAGTTCCTCATAGTTATTGATGGAGGAATTCAACCCGCTACTCTGTTCTTTTTGCTTGACTATAAATGAACAAGATCAGCGCAGACACCTACTGAAGATAATAGTCTGCCTTCATACATGCTATATATGATTGCATCCTCCAACCCTTCATTTTCCTTATAACATTCAAGATGAGTGTCGATATCTTCAAATTCTTTGTAGTACCTAACTTGTTTGAAGTAGTGAAATAGTTTCATTTTCACTCTGGGCCATTTCTACCATCTCCAAGTCTGAATACTTGAAACCGCAGTGAGCTAAAGTGTCCTGAGTTGTCTTACTGCTTATGTCTCATCAACTATTAGTGACAAAGATCACTGCTTTTTGAACACAAACTCACGCAACTCATGCTATTAAAAAATGTTTCACTCTAAGCACGGTGTAATGTCTTCCGGCCACACAAGTGCACATGACTGACATTAGATAGAACAAGGGTTCCCAACTTTTTTTATGCCATGGACCCCTACCATTAACCAAGGGGTCCATGGACCAAAGATTGGGAACCCCTGAGTTAGAACTATTCAGCAAGTCTCTGGCCCCAGTTAAGCGACACACTGTCCCAAATAAATGAGGAAAATTCTGGCAATTTTCTCGATTGGTTTTTGTTCTTTAAGAGTTGTCCCAAATAAGCAGATGCATTGTAACAGATAACCCAATTAACCGTAATCTACTGTACATGCTCTTGGATGAACCGTCGACAGCCCATTCCACCCATTCACAACTCTATGTGAAAATAAACTTACCCTGACATCTCCTCTGTACCTACTTCCAAGCACCTTAAAAATATGTCCTCTCATGCTAGTCATTTCAGCCCTGGGAAAAACCCTCTGACTATCCTTTATACTTTATAGTTGCCAAACAATTGATACTAGAGCGTACAATCATCACAGCGATATTTGATTCTGCACTTATATCCATACGATCAATGCCTCTCGTCATCTTGTACACCTCCATCAGATCACCTCTTATCCTCCATCACTCCAAGGAGAAAAGGCCGAGTTCACTCAACCTATTCCCATAAGGTATGCTCCCCAATCCAGGTGACATCCTTATAAATCTCCTCTGCACCCTTTCTATGGTTTCCACATCCATCCTGTAGTGAGGTGGCCAGAACTGAGCACAGTACTCCAAGTGGGGTCTGACCAAGGTCCTATAAAGTTGTAACATTACCTCTTGGCTTGTAAACTCAGTTCCACGGTTGATGAAGGCCAATGCAACGTATGCCTTCTTAACCACAGAGTCAACCTGCGCAGTAGCTTTCAGTGTTGAGTATGGACTCGGACCCCAAGATTCCTCAGACCCTCTACACTGCCAAGAATCTTACCATTAATACTATATTCTGCCATCATATCTGACCTACCAAAATGAACCACCTCACACCCTGGGTTGAACTCCATCTGCCTCAGCCCAGTTTTGCGTCCTATTGATGTCCCACTGTAACCTCTGACAGCCCTCCACACTATTCACAACACCCCAACGTTTGTGTCATCAGCAAATTTACTAACCCATCCCTACACTTCCTCATCCAGGTCATTTATAAAAATCACGAAGAGAAAGGGTTCCAGAACAGATCCCTGAGGCATACCATTGGTTACTGACCTCCATGCAGAATATGACCCGTCCACAACCATTCCTTACTTTCTGTGGGCAAGCCAGTAATGGATCAACAAAGCAAGGTCCCCTTGGACCCGATGCCTCCTTAATTTTTCAATAAGCCTTGCATGGGGTTACCTGATCAAGTGCCTTGCTGAAAACCATATACACTACATCTACTGCAACTTCAACTACTGCACAGAGTCTTGTCATCTTCAGAAGTTTTCGGATGACTCTGCCATAGTTGGATGCATCAGCAAGGGAGATGAGGCTGAGTACAGGGCTACGGTAGGAAACTTTGTCACATGGGCTGAGCAGGATTATCTGCAGCTTAATGTGAAAAAGACTACGGAGCTGGTGGTAAACCTGAGGACAGCTAAGGTACCGGTGACCCCTGTTTCCATCCAGGGGGTCAGTGTGGATGTGGTGGAGGATTACAAATACCCGGGGATATGAATTGACAATAAACTGGACTGGTCAAAGAACACTGAGGCTGTCTACAGGGTCAGAGCCGTCTCTATTTCCTGAGGAGACTGAGGTCCTTTAACATCTGCCGGACAATGCTGAGGATGTTCTATGAGTCTGTGGTGGCCAGTGCTATCACGTTTGCGGTTGTGTGCTGGGGCAGCGGGCTGAGGATAGCAGACACCAACAGAATCAATAAACTCATTCGTAAGGCCAGTGATGTTGTGGGGATGGAACTGGACTCTCTGACGGTGGTGTCTGAAAAGAGGGTGCTGTCTAAGTTTCATGCCATCTTGGACAATGTCTCCCATCCACTACATAATGTACTGGGTGGGCACAGGAGTACATTCAGCCAGAGACTCATTCCACCAAGATGCAACACAGAGCGTCATAGGAAGTCATTCCTGCCTGTGGCCATCAAACTTCACAACTCCTCTCTTGGAGGGTCAGACACCCTGAGCCAATAGGCTGGTCCTGGACTTATTTCATAACTTACTGGCATAATTTACATATTACTATTTAACTATTTATGGTTTTATTACTATTTGTTATTTATGGTGCAACTGTAACAAAAACCAATTTCCCCCGGGATCAATGAAGTATGACTATGACTATGACTACTGCTCTACCTTCATCAATGCGTTTATCACATACTCAAAAAATTCAATCAGGCTTGTAAGGCAGGACCTGCCTTCATCATATGACGACTCTCAGGATGTTTTCAATTAACTTACCAACCACTGAAGTAAGATTCACTGGTTTGTAATTTCCTGGGCTATCTCTACTCCCTTTCTTGATTAAGGGAACATCATCCACAAACCTCCAATCCTCCAGAACCTCTCCCGTCCTCATTGATGATGCAAAGATCATTGCCAGAGGCTCAGCAATCTCCTCCCTTGCCTCCCACGGTAGCCTGGGGTACATTTTATCCGATCCTGGTGACTTATCCAACTTGATGCTTTCCAAAAGCTCCAGCACATCCTCTTTCTTAATGTCTATATTCTCAAGCTTTCCAGTCTGCTGTAAGTCATCCCTACAATTGTCAAGATTCTTTTCTGTAGAGAATACTGAAGCAAAGTATTCATTAAGTACTTCTGCTATCCCCTCTGGTTCCATACACGCTTTTCCACTGTCACACTTGATTGGTCCTATTCTGTCATGTCTTATCCTCTTGCTCTTCACATACTTGTAGAATGCCTTGGGGTTTTCCTTAATCTTGCTCGGCAAGGCTTTCTCATGGCCCCCTCTGGCTCTCCTAATTTCATTCTTAAGCTCCTTCCTCTGGCATAATAATCTTCTAGATGTCTATCATTACCTAGTTTTTTGAACCCTTCATAAGCTTTTCTTTTCTTGACTTAGATTTTCGACAGCCTTTGTACACCACAGTTCCTGTACCCTACCATCCTTTCCCTGTCTCATTGGAATGTACCTATGCAGAATGCCATGCAAATATCCTCTGAACATTTGCCAGATTTCTGCCATACATTTCCCTGAGAACATCTGTTCCCAATTTATGCTTCCAAGTTCCTGCCAGATAGCTTCATATTTCTCCTTACTCCAATTAAACGCTTTCCTAACTTGTCCGTTCCAATCCCTCTCCAATGGTATGGTAAAGGAGATGGAATTGTGACCACTATCTCCAAAATGCTCTCCCACTGAGAGACCTGACATCTGACCAGGTTCATTTCTCAGTACCAGATCAAGTACAGCCTCTCCTCTTGTAGGCTTATCTACATATTGTGTCAGGAAACCTGAACACACCTAACAAACTCTACCCCATCTAAACCCCTTGCTCTAGGGAGATGTCAATCAATATTTGGGAAATAAAATCTCCCACCACAACAATCCAGTAATTATTATTCCTGTCCAGAATCTTTCTCTCTATTTGCTCCTCAATGTCCCTTATTGGGTGGTCAATAAAAAACACCCACTAGAGTTATTGATCCCTACCTGTTCCTAACTTCCACCCACAAAGACTCAGTAGACAATCCCTCCATGACTTCCTCCTTTTCTACAGACGTGACACTATCTCTGATCAGCAATGCTACGCCCTCAACTCTTTTGCCTCCCTCCCTATGCTTTCTGAAACATCTAAAGCCTGGCACTCTAAGTAGCTATTGCTGCCCTGAGCCATCTAAGTCTCTGTAATGGCCACAACATCATAGTTCCAAGTATTGATCTACGCTCTAAGCTCATCCGTTTTGTTCATGATACTCCTTGCGTTAAAATAGACACATCTCAAACCACTGGTCTGAGCGCATCACTTCTCTGTCACCTGCCTATCCTCCCTCTTGCACTGGCTCCAAGCTTTCTCTATTTGTGAGCCCACTGCCCCTTCCTCCGTCTCCTCAGTTCGATTCTCACCCCTCAGCGATTCTAGTTTAAACTCTCCCCAATAGCCTTAGCAAACCTCCCTGCCAGGATATTGGTCCCCCTCGGATTCAAGTGCAACCCGTCCTTTTTGTACAGGTCACGCATGCCCCAAAAGAGGTCCCAATGATCCAGAAATCTGAGTCCCTGCCCCTTGCTCTAATCCTTCAGCCACGCATTTATCCTCCACCTCATTCTATTCCTATACTCACTGTCACATGGCACAGGCAGTATTTCTGTACCACGACCTCTGGCTGTTCACCTTCCCACTTCAGGATATCATGGACGCGATTAGAAACATCTCGGACCCTGGCACCTGGGAGGCAAACTACCATCTGTGTTTCTTTCCTGTGTCCATAGAATCGCCTGTCTGAGTCCCTAACTATAAGGTCCCCTATCACTGCTGCCTTCCTCCTTTCCCTACACTTCTGAGCCACCGGGTCAGACCCTGTGCCAGAGGTGTGGCCACTGTTGCTTCCCCCAGGTGGGCTGTTCCCCCCAGCAGTACTCAGACAGGAGTACTTATTGTTAACTGTATGCAATACTCCTGATGCAACCTAACTACAGTTTAATAAAGCTGCAACATAACTTCCTGACTTTTGAACTCAATGGCTCGACTAATAATTGCAAGCATTCTATAAGTCTTCTTAACTACCCCATTGACCTGCCTTGCCACTTTCAGGGAGCTATGAACTTGGACCCCAAGATCCCTCTGCTCATCAATGCTATAAAGGGTCTTGTCCATAATGGTGAACTGTCTCTTTACATTTGACTTACTAAGGTACAACACTTTATATTTGGCTGGGTTAAGCACCATCTGCCATTCCTCTGTCCATATCTTCAACTGATCTATAATCCCACTATATTCTTTGCCAGTCATCTATACTGTCAACACCACCAATCTACATATCATCTGTAAACTTACTAACACACTCATCTACATTTTCATTCAGGTTATTTATATACTGTGCATCACAAAATGGAAGTACAGATCTCTGCAGAGTGCCAATAATCACAGACCTGCACCTGCAATAAGTCCCCTCAACCACCGGCCTCTGTCTTCTAAATCCAAACGACCAATTTACCATTGATCCCATGCATCTTAATCTTCTGGATGAGCCTCCCATGAGGGACTTTGCCTAACCAAAATCCAAGAAGACAGCATTCACAGCTCTATCTTCATCAATCAGTTAATTTAATTGGCCCAGCACAATATTGTGAGCTGAAGGGCCTGTTCCTGTGCTATACTGCTCTATGTTCTATTTTCTAATCATCTTCACTACCTCATCAAAAAACTCAATCAGGTTATTAAGGCAAGACTTGCTCTGCACAAGGCCATGCAGTCTCTCCCTAGTTAGGCCATGGTTTTCAAAATATTCATAAATTCTATCCCTAAGAATTGTCTCCGGTAATTTCCCTACCACCCTCGTGAAACTCACCAGTCTATAGTTTGAAACAAATTGAAGGAGATGTCCTTTTTTTTCCAAAGAAAGGGGCTTCCCTTCCTCCACCATCAACACTGTCCGCCAGAAGTGGGATCTCCCAGTGGCCATCCATTTTAAATCTACTTCCCATTCCGATATGTCACTGCACGGCCTCCTCTACTGTCAAGATGAAGCCACCCTCAGGTTGGAAGAACAATACCTTATATTCCAACTGGGTAGCCTCCAACCCTCTGGCGTGAACATCCATTTCTCAAACTTCCGGAAATGCCCCTTCCCCACCATTCCCATCCCCTTTCCCCTCTCTCACCTTATCTCCTTGCCTGCCCACTGCCTCCCTCTGGCGCTCCTCCCCTCTTTTCTTTCTTCCACGGCCTTCTGTCCTCTCCTATTAGATTCCTCCTTCTCCAGCCTTGTATCTCTTTCACCAATCAATTTCCCAGCTCTTTACTTCACCCCCTTCCCCTCCTGGTTTCATCTATCACCATGTGTTTTTTCTCTCCCCTCCCCCCACCTTTTTAAATCTACTCCTCATCTTTTTTCTCCAGTCCTGCCGGAGGGCCTTGGCCCAGAATGCCAACACTACCTTTTTCCGTAGACGCTGCCTGGCCTGCTGAGTTCCTCCAGCATTTTGTCTGTGTTTCCAGCCTACAGCTTCCAGGTTTATCCCCAGTTCCATTCTTGAAGCATGGAACGTTAGGTACTTCCCAGTACTCAGAAACCTCGTTTGTGGCTAGGCTGGACACAAGGATATTGGTTAAGGCCCCAGCAACATCTTCCCTTGCCTCTCTCAATAACCTGTGATGTGTCCCGTCAGGCCCTGGGGACTTAACACCTTAATGTTCTTTAAGAGACCCCATGCTACCTCCTCCTTTACCTCAAAATGCCCTGGCATAGTAATACTCTCAGCACTGATCACCCTATTCTCCACATCCTTCTCCTTGGTAAATACTGATGTAAAGTTCTCATTAAGGACCTCACCCACGTAATTTGCATCCAAGAAAATGTTACCCCTTTATCCTTGAGTGGTCCCACTCTCACCCTAGTTATCCCTTTGCTCCTGATGTAATCCCAATACCTCGGGATTCTCTTTAGTCCTACTTGCCAAGGACTTTTCCTGGGTTTCCTAACTCCTTTCTTGAGTTCTTTTCCTGGCTTCTTTATAATCTTCCATATATCTGTTTGATTCTATCATCCTAAACTTTATATACTTTTCCTTTTTCTTGTTGACTAAATTCATCACTTCCCTCAGATTCTTACCCTGCCATCCTTGTCCTTCAATCTGACTGGAACATACCTGTCCTGTACTCTGCATGGCTGGATTTTGGACGTGGTCTTGCCCAAAAAATAGCTGTAACTCTCCCTTGTTCCTTCTTACTGCTCTCATAGTTTGCCTGCTCCAGTTTAATACTCTCCCACAAGTTCCATGCTTATCCTCTCTGCAGCTATCTTAACGATTTGTGGTTGCTGTTCCCTAACCTGCTCACCCACTGAAAGGTTGGTCAACCCGCCAGATTTATTACCCATCACCTATTCCAGTACTCTTGTAAGAGTATCTACATCTTGATTTGAGAAACCCTCCCGGATGCATTTAACAAATTCTGCCCCATCTAAGCCACTTGTACTAAGAAGGCCCCAGTTTATGTTAGGGAAGTTGAAGTCCTCCATAACAACCATCCTACTGTTTTTACACCTTTCCTTAATCTGCCTGCATATCTCTTCCTCAATGTCTCAGTGCCTATTGGGGGTCTGCAGTACAATCCTATCAGAGTGATTGCATGCTTCCTGTTTTTGAGTTCTACACATTTAGACTCAGTCAATGAGCCCTCCGTTATGTCCCCTCTGAGTGCAACTGTGATATTGTCCCTGATTAGTAGTGCAACTTCCCCTTGTCTATCTTTTCTAAAATTAAACCCCGGAAAATTAAGCACCCATTTCTGTCTCTCTCTCAACCAAACCTTTGAAATGGCCACAAAATCAGAGTTCTACATACTGATCCAAGCTCTAAGTTCATCATAATACTCTTAGCATTAAAAAACACACACTTCAAACTTTCCATCCTACTGTATCTATTAATTTACTCCTGTCTTTTTTTTAAACTGGCCCTGACATCTACCATCCTCTCCATCCCTCCTCTTTCTGACCTGGTGCTCTGGTTCCAATCTTCCTGCCAAACTAGGTTAAGCCCTCCCAAACAGTGAACCCCTGATCAGAATTTTGGTTCTCTGCCAGTTTAAATGCAACCTGTCCCTCTTGTACTGGTCACTCCTTGCTTAGAAAAGGTACCAATTATTCAAAAACCTGAAACCCTGCTCCCTGCACCAGTTCCTCAGCCACTTACTCATCTGTCCTATTCTATTCCTGCCCTGACCAGCATGTGGCACCAAGAATAATCCAGAGATTGCCACATTGGTGGTCCTGCTCTTCAGTCTCTTTCCTAATTTGTTATACTGAGCGTGTCTGACTTCTTCTCCCTTACTGCCTAAGTCACTGGTGCCAACTTGCACCTCAACCTTTGCCTGCTCAACCACTCCCCCACCTTCAGAATATTCTGCAGCCTTGCTGAGACATCCTGGACCCTAGCACCTGGAAGGGGCAACACACCATCTGAGAGTCTCTTTCATGGCCAAGGAATCTCCTATCCATGCCAATTATCAAATTTCCTATCACTATCACTCCGCATGACCTTACCCTTCCTTGTTGAGCCTCAAGAGCTGGCCACAATACCCCTGGCCTGGCTGTGCTGCTGTACCCTGATAGGTCATACGTCCAGCAGTATCCGAGGGAGTATACTTGTTATCGAAGGGAATGGCCACAGGGGAACCCTGCACTAACGGCTCAATCTCCTGACTTCTGGTGGTCACACATCTACTATCTGAAGCCTGCACTCTGGATGTGACCATCTCAACAGAAGTCTCACCTGTGAGTTTTTCAACCTCCCAGGTGGTCCTGAGCACATCCAGCTCTAGTTCCTTGACCTTGTCAGTCAGAAACTGAAGTTGGGTGCACTTCCTGCAGATGTAATCAGGAAGAAATCCCACATCTCACAGGAGGATCCTTCCACCGCCTACGCTGGTATTGCCTTTGGCTCCAACTTCTCAAACCCAAGTTCTACAATCAAAACAAATGGCTCAACACCCTCAACCTTCATCTGTTCTCACTGAAGCCTGCTGGGCCAAAGCCTGATCACTCTAACGCTGGCCCACTCACACTATGGCCGCTCCCATAATGGTTGCGATACAACTTCACAGGGTGCTTGTGGGACCACTCTTTGTGTACAGATTTCGTACCTCTCCCTATTTGCTTTGGTAGCAGTGCTGAGAAGGTTCACCAGGTTGAACAAATTGGGTCTGTACACATTGAAGCTTTTCAGATTCTGTAGGGGACTAACAGGCTGTTTTCTCCGTGGATGTTCATCTTAGTAGGGGTATCTGCAAGTATGTTTCCATGGGTAGTAATATCTTAAATAATTTTAGAATAAAAAGTCACCTATTTCAGATGGAGATGATAATTTTTCTCTATAGAGGGTTATGAATCAAGCCAAAAGATCTCAAGATCAGCTTTATTTGGCACATATGCATCAAAACATCGAAACACACAATGAAATGTGTTCCTTGTGTCAGGGAAGTGCTGGGGCAGCCTGCAAGTGTTGCTGTACTTCCGGCGGCAGCATACCAGGCCAGAAGCGTGCCAACATTTGTGGTCAGCCCCAGCACAACCCCGAAGCGAGCAATGCATTTCTTTGTATGTTTGTAACTTAATAATCCTAACTCGTATGACTGGAATGTGGGAGGAAACTAGGACACCAAGAGGAAACCCACATGGTCACGGGGAGAACAGAACTATAGTCAGCAGCGGGATTCGAACCCTGATCAGTGATCATTGGAAGTGTAAAGCAATTACACTGACTGCTGAACTACTGTATGGAATTATTTGGACTAGAGGGCTGTGAGGACACAGTCATTGAATATACTGATAAGAGAATGGCTGATTGGAGTCATGGGCTATAGAGAGAGTGTAGTAAGGCGAGTTAGAATGGATCAGCCATAATTTTACTGAATGGCAGAATGGGGACAAGTGGCTGACTGGCTTACACTTGGTTCTGTTTCATTTGTTTAGATGTACAGGGTTGTGTTGAGTTAAATGGAATTGAAGATCTTCTGCAGTAGTGCACAGTAAGTGAGAGAAGAATCACAGCTCACCCAGGAGAAAAAAGATGAAATATGAAGCTATGCTAAACAAAAATATAAAAGAAGATACCAAAGTTTTTTTTCAAATATATCAAGAGTAAAAGAGAGCTGAGAGTGGAGATTGGACCATTGGAAAATGACACTGGAGAGGGAGTAATGAGGGCCAAGGAAATAGCAGAAAAACTTAATAAGTATTTTGCATCCATCTTCACTGTGGAAGAGGCCAGAAATTTGAGAGCATCAGCGAGCAGAAGTTAGTGCAGTTGCAGTTACTAAGGAGAAGGTGCTTGAGAAAGATCTGGAGGTCGATAAGTCACCTGGACCAGATAGACTACACCCCAGGATTCAGAAAAAGGTAGCTGAAGAGATTGTGGAGTTGTTAATAATGATTGTTCATGAGCCACTAGATTCTGGAATGTTTCCAGAGGACTGGAAAATTGCAAATGTCACTTCACACTTGAAGAAGGGAGGGAGGGAGGGAGAAGAGAGGAAATTATAGGTCAGTTAGACTGACTTTAATTGTTGGAAAGATGTTGGAGTCCATTTTTAAAGATGAGGTTTGAGGTACTTGGAAGTACATGATAAAATAGGTCAAGTCAGCACAGTTTCCTTAAAGGAAAATCTTGCCTGACACATCTGCTGGAATTTTTTAAGGAAATAACAAACAGCATAGACAAAGGAGCATCAGCTAATGTTGTAAACCTGGATTTTCAGAAGGCCTTTGACCAGTTGCTGCACATGAGGTAGCTAAAGAGATAAGAGCTCATGGGATCGCATGAAATATACTAGCATGGATAGAAGATTGGCTGACTAACAGGAGGCTTCTTTTCATGTTGTATTTCAATGATTTGTATGATGGAATTGAAGTGGCCAAGTTTTCAGATGATACAAAAATAGGTGAAAGGTCAGGTAGTGTTGAGTAAACAAAGAATCTGCAGAAGGACTTAGAATGGGCAAAAAGTGGCAGGTGAATATAGTATAGGGAAGTGGATGGTCATGCACTTTAAAGAAAGGTAAAAAGCCATAGACAATTTTCTAAGTGGGAAGAAAATTCAAAAATCAAGGGGCAAGCGGACTTTGGAGCCCCCATGCAGGTTTTCCTAAAGGTTATCTAACTGGTTGAGTCTGTTGTAAAGAAGGCAAATGCAATGTAATTTTGAGAGGACCAGCATGCAATGCTGAGGATTTACAAGGCATTGATCAGACCACATTTGGAGTATTGTGAACAGTTCTGGACCTCTTATCTGAGAAAGAATGTTCTTTGGAAAGATCTAGACACAGTGGATGTGAAGCAATGTGAAGAGTAGCAGTCCCAGTATTGACCCCTGAGGAACAGCACTAGTCACTGGCAACCAAGCTTTTATTCCCACTCGCTGCCTCCTGACTGTTGGCCATTCCTCTATCCATGCCAATATTGTTCCTATGCCATAGGAGTTTATCTCATTAAGCAGCCTCATGTGTGACATCTTATCAAATCGCTTCTGAAAATCCAAGTAAATGACATCCACTGCCTCTCCTTTTTCCACCCTGCTTGTTACTTCCTCAAAGAACTCTCACAGATTTGTCAGGCAAATCTTCCCTTTACAGAAACCATATTGACTTTGACTTATTTTGTCATCAGTCTCCAAGTACCCCGAAACCTCATCCTTAATGATAGAATCCAACACTTTTCCAACCACGGAGGTTAGGCTAACTGGACTATAATTTCCTTTCTTTTGCCTCCCTCCTTTCTTAAAGATTGGAGTGACATTTGCAATCTCCCAGTCCTCTGGGACCATGCCAGAATCAAGTGATCCCTGAAAGATCATGACCAATGCATCCATTATCTTTTCAGCAACCTCTCTCACAACTCTGGGATGTAGTCCATCTGGTCCAGGTGACTTATCCACCTTAAGACCTTTGAGTCTGCCTCACACATTTTCCTTTGTAATAGCAATGGCACTCATTCCTGCTCCCTGACACTTACAGAGATCTAGCACACTGCTTGTGTCTTCCACAGTGAAGACTGATGCAAAGTACCCATTAAGTTCATCTGCCATTTCTTTGTCCCCCATTACTACCTCATCAGCATAATTTTCCAGTGGTCCAATATCAACTCTCACCTCCTTTTTACTCTTTATATAACTGAAAAAACTTTTGGCATCCTGCTTTATAGCATTGGCTAGTCTGCCCTCATATTTCATCCTTTCCTGTCTCAAACTGTCTTAGTTGCCCTTTGTTGGATTTTAAAAGCTTCCTAATCATCCAATTTCTCACTCGCTTTTGCTACCTTATATGCCCTTTCCTTGGCTTTTATGCAGTCCTTAGCTTCCTTTGTCAGCCACAGTTGCCTTCCCCTGTCATTTAAGAACTCCTTCCTCTGTGGGACATATGTATCCTAAGCCTTGTGAACCATTCCCAGAAACTTCAGCCCTCTCTGCTCTACCGTCATCCCCACCAGTATCCTCCTCCTATCCACCTGGGCAAGCTCATCTCTCATTCCTCTGTAATTCCCTTTATTCCAATGCAATACTGATTGAATTCAAATTTCAGTATGAATTCAATCATATTATGATCACTGCCTCTTAAAGTTCCGTTACATTCAGCTGAATAATAAAATCTGGGTTATTACACAACACCCTATCTAAGATAGCTTTTCCCTGAGTAGGCTCAAGCACAAGCTTGCTTTAAAAAGTCATCTCACAGACATTTAACAAATTCCCTCTCTTACGATCCGATGCCAACCTAATTTTCCCAATCCCCTTGCATATTGAAGTGCTCCATTACAATTGTGTCATAACCCTTATTACATGCCTTTTCCAGCTCCCCAGTGTCAACCCCACATCTTGGCTACTACTTGGAGGCCTATACTGTATATGATTCCCATAATGGTTTTTTTTTACCCTTGCAGTTTCTTAACTCCACCCACAAAGATTCAACATTCTCTGACCCTATGTCACCTCTTTTGAAAGAAGTAATTCCATCTCTTATCAACAGAGCCACACCACTGCCATTGCTTTCCTTCTTGTTCTTTCAGCACAAAGTATACCGTTTGATGTTAAGCTCCCAATTTAAGAAACCTCAATCCAGAGGGACTGCCTAAGAAAGACAGTCACAGTGTTGCTTGGTAATTGTAAGCACAGCCAAAAATGTCCATGGAGATATAGCATATGAGGTGATGTCTATTTTGACCAGATGTACCAATCTCTAAGTGCAAGAGTAATCTATTTTGCCTGAAATTCAGCTGTGTCAACATCACAAAATACTGCATATTCAACTTCCTGAAGATCACTCTGAAATTGTACAGACCATCACTGACCTTATGCTAAAGAGAATGTCTTATCTGGGAAAAAAATCTTTGTTTAATTCAGGGAAGCTTTAATCCTAAGGATGTTCTTTGCTAATGAGACTGAAGACAGTAACTGGCCTGTAGTTTACCATGGAGACATGCTCTCTAATTCGGCTCATTTGCAGCAATAATTATAAATTCAGTGTAAGAATAGTTAACCCTTCCCAAGAAAGAAGTACCTCAGAGCATCAGAGACAAACATCATTTGTGGGAAGACGTTGGTTAAATTTTCTGTCAAATCTTAGAAAGTTCACAGAATGCCACAGAGTCATAGAGAAGAACAGCACAGAAACAGGCCCTTCAGCCCATCTAGTCCAAGCCAAAACCATTTAAACTGCCTACTCCCATTGACCGCATCTGGACCAGGGCCCTCCATACCCCTTCTATCCATGTACCTATACAAACTTCTCTTAAATGTTGAAATCGAGATTTATTTTGTTGAAATCATTTTGTGCATCTGAAACATTTTGATTCAATCTAGAGTCTTCCAGTTTAGGGTGTTCAATATTTCTGTGCAACAGTTAGATTCAGACAGAAGCTGTGTTTTAATGTCAGGAAATCATTTTGATTTTAAACACTGGTGATCCTGCTGGAAGAAGATGTTGAGTGATGGTCAGGGAAGGAAGATGGCAGTTGAGGATAAGGCAGCTGGATCCAATGGTGCCTGTATCTACGTTGAACGGTGATCGGGGGTTGGAGGCAGTCCACTCGCGTTCCTGGTGTAATAGCAGTCAAGAAATGTGGGTCCAATATGTAGTTGGAGGCTGTGTGGGGGAAATGGTTCCAGTGATGTTGGGAGCTGGCTCTTTACATAGGTGAGTGCGGAGGAGTAGAATGATTTAAGTGGGAAGCTTCTAAAGCCATGATGACCTGATACTCACCACAGTTTTGTTAAGTGAATAAATTTGACTACTGTTTCAAATATTTTAGTTTTTAACCTTTGGTTCACTACCAATTCACTCATTCCCAGGAATTAAAGTTCAACCTGTTGTTTGCTATCAGTGTTGCCGTATGTATTAGTTATTATGGATAAAATAGGGTAGAATATTTCCTTTCACAGTACAGTCTCTAAAGCCAAACACAGCCCTTTGTTTTATACATATCTGAGTACACAAGTAAAGATGCCTTCATGTGTGATTTTCGATTTTTCCACTGAGGTTGGGTGGGACTACAATCAGAGATCATGGGTTAAAGGTGAAAGGTGAGAAGCTGAAGGCAAACATGAGGGGAAAGTCCTTCACCCAGACAGTCATGAGAATGTGGAATTAGCTGCCAACACAAGTGGTCCATGCCAGCTCAATTTCAATAATTAAGAGAAGTTTGGATTGGTACATGGATAGTAGGGGTATGGAGGGGTATGGCCCTGGTGCAGGTCGATGGGAGTAGATAGTTCAAATGGTTTCAGAATGGACTAGATGGGCCAAGGGGCCTGTTTCTCTGCTGTACTTCTCCATGACTCTATCACATAAAAATTAAAGTGGAAAGGAAGAAGAAATGTAAAGCAAGTATTTTCAGTACAGTCAAGCTTATAATGGGAAAAGATTTGGATATGGCCATTGATCATTACCTAACTAGTTAGGATCATTGATGCCTTCCATTTAAATAGCGTCCACAACATCATACAACATCTCAATATGCTCCACAGGAATATTATCAACTAAAAATGATGCTGATATTACCAGAGGTAGGCAAAAGCTCTACCGGGCTGGCCTAGAAATTTGACTGCATGGTGCTGGATAATTCAGTGCTTTGTAATTTAAGAATATGTTTGGATGCAGCCACTTCCAGCTCATTTCCCTTCATTTCCAACTTGAGTTGCATTTGTATATCTGACATGATTTTGGCATCACATGCATGTCAAGTATTGTTCCGCAAGCAATTAACCATGGGCCTTAGGCACTGCTATACTTTGCAGGGCAGGTTCATAATCGAGGTGGACACTGGCTCACCAAACAAATGCCGGCAACCATAAGCCCATAAGATATATTGGGCAAAAGCAGGCCATTTTGTCTATTAAGTCTGCCCTGCCATTCAATCACTGCTGATCTATGAAACCATGAAACACTCAGTCTCTGCATTAAATATTGGACTTTGTGACAACAAATTCAATTGGCAGTAAAGTAACGGTGCACATGTGCTTCCAGACTGTAGTTTTTCAGCTGCGTATTAAGAGATGAGGACCAATGCTTATGAAGGGAGTTTTGGAGTTTAGGGCTTGGATAACAAGAAGTCCAGCTGCCGATGTTAAAGCAATCGATGAAAGGAAAACCCACAGACTCGGAATTAGAGAAGCAGAAACATTTCAGAAGGTTTTACAGCTGGTAGATATTACAAATATTATTAAATATTTGGATCAATGTTAAGTACCTACATGACTCATTGTTGTGCATACTTAGCCACTGAATATAAAACAAGCAACCACCAGGAGTCCATGACTTGTATCACCAGGTAGTAAGTACATTGGAGAGGGATTGATTGAATGTATGATTCAGGCCTTTAAAATATTATGTATTATGACTTTTAAAAATCCTGCATGCAGTTTCACTTCAGAATACAGACCATTGTATTGAAAAAAACTGCAGGACAGAAATTCTTCCTCATTTGAGTGCGCCATCTCCATAATACAGTAAATTAAGCATGAGTTTCATCATCACCAAATTCTGTCAGTGAAATATAACATAAAGATGCCACTTTATCACATACATGTAATAAGAACACTTGTGATTGCGATTTCTTCTGCAACTTCCTGTTTCTCACGTCGTGTTGATTGGTACAAAATGAAACAACAGCAAAGTAGAGTAGAAGAAAGAAACCATGCAGCAGTCAAGGGCAAGGCAAATGGCTGATCAATGACATGGGAGAGCGAGACATTCTGAATAAAAGCAAGGCGATCTCAACAAAGAAACAACAGGTTTTGTAAAATACTGTATGTCTTTGGGCTACACAATTGCCACACTCTTTTATTTACAGTGAAAACAGGTTTCATTTTTGTACTTACCACACGTACACCTTCTTGGTTGAGGTCATCATCCGGATTCACACCCACCCTGTGGTACAAAGCAAATGAAGGGAATCAGTGATGGTGTTGCACAGTGAACTATGTTCTTCTGTGACAACCTACCTACACTTTCGATATAGTATCCCTTAATCCTGAGACCAGCTAGTAACACTTCCCAATTCCTGAATGACTTCACACTTGTCTTCAGTTTCCAAAAATTGGAACCTTAATGAACTTGTCATCATTAACTTTAAATATTTAACATTAAAGTTGCTCAGTCAAAGGTTGCACTGAAATGGGAATATTCCTTAAAGCTTCATAAACTAGTGGACTTTGAGGTGCACTGGTTTGACTTTGTTTCATTCTGCCAGGAAAACTTCTAACTGCATGAAACACTGCTAGAGGCAACTGGGTACTTTATTCCACACTTATGCAGTCACACTTCAATACAATCTTTTCAAAGTCAAAGTAAGTTTATTATCACAGTACAGATATGTTACCATACACTAGCCTGAGATTCATTTTCTTGCAGGCATTTACAGGATGCAATAGAATTCACGGAATAATACAGAAAACATTAGTTGTAGAGTCCTTGAAAATGAGTCTGTCGGTTGTGGAATCAGTTCAGCGTTGAGGTGAGTGAAGTTATCCACGCTGGTTGAGGATCCAGATGGTTGTAGGTTAATAACTGTTCCAAAACCTGAAAGTGTGAGACCCAAGGCTCCTGCACCTCTTGCCCTATGGCAGTAGTGAGAAGAGAGTATGGATTGGATGGTGAGGGTCTTTGATGATGGATGCCGCTTTCTTGCAGCAGTGCTCCATGTAAATATGCTCAAAGGTGGGGATAGACTTCCTTTAGAATTTTCATTCCTGTGCATTGGTGTTTCCATACCACACCATGATGCAACAGTTAGAATACTCTCCACTGAACATTTATATAAGATTGACCAGATTTTATGTGACATGCCGATTTAGGTGATATGTTGAATATCTTTCTCAATATCCAAGAAAAAGAGTCAGTCATCTGAGCCCTACAACCTTCCTTGCTCAACAAAAAAAAAAAATGTTGGATCCTGACGCAGGTTTCAACCCAAAACTTTGACAATTCCTCCCCCGCCCCACAGGTGCTGCCCAATCTACAGAATTCCTCCAGCCAATTGTTGCTTTAGAATTCAGCATCTGCAGTCTCTTGTGAACACTCTATGATCTCTTCACTTCTCTAATTTAGCCCTTTGCTTGCCCCTTTTCATTATTGCTCCATCACTGGCAGCCACATTTTCAGCTGACAAGGTCATGATCTTGGCAATTTTCCTTCGCCCATCTCCTTACCTCTTCATCTTTATTTTCTCTTTAAGGCACATTAAAATCCATTTTGTAATCTGGCCTAACACTGGCCTCTGTAACTGGAATTAAAAAAAGTTTATCTAATAATCTTGTGAAGCACATTTGAAAGGTTTATTATGTTATAAACACCTGCCTATTCACCTTCTCCCTCAACTCCATTCAGGGGCCCCAAACAATACTTCCAGGTGAGGCAAAACTTCACCAGTGAATCTGTTGAGGTCATCTACTGTATTTAGCGTCCTGATGCCAACTCCTCTTCATTGGTGAAACCTGATGTAGATTGGGAAAATGGTCTGTTGAGTATCTTCGCCCCATAGACAAGAAGCAGGATTTCCTGGTGGCTAACCATTTTAATTCCTATCCCCATTCCCATTCTGACATGTCGGTTCATGGCTTCCTTTATTGCCACGATGAAGCCATCCTCGGGTTGGAGGAGCAGCACCTCTTTTTCCACCTGAGGAGACTCCAACCTAATGGCATGAACTTTGATTGTTCCAACTTCTAGTGATTTTTCCCTTTCCCCTTCTCTCTTCTTCAATCCCCTACACTGGCTCCTCTCTTACCTCTTCACCTCACCCACCTATCACCTCTTGCTGGTGCCCCTCCTCCTTTCCTTTCTCCCATGGTCCACTCTCCTCTCCAATCATATTGCTTCTTCTGCAGCCCTTTACCGTTTCCACCTATCACCTCCCTGCTTCTTACTTCATTCCTTCTCTCTTACCAACCTGGCTTCACCTTCTAGCTTGTACTCCTTCCCCTCCCTCACCTTCTTACTCTGGCTTATTCCCTTCCTTTCCAGTCCTGATAAAGGGCCTTGGCCTGAATCGTAGACAGTGTGTTTATTTCCATAGATTTTGCCTGACCTGCTGCGTTCCTCCAGCTGTCACCCTGGATTTCCAGCATCTGCTGAATCTCTTGTGTTTATACCACAGCAGAGGATGTGAGAGACATTGGTATTGGTAACGGATGAAATCTCTAAACAAGTTTTAAAAAATCTGCCCAAGAATGTGATCTGTTTGAATACCATTGCAATAATGCTGTATTCACCTTTTCAAATAAAAATACATTTGCAATATAAAAGAAAGAGATCATGACTGTAATGGGATAACAGATGAGGTCACAACTTAAAATGCAACACAGCAGATGTTCATTTTCTTTAAATTACAGGTCTTCTTTTGCCAAAATGTAGTATTATTTCATGAAGGAAGCACACTTGGCCCAGACTTTGCTACAATCATTTGGTAAGGGTACAAATACGTGCTGTTGTTATTTACAACTTCTGTCATCTACAAATGTGCAATTAAAAGCAGAAGTTTAGAAAATGCTGTCAGTGTAATCTTGCTCCTCTGCAGTCTTGGCAAATGGAACTCCCATGAGATCACCAGCATGCTATGAACCTGGGGCAATGACTGACTGGTCTTGCACTGAAGACTGATAGAAACTTCTGTCAACTTTATCTAGGCGTTTTTAGTGGCCCAGAAAGTCATAACTACAACTACTCTGATCCTGAAAAATTAATTTTAACATGTGAAGGTTTGTTAATGTTACATATTTTTAAAAATATTATTTGTATTGTCATTGTAATTATTTTCCCATTTATGATTTTCGCACATCCATGTGTATTCCCCAATCTTTAGAACACAAGACATGGGAACAGAATTTGGTCTTTCAGTCCATCAACTCTGCTCCACCATTTCATCATGACTGATTTATTATCCCTCTTAACCCCATTCTCCTGCCTTCTCCCCATAACCTTCGATGACCTGACTAATTGAAAACCTATCAACCTCCACTTTAAATATAGCCAATTACCTGGCCTCCACAGCTGTCTGTAGCAATGAATTCCACAGTTTCACAAACCTTTATTTTGCTTCCTTTAGTGTCATCTGAAGGGAAGTTATATTTTTTGTTTCTCATTTCCTATCCATGCAGATTCTTCAGTGTGATTGTTTGGAGTTTCCTTATGCTTACCCTGTTCTCTGACACTATAGATTCCCATTATAGAACAATGAACTCAAACAGATGCCGGCAGATTAGAAGTCTGCAGCAATACAATTAAACATCCACGGGAACTGTAGCTGAACTAAATATTGAATGCTGTAATTACAATACACAGAAACAAAAACACAAGCAACAAAATGCTTTGAGACATCCTGAGTTCCTGAAAGAAACTACACTAATGTAAGCTTTATCTTGCTGTGGGTATGCATGTGGGTTTCTTTTCTTCTGAATTAGAATGGACTGAGAACACTCCTGAGAATATCTACAACCACAAAGGCAATTCCTCTTCCTCTGCCATTGGGAGTTCAGAGAATTTTTTTGGGATTCTAAATAATAAATCTGAAGTAGTTAGAAAATTAGTGTGGAAGACGTGAACATTTTTACTTTGATAAGACAAATTTGCAAGTTGTTGAAGAATTTTATTAAACCCCACTGGCTGTTTACAGATTAAAAAGCCGCTGATGTAGTAGCTCCAAGGAAAATCTGAAAAGAAGAAAAGATTCAGCTTTCTCCACTGTAGGTTGACAGTAGGACACTGCATTAACACTGCTAAGTACGAGCCAAAGGCCAAAATTAATACTCTGTCCTTTCTCTTCTCTTTAGGCTGTGTTCTTGGTAGTTTATCATTCACAATGATGATCATGTCATAAGTATCACCTATGGATACATATATCACTCTGAAGTTCGATCCTTGATGGACAATGGCTGTTGCACAGTAGTCATGGGAAATTGATAGACGTAATGTTTGAAGTTGTTGCTCTGAGGTGCCTTATGCATAAAGCCAACAGATTTTATTGATCTTGCCAAACCTGTCACGATCTGAACTTGCTGAGGACTATCAATGAGCCCTCTCCTAAGTTACATGGAGGTCCTTGGGTTTGGTGTGAGCCCACTGGAGACACTCTTTTGGTCGTCTCTGAATTTCTTGTAAGGGCAGCCCTTCATTCTTCAGCTACTAACTTTCAGTGGGTGATCTGTCATTCTGAAGATTTGTCTAGTGCTCTCTGCATCACTTCTTTGATCTTGGTTGCCTTTGCGTTTTGAAGGTGTTGGTGTTTCTTGGTCTTCTGCTTAGAAATTCTCATTACTGAGCAAAGGGAATACATGTAAAACCACTTCAGCTGTTTAATATACTCACAGTGGAGAGTCTGTGCTTTAAGACTCAATGAGTCCCTGTCTCGGAATTGTAAAAGCAAGATATTAAGTCATTTTAGATGCTCTGTTCAGCAGAGTGAAGATTTTTATGTTCGTAGGTGACTTTTGTCAAGAGAACAATGTTTGCGTTAGCTGCAGCCTTCTACATTTACAAAAGAAGATGTCTATAAATCAGCTTCAAACAAATCCTCAGTTCTACATTTAAGCTGCTAATACTACAACAAGTGATTCTCCTATGGAGAGGCTTGCCT
Source organism: Mobula birostris (assembly GCF_030028105.1). NCBI lineage: Eukaryota > Metazoa > Chordata > Chondrichthyes > Myliobatiformes > Myliobatidae > Mobula > Mobula birostris. The sequence continues at coordinate 25,881,728 of NC_092373.1, read as the reverse complement.
TTCCCAGCAAAGAACAGGTAGGATGCAGGAAAGAAAACAGGAGAGGATGGAAGAATTGTCCAGATGAATAACGTTCAATAGGTTTGTGAAACACGGTGGAGCGCAGGTTAATGGGTGGCATGAATGGCTAATGTCAACAGTGGCCCACTTACAACTTGGGATGAGTATGTTACTGGTTCAGGGCACAATGACATTTCTACCCAGCCTCAGTTGTGCAATTCAGATTTGGAAGACAGGTCAACAAATCTCTGCAGCAGGTTTCTTAAAACTCTGCCGCAAAAGCAGCTATTTTACAGTTTCTTCGCCACTTGAAAGTTCAACATGAAGCAAAGTCGAGTTAGTTCAACATCAGAAAGCAGAGCCTTCCTGTACCGTTCAGAATTATATATAAGACTATGGCTATTCGGTCCAACGAGTCCGCTCCGCCATTCCATCATGGCTGATTTTATTTATTTTATTTAGAGATATATTGGGCCTTTTGGCCCAACGAAACTATGGTGCCCAATTATACCCATGTGACCAATTAACCTACGAACCCGTACAGCTTTGGAATGTGAGAGGGAACCCACACAGTCACAGGGAGAATGTATAAAACTCATTACAGACAGCAGGATGATTTATTATCCCACTCTATCCCATTCTCCTGCCTTTGCCTCATGACCTTTGCCACCCTCACTAATCAGGAAACTATCAGCCTCTGTTTTCAATATACCCAATGACTTGGCCTCCACAGCCACCTGTGGTAATAAATTCCACAGATTCACTTCCTTTTGGCTAAAGAAATTCCACCTCATTTCAGTTCTAAAGGTATGTCCCTCTATTCTGAGCTGTGTCCTCTGGTCTTAAGACTCTCCCACTACAGGAAATATCCTCTCCACAATTGTTACACATTTGTCCTCCTTTTGTCCATAATGATGATCTCAGACTCCGGAATTCTCGCTCTTGAAATGGATATCCTTAACTTTAATGCTAAGTCCATTTCTATTGCCACAGATGCATCCTGACCTGCTGAACATTGTACTTAAGTGAAGAAACTGTTCATCCTTAACATTAGGTTTCATTTGTGATGTCTCTGCTCTAAACTCTAGGTATTGTACACCCTCGGTGAATGCCTCGAAACAGCAGTAAATTCTCAGCTCATCTATACCATCTAATAAACCAGTGTCTTCTCATCTCTGCTGTTGGAGGTCCGTGTAAATCTGGAAGTTGTGGCCCACAGATCACACCCATTTTCAGTGAGGCCAGCGGTTTGTGAAGTCCTGAGGGCAAAGGTGAAGGGTGAATTCCAGAGCTTGGGGAATCTGAAGGTGAAAGATCCGAAGGTCAAAGCCCCAGGGTTGGCAAGTCCAGATGTCAGAGGGCTGATGTCTGTGAGTCTGGGCCAGGGACTGGAGATTGGAGGCCTGATGTCTGCAAGAATCAGAGTCCAGGGCCAAGGACTGGACTATTGCTGTCTGTGGGTATATGAGTGGAAAGATAGGAAAAGGGCTTGTCTTATGTTGTTGTCGCTGTCTCTGCTTGTGTTGTTCTGCTGAACACTGTGGACATGGTATATTGTTGGTGTGTTGATTGTTAATACAAACAATGCATTTCACTGTATGTTTCGATGTGATGAATAAATCTGAACCTGAATCTTCGTCCAGATGCCATCCATTTTCTGAAAGCGAATAACGTATTTCTTCAATTGGTTTTCCATTTTACATCAAAATATTTAGCTGTCACAAGCCCTCTCCTCTTATCAATAAACTTCATCGAAGCGCAACACTGTGCCTGTGAGTCTGCACAATTTAAGTAATATTCTGCTGTGACTTTAAAATTCAAAGGATATTTCAGAGAATTAAATTTCATATCGTAGCTTCTATTTTACTTCAGGTGTGGGAAAATTCTTGAGAACTGATAGAAAAAAATACAAGTTTAGTTTTAAACAGGGAGTCAAAATACTTGAAGAGTATTGATTTTTCACTTCTTCTTTGTGAGCTTTCAGATTCCTAATGAAGCCAATGTGGGAATTGTAGATCACAGATGGGCCAGACTGATGGGGCTGGTGGGTGGATATAGCTTGTGAGTTGATATAATCCTTCAGGTCCTTACATTGGGCTTCAACATGGCTCTGCGACATGCTCCTTCTTAAAGTTTAATCAACCGCAGAGTCAGACAAACATGGAAACAGTTCCTGATCACATTTCCTGAACCTGCTATTGTAATGTGTGCAATTTCTATAGGTGTTTGGTAGAGAGTATATTGACTGGCTGCGTCACAGCCTGGGATGGAAGCACCAATGCCCTTGAAAAGGAAATCCAACAATAAATAGTCGATACAGCCCAGTTCATCTCAGGTAAAGCCCTCCCCACCATTGAGCACATCTACATGAAATGTTGTTGCTGGAAAGCAACATCCATTATCAGTGACCCTCACCACCCAGGTCATGCTCTCTTCTCGCTGCTGCCATCAGGAATGTGGTACAGGAGCCCCAGGACTCACACCTACTAGAGAGCAGGCTCTCGGGAAACTGAAAGTTCTGACGGCAGGTAAATCACCTAGATGGTGTACACCCCAGGGTTCTGAAAGAGGTGGCTGAAGAGATTGTGGAGGCATTAGTAATGATCTTTCGAAAATCACTGGATTCCAGAATGGTTCTGGGAGACTGGAAAATTGCAAATGTGACTCCAATTTTCAAGAAGGGAGGGATACAGAAGAAAATAAATTATAGGCCAGTTAGTCTGATATCACTGGTTGGAAAGATGTTGGAGTTGAATATTAAGGATGATGTCTCCGGGTCCTTGGAGGCACATAATAAAATAGACGTTGTCAGCAAGGGAATATCTTGCCTGACAAATCTGTTGGAATTCTTTGAAGAAATAACAAGCAGGAGAATCAGTTGATGTTGTGTATTTGGATTTTCAGAAGGGCTTTGACAAGGTGCCACACATGAGGCTGCTGAAAAAGCTACGAGCCCATGGTATTACAGGAAAGATTCTAGCATGGATAAAGCAGTGGCTGAATGGCAGGAAGCAAAGAGTGGGAATAAAGGGAGACTTTTCTGGTTGGCTGCAGGTGACTAGTGGTCTTCCACAGGGGTTTGTGTTGGGATCGATTCTTTTTACGTTATATGTCAATGATTTGGATGAAGGAATTGATGAGTTTGTTGCAAACTTTGCAGACAATATGAAGATAGGTGGAGGGGCATGTAGTTTTGTGGAAGTAGAGAGGAGGCAGAAGGACTTAGACTAGGAGAATGAGCAAAGAAGTGGCAGGTGGAATACAGTGTTGGGAAGTGCATGGTCATGCACTTTGATAGAAGTAATGAAAGGGTTGACTATTTTCTAAATGTAGAGAAAATAGAAAAAAACTGAGATGCAAATGGACTTGGGAGTCCTTTTGTGGGATTCCCTATAAAAGTTAATTTGCAGGTTGAGCCTGTAGTGAGGAAGGCAAATGCAGTGTTAGCATTCATTTCAAGAGGACTAGAATATAAAAGCAAGGATGTAATGTTGAATCTTTATAAAACCCCAGTGAGGCCTCACTTGGAGTATTGTGAACAGTATTGGGCCCCTTGTCTTAGAAAGGATGTGCTAAAACTGGAGAGGGTTCAAAGAAGTTTGAATGGCTTGTCATATGAAGAGTACTTGATGCCTCTGGGCCTGTATTCACTAGAATTCGTAAAAATGAAGGGTGGCCTAATTGAAACCTATCGAATGGTTAAAGGCCTTGATAAGAGTGGATATGGAGAGGATGTTTCCTATGGTGGGAGAGTCTAAGACCAGAAGACACAGCATCCTCTAAGTAGAGGGGTGTCCTTTTAGAATGAAGATGAGGAGGAATTTCTTTCGCTAGAGAGTAGTGAACCTGTGGAATTCATTGTCACAGACACTGTGGCACTAAGTCTTCATGTATATTTAAGGCAAAGGTTGATAGTTTCTTGACTGGTCAGGGCATGAAGGGATTATGGGGGGCGGGGCTCGGGGAAGACAAGAGATTGGAGCTGAGAGGAAGATTGGATCAGCCATGATAAAATGGTGTCGTGGACTCCAGAGGCCAAATGTTCCAATTCCGCTCCTACGCCTTATGGTCAACCATCGGGCTCTTGATCCAAAGGGAATGACTTCACTCAACTTCACTTGCCCATCTTTAAAATGTTCCCACAAAATATGTACTCACTTTCAAGGACTCTTCTCTCCTGTGCTCGATATTTATTATTTCTTTCTTTCTTTTTGTATTTGCACAGTTTGCTGTCTTTTGCACACTGGTTGAATGCCCAAGTTAGTATGGTCTTTCATTGAGTCTATTATGGTTATTGTTCTATTATGGATTTATTGAGTATGCCTGCAAGAAATTGAATCTCAGGGTTTTATATGGAGACATCTATGTACATAGATAATAAATTTACTTTGAACTTTTGGATTTTTATACTGTAGAAATTGGACCAGAAATATTGCAATGTAGAACTCTCACAAATAACTCACAATAACACAAGAACATCAAAACAGAAGTAGCAAAATATGCAGGAATTAAACAACTTCTAGCGATGGTTTATATGTAAGCAAGTATTTCCTATAACTTCTATTATAAAACTGCTAATTTCAATTTTAAGACCTGCACTTGAACAAATCATTTAAGATGACACGTCATTCTACAATAGGGAGATAAATGAACTTGGATCTGTGTGCTAATCTGTTGAAGAAACATTCTTAAAACAACAACCATCCTACAAAATTTGAATGTATGCAGGGAGCTGTGGCTGACACAAGTCCTGACTGACATTCCTGAAAACAGAACTCTTGCTGATCGTTAATTGCTTGAGGGACCTTGCACACTATCTGGAATCCTCGCTGAGTGCGAGGTGTTGTGAAAACGCAGGTAATTTCTGAAGGCAGATTTTTTTGTGCATGGAGATCTTGGCAGCTATAAAATGAGTAAGTGTTTTCCCACCACAGACAAATCCATTTGTGTACCTCAGTGAGTTTTATCAGAAGAGGCATAGTAAATGGGCTACTAGTCTTCCAGAAAGTTATGTGATGATTAATAGTTTATAGTAATACAGCATGGAATAGAGCCTTCAGCCCAACTTGTCCATGCCAAACAAGATGACTGTCTAAGCTGGTCTCTATGCGTGTATTTGGCCCCGTATGCCTCTGAACCCTTCCATCTACATACACGTCCAGATGTCTTTTAAGTATTGTCATTGTATCTGCCTCAATTACTTCCTCTGGCAACATGCTCCTAATAGCCTCCACCCTCTGCATGGAGAAGCTGCCCCTTGTAAATCTTGCCCCTCTCACCTTCAACCCAATCCCTCTAGTTTATGATTCTCTTTCCGGGGGGTAGGGTGGTGGTGGTGAGGGTAGAACTCTGTGCCTTCATTCTATCTGTGCCAATCATCACTTTATACACTTCTATAAAGTCACCTCTCAATCTCCTCCGCACCGAGCAATAAAGGCCAGCATGCCAAAAGTCTCCTTCTAACTATGACACCACTTAACAAGGAAATATGCATTTGTACTCCTAGGTCCCTCCGTTCTACAGTATATCCAGGAACCTACCATTAACTGTGGAACTCTATTTATTGATTGATTGATTGATTGATTGAGACAGTGCACTTCGAGCCACGCCACCCAGCAACCCCCTGATTTAATCCTCGCCTAATCACGGGACAATTTACAATGACCAATTAACCTACCAACCGGTTAGTCTTTGGATCATGGGAGGAAACTGGAGCACCTGGAGGAAACCCATGTGGTCACTGGGAGAACGTACAAACTCCTTTCAGGCAGCACCGGGAATTGAACCCAGGTTGCCTGTACTGTAAAGCTTTGTGCTAACCACCATGCTACTGGGTCCCCTCAATGAAGTTTCTGAGTCCTGCTGAGAGTTTTGCTGGTGATATGGGGTCTCTTGTTAACACTGGGGATGGTGAACAGTCCAATGGGGATTTTGGACTGAAAGAAGCCTGAGGGAGATTAGATTTAATTATCTGCCAGATTGAACAGTGTCATTAAGAATAATCTTGATTACAACGTTAGACGAGTCACAATCACCCAAAGAACTGTATAATTTAGATTAAGCACTCAATATCCTTCCTTAGTAATCGTGTCACTGAATTTCATACAGCATCCTGATATTTATTAACCACAGCCTGTATAAATCATACCTCATAATATTCACAAGCAAACTTAAATCCTAGAAATAGCTTCTCGCTTCCTTGGTCAGACTGATTAAAATACCTTTGATTATTTCTCCTTATTTAAACATAACCAGATAATCTCTTGTGTACGATGAATAAAACATTCAAACTAATCTTTCATTCATCCTGAATAAATTAGTACAGATAATTTACATGCACTGAATAAACATAACTATGCAATTCTTTAACAGACAAAGCACTGACCAGTCTAGATAATCACTCACTCACACTATAAGCACCATGGCTGGAAAAATTCCTCACTCATGCAAGATAAAATTGATCTGCAACCCACTCACAGACTAGCAACACAATCCCGAGAATGCGCTCCCATTAAATACACAACCATCATAATCCTCCCAGACTGAATAACATCCTTGATAATCCCTGCCAAGTGAATAATTGAGCCCATTCAATCCCATTATATTAAATAGAACAACTTTGATAATTCCCTTGTAGATTAATTGATCCTTGTAGATTGACCATTTAGGAGCAGGAGGAAAGCACAGAGCCGTCAAGTGGCTCCGCTGTTGAATAAGATTATGGACAACAGGTCGAACAACAGATGCCACTTCATTGGCCCTTCACTTAGCTCAGGAACATCTGGATACATCAGGATGCTCTTCATTGACAACAGCTCAGCATTCAACACTATCATTCTCATGAAACTCATCACTAAAGTTCAAGACCTGGGCCTCGGTACTTTTCTACGTGCTTCGAACCCTGCTCTTCATGCTTTATACCTAAGATTATGCGGCGAAGTACAGTTTAGCTGGATTTACGTCTGCTAATGACACCACTGTTGACGCCAAATCAAGAGTGGCGACGTGTTTGCATATCGGAGAGAGATTGAAAATCTGGCTGAATGACGGTACAACAACAATCTCTCACTCAATGTCAGCAAAACCAAAAAGCTGATTATCAACTACAGGAGGAAGAAGAAAGAGGCCCATGAGCCAGTCCTCGGTAGGAGATTGGAGTGGAGAGGGTCATTAACTTTAGATTCCTTGGGGTTATCATGCCAGATGACCTTTGCTGGGACCAGCATGTACGTGCCATCACAAAGAAGGCATAATAGTGTCTCTACCTTCTTGCAACACACATCAAAGTTGCTGGTGAACACAGTAGGCCAGGCAACATCTCTAGGAAGTGGTACAGTCGACGTTTCGGGCCGAGACTGATTTCCTCGTGTTTGCGTCTCTGCCTTCATAGAAGTTTTGTAGGTTCGACGTGTTACTAAAATCTTTGGCATACATCTATTGATGCACAGTGGAGAGTATCCTAACTGGTGGCATCGTAGCCTGGTCTGGAAGCAGCAACACTTAGGTTCAGGAAGGTCTAGAGAAAGTGGTGATACAGCCCAGTCTATCACAGGCAAAGCCTTCCCCATCACTGAGCACAGTTGCATGCAGTGCTGGCTCAAGAGAACTGTGTCTATTGTTAAAGACTCCCATCATTCAGGCTATGCTCTCTTCTTGCTATGTCATTGAGCAGGAAATCCCACGTCGCCAGGTTCAGGAACAGTGCTGCTCTACAACCACAAGGCTCTTGTATTGTGTGAATAACTTCACTCACCTCAACACTGAACTGATTCCATAACCTATGAACTGACTTTCTCTGTTGTTACAACTTATGTTCTCAGCATTTATTTTTGTTAGATTTTTTCTTTGTATTTTCACAGTTTGCCTTCTTTTGCACATGGTCGTTTGTTGGTCTTTGTTTCGTGCTGTTTTTCATTGATTCTACTGTATATCATTGTTTTACTGTAAATGCCTGCAAGAAAATGAATCTCAGGGTTGAGTATGGTATGTTGACATATGCATACTTTATAAAGTACTTTATACTTTGAAAAGGTAAATTACCCACAGAGGGTTATTTTATTTCAGCCTTGGATGCTTCACACCTAGCTGCAGCTTGATTCAAGCATTTCACAGAAAGTTTGCCACTTTCAGAATGAAATAATTCTCAGCATCATAAACTATTACAATAAATTGATTTAGTTCTCTACACCGAGTTCAGATTCAGGCTTGAATACCACAATGTGATCAGGCACCATACAATGACATTTTTGACAATTTAATTGTATATCTGTGCACTTGCTATGTCAATAAAGGTATCCGCCAAGAGACTATAGTTTCACATAAATTCTAAGCAAAAACTCAATTGCCTATAAATCATCATAGGAATTTGGCATCATTTCCCAACCTGAAATATTTGTTCCCTCTGTTTGAGAATCTATGTACAATCTAGGACATGTGGAACATGTATCAAGGCATAAAAGGGACACAGGCTCACGGAAACAAAGATGCCTTTATCGCGGACAACAGAGTTGTGGAGAATGGTTGCTTCCTGCACTGGGGTAATGTAGTGGAGTTGAGGCCACTACTTTGTTGCATTTTAATTAATTTCCTATTCATGGGGTGCAACTCATAATTGCGTAATTGATGTGGGGGGTGCATCCATCATTAAGGACCATCACCATCTGGGGCATGCCCTCTTCTCATTAATACCGTCAGGGAGAAGGGACAGGAGCCTGAAGACCCACTGTCGATGTCTTAGGAATGGCTTCTGGCCCTTCGCCATCAAATAACTGAATGGCCCATGAACTAAATCTATCAATCCATCACTGTAAGGTATAATAATTTGCAATGCTTGCACTGTAACTGCTTCCACAAAATAACAAATTCCCCGATTCATGTCAGTGACAATAAATCTGATCTGAATTTCTAAATTTTGTGGATAACACAAAACTTGGTTGAATTGGCAAAGAAGAAAAGGACGTGAATTCCGCCACAGAAGACTCAGGCAGGAATTCAAAGGAACAGGCTGAACTCATGACATGACTGGTGATTGGGCAAGGCCAAGCAGCATGACCTTGCTCTGGACTTTGCAGAGCTTGGGTAGCAATCTTTCCAGCAAGGAAGTGGAGCCCAAATCCATCAATGTAACCTTAGAACCAAGCATCAAGCAGCATCTGCCAGTCTCTGTCTTAGCTTCCCTTGCACCTCAAGCAGGAACTACCGATACTGAGAGATGGTCCATGTGGTCCAAAATAAGCTGATACTCCTGCCATTGTGGCTTCGTATGTCCATTTTCAAAGGGCATTGAGAGATTCCCACCACCATAGCAAAGGGTCCACCAAAAGATCACTCTAATCTCTGGGCTGAAACATCAGGAGAGGGGAAAATCATTCCAGGTAACCACTCTGACTGCACCTTGCCCCAGATTGCTGCCACTCCCGCTGAGATGATGCAGTCTGAAACCAGAACCCCAAGGCCAGTCTACTAAACCAAACTACAACCTGCTCTACTGAACTGCAGCAGAACTCCCCAGGGAATCCATAGCCACAGGGACGCAGTGCAGAGAAGCACATGATCAACATAATGATAGATCAACATCGCGACAATATTATAATTTGCGTGGGAGTCTGCATACCTCACATACACATTGTGCGAGTGGGTGACACACTGACACTATCAACAGGTTGCTGACTAACTGTACTTTGCGTTCTTCTAGTAGTTGGAATGTATACAGTAGACATACTCTATTCAGGTAGCAGGTATGGATCTCCATGACGTATTATGGGCATGGCAAGGAGTGCAACCTCTTTCAGTTAAGTACGGGAGGCATCAACCACAAAGTAATGTGCATTGTAATTACTGAACTCCTGAACCTCAGGCACAACTGCCATTCTTCATGTGTGTTCCACCTGCTTCTCTCCGGCAAGGCAGTATGGAAGGAGGCCAGCTCTCTTTGAAATTTAAGTGTTGTTTACCTCCAAACCAACTGTCCTTTGTAAGGTACTTTAGTACAGCGGTCCCCAACCACCGGGCCGTGGACCAGTACCAGGCTGCAAGGCATGTGCTACCGGGCTGCGAGGAAACGATACGAGTCAGCTGCACTTTTCCTCATTCCTTGTCATGCACTGTTGAACTTGAACATAGGGTTGCCAACTGTCCCGTATTTGCCGGGACATTCCATATATTGGGCTAAATTGGTTTGTCTCATATGGGACCGCCCTTGTCCTGTATTTCCCCTGCTAAAGTAGAGCATTCCTATGAAACCGTTCGTGCCGAAATGGCGTAAAGCGAAGAAGCAATTACCATTAATTTATATGCGAAAAATTTTTGCATGTTCCCAGACACAAAAAATAACCTACCAAATCATACCAAATAACACATAAAACCAAAAATAACACTAACATATAGTAAAAGCAGGAATGATATCATTAATACACAGCCTATATAAAGAAGAAATAATGTATGTACAGTATAGTTGGGAAGATTAAGCCAAAACCGATTTGTGGAAAAAAATCGGCATGTATGCACATGCGCACACAGGTGCCTGTGCAAGGCTTCATGGTCATGTAGTCTTTCATGGGGTAAACACAAGAGTTCCGGGATTTGACTGCTACTTTTGTCCCTTATTTGGGAGTGAGAAAGTTGGCAACCCTAACTGTAAAAGACATGTTGAGGTGAGTTTCACCCAATTTGAACACCCCCCACCCACCCGGTCAGCCGGGCCGCAAGAATATTGTCAATATTAAACCGGTCTGCGGTGCAAAAAAGCTTGGGGAGCCCTGCTTTAGTAGGCAGCCACACATGAAAAGAGCAGAACTAGGAGAGAGAACACAGAAAGCTGATCAAGTGGTTGGCGACAGACACACATGTGTATATATACACACACACACATTCACTGACCACTATGACTTTTAGCATAAATTGTCCCACAAGCAATGCGTCCACCTAACAGATGTTCTATTTTTCTGCTGTAGATGCCAAAAGGTGCCATTAAGAGTCCAAATTTAGCAATTAACATCTGAAGATAAACGTACTCAGACTATGTGAAATGAGATGGACAGAGGGAGGACGAATACCAACTGATCTATTCAGGAGGAAGTGAACGTAAGCACGGAGTTGGAGTTTTGGTAGACAAGGAAACAGCAAGAACTATCAAAGGCAGTGTATCCATCAAAAAAAGAGTGATGATGATTAAAATCTCAGGTAAACCATTTGACATTAACGTCATACACGTCTATATACCAACCATGGACTATGACGATGGTGAAGTTGATATGGTCTACGGAGAAGTTAAGAAGTTAATGAAAAAGACTAAAAACAATGAAGTAACTGTGATTCTTGGTGATTTTAATGCCAAAGTTGGCAGCGCAAGGGAAGTTTTGACTGTAGGACCCTTCGGGCTTGGGGAAAGAAACGACCGCAGAGAAAGACTGGTTGAATTTGCAAAAGCGAACACCGGTTACAGTCTGCCAAAACAGAGACTGTACACGTGGACCAGTCCTGATGGTTCAGTTAAAAACCAAATTGACTGTATTTTAGTACCCAATCGGTTCAGGAATGGAGTGAAGCAGGTGAAAACGTACCCTGGTGCTGATGGTTATACAGATCACAACCCAGTGGTATTGGACATGACTGTGCGTTTGAAGAAGATGAGAAAGGCCAAACCATCAAATAAGATAGACTTTGATTTACTCATTACGGATGAAGCAAAAAAGATCGAATATTTGGTCGAAATGGAGAATAGATTTTCAGTCTTAGATGATGAGGGTAGCAACATGGCAGTGGAGAACATCTGGGAGGAGTTTAAAACAACAGTGACAGAAGTTGTGGAAAAGACATTGGGTTATCGTAAAAAGAGCAAAAGACATAACCCTTAGTTCACCGATGAGTTGAGAAAGTTAACTGAAGAAAGAGGAAAGGTAAAACATCAGGATAATGAACGCTACAAAGCCCTACACCGCTTGATTCAAAGAAAATGCAAGGAAGCGAAAGAGAATTGGATGAATGAACAGTGCGATGAAATTGAGCAGTATGAATGAAGTCATGATTATAGAGGCCTTCACCAAAAGGTAAAGGATATGACGAAATTAAAGAGGACTGTGTGTATCAAAGACGGTAGTAGTAATCCATGCTATGAAAAAGAAGAGATCATGGAGAGATGGGTTGAGTACATCTTGGAATTATTTGAAGATGGCAGAATTGAGGATTTACCAGAATTAAATCAATGACTAAGCAACCTAAAATATTGATGTCAGAGATGGAAAGTGCGATTCGGAGTCTAAAATTCAGAAAGGTGGCCGATGAAGATAATATTTCTACTGAAATTCTGAAACCATTTGATCTGAAGGGAAAGATGAACCTTTTAGCGATATTAAACAATGGTTATATGACAGGAAATCTTCCGGAGAACTTTCTCAAATCGGTATTTATCAACTTACCAAAAAAGCCAAGGACGATAAAATGTAACGAACACAGGACGATAAGCATAATGTCTCACTGCATCAAGCTACTGTTGAAAATAGTGTTTGGCAGAATGAAAGTTACAATCAGTGATGAAACTGAAGAAACACAGTTTGGTTTTTGTAAAGGCTCAGGAACAAGGGAGGAATATTTGCGATGACAAACATCATGGAGAGTTGCATTGAGGCACAAAAGACCATCTACTTATGTTTTATTGACTATGAAAAGGTGTTTGATAAAGTAAGATACGGGAAAGTAATAGAGGTGCTGAACAAGTATGATCTGGGATGGAGAATATGCAGATACTGTAATAAGGAACTTGTACTGGAAACAGAAAGCGGCCATCAGGGTAGAAAATGAGCTATCACCATGGGCGTGTATTAAACGAAGCATAAGGCAAGGCTGTGTTGGCTCGCCGGATTTGTTCAACCTCTACAGAGAATGGATTTTTCGGGAATGTGACCATCAGGAGACAGGTATTTGAATTCGAGGCCGGAAGGTGGATAATATCAGGTATGCGGACGACACCGCGTTGTTAGCTGACAGCGAATGCGAACTGCAAATTATGCTGGATAAAGTGAATGAGAAAAGCCTTGACTATGGACTAAAAATCAACCCTAAGAAAACAAAAGCAATAGTGGTAAGCGAAACAATCACTAAAGACTCATTCATGATGGTATTGTTACAAGTGAATGGACAAGACATTGAACAGGTGCAAAAGTTTGAATATCTTGGCAGTTGTCTGACAGATGACGGGAGATGTGAAGTTGAGATCAGAAGGAGAATAGATACGGCTAAGAGCCAGTTCATGAAGCTAAAAGATCTACTATGCAATCGGAAGGTAGACATCCAAAGTAGAATCTGCTTCCTCGAGTGTTATGTATGGTCAGTACTGAGGTATGGATCAGAAACATGGACCCTGAAGAAGGATGACATGAAATGAATTAATGCTTTTGAAAGGTGGTGCTATTGACGAATGTTAAAGATCAGCTGGGTAGAGAAAGTTTCAAATGAGAGGGTTTTGTCCAAAGCTGATAGACCACGGATACTGCTGGAGAAGATTATGAAGTTAAAAGTTGCTTACTGTGGACACGTTACGCGGACAGATAACATCTTGTCGGACTTGCTACATGGAAAGGTGGAGGGAAAGAAAGGAAGAGGAAGGCAAAGAACAAAGTGGCTGGATAACATCAAGGATTGGACCAAGCTGGACAAGACTATGGATATTGCAGACAAGTGTCGGGACAGAGTGGCGTGTAGGGAAATCGTCTGCCAACTGAAAATTCCAGATGCGACCTAATGACGAAGAACATCTCCATTATGTTTGGAAAAGTAATATTCTTTTAAGATAACAAAACTTTATTTATCCATTCAGAGGTTGTGGGAGCACCAGCACTGCTGGTTTATAACTGTATTCCACAATGCCCCTGAACTGTTAAGAAAATAGTCAACAATAGAATTGTGACCAGTGACCAATCTGTGTTTGGGATTTAATGCAGATAAGTACGAGGTTTAGGACCAACCAGGATAGGTCTTACACAGTGAACAGCAGGGCACTGAGGAGTGTGGTAGAACAAACGGATCTGGAAATGCAGGTCCATAATTCATTAGAAGTGGCATCACAGGTTGAATAAAGAATGCTTTCGGCGCATTGGCCTTATAAATCAAAGTACAGAAGATGGGATGTTATGTTCAAGATGTACGACATTGGTGAGGCTTATTTTGGAGCACTGTGTGTAGTTTTGGTCATCTGTCTACAGGAAAGATGTAAACAACATTGCAAGGTTGCAAAGAAAATTTACAAGGATGTTGCTGGGTCTGGAGGACCTGAGTTATCAAGAAAGATTGAATAGGTTGGGACTGTATACTTTAGAACATAGAAGGCTGAGAGGAGATTATATAGTGATATACAAAATTATTAGGGTAATAGGAATTTTCCACTGAGGCTGGGTGGTACTACAACCAGAAATCATGGGTTAAGGGTGAAAGCTGAAAATTTTAAGGGGAACATGAGGGGAGACTTCTTCATTCAGAGGGTTGTGAGAGTGTGGAATAAGCTGCCAGCACAAGTAGTCCATGCAAGCTCAATTTCAACATTTAAGAGAAGTTTGGATAGTAGTGATAGGGGTGGCTATGGTTCCAATGCAGGTCTTTGGGAATACTTGATACTTCATACTTTATTGTCGCCAAACAATTGATACTAGAGTGTACAATCATCACAGCGATATTTGATTCTGTGCTTCCCGCTCCTTGGAGTACAAATCGATAGTAAATATTAAAAATTTAAATTATAAATCATAAATAGAAAATAGAAAATGGAAAGTAAGGTAGTGCAAAAAAACCGAGAGGCAGGTCTGGATCTTTGGAGAGTATGGCTCAGATCCGGGTCAGGATCCATTCAGCAGTCTTATCACAGGTGTAAAGTGAGTCCACGGATGGAAGATTGGTTTGTGTGATGTGCTGCGCCATGTTCACGATCTTCTGCAGCTTCTTCCGGTCTTGGACAGGACAACTTCCATACCAGGTTGTGATGCACTCTAGAAGAATGTTTTCTATAGTGCATCTATAAAAATTAGTGAGGGTTTTAGGGGACAGGCCAAATTTCTTTAGTTTTCTCAGGAAGTAAAGGCGCTGGTGGGTGTTCTTGGCAGTGGGCTCTGCTTGGTTGGTCCAAGTCAGGTCAGTTGTGATATTGACCCCGAGGCACTTAAAGCTTTTGACCTGTTCCACTTGCGCACCACCGATGTAAATTGTAAATAGGCAGTTTAAAAGGTTTTTGGCATGGACTAGATGGGCCAAAGGGCCTGTTTCAGTGCTGTGACTCTAATTCACTCCATTGGTAGGCTTGGAGTCACATATAATTAAGGTTGATGGATTTCCTTTCCTGAAAGGTATTAGTGAACCTTGGAAGATTTTTATTATGCCAATCTTTTACGCTTACAAGCTGTTGAAATATATTCTAAATGTACCAAATTTCGCAGTTACCATATTGCAATTTGAACGTAAGTAACTGCATATGTGCTGGTGTAGAGACTGAACAATAATGCTGAGATGCTGCTTGGATTGCCGCAAGGTAAGCGATGACTAGTGGATTGTCCATTGAACAATTTTCCAACTGGAATCTCAGGGTGTGTGACATCTTGCTTAAGTAAGAGCATTACTCCTGAAATCTATCGCTCAACCAGTACTGTAATTCAAGATCAGAGTGTAGAGTACAGTGTTGGTGGCTGTTGAGATCACCATGACTAAGATCTTCTGTGTGATACAATTCTTCCTGGTACTTCCTGTATCCCTTTACAATTTGTTCATTGTTTCTGAACATGTGAGATTGTGAGATTTACAGATTTGTTCTTGAAGATGGCTGTGCCATTATCAAGCTAGCTTTTGATACTGACTGATGTCCCCATCCATCTAATTTGCATGCTTCCAGCAAGTGTGATCTAATATGCACTTACCACTGTAACTTTTGGTAAATGTGTGTCCATATAACAGATGAACTACTTGTCTGTTAAGGGTATCAAAATGAAGCCTTTTTAGCAGATAGTATCTCTTGTGGTGAAATAATATTTTTTTCAAAATACTATTGTTTGTTTCTATAATTTCACAGCAATAGAAGTAAATTTGAAAGAATAAAATTCTGTAGAGAATGAAGCAGATGCTAATGTTTTTTAATATATTTAAATAGTTTATTTATATAAAATCAAGTAAAAAGTATTCAAAGACTGTGTATGCTGTTAACTAATATAATCTTGTTACAGAGTACTACAGCACAGAAAAGACCTTGTCTGTACTGAATTATTAATCTGCCTAGTCCCATCAACCTGCACATGAGCAATCGCCCTCCATACCCCTCCCATCCATGGACCGATCCAAATTTCTCTTAAAAGTTGAAATCAAACCTGCATCCACCACATCTGTTGGCAGCTCATTCCACACTCTCACCACCCTCCGAGCAAAGAAGCTCTCCCTTAAGGTCCCCTTAAATATTTCACCTTTCACGTTTAACCCATGCCCTCTAGTTCTAGTCATGTCATATTCCCAGACAACTGCTGTGGTATGTACGATAGTACATACTGCCGGCCTTTATAGCAGTATCAAAGCGGGAAGAAATGTAGTAATCAGCTGGTGTCTCACCTAATTTATTAAACATCTCCAGTATTCTTCAAATAAAGCGCACACACACACTCTCACAACTGAGGCCCTCACAATGGGAGGGATGCAAATATAAACAGTAATAATTGAGAAATTGTCTCCTAGCATATGTATCTGCGTTCTGAAGCACAAACACAAATATATATTCTAATTTCACAATGAATTTCAAGTTGCTATGTGGTTACTGGCTCAAAATGATTAATGCTTGCAGTGTTTTGCTGAATTTTAATCTTGATTCAATGTATTGTGTTTTGCTTTTGTAAATTGATTAATTGGATTTGGACAGCGTGGGTCATTACGAAACACTAAAACATTAGCAAGGTGGATATTTTTATTGAATATCTCATGATTAACTGAATGAAGACACTTTGTCTAACATGGTTCTACATTACTCATCGAGCTGCACAATTGTTTCTTAATGCTCAATTAAATTTTCAATTCTTCAGAGGAAATTTCTCTCCCTTCAGCACTGGAACTTAATATTCAGAAGGAAATTTATGTTACGTGAAACTAGAGCTTAAAGTAATATCACAAATCTGCTGTTCCTTTTGTCCCGCTGTATTACAGGCTTACTTGATGGATGCAGTAGAAAGTACCCTGACCTCTACTGCTGGCCATTTTGTATAAAGGTCACAGAGCTCCTCAGGGAATGGGGCTGAGGTTCTGCTGAGAGGAAATTTATAAAGTTTTTAAGAGGAAAGTGAACAATAGGGGAGGATAGCAAAATGAGAAATTGCAGCCAGTCTGTTAGGAAATGGTGCATACAAACCTCTAATTACTGTCAGAGCACAGGAAAACAGTACAAAAACAGAAGGCTCTTTGGCTGAATACAGGCAGCATTCATGATACTTGATAAGTAAATTAGAGGTCTAACCGGCATTACAGAACAGTAGTTGCAAAGTGACCAAGGTCAGGAAGTAAATATTCCACAATATCTAACTTTTAGAAGAGACAACCAACATGGGGAAAAATTAAGAGGCAGGGAATGAGATTGCTATGATAAAGAGAAAGGATTTCTGTTTGGAAAATCAATTAGTGAAATCAGTTTGGGTCGAGCTGAAACAGCAGGGGCAGTAAACATTGTTAGGAATTGTATGTATATAGCAGTTGTAAAGCAAAGTATATCATCATTCAGGAAATTAGAGATGCATGTAGCAAATCTAATACAAAAATCACTAAGGACTTCAATCTTCATAGTCTATACTGTGGGTAAATCAAATTAGCAGTAATAATGTGGAAGATGAATTCACAAAGTGTACACAGATGATTTATTTTGGATCACTATATTGAGGATACACAGCATTTTAGAACTAGAATTGCATAATGAGGAAGGTTATTGATAGATAGATAGATAGATAGGATTTTTATTGATCCCAAAGGAAATTACAGTGTCATAGTAGCATTACAAGTGCACAGATATACAAATATTAGAAGAGAAGTAAGAATGAATTAAAAAAAAGTTACATCAAACAGTCGAACAGGAGAGGGTCATCATTTCCCCGGCTATAGGTTGACTCATTATAGTGCCTAATGGCCAAGGGTAAGAATGACCTCATGTAGCGCTCTTTGGAGCAGTGGAATTGTCTTAGTTTATTACTAAGAGTACTCCTCCGTTCAGCCAAGGTGGCATGCATAGGGTGAGAAATACTGTCCAGAATTGACAGGATTTTCAGGAAGGTCCTTTGTTCTACTACTGCCTCCAGTATGTCCAGTTTGACTCCTATAACAGAGACAGACTTTCTAATCAGTTTATCGAGCCTGCTGCCATCATCCATGTTGACGCTGTTGTCCCAGCACACCACTGCATAGAAGATTGTACTGGTGACAGCAGTCTGATAGAACATGTGAAGGAAAGGCCTACATTCTCCAAATTACCTCAGTCTTCTCGGGAAGTAGAGGCGACTCTAGCCCTTCTTGTACACAGCCTCTGTGTTGGTGCTCCACTCAAGTCTGGCATCCAGGTGCACCTCCAGGTACTTGTAGGTCCTCACCACATCCAAGTCCTCACCATCAATAGTAACGGGGAGCAGTGCAGGCCTAGTCTTCCCAGAGTCCATCACCATCTCCTTTGTCTTACTTATGTTGAGCTGCAGATGATTCAGCTCGCACTATTTGACAAAGTCCTCCACCAGGGCCCTGCATTCATCCTCTCATCCTCCCTTTATACACCCGCCAATTTCTGCACGTGACATGATTCAGTGTTGTATCTGAAGTCCGAGGTACAATATACAGGGTAAACAGGAAGGGAGCCAATACAGTCCCTTGTGGGGCCCAAGTGCTGCTTATTGCCGCGTGTGACACACAGCTCTGAAGCTGCACAAACTGACGATCTGGTAACAGAAGGTTATCTGGTGAACAGTGCTCCTATTGTGCTAGAATTTTATATAGGAATTGAAACTAGGGTCATCATAAGCAGTGACTTCAACCAGGCCAATATCAACAGTGTGCTACCAAAATACCATCAGCATGTCTTCTGTTTCACTAGGACCCCAAACATCATTGACTAAGGCCACATCACCATTAAGGGCAGGTAAACTCTCGACCTCACAGTCTACCTTGTCATGCCCATAGCATATTCTTGTTTGTCTGCATAGCACTTTCTCTACAATTATAACACTAGAGTCTGCATTCTGCTATTGCCTTTTCCTTGTACTACCTTTGATCTTCTTAGGTTTTGAAATAATATCTATGGATGCCATGCAGAACAGTTTCTCTACTGTATGTTGGTAGATGTGACAATAATAAACCAATTACCGACTAGTGCCTTAAAACTGAATCAAACAATAAAGGCATCAGTCTTTCATTGACCAAGTAGGATTGTGGCATCTGGGTTCACTTCTCCGTGAAACCCCTGACAAACTGACACCTTCATGGCCTCCCAGTGCACGGGCAGAAGTCATAATACCTGTCATTTTTATCTTCTGCCCTCGGTATTCTCCCCAATGTCCTAATCACAATGTTTTCAGTATAGTGAGGTATATTCTCTGTTCACGGTGTGCATTTCTCTAAATCAAGAAGACAAAATGCACTCCGGAGATAGTTTTGAGTCCCGTGGTTGTCCATAAGCATCAATCTCCTTTCCACAGACACAGGGGATTCTGCAGGCGCAAGAGATTGCACAGTCGCTGGAAAACCTGAGCAACACATACAAAATATTCGAGGAACGAAGCAGGTCGGGCAGCATCTGCAGAGGGGAATGAACAGTCAATGTTTCAGGCCAAGACCCTTCGTCAGGACTGGAAAGGAATGGGGCAGAAGCCCTAACGAGAAAATGAAGAGACGGAGGGAGTACAAGATGTCTGGTGATAGATGGCACAAGGTGGAGGATAAGGTGGGTTGGTGGGGGAATGATATAAGAGCTGGGAGGTGATGGGTGGAAGAGGTAAATGGCTGAAGCCAAAGGAATCTAATAGGAGAGAACAGCGGACCAAGGAATAAAGGAAAGGAGGGGAACCAGAAAGAGGTGATGGGCAGTTCATGGGGGTGGGGTGGAGTAAAGAAGGGGTGACAGGGTAACTAGAATGGGGAATAGAAAAAGGGAAGTGGGGAGAGGAAAACGGGGTGGGGGGGGGTGAGAAATCACCAGAAGTTATTGAAATCAATGTTTGGAGGCTGCCCATATGCAATGGGAGTCCTGACGAAGGGTCTCGGCCTGAAACATCGACTGCACCTCTTCCTAGAGATGCTGCCTGGCCTGCTGCGTTCACCAGCAACTTTGATGTGTGTTGCTTGAATTTCCAGCATCTGCAGAATTCCTGTTGTTTGCAATGAGGTGTTGCATTTCAAACCTGAGTTTGGCCTCATTGTAGCAGTAGACAGGACCATGGACAGACGTGTCACCATGAGAATATCTCCTTTCCATTCTCTATCCCCACCATCCCATCTCCCTCTCCCTCTCCCTCTCTCGCTTTTCAACATTCTTTCCCTGCATGTTAAGTTCTAACTTTAGGCAGGAATTTGATCTGTTACTTTATGGATGCTGTCTGACCTGTCAAGTGTTACCACTCATACATACCCACTTTGTATTTCTGACCCCTGCCAGCAGTTGATTAAGATAGAGCAGCACATTCCTTTGTTCCTGTTGGCTCTTTACTACAACTATCAACAATTTAATTGTCAAAGAGCTCCTTCAAATTCCCCTGCACAGCAGATACCAGTGCTGTCTTCAAATACTTCACCAGGAAAGGTACGCATGGGCTGAAGTGAAGGCTGTATGCACTTTTGGTGACAGTTTTGTGGAATATTTCCATTCCATCATACAGGTTTGCTGAAACTTGTATTTTGTTGCTATGGAGAGCTTAAAAACACACACTGACTATCTTGTTCCTGATGAAGGAGCTTGGCCTGAAACACTGACTCTTTATTCCTCTCCATAGATGCTGCCTGACCTGCTGAGTTCCTCCCACATTTTGTGCAGAATCTCTTGTGTTTATAACTGGCTATCTATTTAGTACCTAACTATTGGCTAATATCACAGTTCTATGCTTTTAGATTATGCAGAATTGGTGTATGTAAGGTTCTCAGTCCCAGTTGAAAACTTGAAGAGTGGGGAAACTCGATTCAGGGTTCCAATTCACTCAGGGAAGGGAAATGCAAGGTTCATCTTTAGGAAATTATTATTCAGCCTGTTAGTTTCCCCAAATCTACTCCCTGCAGAAGTCAATCTTTGATGAAATTAGATCACATAATATGCTGCAGTTTCAATTTCCTGGGCCCAGCACATTGAGGTGGCCAAGAAGGCAGCACTCCAGCAGTGCTTCCTCATTGTGAGCTTGCAGAGATTTGTTATGTCACCAAGTACTCTTGCTAATCTCTACAGGTGACTGGTTGCATCACCGCTTGGTATGGAGGAGGTTCTAATCCAGGGGATCACAAGAGGCTGCAGAGACTGTAGACTCAACCAATTCCATCGCGGGTGCAAGCTTCCCCACCATCAAGGACATTTTCAAAAGGCAGTGCCTCAAGAAGGTGGCATCCATCATTAAAGACCCTCACTATCCAGGACATGCCCTCTTCTTGTTGTGATCACTGGGGAGGAAGTGCAGAAGCCTGAAGATACATGCTCAAAGTTTTAAGAACTGCTTCTACCCTCCTGCCATCAGATTTCTGAATGGTCCACGTTGTTATTCTATTTTTGTACTATTATTTATTTCTCTAATTTATAATAACTTTAAGTCTTTGCATTTTACTGCTGCCACAAAACAATAAATTTCATGGCATATATCAGTGATAATAAACATGATTCTGATTTTGCACCCATAAGAAAATCTATGTTTTGTAAAATTATCCTTTTGGATAGAAATGAGAGAAACTACAGCTGTGAAAATTTAACAAAATAGAATTGTATAACTGTATTATGTCAAGAATCAGCTCCCCTCTGTTGGAGGACAGAGCATAGTGATAAAAAATGGAGACTACAGAAATGCGTAGTGTTTCTTGTAACTTAAGTAACAGTGACCAAGAGGTAGCGGTTCACACACGTGCGCAGTGGGCGGTTAGGATAAAAAGCAGGAGGGTTGAAGATTGGGACTTCTGTGGACAGTAACAATTGGAGGAAGGAGGCAGCATTTGAGGGGAGGAAGCAGTCTAGTCAGTCAACTGAGGAAAGTATATATTCAACCCCAACTGACTATATGAGGAATGGTCACAGGGCAACTAGCAGTTAACATGGATATCAGTGAATGAATAAGAGTTTCAGTGATCTGAAAGTAACACATGGGTTTGTGATATTAAAATTGTTACAAAACACTGAAGCTATGGTGAGAATATTGATAGTATGTGTAGAAGCGGTAACATACAACTGTAATAAGATTGTCTTTTGTTAAGGCATCCTAGTTGGCTGTCTTGTTATACACTTCAAACTCAGATTCCTATTACAAAAAAGAGAGTAGGGAAAAGCTTAGATCTTATGGAACAGAAGCTTAAAATGGCCATAAGGGATATGGAAGCAGGATGGACAGAGGATTGTGTATGGGAACTGGCCTTTGAAATTGCATTAAAAATCAGAAGTTCATGAGAAATGGATTAAAGTTTGTGAGGAGAGGAAGAGGAAAAGTATGCAGCAAATAATGAATAGAAAGTGATAATAATAAAAGAGATAATAAGACCATCAAAAATATAGAATCTGAATTAGGCCATTTGGCCCACTCAATCTGCTCCGACATTCTATCATGGCCTTTCAATATTCAAAAGGTTCAATGAGAACCTCATTCTTCTAACTTCCAGTCAGTACAAGCCCAGAGTCATCAAATGCCCCTCATACGGTAACGCTTTCATTTCCAGGACCTTTCTCATGAATCTCCTCTGGATCCTCTCCAAAGCCAGCATATTTTTTCTTAGATAAGGGACCCAAAACTGCTGAAAATACTCCAGGTTTGATCTGATCAAAGCCTTATAAAGCCTCAGCATCACATCCTTACTCTTATGTTGTAGTTCTCTTGAATGGATACTAACATTATATTTGCCTTCCTTGTCGCTGACTCAACCTGCAAGTTAACTTTTAGGGAATCCTGTGCAAGGACTTCCAAGTCCCTGTACATCTCTGATATTTGAATTGTTCCCCATTTAGAAAATAGTCTACACTTATCTTCCATCTACCAACGTGCATAATCATACACTTTCCCACAGTATATTCTATCTGCCACTTCTTTGCCCAATCCCCAATCTGTTTAAGTCCTCTGTAGTCTTCCTACTTACTCAAAACTACCTGCCCCTCCACATATTGTCCGCAGACTTTGCAACAAACCTCTCAATTCTGTCATTGACATAAAATGTAAAAAGAATCAGTCCCAACACAGACACCTATGGAACACTACTAGTCACTGGCAGCCAACCAAAAAGGCTCCCTTTATTCCCAGTGTTTGCCTCCTACCAATCAGCCACTGCTTTATCCATGCTAGTGTCTTTCCTGTAATACTATGGGCTCTTATCTTGTTAAACAGCCTCATGTATGGCATCTTGTCAAAGGTCTTCTGAAAATCCAAAAAGAACAACATCCACGGGCACTCCTTTTTCTATCTTGCCTGTGCAATACTGCACGTCTATTTCACTGGTTTATTGGTGAGACTGATGGTGGGGGAGCTGCATGGCCTCGGCCACTGTCACTGTGGGGACTAGACCTTGTGCCACAGTATTTTCCGTTGCAGCCATCCAGGAGGGGAGACATCAGAGGCGGTGTGGCATGGAAGTCCATGCTGGATTGGGGGCTGGGCTCTTCCTTTCACGCTGCCTTCCAGTGTTCACTTGGTGGAAGATAAACTGGATTGTTTGTGTGCATTCAGTTGTGGACTGCTGTGGGCCTGATCTTGCTGACAACACCTATGTACTATCAATTTACAGGATATGTTACTCAGGGACTTAGCGATATATATTTTTGTGTTACTGTATGCTTACTACTATCTTATAAGTGCTATATATGCCTTGAGCTGTCTATGATTGTTGGGTTTGCACCTTGCTCCTGGAGTAAAGCTGTTTCATTTGGCTGATTCATGGGTATTCATGTATAGTTGAATGATAATTAAACTTGAACTTATTTCCTCAAAGAATTCCAACAGATTTGTCTGGCAAGACTTCCTCTGAAGGTAGAACAGTCGACGTAGTGCATATGGATCTCAGTAAGGCATTGGATAAGGTTCCCCATGCAAGGCTCCTTCAGAAAGTAAGGAGGCATGGGATCCAAGGAGACCTTGCTTTGTGGATCCAGAATTGGCTTGCCCACAGAAGGCAAAGGGTGGTTGTAGATGGTTCGTATTCTGCATGGAGGTCGGTGACCAGTGGTGTTCCTCAGGGATCTGTTCTGGGACCCCTCCTCTTTGTAATTTTTATAAATGACCTGGATGAAGAAGTAGAAGGGTGGGTTAGTAAGTTTGCTGATGACACAAAGGTTGGGGGTGTTATGGATAGTCTGGAGGGTTGTCAGAGGTCACAGCAGGATATTGATAGGATGCAGAACTGTGCTGAGAAGTGGCAGATGGACTTCAACCCAGATAGTATGAAGTGGTTCATTTTGGTAGGTCCAATCTGAAGACAGAATATAATATAAACGGTAAGAGTCTTGGCAGTGAGGGGGATCTAAAAGATCTTGGGGTCCGTGTCAATAGGACACCCAAAGCTGCTGCATAGGTTAACAGCGTTGTTAAGAAGGACTATGGTGTGTTGGCATTCATCAACCATGGGATTGAGCTCAAGAGCCGTGAGATAATGTTACAGCTATAAAAGACCTTGGTCAGACCCGACTTGGAGTACTGTGTTCAGTTCTAGTCACCTCACTACAGGAAGGATGTAGATACTATAGAGAGAGTGCAGAGGAGACTTACAAGGATGTTGCCTGAATTGGAGAGCATACCTTATGAGAATAGTGAACTTGGCCTTTTCATCTTGGAGCGGCAGAGGATGAGAAGTGACCTGAGAGAGGTGTATAAGCTGATGAGAAGCATTGATTGTGTGGATAGTCAGAGGCTTTTTCCCAAAGCTGAAATGGCTAACACAAGGGGGCATAGTTTTAAGGTGTTTGGAAGCAGGTACCAAGGGGATGTCAGGGTTAAGTTTTTCTCACAGAGAGTGGTGGGTGTGTGGAATGCACTGCTGGCGGTGGTGGTGGAAGCAGATACAACAGGGTTTTTTAAGAATCTCTTAGAATAGTACATGGAGCTTTAAAAAAAAAGAACTATGCACCAGGGAAATTCTAAGCATTCTCTGGAGTAGCCTACATGGTCAGCACAACATAGTGCTATAAATTTCTATGTTCTATGTTCCGTGAAACAATGCCGACTTTAGACTACTTTATCATGTGCCTCCAAGTACCCTGAAACATCATCTTTAATCCTTAAGACTCCAGCATCATATCAACCACTGAAGTCGGGGTAACTGACCTATAATTTCCTTTCTTCTGTCTCCTTTCCTTCTTAAAGAGTGGAATGACATTTTGTAAATTTCCAGTCCTCCGGAACCATTCCAGAGTCTATGGATTCTTGAAAGATCATTACTAATTTCTCCACAAACATCTTCAGCTCCCTCTTTCAGAACCCTGGGGCGTAGACCATCTGGTCCAGGTGACTTCTCAAGCAGTTTCTCCTTAGTAATAACAACTACACTCACTTCTGCCCGACACTCTTAAATTTCTTGCATACTGCTTGTGTCTTCCACAGTGAAGACTGATGCAAAATACTTATTAAGTTTGTCCACCATTTGTTTGCCCCTCATTACTAGTTCTCCAACATCATTTTCCAGTGGTCTGTTATCCATTCTCGCCTCTCTTTTACTCTTTATATAGCTGAAAACAACATTTGGTATCCTTTTATGTTATTAGCTAGCTTACCTTCATATTTCGTCTTTTCTCTCCTTATGTTTTTTTAGTTGCATTCTGTTGGTTTTTAAAAGTTTGCAAACATGTTACTTTCCACTAGTTGTTGCATTATATGGCCACTCTTTTGCTTTTATGCTGTCTTTGACTTCCCGTGTCAGTCATAGTTGCCTCATCCTCCCTTTAGAATATTTATTCATCTTTATCCTGCGCCTTTCAAACTGCTCCCAGAAATTCCAGCCATTGTTGTCTGCTGTCATCCCTACTACTCCCCTTCCAATCAACTTTGGCCATTTGCTCTGTCATGCATCTGCAATTCCTTTTATTAGACTGTCATATTCTTACATCTGACTTTATCTTCTCCCTCCAAATTGCAAAGTGAATTCTAACATATTATGAGCACCGCCTTTTCTCTACTGGGCTCAACCACAAGCTGCTCTAAAAAGCCATCTCGTTAGCATTGTATCAATTCCCTGTGGAGTTCTGTAAAGGCCAAATCATTGGGCATAGTTAAGGCCGAGACTGATAGGCTCTTGATTTCTAAGGGGTCAAGGGTTAGGGGGAGAAGGCAGGAGAATGGGTTAAAAAAATCTTCTGTGATTGAACGATGGATCAGATTCGATGGGTCGATGGGCCTAATTTTGCTCCAGTATTTTATTCTGAAGTATTCTGAAGTGAACAGAGACAAAAAAGGGTTAAACCACTACTCATTGTGGGTTGATAGCAATAGGAGAGAGTAAGATAGAAAATCAAAGACGAACATAAAAACTGCCTTAAAGGTTTAAAAGATCCAAAAATGTTAGTATATAGAGAAATCAAGCATTGAGAGGAGAAATGATGACAAGTAGTTTGCAGGCGATGCCCTGATACTAATGGCTTAGAACGCTAATTTCTCAGTTTCTCCTACTGGAAACGGGGTTAGGAACAAATCCTGACCAGCACTGGAACTATTATTACAATGGAAGATTTAATCTGAAAATGAGGGGGTAAAAGGGAAGCAGTTTATGTGGAAGTGACTGAATCTTTGACTGGCTGTTTTTGTTTGTTTCAGTGTATGTCTTTAGAAGGTGCATGCAGGTTTGTGTTTGCCCTTGATCACTATTCTTTGTTGTTAGATGTGTTTATTTCTCTTTACGTACATTTATTTGCTTTTTCTTTCCAATTTCATTTAAGTGTAACACACACAATGCTGGAGGAACTCAGCAGGTCAGGCAGCATCTATGGAAAGGAATAAACAGTCGACGTTTCAGGCCGAGACCCTGATGGAGGTGCCTGACCTGCTACATTCCTCCAGCATTTCGTGTGGAGCTCTGGATTGTTGGCATCAGCAGAAACTCTTGAATTTTTCATTTAGTACTGCCTGTTCTCTAAGCTCATGATCTCAAAATTTCTTTAATGTTTTCCAAACACTTAGCCTACCAACTTATCACTCAAATTAATACTTCTAGGTTGCATGAAGATGTGTTGCTTTTAAGATTTTTTTTAATGTTTGTACCCAGTCATGGAAAGAATTTGAGAGAGGATAATGAAGACAGTGAAGTGTCTGAATATAAATTAGACTTAATGTGCTTTAATTTGGTTACAGTAACTTTTGTTCCTTTCAATTGATTGTAGAACATAGAACGGTACAGCACAGGAACCGGCTGGTCGGCCCATAATGTTGTGCCAAACCAGCTAAAAAGCAAATAAGAAACACCCAAACACTTATCCCTCCTACCTACACAACGTCCAACAGAACACAAGACCATAAGATATTGGAGCAAAATTAGGCCATTTTGGCCCATTGAGTCGACTCCACCATTTCATCATGGCTGAGCCAGTTTTCCTCTCAGCCCCATTCTCCTGCCTTCACCCCGTATCCCTTCATGCTTTGACTACTCAAGAATCTTTCAACCTCTGCCTTAAATATACATAAAGACTTGGCCTCCACAGCTGCCTGTGGCGACAGACTGAAGAACATAGAACAGTACAGCACAGGAACAGGCCATACGGCATGCAAGTAGCATTAATTAATTTAATTAGTATGCTGTAGATCTAAGAGTTTATTTTGAGGACCAACTCCATCCACACCCACACATAGCAGCTTTATCAATTGCGAAGAAACAATAATCTTCATTGGAAGGAAAAATATACTAACTGATGTGACAGATTCAAAAATAGAAAGGAAGAGATTCTGCTACTATTCAAATAAAATAGCTAAAGAATTGCTTTTATATTTTAAGGTAACTCACTGTAAAAGGTTTCCACTCTTTCATAGCAGTGCAAGATTTCACATATTTTTGTCATCCATCTATTGATTCAGATTCATTTATTTTCCACATGTACAGTACTGTGCAAAACTCAACATGGAGCGGAGAGTGGGTTTGTAAATCTGACGGCAGCAAAGGATGCTGGGAGTCACAAGGGTGGAGCACCACAGGAGGGTGTGGGGCCAGTGGCACAGAAGGAGTGCCAGAGGCAGGGTGTGATGTGGGTGCAGCCACACCCAGCTCTGAGACACGTGACAAAGTGATTTGATTCTAAACAATTGGTTTATTGATCATTCCAGAATGTCCCTCTGATGCTTCCCATTCCCTCCACTCTCCCCTCCTCTTTTCCCAAACATGATTCCCCTCTCCCTGCCCCCTTCCCACTCTCAGTCCACAATAGAGACCCATATCAAAATCAGGATTATCTTCACTTACATATATCATGAAATTTGTTTTTTTTTATTGTGGCAATACATAAAATTACTACAGTACTGTGTAAAAGCCTAAGGAACCCCAGCTACATATATCAAATCCCCTTTAAAACTCTTTCCTCTCCCCTTAAACCAATGCTCCCTTGTTTCTGAGACCTCATCCAATGAGAAAAAGGTTCTGACTATTCATCTCTTTATGTCTCCTATAATTGTATATGCCTCAATCAGGCACCCATTGGCTATTGGAAGCCAAGTTCAGCTTATCCCATCTCTCTCCAAAACTGAAGTACCTCAAGTAAAGCAACTTCCTGGCAGATCTCCTTTGCAATCTCTCCATAGCAGTCACATGCTTCCTATAATGCACACAAGATTCCAAGTACTATCTAACCATAGTTTTGTAAATTTGCAACATAACATTCCAACTTCTATATCTATGCCCCGACCTCTGAAGGAAACCATGGCAGATGCATTCTTCACTGCCCTTTCTGTCTATCACTTTCAGTGAACTGTAACAGGTTGCCCTGTGTTACAACATTCTTTAGCACCTTACCTTTTGCTGTCTATGCTTTGTTCCCATTTCCCAAAAGGCATTACTTTGTGCTTGTCAGAATTAAGTTTCAACTGTTCAACTTTCATCTGATCAATATCCTGCTGTAGCCTTTGACCACTCTCATTATACACATTACCAGTCTTCCTGTTATCCGCAAATTACTAATCCTATCTCATATATTCTCATTCAAGTGATTAAGATATACCACAAGGGTCCCAGTGCTGATCCCACTCGTCACAGACTTCTAATCCTTCCACCGTTACCCTCTGCGTCCTATCACTAAGTCAGTTTTATATCTAATTAACCAGCTCATACTGGATCCCATGTGTCTTAGCCTCCAAGACCAGTCTATCATGTGAGACCTTGTCAAATGTCTCCCTAAAGTCCATGCAGAGACTATTTACTGTGCTGCCTTAATCAAACTTCTTAGTTCATTCCTTCCTTATGTGCTGTGTCGTATGGCGTAGACCATTATGGTCTTTCCACGACCATGATTGTTCTTGGGAAATTTTTCGACAGAATTGCCTTCTTCTCCGCAGTGTCTTTACAAGACAGATGACCCCAGCCATTATCAGTGCTCTTCAGAGATTGTCTGCCTGGCGACAGTGGTTGCATAACCAGGACTAGTGATATGCACCAGCTGCTCATACAACCATCCGCAACCTGCTCCCATGGCTTCATGTGACCATGATCGCTGTGGGGAGGGGGAGGCTAAGCAGGTGCTACACCTTGCCCAAGTAACGAAGGAGCACCTTACACCTCCTTTGGTAGAGACGCATCTCCACCCTGCCATCCACTTCTTAGTTACCTCTTCCAAGCACTCGAGGCCTAATGTTTAGGGTCCAGGTCACCAGAGAGTCCGGCGTCCGAGGCCAAGTGTTTGGGATCCTTATTTGTCAATCTTCGGTAAGTCTTGGGGTCACTACCAAAGGTCGAAACTGAAGTTCGATCTGAAGTCAAGGCCTGATGGCTGGAATCCTGAGTCCAACGGGGAAGCTGAAACCCAATCTTTGTGAATCTACAAGTCCACTGGGGCGGAATCCAGAGATGGGCTGTCCTGGTGTAAGAGGATTGCATGTGTTTTAGGAGGTGCAGAGAGGAACGGGGCTTGTTTATCTCTAGTTGTTTTGTTCGGTGTTGTTCTACCAAGCATTGTGGGCATGCTGTGTTGGTACAGGAATGTATGGCAACATTTGCTGGCTCCCCCTGCACCCTATTAGGCTGTGTTGGTTGTTAATGCCAATGACACAATTCACTCTGTCTTTTGACTCTATGTACATGTAAGAAAATGAATGAATCTGAATGATCAGTTGCAAATTAAGTTTAAACCAAGAAAGATGCAACTTCTCTTGAGAAGTCCATAACTTTAATTTGGAACATTTATGAGAACAGCTACCTGAGACAGGAAGGATCAAGCCAGTCGTTCACCGTACATAGGATCAACTGAAACTAAAAGGATTGTTGGCCTGTATAGGTAATGGATACTGGGATATTCCCGTGATTGGTTGCCAATGAGGCTGCAAACCACAGTGATATTTGTAATAAAGAACAAATCCCAGACCTGCACAGTTACTTCACAACCATGTGGTTCCCAAGAGAAACACAGACTGATTAAATCATCAGGGCATTAACAAACAGTCCAGTTAGAAAATGATTTAAAATAATCAAGTTAGATTCAAAGCAAATGCGTATTGTTGAGTTCAGTCAGAACTGTGAGTAAAAGTGGAGATGGAGTTTAGATGGGCACAGATACTAGGAAGTGAATGGATGTGGCAAGTATCCATTCAGTATGTGGGAATGCAAGGAGTTTAAAAGAAATCTGCTAAAGGAGATATTATCTGGATTTTACATTGCTGGGATAGACACAATTCAAGAATTACAAACAAATCTTCATACTGTCAAGGATAAAGCACAGCTATTCAAACAGAAAGAGTGAGTAATGCTTAATGTCATTAAATAGAAGGGAGATACCTAAAGCTACTGTATATGCCATTTATTGGAGTTTTACTGTAGGGCTTGAGCAGACAGATAGTTGCTTTAATTAAGGACAGAAGAATTGAATCCCATCCTTGTTGAATGATAGCAAGGTGGTTAGCAGACTGTAACAAAACAGGGCAGCCAACATGGGTTACCATCCCCAATAAAACAGAATTGAATTGCAAAGGTAATAATGATGTAACAATATAGGTACTTCACCTATACCCCAAGAAAATATGAGCTGTCTTTAAGGTAAAATTTAACTTCAAGGGTTACGGTATAAGGATATCTGCACTGAATATGAAGCTTCACCTTCCCTCCTCATCCAAACCACTGACTGCTGGTCCAACAATGGGAAAGGTATACCTTCATTGGACCAGCTGGTGGTGTAGTGGCATCAGCACTGGTCTTCAAGGCAGATGGTCCTGAGTTCAAACCCAGCCGGGTCCCAACCTGGGCAGCAAAGTACCCATGTGGAAGAAAGGCCTGGCAATCTCCCTCTGTATCCTGCCATGAAAACACTCGGGACCCTACGGTCATGAAGAGTCGGACTTGACTTAGCAACTGAACAACAACATACCTTCGTTACTATCCCAATGGGATTACGAACCAGAATCAAGTTTATTATCACAGACACAGGTCATGAAATTTGATGTTTTGTGGCAGCAGTACAGTGTAAATGCATAAAAATCACTAAATTACAATAAGAAGTATATGAATAAATAAATAGAGCAAAAGGAGAGCAGAATAGTCAAGTAGTGTTCATGGACCATTCAGAAATTGGCTGGTGGGGGGGAAGAAGGTGGTCCTAACATGTTGAGTGTGTGCCTTAGTGCCTCCTCGATGGCTGTAATGGGAAGAGGGTGTTTTCTGAGTGGTGGGTGTCCTTGATGACAGATGCCAGTTTCTTGAGGGTCACCTTTTGAAGAGATCCCCAAAAGCATAAAGGCTACTGTCCATGATGGAACAGGTTCAGTCTATATCCCTTTGCAGCCTCTTATGATTCATACCAGGCTGTGATGCAACCAGTGGAATGTTCTCCACGGTACATCTGTAGTCTTTGGTGACGTACTAAATGTCCTCAAACTCCTAGTATGTGTACCGTTGGGTGTCCCTGTTTTGTAATTGCATCAATATCTTGGGCCCAGGAAAGATCTTGACACCTGGGAGTTTGAAGCTGCTCTCTCATTCTGCTGCTGACCCCACTGATGAAGCAGAATCAGAATCAGGTTTATTATCACCGGCATGTGACGTGAAATTTGTTAACTTAGCAGCAGCAGTTTAATGCAATACATAATATAGAAGAAAAATATAATAAGTAAATAAGTAAATTTTATTCAGTATACTTTATACAGTATACATATATTGAATAGATTAAAATCATGCAAAAAACCAGAAATACTATACATTAAAAAACAGTGAGGCAGTGTCCAAGGGTTCAATGTCCATTAAGGGATCAGATAGCAGAGGGGAAGAAGCTGTTCCTGAATCGCTGAGTGTGTGCCTTCAGGCTTCCATACCTCCTGCCTGATGGTAACAGTGAGAAAAGGGCATGCCCTGGGTGCTGGAGGTCCTTAATAATGGATGCTGCCTTTCTCAGACATTGTTCCCTGAAGATGTCCTGGATAATTTGTAGGCAAGTAACCGAGATGGAACTGACAAAACTTACAACCCTCTGCAGCTTCTTTTGGTCCTGTGCAGTAGCCACCCCCACCCCCTGAAACCAGACAGTGATGCAGCCTGTAAGAATGCTCTCCATGGTACATCTATAGAAGTTTTGGGAGTGTATTTGTTGACATACCAAATCTCTTCAAACTCCTAATGAAGTATAGCCGCTGTCTTGCCTTCTTTATAACTGCATCGATATGTTGGGACCAAGTTAGATCCTCAGAAATTTTGACATCCAGGAACTTGAAGCTGCTCACTCTCTCCACTTCTGATCCCTCTATGAGGATTGGTATGTGTTCCTTCATCTTACCCTTCCAGAAGTCCACAATCAGATCTTTCGTCTTACTGACATTGAGTGCCAGGTTGTTGCTGCGGCACTACTCTACTAGTTGGCATAACTCACTCCTGTACGCCCTCTCGTCACCATCTAAGATTCTACCACCTAAGAATGGTAGTATCATCAGCAAACTTATAGATGGTATTTGAGCTATACCTAGCCACACAATCATGGGTATATAGAGAGTAGAACAGTGGGCTAAGCACACACTCCTGAGGTGCACCAGTGTTGATCGTCAGCGAGGAGGAGATATTATCACCAACCCGCACAGATTGTGGTCTTCCGGTTAGGAAGTTGAGGATCCAATTGCAGAGGGAGGTACAGAGGCCCAGGTCCTGCAACTTCTCAATCAGGATTGTGGGAATGATGGTAATAAATACTGAACTATAGTCTATGAACAACATCATGACATAGGTGTTTGTGTTGTCCAGGTCGTCTAAAGCCATGTGGAGAGCCATTGATCTATTGTGGCGATAGGCAATTTGCAGTGGTCCAGGTTCTTGCTGAGGCAGGAGTTCAGTCTTGTCGTGACCAACCTCTCAAAGCATTTCATCACTGTAGATGTGAGTGCTACTGGGTGATAGTCATTAATGCAACTCACATTATTCTTCTTAGGCACTGGTATAATTGTTGCCTTTTTGAAACAAGTGGGAACTTCTGCCCTTGCAGTGAGAGGTTAATTGATAACACCTGTGTGTTCTCCTGATCTCCCCTTCCTGAAGCTCACAATTAATTCCTTGGTCTTACTGATGTGGAGTGCAACACTGCTCAACCAACTGAGGTACAGGAGACTGAAGAACCACACCCAATTTTTTAGGTCCCCTTCGCCATCAGACTTCTGAACGGTCCATGAATCCATGAACCTCACTACTTCTCTTTTGCACTATTTGTTTATTTATGTTTTGTAACTCTTAGTATTTTTATTATGTTTTGCACTGTAATGCTGCCAAAAAAAACCAATTTCACAACTTAAATTAGTGATAATAAACCTGATTCTGATTATCCTGATGTTGTTTTGCTGTAGCTGTACAGTCCAAGATATAAAAAGATTTACAATACGTCACAATTTTAAAAATAAATTAATTAATGATGCAAAAGCGGAATGAACCATTCAGAAAACTGATGGCAGAAGGGTGGAAGTTGTTGTTAAAATGTTGAGGCTCCTGTACCTCCTCGCTGTAAGCAGTAATGTCCTTGTCATATCTGCTAGTTGGGCACAACCAAAGTCTTGATGGTGCTAAATTTGAGTTTTACTGTACTCTGTTTCTACTAATGCTCAATAATGTAACAAGGGGTATCACTACTATAATATCATTTCCTGCCTTAGGGTATTAGTAAGAGTTCGGCACGGACTAGAAGGGCTGAGATGGCCTATTTCTGTGCTGTAATTGTTATATCGTTATTATATGGTTATATTAAAATGAGCATACTAGGAACCCTCACATCACTTGCTATGTTGGCCCACAAAACCACAGCTTTGAGGGTGATCATTATCATGCAAGAATCTGCAGAAGCCATTCCCCTCTCTGTTTAAGATATAAATCCTCTAGAGGTGTAGGAACTCCTGAACTTATAACTCTGATGAAAAATGATTACTGTTTGTGATCAGCAAAGGTACTCTGCTGTAACCTTTAATTATTGATTAATCTAGTTGAAGCCGAGAGAGGCTGTGCGCAGTAGATTTCGTAGAGCAGGGGTTCCCATCCATTCTTGTGCCTACCGTTAACTGAACCCCTGTCCTTGAGACTAAGCTTGAAATGTTTCAAAATATTATCAAAAGGATTTGAGGAGGAACTGTAAATTAACCTCCTGGATAAAAGTAGTTAAATGGAGAAATAAAACTTTCAAAGTACAGAGAAGTGCAGGCATGAAAGCCTAACAAGCAAGAGCCTTGAATTGTGTAACACTAAGAATTCGTTCACAGCCTCTGAAGGACAGTACAGAGTGATAAACTGAGGCCTCATAGATTTATCAAAGACAGAACCTTTCACAGGAGCTAACAGGACAGGTTTATGTGACAGCATAACAACAAAGGCATGAATTAGGTTAGATGAGTTACTCTATTGTGTATATGTCAAGACACAATATTACAAGATGGATGTGATAACATTATAAACAGATGCACCTCAAGGATACATCCTTAGCTACTGCTCTACTTTCTTTACACTCAACGACTGTGTGGCAAAGCACAGCTCAAATGCCATCTATAAATTAGCCAATGACACACTGTTGTCTTCAGAATATCAGACCGCAATGATGAAGTCACAGGAGTGAGATAGGTTGGCTGGTTGGTCTTGCTGAGATTAAGTGTGAGGTTGTTCTGCTGACTTCCCCTTCCTGAAGGCCAAAATCAACTCTTTGGTCAAGCGGACACTGGGAGAGAAGTTGTCACAACAACCTCACACTCAATGTCAGCAAGACCAAAGCATTGATTGTGGACTTCAGGAAGGGGAACACACTCAAAATGCTGGAGGAACTCAGTAGGCCAGGCAGCATCAATGGAAAAGAGTTTTGGGCTGAGACCATTCATCAGGACTGGGGAAAAAATGACGAGGAGTCAGAGTTGTAAGGTGGGGGGGAGGGGAGGAAGATACACAAGGTGATAGGTGAAACGGGGGGGGGTGAAGTAGAGAGCTGTGAAGTTGATTGGTGAAAGAGATACAGAGCTGGAGAAGGGGGAATCTGATAACAGAGGACAGAAGGCCATGGAAGAAAGAAAAGGGGGAGGAACACCAGAAGGAGGTGATGGGCAAGTAAGGGGATAAGGTGAGAGAGGGTAAAAGGAATGGTGAAGGGGGCGGGGCACTACCGGCAGTTCAGATTGGAAGCTATCTAGACGGAATATAAGGTGTCGTTCCTCCAACCTGAGTGTGGCCTCTTTGCGACAGTAGAGAAGGCCGTGGACTGACATGTTGGAATGGGAATGCAAAGTGGAATTAAAAAGGGTGGCGACACTTCCCATATCTCTTTCGCCATTCAACTTCCCAGCTCTTTACTTCACACCTCCTCCATCCCGGTTTCATCTAGCACCTTGTGTTCTTTCCTCCCCTCCCCCTACCTTCTAACTCTGACTTCTCAACTTTTCTCTTCTCCAGTCCTGATGAAGGGTCTTGGCCTGAAACGTCAACTGTACTCTTTTCCATAGATGCTGCCTGGTCTGCTGAATTCCTCCAGCATTTTGTATGTGTTGCTTGGATTTCCAGCATCTGCAGGTTTTATTTTGCTCGTTCAGGAGGGGAAGTCAGGAGTATACACACCAGTGGAAAGGGTGAGCTCCTTCAAGCTCTTGTACATCAACTTCTCGGGTAATCTCTCCGGGGCCCAACACATTGATGCAATCACAAAGAAGGAATTTAAACAGCTCCACTTTGTTAGGAGCCTGAGGAGATTTGATATGTCACTAAAGCCTCTTACAAAATTCTGTAGATATATGATGGAGAGGTCCAGATCATTTGTTAGAATGTTGTTTGGGGACTTCTCCAGTGCATTTAACACCATGCAACCCCATCTCATAGGACACAAACTCCAGCAAATGAATGTAATCCCCCACCTCATACTCCTCATCCTCTCCTTCCTAATAGACGGACATCAATAAGTGAGATATAATAGTTATATGAGCACCAACAGGCAAATATCAACTGGAGCACCATAGGGCTCGGTTATCTCACCAGTCTTGTTCACACCGTACACAGATGGCTGCAGAAGCTCACGCCCGGGTATGCAGTACATCAAGTACTTAAATGACACAGTCATCATTGGCACTACCAACTCCGATTTTGAATATATAGTATGCATTGCACCTTTGACAGTAAAAACAATCAGCTCTATTCTGTGAATTTGTATTTTAAATCACATGCATTAATCCTTAGTATTTATTATCTATTGTGAGAATTTTATACTGTGTTTAACTATATGTAGTGTGGTGTTGTGCATCTTAAGCTCTGTGATGTTGTCCTTACCACTGCACAAACGAAATTCCTCATGGAAAATAAAGTGAATTGAATTGAATGGAGAACATAATGACAGGTTGCAACACTGCCTGGTACGGAGGCAGGCTCCAGTGCACAGGATCGTGAGAGGCAGAGGGTGATAGATTCAGCCAGCTCCATCGCGGGCACAACCACACCCTTTATTGAGTTCTATTCAAGGGGCGGTGCCTCAGCAAGGCGGCACCCATTCTTAATGACTCTCACCCTCTGGGACATGCTGCCTTCTCATTGCTACCATCAGAGAGGAGGTACAGAGCCGGAAGACTGACACTCAACAACTTAGCATCAGCTTGAAGGCGCTGTTTCTTTTAGCAGAGAATAGAATAAAAGGGAGACATAGATTAAAAGCAATTGAAAAGGCGGGAGGGATAAAATCATATGTTCATTAACAGGGTATAGAACTAATCTGAGTCTCAGTCTCTAAAAGGTAATCTGTGTTCCCAGTACCCAAGAACGGCCAACTGGAGGTCTTGAATGACTACCGTCCATTGGCCCTGATCTCACACATCATGAAGACCCTAGAGAGGCTGATCCTGGCTCACCTCTGACTGCTGGCCAGATCAGCCCTTGATTCCCTGCAGTTTGCCTACCAGGAGCACATTGGAGTCGATGATGCTGTCATGTACCTGCTGAACAGAGCTTATTTCCATTTGGATAAGCCAGGCAGCACTGTGAGGATCATGTTTTTTGATTCCTCAAATGCCTTTACTACCATACAGCCCTCATTGCTGGGGGAAAAGCTCCGTTCAATGTAGATTGGCACTTCCACTCAATCCTGGATGATGGACTACCTGACTGGCAGACCATATTTTGTGAGTCTTCAGAGCTGTGTGTCAGACATGGCTGCAAGCAGCACTGGGGCCCGTCAGGGGACTGTATTGGGTTCCTTCCTGTTTACCCTGTATAGTGTACCTTGGACTTTAGATACAACACTGAGTCATGTCATCTGCAGAAATCCTCTGATGACTCAGCAGTAGTTGGGTGTATAAAGGGAGGACAGGAGGATGAATACAGGGCCCAGTTAAAGGACTTTGCTAAATGGTGCAAGCTGAATCTAAGACTAAGCCTGCACTGCTCCGTGTTGCTATTGATGGCGAGGACATGAATGTGGTGAGGACCCTCAAGTACCTGGGGGTGCACCTGAATGACAGACTTGAATGGAGCACCAACACAGAGGCTGTGTACAAGAAGGGCCAGAGTCACCTCTACTTCCTGAGGTCTTTGGAGTATGCAGGCCTCTCCTTCACATGTTCTACCAGTTTGTTGTCACCAATATAATCTTCTATGGGGCGGTATGGTGGTGCGATGCCAACGGGCTCAATAAACTGATTAGAAAGGCTAGCTCTGCTATAGGAGGCTTTGGTAGAACAAAGGACCCTACAGAAAATCCTGGCAATTCCAGACATTGTATCTCACCCTCTGCCTGTCACCTTGGCTGAATGGAGAAGCACTTTTAGTAACAGACTAAGACAACTGCACTGCTCCTAAGAGCACCATACGAGGTCATTCTTACATTCTTACCCTCAGCCATTAGGCTCTATACTGAGTCAACCTATAGTCAGGGAAGTGGTGACCCCCTTCCTGTTAGACTGTTCAAGGTAACTTATTTTTTAATTCTTTCTTACTTTTCTTCTAATATTTATATATTTGTATATCTGTTCACTTGTAATGTTACTGTGACACTGTAATTTCCTTTGGGATCAATAAAATATCTTTCTAACTGTCTAGAACAGCGATGGAGTCAGGTCACAATTAAAAGTTCAAACTCAGCAAGTCATCAGCACCAATAGAGGGAAATAACCAGTCAACATTTTGGGCCGAGGCCCTTCATCAGGACTGGAAAGGAAGGGTGCAGAAGCCAGAAGGTTGGGGGAGAGGAAACTGGCAATAGGTGAGACCAGGCGAGCGGAAAGGTGGGTGGGTGGGGAAGGGTGGGGGGGACAATGAAACCAAGCTCATGTCAGAGGAGCAACATCTCATAATCTGTCTGGGTAGCTTCCAACCTAATAGCATGAACAACTATTTCTCTAATTTCTGGTAATTACTTCCCATTTCTTCCTTCTCTCAAATTTTCCAAACCTCATTCCAGTCATCCCTTCACTGATCCTAAGTTCCCTCTGCTTCCTCTCCTCCTTCCCTTTCTTCCATGGTCCACTCTCCTCTCCTATTAGATTCCTTCTTCTACAGCCTTCTATCTCCTCCCAGCTTCTTACTCCATCCACCCCTCCTCCACCCACCCATTTTCCACCTCACCTGGTATCACCTATTACCTGCCAGCTTGTATTCCTTACCCACCTACCCCCCAGCCTCCCTGTTCTGATTTCTGTCCTCTTCCAGTACTGATGAAGGGTCTCAGCGTGAAACGTCGACTGTTCATTCCCCCACACAGATGTTGCCTGACTTGCTGAGTTCCTCCAGCATTTTGTGTGTTATTCTAACTATTTTTGTTTGCTTTTATTACCACACGCAAAGTGGTCTTAGTGTCTTCTTCCTATGCTTCATGCTTCTAGGAAGATATATCAGGAACAAGCGCCTACATGATCCTCTGGGTTTTAAAAATCGTTGGTGTTCAAAACATACACAGTTTCTCGGAGTCTGTCATTACAAATGATTCAAGTTCACAGTAGATTCACGATGGACAAAAGAAAAACAGAATGAGATTTCAGGCTCCTTTGAAGTTTTACAGGATAAACATTCAGACTGATCTAATTATAATACTAATGAAAAGAAGACAGATTCAAAATGCCATGGGGGAAACATTAAAAAAAAACAAAAAGGCAGAGGGTACATTGAGACATATGGAAGGATTTAAACAGAGTTAAAAAATTGGGTCATCATTCTCACAGTGCCAAGACAGTACCTGGCACATTATTTAAACATAATGGGTATTCTTTCTCACATCTACTTGCAGTCAAAAGATAGTTAGGTAAGTAGTCAGAATCTTACACAGCCAAATAAGTACTTCTAAAATGAATGAGTATAAAGCTGCAAACTGTAATATCCATTTTTCACCTCCAGTATATTCCCCCTCTCCACTGTCTACCAAAAACAATGCACACAAAATGCTGGAACAACTCGGCAGGCCAGTCAACATCTATGAGGGAAATAAACAGTCGATGTTTTGGGCCAAGACATGTTTACAAAACTAGTGAATATTATTACTGTATTATTATGTTTAAAGACATTCATAAATACAAGCAGATGTTTGTATAGCATGGTGATAAATACACACAAGCGGCAGAAGTAGACCACGATAGCGCTGGTGAAACATGGTGGCATTTTGCAGGCAGCTTATAAAACTTATAAATATAAATCTTCTGAACTACTCTCACTGTAATCTGCAGCCTGTAATTTCCCTTTAAGTAATATACCTTAGAAATGTCTAAACAAACTAGTTATTTTACAATCTTCTGAAGGACTTGGTGGACATAATCTCAGGAATGTAGTTACAGCACCTTTAAGCAGACGATGGTACATTGCCATGGCTGGAAGAGAGGCAGGAGGGGAGGACTCCAAGCCAGATTGAAATGGCAGGGTGTAAAACTCCCACTACTCAGTATCTTGTTAGTAAATGTACAGTCTCTAGAGAACAAGACTGAGGACCTAAGGGCAAGATTACTGTATTGGAGGGAAAATGAGGGATACTCTGTTTCATGGTCAAGGTTCACTCTGGACACAGTGGTCAGACTCAAAAAATTCTTGAACCACTGGATGGACCAGACTGCTGATTCAAAGATGGCAAAAGGGAGCGTCTTTGTTTCACGAAAAATGCGTTGTTGTGCTCAGATGTAGCAGCCTTGTTACAGTCTTGTTCTCCTAACCTGGAACATGTAATGATTAAGTTCTACTTATCAAGAGTACTCCTCCATGATGCTGGCTGCAGTTTACATATTGCCAAAGGCTGATGTTAAGCAAGCACTTGATGTATTGAGTACCACAATTAGCAAACAATGAACAGTAAATCCCCACATCTTTCAAATCATTGCCGAGGACTCCAATCAAGCATGCTTGAAGAAATCTTTGCCTAATTTTCATGAACATATCATCTGCAGCACCAAGTTTCCCAACATACCCAACCACTGCTATGCAATCATTAGGAATACCTACTGTTCTATCGCTAGACCACATTTTGGGAAATCTGATTATCTGGCTATCTTCCTCCTACCTGCATATAGGCAGAGACTAAAGCGCAAGGCTCCAGAAGTAAGGACAACAAAGAGGTGTCGCAGGAGGCAGAGAAGCAGTTATGGGATCGATTCGAGTCAGGGACTGGACCATGTTCAAGGATTCATCAGAGGATCTGAACGAATACGTCCCACGGCTGTCACAGACTTTATAAAGTTAGTTGTAGACGAGTGTTTCCCTACAAAATCAATGAGTCTTCCCCAACCAAAAGCCCTCCATGAACCAAGAGATATGTAATCAGCTGAGGGCTGAATCAGTGGCATTCAAGTCTGGCAACCAATTAAAATACAAAAGGTCCAGGTATGACATCCGGAAAGCCAACTCACGTGCAAAGTGGCAATTCCAGACCAAACTTGATCACAGAAGGATGCTCGACAGCTGTGGCAGGGCTTGGATGCTATCACCTCCTACAAAGTATAACCAAGCGATATATGTGACAACAAGGTTTCGTTCCCAGGTGAACTCAACGCCTTTAATGCTCACTTTGATGGACAAAAATGGAGCTACCTTCGTGAACTCCCACAGCCCTCGTGAATCCTTGCAGCCTGTGAGGCTGGCAGGAGAGCATCCTACAGGAGGGTGAACCCATGGAAAGCACCTGGCCCAGATGGGGTACCTGGCTGATCAACTGATACCCTTAACTCCTCGCTTCAACAGTCTGAGGTATCCCACCCACTTCAAACAGCCTTCAATTACACTGGTGCCCTAGAAGAAAATGGTAACCTGCCTCAATGGCTATCATCCCGTGGCACATACATCCACTGTGATGAAGTGGCTGGTGATGAAACATATCTACTCCTGCCTGAGAAGCAACTTGGATCCTCTCCAGTTTGCCTACTCTCACAACAGGTCAACAGCAGATGCCATTTCTGTGACTCTTCACTCAACTCTGGAACATCTGCACAGTGAAGGTGCATACATCAGGATGCTCTTCATTGACTACAGCTCAGCATTCGATGAAATCATCCCCCTCAATACTAATCAATAAGCTCCAAGACCCAGGCCTTGTGCAACGATTTCCTCACTTGCAGACCCTACTCAGTTTGGATTGGCAACAACATCTCCGCCATCACCGTCAGCACAGGTGTTCCACAAGGCTGTATGCTTAGCCCTCTTATCTGCTTCCTTTGCACTTATGACTGTGAGGTTAAGGACAGCTCCAACGCCATATTTTAAGCTTGCTGACAACATCGCTGTCGTTGGCTCAGTCAAAAGTGGTGACGAATAAAGGAGGGAGATTGAAAATCCAGCTGAATGGTGCAACAACAACAACAACCTCCCACTCAATGTCAGCATGACCAAGAAGCTGTTTATTGACTATTGGAGGAGACAGCTGGAGATCCACGAGCCAGTCCTCATTGGGGAATCAGAAGTGTAGAGTGTCAGCAAATTTAAATTCCTTGACATTATCACATCAGGGGATCTGTCCTGGGTCCAGCACTTAAGTGTCATTACAAGAAAGAATGAGAGTGTCTCTACTTTCTAATAAGTTTCTGAAGATTCAGCATGACATCTAAAACTTTGACAAACCTCTGTCGATATGTGTTGGAGAGTACACTGACCGGTTGCGTTATGGCCTGATATGGAAACATTCTACAGAGGCGTGGTTGAGAGTGTGCTGACCTTTTGCATCACAACCTGGTACTCCAGCTGCAGTGCTGTACACAAAAAAGCCTTGCAGAGGGTGGTTAGGGGAGCAGAGAAGGTTATTGGGGTCTCCCTACCTTCTGTCCAAGACCTCCTTCAGAGTCGATGCCTCCAGAAGACGCGGTAGATCATTAAAGGCCCCTCACACCCTCTCCATGAACTGTTTGTTCTTCTGCCATCAGGCAAATGTTACAGGAGCATCAAAATTAAAACCACAAGGCTACTAAACAGCTTCCTCCCACAGGCAGTCAGACTGCTAAATAAACATGTGGCTGTTGTGTTTTACTATTTATTGTTATGTTTATTATTTAGTGTTGCGTTTGTTATGTTATGATTGCACTGCTCCTGGGAAACGCTGTCTCATTCTGCCCTGCGGAGCTGATGTACGGTTAGAATGACAATAAAGTTTTGAATTTGATTTGATTTGATTTGATAATGCCCTTGAACAGAAAAGCTTAGAAAAGTTAATGGATACAACCCACCACATCACAGGTAAAGCCCTCCCCTCCATTAAGCATTCCTATGAGGAGCGCTTTTGCAGGAAAGCAGTTTCCATCATCACGGCCCACCACTCAGGCCATTCTCTCTTCTTGTTTCTACCATAAAGGAGGAGGTACCGGAGCCTCAGAACCCACACCATCTGGTTCAAGAACAGTTATTACCCCTCAACCTTGCTCTTGAACAAGAGGGGATAGCTTCACTCACCCCAACAGCAAACTGCTCCCATAACCCATAGACTCACTTTCAAGGGCTCCTCATCTTACGTTCTCTTTATTTATTGCTTATTTATTTATTTTTATTCTTATTTTCTATTCTTTTTGTATTTTCACAGTTTGTTGTCTTGTCAGTTTGTTGCACATTGGTTGTTTGTCTGGTTCTATCGTGTTTCTCTCTATTTACTTTGAATACCCACAAAAAACAAACCTCAGGGTTGTATGTGGTGATACTTACATATTTTGATGATAAATTTACTCTAAAGTATGATCTGGCCTCACAAGCTTACCCCGTCATTTAATATGAATAAGACTGATCTGCCTCAATTGCTCTTCTGTGCCAGTTCTCCACAGCCTTCCAGTCTCCACTCGAGAAAATTATTGTAACACACACAAAATGCTGGAGGAACTCAGTGGGCCAGGCAGCATCTATGGAAAAAAGTAGACAGCCGACATTTTGGGCTGAGACTCTTCATTGGGGTAAGAAAATTATTGACCTCCATTTTCAGTGCTTTCCATGATCTAGCACCTATAACCTTCTGGGTTAGAGAATTCGAGAGATTCTCCACGCTAAGGGCCAAAGAACTACTGAAGAACTGAAATCCAGAGCTGAGACACAATATTTGACCAAGTCTGGCATAGAAGATCCATAGCAGAAATGAAGTCAATGAACATCAGAATGAAGAACAGTGCGATACATCTCAAGATGCAAGATGACTAGTTCTGAACATCAGCCCTAGAATATCAGCACAGGAATTCCTCAGGGCAGTGTCCTCACCTGCTTCATCAATGATGCTCCTTCAATGAGAAAGTCAGAAGAATGGATCTTCACTGACAGTTACACAATGTTCAATACAATTCACAATGTCTCAGCAAATGAAGCTGCTCATTGTAGAAAAGTAGAAAGATCAAGGCAATGTTTACTTACGGCTGATAACTGGGATGCATTACTTGTACCGCAATTCTGCCAGACAATGACCATCTTGAACAGGAGAGAATGTAAGTACCTGCTCTAGATATTCAATGACACTACCATCACTGAGTCCCTCTC
The DNA here is from genome assembly GCF_030028105.1 of Mobula birostris. Lineage (NCBI taxonomy): Eukaryota > Metazoa > Chordata > Chondrichthyes > Myliobatiformes > Myliobatidae > Mobula > Mobula birostris. The sequence goes on along the minus strand of NC_092373.1, from coordinate 25,837,040 downwards.
GTCTTCATCCTGGGCATCACCACTGAGAGAAACTCAATGGGACCGGCCACTTAATATATCGTAATAACAATCAAAGTAAACGCTGGAATTATCAGTAGATCAGGAAAGAGAAACAGGGCTAACATCTTAAGTCAAAGACCCTTAATCAGGGCTTTGACATAAATCTGCACCAAGTGACTCATCTTTTGACACCCCAGAGCCTTTGCACTGTTACATGGTGCAAGTCAGGAGTGTGATGGAATACTCTGCACTTACTTGGACCAATGCAGCTCCAACGACCATTCAGAACAAATTAGCCCTCTTGATTGGCACCAATCCAGCACCTGAACTATTCACTCCATTTATCACTGACGCATGTCGTGGTCCGGTCTGTGAACTACGCATTCCGGTTCACGGACCGGTCCGTCGATCCCTTATTGTGGGTTTTCCTGTTTTCCCTTGTTCCATTGTGTGCCTTAATTGAGGCACTTGATTCTCATTTTGGGCTGGCACATAAATACCTCTCAAACCAAGGATTCCCTGCTGGACTGTTCCCTTCCCCTTCCTTCTGAAGCCGTGCCTGCGTCCCCATCAAGTTCAACGTCGGAGTCAGACCAGAGCCTTGCCACACCAAGATAAGGAACTATCTATTGTTGAGTTTGGAACTATCTCTTTGTGTCCCCGCGTTTAGCGTCCGTGTCAAACAAGAGTCCCGGCTCTAGGTCCTGTTCCCGAGGAGGAATCCCGGTTCTGTGTTCTGTGTTCCTGTGTTCCAAGTTCCAGGTGCCGTGTTCCAGACCTGTCCAAGTCAAGGCTTTGTGTTCTCGTCCAGTCCAGGAGTCCCTCGGTAGTTTACCTCAGCAAGTGTCCTCGGCAGTCATCCCGGCCCTGTGTCCTAGAAAGGGTCCCGGCCCTGCATCCTAGAAAGGGTCCTGGCCCTGTGCTCCAAGAAGGAGTCCCCGCTCCGTACCCAAGAGCCTAACCAAGCCGTGTCCAAAAGTCGAGCCAAACCTAGTCCAAGAGCCACGTCCTGCCCTGGAATACCTCGTCCAGTCCACGTTCAAGGCTCTGAGCATCCAGTCCACGTCCAAGGCTCTGTGTTCCTGTGTTCCAAGACCAAGTCCAGGCACCTTATTCCAGCCCTGGCCAAATCTGAGATTTGTGTCCTCATCTCGTTCCGGTGCCTCGCCCATCCCAGGAGTTCCTCACCCAGCCCGGTGCTGGAGATCCCTCGTCCTGTGCTGGGGTACCTCGTCCTGTCCTGTAGCCACGTCCTGTCTTTGCCAAGATCCTAGTCCCGAGACCTAGCCTAGATTCCTGGGTTCCGGTTCCGAGTCCCAATCAAGACCCAGGTTCCGGGTCCTTGTCCAGGCTCTGGTTCCAGAGTTCTGTGTTCCTAGTCCAGGCTCCTCGTTCCTAGTTCCCCATCTGGGTCCCGTGTCTGTAGTCCAAGTCCCAGCCCAGGCCCTGAATCCTAGTATCGTCCAGGGCCTATGTCAATGTCCAGCGTCGTTTCTTCCTTACTCACCTTGATATCTCGATAAACCTAGTCCTGTTCCTAGTACTTTGGTGTCTGCGTCTTGCACTTGGGTCTGCCAACAACGCCACCCGTGTAACAGAGCATCTTGGCTGCAATGTGCACCCCCGATAAAATACACTTCAATGACCTACCCAGACTGCTCTGATAGCATCTCCAAAACCCACCAGCTACACCACTAGGAAGGACAAGAGCAGCAAGCCCATTGGAACACCAACTCATGCAGATCTCCCCTCCTAGTCAAACACCGTTCTGACTTGCAAATGCACAACGTTGCAAATGTGGGAGCACCATCACCAGTGGAGAATGCAGAGATCTACCATATGGAAAATCATCACCAAGGTCCTCCTTCTCCTCCTCCTAATGACTGAGTGCATGTTATCGGAATTACAATGAGGATTTCATTCATCAAGAAATCCAATGGAAATGCAACCCATTTAGAGGAATGCTGGGAGAAGTATCAGGAGTTCTTGTCCTAACGAAAGCCCTTGAATCTGTCATCGGGGAGAGGGTGTAATGAATTCTTCTGGAATGTCTCTCCTTCCTATTTTCCCGGCATGAAGGGATGTAAATTATGATTCTATTCAGTGGAATTGGAATTGGTTTATTATTGTCACATGTACTGAAATACACTGAAAAAGCTTGTCTTGCATATTGTTCATAGAGATCAGATTATTACACAGTGCATTGAAGCAGAACAGGTAAAACAATATCCATGCAAAATAACGTGTAATAGCTACAGAGAAAGTGCAGTAAACAATAAAGTGCAAGATCATAAAAAGGTAGTTTGCAGGGTCAGCATTCCAACTTATCACACCAGGGAACTATTTAATATTCTAATAACTGCACAATAGCAATTGTACTTGGTCCAGCCCAAATCCAATCCAAGTGCAGACTGGAATCAAACAGAGCTCAGTCATCATTTCAACAGAATTCTCAATCTTTCTCATTGCAATATTCATGCAACACAGTGACAAGCCTCTCAGCCCCCCGGGTTTGTACTCGCCATCCATCACCCATTTACACTAATCCTTCACCGATCCCATTTTACTCTCTCCACATTCCCATCATCAGTCTCCAGCTCCATCTCCATACTAGGGGCAATTTATACTGGCCAAGTAATGTATTCGCAAAATGCAAACCGCTGGAGGAACTCAGCGGTTCAAGCAGCAGCCATGAAGGCAGAGGGATTTTGCATCAAGACCCTGCCTCAGGCATGAAGTGCAGAGGAGTGGGAAGGAAGGTGTTAAGTGAACTGCTGAAGTATAATGAACCTGTCCAAACGTCAGCCTCCACTCTTGATGCCTGACCTACTGCTCCGCCAGCAGATTTTTATGGCTCCAGATTACAGCACCTTCAGTGTCTTGTGACTCAAATCAATCTAGCAGCATAACTCATTTTCTGCTGTGGGAGAAAACTGAAGTACCTGGAGGAAAGCTGTGCAGTCCGAGGTGGAGCGTACAAACTCCACGTGCAGAGCACCTCTGGTTGGAATTGAACACAGATTATAAAGCTGGGTTGTCACGGCTCTATTAGTCGCACCGCGATGTGTTTTTGTGTCTTGGCTCCCACAACCTTCCTGGAGATATTCTATTTCATGGTCTGTTGCTTCCTGATGTGAACCTCAGTCATCAAGCTTCAGTACGTGTACATTCATAGGCCACGGGTCCTTGCTGACGTGCTCATTGATAAAAGCATGATCCCTACATCCAAAAGTCTGATCCGACAACACAAGAGATTTGTGCGTGGATAGAAGAAGTCATAGAATCATGGAACACTACGACACAGAAGACAGAAGCAGGCCTTTCAGCCCATCTAGTTCATCCTGGTCCCTTCGATCCATAACTGGACCGTAGCCCTCCGTACCCCTCCCATTCATATACTTATCCAAACTTTGCTTAAATGTCGCAATCAAACCTGCATCCACCACTTCCGCTGTCAGCTCATTCCACACCTTCACCACCCTCTGACTGAAAAAGTTCCCCCTCAGGCTCCTCTTAAATCACAAGACAAGACAAAGGAGCAGAAGTAGGCCATTCGGCCCATCGAGTCTGCTCCGCATCTCCCCCATGAACTAAACTATTCACCCATCTAGTTCCAATTTCCGGCTTTTTCCCCATATCCCTTGATACCCTAACTAATTAGATACCTGTCAATCTCCTCCTTAAACACCCTCAATGATCGGGCCTCCATAGCTGTATGTGGCAACGAATTCCACAAATCCACGACCCTCTGGCTAAAAAAATTTCTCCTCATCTCTGTTTTAACTGGGTACCCTCTAATTCTAAGACTATGGCCTCTTGTCCTGGACTCACCCACCAAGGGAAACAACCTTTCCACATCTACTCTGTCCAACCCTTTCAACATTCGAAATGTTTCTATGAGATCCCCTCTCATTCTTCTATACTCTAGTGAATACAGTCCAAGAGCTGACAAACGCTCCTCATATGTGCCTTCACAACATTGTAGCTTTCTTGTTGGCTCATGAGAATCCCCAGCAAATCACTGATCAAAATGCATTCAGCAGGGAGGAAGTGTTGAGAACCTTGAGCTTCTTCCTCAGGAAGCCAAGTGAAACTACAGGAGGAGCTCAGCACCTCCCAGACTGAGACCAGACCCCCAACAGGCAGCTCCAGCTCAAGCCATCAAGCAACCTCAAGTCCCACATTGGCCTCGTCTACAGAATCGCACTGCTTCTTGGGAAGTCCTTCTTTGTTTGTTTCCTCTGGAGCAGCATAGGCTGAGAGGAGACTTGATACAAGTTTACAGAATTATGAGAGGTATAGACAGAGTAGGCCACTGCATCTTTTCCCCATAGTCGAAACGTCTAATACCAGAGGGCATGCGCTTAAGCTGTGAGGGAGCAAGTTCGAAGGAGATGAACAAGGCAAGTTATTTTATAGAGAGAGTGATGAGTTCCTGGAATGCACTGCCAGGGCCGGCGGGGGACGCAGATATGCTACTGACATTTAAGAGGCTCTTGGATATGCACATGACTATGTGGGGAATGGAGGGATTTGGAAGATGAACAGGCAGAAGGAATTAAGTGCCATTAGCTTAATTAGGTTGGTGTAATGTCATGGGACGAAGGGCATATACTGTTCTATGTTCTAAGTTATCCTTGACCCTGACATGCTGCTTAAGAGGATTGGCCAGACAGATTTAGGATGCAAATTTGCATCCTAGGAGGATTGAAATAAGCTAAAAGGATTTTGGAAGTAGTCACCAGACATGTTTCAGACCTTTATTTAATTACATGATTTTATTTACTCCGGTAACCTCAGACACAGTTCAGATCAAGTAATTCCACATACTGCATTCCTTTAATGCTGACCAGAATTATATTCTTGATTGAAAGGCAGCTATAAATATTTACACATTATGGAAATGGTTAGTAAATTTGGGCTTCATTGATTTTCACAAGGCAATTTCCTCCACATTTATATACTCCGAGACTGCATTAAGGAGGCTTCTGTCACTGGCTGTGTGAGTGATGTTCAAGGAGCGTTATTTCAGCAGTAACTTGGGTGCCATGGTAGCAACGCAGTTAGTGTGATGCTATCACAGCTCGGGGCCTCGGAGGTCAGAGTTCAATTCTGACATCATCTGCACATCCTCTTCGTGGAATGCGTGGGTTTTCACCAGGTTCTCCGGTTTCCTCCCACAGACCAAAACCGTACCGATTAGTAGGTTAATTGGTCATTGTAAAATTGTCCTGTGATTAGGCTGGGGTTAAATCGGGGGTTGTTGGGCGGTGTGGCTGAAGGGCTACAAAGAGTCTATTCAGTGCTTTATCTCTAAATAAATAAAAATCATTATTGACAATTCTCCCCTGTCCTGCCGGTGAAATTCTATTGCATTAATGTACACATATCTGAAATGCCCAATTATCCGATTTAACATTTACATTGAGGGACTCACGAATCTACATGAAGCACAGTCGCAGGAAAGCAGCATCCATCATGGAAGACTCCCACCACCCAGGACACGCTCTCTTCTTGCTGCTGCCATCGGGTAGAAGGTACAGGACTCTCAGGACCCATACCTCCAGGTTCAGGAACAGTTACTACCCCTCAACCATCAGGTTCTTGAACCGGGGGGATAAGTTGACTCAACTTCATTCACCCCACCGCTGAACTGTTCCTACAACCTATGGACTCATTTTCAACAACTCTTCATCTCACGTTCTCAATATTTATTGCTTATTTATTTAATTATTCCTCTTGATATTTGCAAATTGGTTGTTTGTCCATCCTGTTGTCTGTAGTTTTTCATTGAGTCTATTGTTTCTTGGATTTACTGTCTATGGCCCACAAATGAACAAATCTCGGAGTTGTATACAGTGACATATATGAACTTTGATAATAAATTTACTTTGAACATTGAATGACTCCAGCTTTCCACAGCTCTGTCAGATTTTCTAGGGTAAAGAGGAATTGAACTCCAAAAGGTATTTTTTGTAAATAAAATAGTTTGCTCTTCCATGAAGCAATTGACTGCGTAAATGTATCAACTATGAGAATAATGTGCTAATGTTACCGAAGGAAGTTAAAGATTAAAAAATATATTTCATACTTCTAGGTATCAGTATGAAATAAATGCTTTTAATCATTGCACTCTTTTCTAACATACTGGAGGAATGATGGCTGGTGAGGATAAGGAGGGTAGCTGAGGCTTCTCCAACAACCAATGTGCCCACCTGTCTCTGGGTGAATGAACTGAAAGGTCATTCAAATACTTCATCCTGTGGTTTATTTTTATTGATTAGATTAGCTTAATTTACCGCATACATCAGGATGCAATGAAATTCCTTGTTCACGAGTAAACATGGTAATAATAAATACAACAGCAAGCTCCAAACAGTTTCCTCACTGTTATTTTCCAAATTACCTCTTAAATTTTGTGCGAGTACCTTACCCATGAACTTGTTGAACACATTAATATATAGCAACCTTACAAAGCATTGGTTTGGATGCACTAAGAGCATCATGTGCCATTCTGGTTGTCAGGACGTGGTTATGATGCAGAAAAAGCAGAAAATATTCACCAGGATGTTGGCTTATTCGGAGAATTTTAATTATGGAGAGAGATGATGTAAATTGGGGTTATTTCACTGAAGTAAAGAAGGCTGGAGGGTGGGGGTGATCTGATAGAGATCTATAAAATTATAAGAGGCATAGAATTCAGAGTGAATACAAAAGAGACTGCTTCTCATATAACCGATATTCTTCATAAAACCAAGGTAGCTAATAACCCAATATATTTATTTTTCCTATTCCTTCTCAGTCCTGATGCAGAGCCTTGACTTGAAATGTCTACTGTAACCTCCACAGATGCTGCTGCATCTGCTGAGTTCAAATGTTTCCTTGAAAGGCCCAATCAAAACTGCTAAGTTTAGAGTCAGCTGAAGCCTAATTCACACCATCAGATCCCATCATTTATAGATCTGAATTACTAATCACGGGTGCTGTTGAACCCCTTAAACTCTTTCGCCAGGATGTTGCCCCACAAGGCTGCAAAGCCTTATAATTCTTCTGCAGTGTCATGAAAACAACAGATATCATTCTACCTTTATAATAAATATCAGACATCTTCCTCCCCAACAACTGCATCAATATCATATCCCTTGAATTATTGCAAGCAAAGTCATGATAGAAATCACTTCTGTTGTGCATGATAAGCAAAATGGTCTTCATTTTTTTAACACATTTATGTATTTATTGTTATTTATTTATTAAGATACAGTGTGGAATAGGCACTTCCGTCCCTTCAAGCTGTGCTGTCCAGCAACTCCTGTTTTAACCCTAGACTAAACACGGGACAATTTACAATGGCCAGTTAAACTACTAACTGGTATCTCTTGGAGCAGCTGGGGAAAACCCAAGCATTCCATGGGGAAGTCATACAGACTCCTTACGGATGACATTGGAATTGAACTCTGAACTCCAACGCCCTGAGCTGTAATAGTGTTGTGCTAACAACGAAGCAACTGTAGATTTAAATTTAGATTTAACACTTCAAAGTGCCAGGTATTGTAAAAGACCATAAGACAATGGTCCCCAACCACCGGGCCACAAAGCATGTGCTACCGGGCCGCGAGGAAACGATATGATTTGGCGATATGAAACGATATGAGTCAGCTGCACCTTTCCTCATTCCCTGTCACACCCACTGTTGAACTTTAATGCATGTGAGGTCATCAGTGACCCAATACATGCAAAGGAATGGGATCGTGACCCATTTGTGAATGTTTCCGGTGAATCTTCCATGTCAGCGCGGGAAGAAGATCAACTCCTCGAGCTTGCAAATGATGGTGGGCTGAAAAGTATGTTTGACATAACATCTCTGCCGGCATTCTGGATCAAAGTCAAGGCTAAATATCCTGAGATAGCCACAAAAGCACTGAAAACATTGCTTCCATTTCCAACGTATCTCTGCATAAGGAACCTCCTTCGAGTATCGCTGTCTCCCATCACCCCTCGATGGCACTGTCTTGTTGCAGGAAGACAAGCCCAGGGCTCGCACTGATTCAGCGATATTGGTGTGTTGCAATGATTTTATATGTTCATACGGGGAAAATATGCACTGTGTGTTTAATATCCAAACGTTACTTATAACGTTATGATGCGATTGACTTATAAGTGACTTATAATTCAGTGGTCCCAAACCTCTGGGCCGCGAAGAATGCAGCGGTACAGGGGTGGCTGGAACGCACCCAACACATCTTTAAGAAAAAAGCCTAAATAAACAAGCTAATTGATTAGGTGCCAGGCGGAACCTAATCAATTAGCTTGTTTATTTTGGCTTTTTTCTTAAAGATGTGCTGGGTGCGTTTGGATTACCGCTGCACCACTGCATTCTTCATGGCAATGATCAGTCCGCGGCCTGGAGGTTGGGAACCACTGTTATAATTGACTTATCACTATATTCATGCGAGGAAAATATGTGCTGCGTGTTTAATATTAAATTCGTTGGATAAACCCCTTTAGAAACGAAATTGAGTGTAATAGGTGACTTATCACCTATATTCTAGTCGTGATTAACACCCACCCCGCCCTGCCCCCTCCCCCTCTGGGTCGACCGGTCCGCAAGAATATTGTTAATATTAAACCAGTCCGCGACAAAAAAGGTTGGGGACCCCTGCCATAAGACATGGGAGCAGAATTAGGCCATTTGGCCCATTGAGTCAACTCCACCATTCCAGCATGGCTGATTTATTATCCCTCTAAACCCAATTCTCTTGCCTTCTTCCCATAACCTTTGATGCCCTTACTAAGCAAGAATCTATCAACTTCCGCTTTAAATATACCCAATGATTTGGGCTCTACAGCCTTCTGTGGCAATGAATTCCACAGATTCAACCCTTTTGGCTAAAGAAATTCCTTCTCATCTCTATTACAAAGGGATGTCTTTCTACTCTGAGGCTGTGGCCTCTGGTCCTAGACTCCCCCACTATATGAAACATCCTGTCCACATCCACTGTATTTAGGTCATTCAGCATTTGATAGGTTTCAATGAGATTCTACCTCATTGTTCTAAACTCCAGTGTGTACAGGCTCAGTGCCATCGAATTTTCCTCATGTATTAACGGTTTCATTCCCAGAATAATTCTCGTGAACCTCCTCTAGACCCTCTCCAATGCCAGCACATCCTTTTATGTAAGGGGCCCAAAACTGCTTACAATACTCTAAATGCAGTCAGACCAATGTCTTATAAAGTCTTAGCATTATATCCTTGCTGATGTTCGACTCCATTTCAACAATTAAAGCTTCCATTATTTGTCGACTAAAGCAATGAGTAAGGTTAAAACATTGAGGTGATACAAGAGGCAAATGCGAGCTACCTCCCTTCTGATGGCTAATGGGATCACTCTGCTGTCAGAGAAGGAGTCCATGTGGCCTATTGCTCTGGCTGGAGGGTAAGCATTTCTGTTCGAGTTCTTTCAATGCTGTTCAGGATATTACAGAGATTTTCTCCATTATGGATTTGGACCTTTTCAGTCTTATAGTTTCTATACTGTGTGTTTTTGTCCATTCTCACTTGTTGTTTTGTGTGGTGGAGTGGGATTGGAAATCGGTGTTCTTGTGGCGTTTTTGTTAGTTTTTGGTGTGGTGAGAAGGGGATTTTGGGGCTGTCAATCCTGTTGCATTTCACGCAGGGGAGGAGGGTTTGGTGAGGTTGATGATCGTGTTGCCATTCCCCTGTTTTTGAGCGGTGGGGGTGTGGGTTTGCTGTTTCTCTCTGAACTGACTTCCATGGCTATCTGGAGAAGAAGAATCTCAGAGTTGTATACTGCATGCATACTTTGATAATAAATGAACCTTTGATATTCTAGCCTGCACAAAATAAATCCTAATATTGCATTTACCTTCCTTACCACTGACTAAAAAAATACAAAATAAGAGCAATTTTTTTTTCTGTTTTTCTATGATTTTTGGTCCCTGAGCAGTTCTGAAGAATCTTCCCGGAGTATCCAGCCTCTAACTTCATGGTATAAATTTTGAGGCCTCTTTCTCAAAGGGAACTGGTACAGCAATCTTAAAAGCATTGTTAACATGTGTACTCCAGATGCCAGTTTACAGGGGATCAAAGTCAGGGGTAATTACAATATACACTGTGCTGCTATTTACACATCACAGTCTACTGGCAAGGTCACAGAAAGCAGCAGAATCTAATCTGGTACTCTCCTATGCGTTAGTGCGATAAGGGATAGAAAAATGTTGTAACATGCATGAATGTCACAGCAACATTTTTAACTCCACATATTTGTTGAAGCAAATAATCCTATTACAACATAACACACTGATTTTTAAGCAGACTTTGACAGTCTCATATAGGAGGGTAACTGAGACAGAGTACCAGATGGAGGTGAATTGAGAGAGACACAAGTCACACGGTACCAGATGGAAATGAATGATATCATTTTCCTTGGAGAATACTGTATGTGTGCAGGAGGTGATAACGGAGAGACACATGAGTCATGCTGCTATAGACAGCAATGTATTGCTCCTTTTCATTTGCTGTATACTCAAGAGTGGGCACCGTAACGCAGTGTCTTCACTGCTCCATCTTCTTTGTGTGCATGTGCCTGCAAAAGGTGACAGAGAATTGATTGTCTCGACACTTACTGAAAGCAGTATAAATATGTCCCTCTGTCATCTTGCTAAAGTTGCACTCAGGGAATTAAACTCCAGGGAAGATAGATTTTAGACAGTGAGGAAAGGACTCTGCATGCTTTTAACTAGAAATGTGTTTGGTCTACTAATGAGGTAACAGAAAAGCAATATATTTCGGGAGTACAGAATCTCTGTGTCTATAATAAATGGCTCTCCAGAGAACATAAGATCCAATATAATCCTATCCCTATCCCTGCTCTGTAATGCAAGGCAAACAAATGCATTAATACCTGCATTTGTTTTTAAGTAATCCCTTGATATCACTGAATAAACCACAATAGAAAACTCTTTGTTTTCCATCAACTTTTAATCTAGTGCTGGCATCAAATAAGGAACATAAGAATTTATTAGGAGCAGGAGTGGGTGTTAAGCTCTCATAGCCGACTCTGACACTCCAGATCCTCGCTTAGCACCACTTTCCTGTCTATTCCTATAAATCTAAACTTCCCCATCACCTAAGTCTGTCCCCCTCAGCCTTGAAAATATTCAATGACTCTCTCAGAGAGAGAATTCCAAATCCTCTGAAACAAGATTTTTTTTTCTCTGATCTCCAGCTTTTATGTTCGGAAACTATGCCCTGAGATTTCCCCACATCCATGTTATCAAGCCTCCTTACAAATTTCTTTCTCAATAAGATCATTTCAAATAAATAGAGGCAAAACCTTAGTTAGATACAAAACTACACACAGATTTCCAGGTGCTTAATCTTCTCCTGTAAGGGAAACTTTTCACCCCGGAAATCAACCTAGCGAACCTTCTCCAATTTTAAATGAGGAGATAGATTCCTAATGGTTACTACTCACCCATTCTGATCACAAAATAATCTGCAGATGCTGGGGTCAAAGCAACACTCAGAACACGCTGGAGGAACTCAGCAGGTCGGGCAGCATCCGTGGAAACGATGAGTCGACGTTTCGGGCCGGAACCCTTCATCAGGACTGGAGAGGGAAGAGGCAGAGGCCCTATAAAGAAGGTGGGGGGAGGGTGGGACAGGGCCTCTGCCCCTTCCCTCTGCAGTCCTGACGAAGGGTTCCGGCCCAAAACGTCGACTCATCGTTTCCACGGATGCTGCCCGACCTGCTGAGTTCACCCATTCTGATGTCTTAAAGATGTACTGCATTTGCAGCTCATGCCTAGTTTCCTCAAAACCAAAGATTCACCAGGGTAAGGACGTTTGGACACAAGTCTGGGACATCTGGCAGGCAGGATAGTGACATTACAGCTCTGAATAGGTAGGAAAACCTACCGTGAATGTTAGGAAAAACACAAGTTAGTGGGAATGCAGTGCTTCCAGTCAATACCAAGCCACTGTGAAGTGTGGGCTCAACAACAAGTTATTATCACTGCAGGCAGGACACACATGATTGCAAGAAAAGGCTGAGCAAGGGGCCTATGATGAATTATTCAGCAAATATACGGATTATGTAAACTCAGCCAAAAATAAACTGCTGGCAGAACTCTGTGGGGCAGGCAGCATCTGTGGGGGCAAAGGGATGGTCAATAATTTAGGTCTAGACCCTGGTCACACCTTATCACAGCTATTCCTTTTTAATGGCCATCCCTTCTGTCACCTTCTCTTCAACTCAAGATGAATTTGTTTTCCCATTTCCCCGGTGCTGAAGCAGGGTCTCAGACATGAAATGTTATCTTTATGAAGATGCCTGATCTGCTGAATCTGCTTTCACTTCAGATTTACGGCATTTGCAGTTTTCTGATTCATTAGCTGGAATAAACTTGGGCCTCTTTTCTAGAGAGACTGCAAATGGGTGGACGTCGTAGCAGATGGACCAAGGCATTCTAGTGCATTGAACATAAAATATAAGTGTGTAAATGCAGCAGGTAATTAAGAAAGCAAATGGCATATGGGCTGAAAATAAATACAGAGCATAAAACAGTGTAAGTGCTAGGAAGACCCACCATGTCTGCATTAACCATGATGTAACTCCACAGTAAACTGAACTGCATGCACAAACCATGTACCTCTATTTCCTACCTGCTTCACAGCCTGTCTAGATGTCTCTTCAATGCTGCTGACATACCTGCTTCCACCATTCCTCCTGACACTCATCAACACATCAACACCACCTCCCCTGCACAAAATATTTGCCTTTCCTCCTCTTTGAACTTCCCCCTCCCATCCTAAACCTCTTGTATTTGCCATTTCCACCAGGAAAATAGACTATCTACCCTATCAATTCCTTGCTGATTAAATCCACTGTGATTCAATGTTGTAAAATAGTAAAACATGAAAACTTCCCGGGGGTGGGGTGCGGGGGAATACTTTTTAATGGGCACTGTACTTACGTCTTGCACTTGACCTCCCAAAATACAACATCTGTCCCAATTAAGCTGCATCTGCTATTTCTTTGCTTTTGACAAAAAATTGAAGGCAGTTTACCAGGTAACTCAACCTTCTCTCATAAGACATTTTCATCCCAGAAATTCATGTACATTTACAGGTTTCCCTTTTATGCACCCTGCTTTTTACACCTTCAAGGAACACACATATGTACAAAGCTGTGTTGACTCTGCTTGAGCATATCAGATTCTTGTACATAATCCAAAAGTTTTGCCGCAGGGTTTTGGCCCGAAACGTCGACTGTACTTACTTCCATAGATGCTGTCTGGGCTGCTGAGTTCCTCCAGCATTTTGTGTGTGTTGCTTGGAGTTCCAGCATCTGCAGATTTTCTCGTCTGTGGTTTGACTTCTACGTATCCTGTTACTTGTTCTTTTGCAGTGGATTTCAGTGTTTTCCTGAAGTCAGATAGTTATCCAACTGGCTATTAGTCTTCTGCTTTCTTTCTCCATTCTTTCTTGAAAAGAGGCTTTAGAGCTGCTGTTTTCCAATTTGCTGGAACCTTTCCAAAATCTAGGAGGATCATTATACCTTATACTTTATTGTCGCCAAATAATTGATACTAGACCGTACAATCATCACAGCGATATTTGATTCTGCTCTTCATGCTCCCTGGAGTACAAATTGATAATAAATATTAAAAACTTAAATTATAAATCATAAATAGAAAACAGAAAAGGGAAAGTAAGGTAGTGCAAAAAAAAAACTGAGAGGCAGGTCTGGATATTTGGAAGGTACGGCCCAGATCCAGGTCAGGATCCGTTCAGCAGTCTTATCACAGTTGGAAAGAAGCTGTTCCCAAATCTGGCCGTACGAGTCTTCAAGCTCCTGAGCCTTCTCCTGGAGGGAAGAGGGATGAAAAGTGTGTTGGCTGGGTGGGACGTGTCCTTGATTATCCTGGCAGCACTGCTCCGACAGTATGTGGTGTAAAGTGAGTCCAAGGTTGAAAGATTGGTTTGTGTGATGTGCTGCGCCATGTTCACGATCTTCTGCAGCTTCTTCTGGTCTTGGACGGGACAACTTCCATACCAGGTTGTGATGCACCCTAGAAGAATGCTTTCTACGGTGCATCTATAAAAATTAGTGAGGGTTTTAGGGGACAGGCCAAATTTCCTTAGTGAAACCTCCAGCTCTTTTAAGAATCAAGGATGAGGCAACTTGGTCCAGGGTAGCTTTAAGCCTTTAGTCCTGTTTAGTTGCTCAGTATTTGTTTTTGGGTGATAATGATTGCTTTACGTATACTGTATTCTTTTTGCTCTGATCATCAATTATATCAGGCTGCTCTCATTGTCTCCCACCTGAAGGCAGATATAACATTTTTGTTGAATGCTTTTGCCATTTTCTAATCTCTCATTATTAATTCATTTCCTAAGGGAGTACTGTTTAATTTAGACATTTTCCTCCCTTTTATATATGGTGGATTCTGGTTAATTGGGACACATCAGTACTGGTGTATTTTGACCCAATTAAGCGGCTGTCTGAATAAGCCAAAGTTTCCTGGAGATCGTTTAAAATATATGAAAAAGATAAAATTTGTAACAAATTATGTACTTAAGTGAAATACAGAACAAATTAGAACATTACCAATAGCACTACAGTACTATAAAACTGTGTATTCGTTCATAATACTTATCGATGGAGGAATTCATCCTGAGTACGCAAGAAACAAAATCAAAATGGACTACCTTCATACAATGCTAACAAATCTTCAAAAATCTTCATTTTCATTGTGACATTCAAGATGATTGAATATGCCTTCAAGTTCTTTGCAGTTCCTAACTTGTTGAAGTAGTGAAATCATTTCTTAATTTTCACTCCCAGCCATTTCTGGTATTTCCAAGCCTGAATGCTTGAAACCTCAGTGAACAAACTGGTTCTGAATTGTCTTACTGCTTATTTTTTTTGCCAAATATCAGTGACAAAAATTGCTGTTTTTTGAACACAACCACATGCAACTGACGCTACTTAAAAACTGCTGTCTCTAAGTACGCTTCAGCGTCAATGGCAAAACAAATGGGCATGACTGACACAAGCAAGAAACTATTTGGCAACAGTTTCTTCGCCGTATTAAGTGGCATTGTGACCCAAATAAACAAAGAGAATCCTGGCAATTTTCTTGATTATTTTTAAGAATTGTCTCAAATAAGTGGCTGCCCTAATTGACTGGATTTCACTGTACTGGTCATTATATTTTTTGCTGGCTTACACTCAATTGATCATCCCCCTTTAGTGGTTTTAAAAATGTTCCTATTCTTAAAAATTCACACATAAATGAAAACGAAGAATTTTTATCAGCTTTGGCTTTCTCTTTTAATTTTTGGCCATGGATTTCTTCTGACCCTGCGGCTCTATAACGTGGTTTATAAACACTACCCAGCTGCGTTTTCTGAGTCTGTAAACAGAGCTTCATTTACCACTCTGAAGGGGAAATGGAATCACAAAACCGAACCTAAGGACTGTTCTAGTACAAGAGGAGGATGTTCATGCTGAGTTCTGATAGCAACAAAATCAGAATCAAAATCAGGTTTAACATCACCGGCATTGTCGTGACACTTGTTAACAAGCCACTTGGAGCAGTTTCGTGATCCCACAACCTTGATTCTTTTGTTTTAATTTTATGTGTTAATCCTTTTTGAAAGCTACTATTATATCTTCTCTTTCTTCCTTTCACAGGACTTCTAGATCATTACTATTCATTTAAGGATTTGCACACGAATCTCCCATCAGATCCAAAACTTTTGCTCATCCCTCTGCTATCCAGGGTACTGTTATACCCAGAAAGATCAGCAATCTCATTCACAAAAACAAAACCTCTCATTGGAAATCTACTGTGTTCTTAAAGCCTCCCTGAGTTGTTTTTGTCCAGTAATTAAGCCAGAAAATGACAGAAATTTTCAACATCTGTGGTGAGATTAAAACAAGTTGTGTTAATGTTTCAAGGGTGGTGGGGTAGAGATACGGTCTCTACCAAAGGAGGTATAAGGCACTGCTTCCCTCCGCTAGCCTGCAGGTCACCCTCGAGCAAGGTGTAGCACCTGCTTAGCACCCTGATCGGGGTCACGGGAGCCATGGGAGCAGGCGGTGAATGGTTGTATGAGCAGCTGGTGCATATCACAAATCCTGGTTATGCGACCACAGATACCAGGCAGACAATCTCTGAAGAGTATTAATGGCTGCGGTGACTGGTCTTGTATGGACACTGCACAGAAGAAGGCAATGGCAAAGCACTTCTGCAGAAAAATTTGCCAAGAACAATCATGGTCACCATGATCGCACACATCATACAACATGGCACATGATGATGATCATGATGTTAATGTTTCGGGATAATCATCCAATATCTGACACATTCCAGAATTTTCTGTTTTTATTTCAACATCTGCACTCTTCTGCCTTAATCTCCTGCAGCTGTTCCCTGATTTGTTTTTTTTAATTTAACATACAAGACTCAAGTTCTCACTGCAAAGGCAGAATGTTGGAAGTTTAAACTCAACGATTCAGGAAAAAGAATAGCTTCTTGCTATCTGCCATCAGGTCTCTGAATGGATATTGAACCCATGAACAATACCTCACTACTTTTCCCTAATTTCTATTTTTTGCACTATTTATTTAATTTAACTATATATATACATATATAAAATATTCAAATTAAATAAGTGGTAAAGTTAACAAGTTTCACGACATTTGCCAGTGATATGAAACCTGATTCTGATTCTGAAAGTAAGTTTGGGCTGACATTCCAGTACACAGCTGGACTGCTGCACACCTGTTAAACTTACTGTCTCCTGACTTCCTGGCGACCACTTCAAGTGAATGCCCATGAAGACAGACCAGTGCAGCTTAATGATAATTGAAAACAGTATTCGTGCAACATGGATGTCACCGGAAATCACAATGCTGTGTCCGGACTCACAATGGGCCTGACCAGGCAAGGAGATGAGTGAACCAAGCCGACTTTTACAAGCAGCCAGCACTTTACCATCTTGCCATTTATCTGACAAGCTCTCATTTTAAAATCTAGATCTTATTTAATTATTTGAATTGAAATTCCTTTTCACCACAGTGGGATATGAACTCCCAATGTGGATGCACAGTCCAGAAAACTGAATATTAGTAACTTAATCATCATTCTGTCATACCCTCAATTAACCGCACTGTAACAAATTGGCTGCATTACCAAAGTGAATACAATTGAAATGTACTGCACTGATTACAATAAAGAAGTTAGAAGGCTTTTAAAAAAAAAATCACATTGAATTCAAAGTATATATATTTTTGCTTAGCTAAGGTTAAGCAAAGCAATCAAAAGTTGTCAGTTGGGTATGGTAAAAAAACTACTTTTAAATGGAGCTGCAGGGAACACACTGTCGAGATGAAGCAGTGTTAATCAAAATTAGCAGACATATCAGAGCTATCTTTTTACTTTTCTTACTTCAGTTTTCTTGTCTGGTGAACCTATATACTTACACAATGGATTGTTTAAAACTAATTTTGGTTATCTAATCTTCACTTCTATTCCTTTACTACTTAGTGCTCTTACATTCATCTTATTAAAAGAGGGTAAAAGAAAGTCGAGGGTAGATATAGGACTAATAAAAATGATGCTGGAGATATTGTAATGAGAGATGCAGAGATGGCAGAGGAGCTGAATGTGTATTTTGCATTCAGTCTTCACAGTGGAAGACATCTGCAGTATACTGGGCATCCAAGAGTGTCAGGGAAGTGAAGTATGTGCAGTGAAAATTATGACTGAGAAGGTGCTCAGGAAGCTTAATGGTCGGAGGCTGGTCCTTATGGAATGCACCCTCGGGTTCTGAAGGAAGTAGCTGGAGAGATTGCGGAGGGATTAATGATGATCTTTCAAGAGTCGATAGGTTCTGGCATTCTACCAGATGAATGGAAAATTGCAAATGTTACTCTGCAGAAAGGAAACTATAGCTCTGTTAGCCTGACATCAGTGGTTGGGAAGTTGTTGGAATCAATTGTTAAGGATGAGATTACAGAATACCTGGAGGCACATGACAAGGTAGGCCAAAGCCAGCATGGTTTCCTGAGAGGAAAATCCTGCCTGACTAACCTACTGCAATTTTTTGAGAAAATTACAAGCAGGGTAGACAAAGGAGATGTAGTAGATGTGGCGTACTTGGATTTTTAGAAGGCCTTTGACAAAGTGCTACACATGAGGCTGCTTAGCAAGATAAAAGCCCATGGAGTTACAGGGGAGTTACTAGCATGGGTGGAGCATTGGCTGATCAGCAAAAAACAGGGAATGAGAATAAAGGGATCCTATTCTGGCTGGCTGCCAGTTGCTAGTGGAGTTCCACAGGGGTTGGTGCTGGGACTGGTGTTTTCTATGATGTATGTCAATGATTTGGACTTTGGGATTAATAGATTTGTGGCTAAATTTGCCGATGATACAAAGTTAGGTGGAGGAGCGGGTAGTGTTGAGGAAACAGAAAGATTCAGATAGGTTCGGGGAATGGGCAAAGAAGTGGCAAATGAAATACAATGTTGGAAAGTGTATGGTCATGCACTTTGGGGGAAGAAATAAATGGGCAGATTATTATTTAGATGGGGAGAGAATTCAAAATGCAGAGATGCAAAGGGACTTGGGAGTCCTTGTGCAGGAAACCCTAAAGATTAACCTCCAGGCTGAGTCAGTGGTGAAGAAGGCAAATGCAATGTTGGCATTCATTTCTAGAAGAATCAAATATAAGAGCAGGGATGTGATGTTAAGACTCTATAAGGCACTCATGAGACCACGCTTGGAGTATTGTGTGCAGTTTTGGGCTCCTTATTTTAGAAAGGATACACTAACATTGGAGAGGGTTCAGAGAAGATACACGAGAATGATTTCAGGAATGAAAGGGTTACCATATGAAGAATGTCTGGCAACTCTTGGGCTGTATTCCCTGGAGGTTAGGAGAATGAGGGGTGATCTCATAATGTTAAAAGGCCTGAACAGATTAGATATGGCAAAGTTATTTCCCATGGTAGGGGAGTCTAGTATAAGAGGGCATGACTTCAGGATTGAAGGACGTCAATTTAGAACAAAGTGTGGAGAAATTAATTTAGTCAGAGGGTGGTAAATCTGTGGAATTTTTTGCCACGAGTGGCTATGGAGGCCAAGACATTGGGTGTATTTAAGGCAGAGATAGATAGGTTCTTGATTAGCCAGGGCATCAAAGGGTATGGGGAGAAGGCAGGGGAGTGGGGATGACTGGAAGAATTGGATCTGTCCATGAGTGAATGGCGGAGCAGACTCAATGGGCCGAATGGCTGATTTCTGCTCCTATATCTTATAGTTTTATGGTCTTATTAACACATTCAAACCCACGGTATCCAGTTGTGTGCCGGAATCTGCAGCATAAACTCTGATTCAAGTGTTTCAGAAGGATTCAAAAATCAGAGAATTTCACATTACAAATACCAAGGAACTTGCAGAACCTCAGGACATCCCAAAGCACTATACAATCAACAAAAGGCCTTTCAAAATGTGTGTAGTTACTGTCACAGTGGAGCAAGCATGTCCATTAGTGAACTGCAAGTTCATATCTAACTTCAGTCTTTCAGCAATGTGGCTGAGTATTAAATAACTTCTGATACACCCTACCCAGTGAGTTAAATAAAATCATTAAATCAAAGGATAATAAAAACACAACATGACACTCGCACAGACTGATTCTGGAGCTTTTAATATTAACACCAAAATTCATTAAGTTCATTAAAACCATAAAACTGTAAGACATAGGAGCAGAATTAGACCATTTGGTCCATCGAGTCTGCTCCGCCATTCAATCATGGGTGATAATGTTCTCCGTTTCATAAGCCCAAGCCCCTGGCATTCTCCCCATAGCCTTTGATGCCGTGTTGAATCAATCTCTGCCTTAAATACAGCGCATGACCTGGCCTCCACAGCTGCTTGTGCTAAAAAAATTCCACAAATTCGCCATCCTCTGGCTAATTTCTCCGCATCTCTGTTTTAAATGAATGCCCCTTGACCCTGAGTCTGTGCCCTCTTGTTCTAGGATACTCCACCATGGGAAACATCCTTTCAACATCTACTCTGTCCAGGCCTTTCAACATTTGAAAGGTTTCAATGAGATCCCCCCTCATCCGTCTAAATTCCAGTGAGTACAGACGCAGCGTTATCAAATATTCCTTGTATGATAAACCTTTAATTCCCAGAATCGTTCTTGCGAACCTCCTCTGAACCCTCTCCAATGCCAGCACATCTTTTCCTAGATGAGGAGTTCAAAACTGTTCACAATACTCAAGGTGAGGCCTCACCAGTGCCTTATAAAGCCTCAGCATCACATCCCTGCTCTTGTATTCCAGACCGCTTGAAATGAATGCTAACACTGCATTTGCCTTCCTCACCTCTGACTCTACCTACAAGTTTTGGGAATCCTGCACAAGGACTCCCAAGTCCCTTTGCTTCTCAGATTTTTCGATGTTCTCCCGGTTTAGAAAATAGTCTGCACATTTATTTCTGCTACCAAAGTGCATGACCATGCATTTTCCAACATTGTATTTCATTTGCTACTCTCTTGCTCATTCTCCTAATCTGTCTAAATCCTTCTGCAGCCTACCTGTTTCCTCAAAACCACCTGCCCCTCCACCAATCTTTGTATCATCTGCAAACTTGGCAACAAAGCCATCTATTCCATCATTAAAAACACTGATGCACAGCATAAAAAGTCCTGTGGAACACCACTAGTCACTGGCAGTTAACCAGAAAAGTATCCTTTTATTCCCACTCGCTGCCTCCTACCAATCAGCCAGTGCTTTAACCATGCCAGTAATTTTCTTGTAATACCATGGGCTCTTAACTTGGTAAGCAGCCTCATGTGTGTCACCTTGTCAAAGGCCTTCTGAAAGTCCAAATGTACAACATCTACTGCATCCCCTTTATCTACCCTACTTATAATCTCCTCAAAGAATTCCAACAGGTTCGTCAGGCAAGATTTTCCCTGAAGGAAACTATGCTGCTTTTGTACTATCTTGTCCTGTGTCACCAAGTACTCCATATCCTCATCCTTAACAATTGATTCCAACATCTTCCTAACCACTGAGGTCAGGCTAATTGGTCTATAATTTCCTTTCTGTTGTCTTCCTCCTTTCTTAAAGAGTGAAGTGACATTTGCAATTTTCCAGTTCTCTATTTCCTTGTCTCCCTGTTATTGTTTCTCCAGCCTCATTTTCTAGCGGTCCTATATTCACTCTCATCTCTCTTTTATTTTTTACATACTTAAAAATGCTTTTACTATCCACTTTGATATTGTTTGCTAATTTGCTTTCATATTTCACTTTTTCCCTCCTAATAATTCTTTTAGTTGCTCTCTGTAGGGTCTTAAAAGGTCCCAATCCTCTGTCTCCCTGCTAACTTTTGCTTTGTTGTATGTGGTCTCTTTTGCTTTTACATTAGCTTTGATTTCCCTGACAGCCAAGGTTGTATTATTTTGCCACTTGAGTATTTGTTCAGTTTTGGAATCTAGCTATCCTGCACCTTACTTATTTTTTCCAGAAACTCACACCATTGCTGCTCTGCCATCATCCCTGCCAGCATCTCCTTCCAATTTACCTTGGCCAACTCCTCTCTTATACCACTGTGATTTCCTTTATTCCATTGAAACTACCAACAGGGTCCTTTTACCCTTGCAGTTTCTTACCTCAACCAACAAGGATATAACATCTTCCGATCCTATGTCACATCTTTTTACTGATTTGATGCCATTCTTTACCAGCAGAGCCACACCACCCTCTCTGCTACCTTCCTATCCCTCCGATACAACGTGTTACCTTTGACACTTAGCTCCCAACTACAACCATCCTTCAGCCATGATTCAGTGATGGCCACAACATCATACCTGGCAATCTGTAATTGTGCAACAAGATCATCCACCTTATTTCTTATACACTGTGCATTGGGGTATAACACCTTGAGTACTGTATTTGCTACCCTTTTTGATTCTGCATCCCTAATGCACTGATACTCAATTATTACTGGCTGCAATTATGTCCTATCATCTGCCTGCCGTTCCTGACAGTGTGACTGCATGCTATGTTTGCTTTTTTACCATCTATCCTATCCTGAGTCTCTTTAGACCAGTTCCCATCCCTCCCCAAATTAATTTAAACCCTTCCCAACAGCTCTAACAAACCTGCCCGCGAGAATATTGGTCCCCCTCGGGTTCAGGTTCAACCCGACACTTTTGAACAGGTCATACCTCCCTCAGAAGAGATCCCATTGATTCAAGGATCCGAAGCCCTGCCCCCTGCACCAGCTTCCCAGCCACGCATTAATCTGCCGAATCATCCTGTTCCTACCCTCACTGGTGTGTGGCACAGGCAGTAATCCAGAAATTATTACCCTGGAGGTCCTGCTTCTTAGCTTTCTACCTAGCTCTCTAAATTCTCTTTACAGGATCTCTTTGCTTTTCCTTCCTATGTCATTGATACCAATATGTACCAAGACATCAGGCTGCTCTCCTTTCTTCTCCAAAATGTTGTGGATGTGATCCGAGATGTCCCTGACCCTGGCACCTGGGAAGCGACATACCATTTGGGTATCCTGTTCACATCCACAGAATCTTCAGTCTGTTCCCCTGACTATTGGGTCTTCTATCACTACCACTCCCCTCTTCTCCCCCCCTTCCCTTCTGCATCACGGACCAATGCTCAGTGCCAGTAACCCATTCTCTGTGGCATTCCCCTGGGAGGTCATCCCCCACAACTGTTATTGAGGGAAATGGAGGAATGGCCACAGGGCTGCCTATTCATATTTACATTTCTCCTGACAGTCACCCAGCTGCTGTAACTCTGATCGATTATCTCCTCACTCTCCCGTACAAGCCGAAGGTCATCCAGCTGCTGCTCCAGATCCCTAACACTGTCTTCAAGGAGCTGCAGCTAGATGCACTTCATGCAGATGTAGTTCCCTCCACTTCCTCATCCAGGTCATTTATAAAAATCACAAAGAGAAGGGGTCCCAGAACAGATCCCTGAGGCACACCATTGGTCACCAACTTCCATGTAGAATATGACCCTTCTACAACCACACTTTGCCTTCTGTGGGCAAGCCAATTCTGGATCCACTAAGCAAGGTCCCCTTGGATCCCATGCCTCCTTCCTTTCTCAATAAGCCTTACATGGGGTACCTTATCAAATGCCTTGCTGAAATCCATATACACTACATCTACTGCTCTACCTTCATCAATGTGTTTAGTCACATCCTCAAAAAATTCAATCAGGCTCGTAAGACACTACCTGCCGTTGACAAAGCTATGCTGACTATTTCTAATCGTATTATGCCTCTCCAAATGTTCATAAATCCTGCTTCTCAGGATCTTCTCCATCAACTTACCAACCACTGAAGGAAGACTCACTGGTCTATAACTTATCTGCACTTTTAAACAGAAGTCGCCGTCCTGCAAGAAACCTCATTGCTGTGGCCTGCTCCTGCAGCTGATTGGGCTGTCGGAATGAGCCTGAACACCCATGAAACTCTCCTTTTAAACAAGCATCACTGACCTGCAAGAAACCTCATTGCTGTGGCCTGCTCCTGCCGCTGATTGGGCCGTCAGAATTTAGTTCAAGTGGGCAAGGGAACCTCTTACTGGTTACAAGAACATGACAGTGAACAATTACTGTTTTGACGATTGGTTGACTACTGTCCAAGACACGAGTGAACTTCTTCAAATTGTGCAACAGATCCTGCTACTCGAGAGGGCACGTGGGGCCCTTTTATGATATCGCTCATCATCGCAGCTGAAGGAATTTGTTAGTCCGAAATGTGTGGATATGCAGAAATGTGTTTATTTTTCAAAACCATTTTCTATAAACAAACTATGAAATTCCTATGAAATAGAATGAATATTTTCCCATCCTCTGTCAGACTGGATGTTAAGTCCTCTTCTGAGTTATCTTTAGCTTAATCAGTGTCTGAGTGATGAATGTAAGATATAAATTGGCTGGGAATAAGAGCCAAAAATCTACGAAGCATAGTTAAGTGAGAGAGTAATTGGGCTGTTTGGTGAGGGTGGGGAGGTTTGTAAGAGTGCTCATCTACAAAAATGAACTGAGGAACCAATAAGCTCTGGTGGCTTGGAGTGCAAGGCACACAGCAGAAAGCTCTTCTATCAGATCTGAATCAGAAGAACTGATGTTCTTGATTATTATTTGATATATCCACTTGCAATATCTGTCTGCTAAACTTTATTTGGAACAAAACAGGTTGGATTGAAATCTACAGAGCTCTCATTGTGACCCCCAGCAACAATAGTGTGCTGTGTTTCAATGCACTGGAAATTGCGCAGTTGTCCAAATTTGTTCACTGTGCTGTTCAACGCAATGCACACTAGAAACACTAGATGGAAAAAAAAGTCTAGACAGAAATTAAATGGCACGCAACATAAATTCCAGAAAATGTGAGAGAATATAGCATTAATGAAGGAGAAGGTGTCAGTCTGTAAGAGTCCTTCCCTATTACTTACACACGATTGATGTGGTATTGCTGACAAAAGTGTGCCAACTCCCAGTGCACTTCAATACCTACCAGACAAAAGTGATATATTATTGTATGTCAACTTCTTGCTGAACAGGTAAACATGAGGGATGTGAACAAAAAGATTTTATTTAATTTGGCTTTTGTTAAAAATGTAGGAAATATGGAATCAAGATGGACAAATGGAATTAAGAGATAGAGAGATTCTGATCTAACGGCTCTTTCTATCATGAATCCTAAAAAGACTACGAAAGGAAAAAATGAACTTCTATACTATGGTGTCACTAAACACCAAGGGAATGCTCTGGATTCAGAGTCTTACCCAAATTACAAGTCTACTTTTATTATAAGTACAATTACAGTTCAATACCCTGGAATCTCAGCATGTTCTAATCCCTTTAATTCAGTTTCTCTGCTAAATACACTGGGCAACATAAACAGAACATAAACAGACATTAATAATTAACTTTATGGAACATAAATTCAGGACAGAAAATGCATCAAAAATATGCTGTAATTAAGCATGGGGGTGGGGTCTGTTTGACCCATTGATATCTATCAAATTCAACTAAAATGGCAGCAAATGACTCGACTAGTGATCCAGGGACGTAACATGAGCTCAAATCCAGTAGAACAGTTGCACAATTAAAACTCAGTTAATTATATCACCCGGAAGCTGGCATGAATAATGGTGAATTGTCCTCATGATTACTGATGTCCTTGAGAAAAGGAAACCTACCATTCCTGGGGGTAATCATCACAGAGAATATGTCCTGGGCCCAATATATTGATGCAATCACTAAGAAGACACACCTGCAGCTCTACATTGTTAGGAGCTTGAGGAGATTTGGTATGTCACCAAAGACTGTTGCAAATTTCTATAGATTTATGGTGGAGAGCATTCTGACTTGTTGTTTCACCGCCTGGTATGGAGCCTCCAATGCACAGAGGTAGCAGAGGCTTGTAGACTTGGCCAGCTTCGTCATGGACACAACCCTCCCTGCCATAAAGGACATCGGCAAGAACTGGTGCCTCACAAAGGTGGCATCCATGATTAAGGACCTTTACCATCAGGAACATGCGCTCTTCTTCTTATTACCATCATGGAGGAGGTAGAGGAGCCTGAAGACCCACATTCAATGTTTCAGGAGTAGCTTCTTCCCCTTTGCCATCACATTTCTGAACAGACCATGAACACTACCTCACTGTCTCTCTTTGGCACCACCTTATTTAATTAATTATTCCAACTTACAGTAATTTGTTATGCCTGCACTGTACTTGCCACAAAACAACAAATTTCATAACTTTTATCAATGACAATAAGCCTGATTCTGATATTAGCAGAAAAATAAACTTTAGAAGTAGAGCAGCAATTACAGGAGAAACAACCGGACAGCAATGGATGTGAGACCTCGAAACCTCCCTCTGCAACAAGTTCCCTTACTTCCTTATTATGAGAGCACAGTAAGTTGCGAATTGGTAATATCATCTTCACCTCACTGACTATCAACACGGATGCATCTAGAGGATGCGTGTTGAGCCCATTACTCTACTCTGTCTATATTCATGACTGTATGGCTAGGCAGAGCTCAAATGGCATTTACAAATTGTCCATGACACTGCCGTTGCTGGCATAAACTTAGATGGCAACAAATAGGCATACAGAAGTGAGACAGATCGACTGGACAAGTGGTGTGGCTATGACAACCTCACAATCAGTATTAGGCAGACCAAAGAATTGATTGTGGATTTCAGGATGCGGAAGCTGGGAGGACTTCATTGAGAGAGGTCAGTGATGGGAAGACTGAGCAGCTTCAAATTCCTGGGCATCAACATCTGAGAGAATCTTTTCTGGGCCCAACATATTGATGTAATCACAAAGAAGGCATGCCTCATTTCAGCAGGAGTTAGAAGACTCTACTTCATTAGGAGTTTGAAGAGAATTGATAACTCACCAAAGAATCTTGCAAATTTCTACAGAAATACGGTGGAGACCATTCTAATTGGTTGCATCACCGTCTAGTACAGAAGCAGATAATGCTGATTAACATTCATTTTGGGTGTCTAGAGTGTGGGTGTGAAGAAGGAAGTGTAAACAATATATGTAATTCAAAGGAAGCATTGTAGATACATTGTAAATATAGAATTGTCCTTTGATCTTTAGCATATAAAATGTCCATAAGACCATAAGATATGGGAGCAGAAGTAGACCAGTCAGCCCATTGAGACTGCTCCGCCATTCAATCATGAGCTGATCCAATTCTTCCAGTCATCCCCATTCTCCATACCCTTTGATGCCCTGGCTAATCAAGAACCTATCTATCTCTGCCTTAAATGCATCCAATGACTTGGCATCCACAGCCGCTCACGGCAACAAATTCCATAGATTTACCACCCTCTGACTAAAGTAATTTCTCCGCATCTCAGTTCTAAAAAGATGTTGTTTAATCCTGAAGTTATGCCCTCTTGTCCTAGAATCCCCTACCATGGGAAATAACTTTGCCATATCTAATCTGTTCAGGCCTTTTAACATTTGGAATATTTCTATGAGATCTCCCCTCATTCTCCTGAACTCCAGGGAATACAGCCCAAGGGCTGCCAAACGTTTCTCATACAGTAACCCTTTCATTCGTGGAATCATTCTCGTGAACCTTCTCTGAACCCTCTCCAATGTCAGTATTTCTTCTCTAAAATAAGGAGCCCAAAACTTCACACAATACTCCAAGAGTGGTCTCACAAGTGCCTTATAGAGCCTCAACATCACATCCCTGCTCTTATATTCTACTGTATACCTCTAGAAATGAATGCCAACATTGCATTCGCCTTCTTCACAACTGACTCAACCTGGAGGTTAACCAATGTCATGTAATTTTGAGTTGAACAGGCCTCTTCCTCTGCAAGGGCCTCAATATGATGCCTGTCACTCATTTTTGTTGAATTAACCATTTCTGTATCCATGAACATCAGTCTCTTTCAGGTGAATTTGTTGAGATTACAACACTGCTCATTACATATTTCACAACATACATCAGTGAAAATAAACCTGATTCTATGTGCAATGAAGTCCTTGACCATGAAGGACAAGGACATCTGGTGCAACAAACTAGATGCTGAAGGAACTCAGGAAGCACCAGTGGGAGTAAATCCTCTTCAACGTGGGCATAACTTGAAGAGACTTCATAGTAGAATAGCAACATGGCGACACAAAAAACAACAGATGCTGGAATCCAAAGCAACAAACCAGATACTGGAGGAACTCAGCAGGTCAGGCAGCCTCAC
Source organism: Mobula birostris (assembly GCF_030028105.1). NCBI lineage: Eukaryota > Metazoa > Chordata > Chondrichthyes > Myliobatiformes > Myliobatidae > Mobula > Mobula birostris. The sequence goes on along the minus strand of NC_092373.1, from coordinate 25,809,206 downwards.
AGATCTAACTGATCTTGTTTGCTGCTCCAGATCCCATCATCAGCAGTCTTGTGTGTCTCTCAGGACAGCTGATGCATTGGAATACCATTTGCAAGCCTCCCTGAGTCACACTGAACATTCATTCATTGGTTATGAGTTAAGATCCATGAACTCTGGAAGAGCACAACCAAACTGACTGGCAGTTTACGAAGGGAGCACACTGTCGCATTCACAAGGAAAATGAATTCACGATCGAACATGATGTCCACTTCTCCTATGAAAAAAAAACTTTTTTTTAATATTTATTCATTCACGGGATGTGGGCGTCACCAGCGAAGACAGCATTTATTGCCCATCCTTAGTTGCTCTTGAGAAGGTGGTGATGGGCTGCATTCTTGAAACGCTGCAGTCCTTGAGGTGTAGGTACACATACGGTGCTGTTAGGGAGAGAATTCCATGATTTTGACTCAACAACAATGAAGGAATGGCGATATGTTTCCAAGTCAGGATGGTTTATGACTTGGAGGAGGATTTCCAAGTGGTGCTGTTCCCATGTATCTGCTGTTCTCGTCTTTCTAGGTAGTAGTGGTTGTGGGTCTGGAAGGTGCTGCCATAGGAAATTTGGTGTGTTGTTGAAGTGCATCTTGTAGTACACACTGCTGCAACTGTTCATTGATGGTGGAGGGATGGGATGCTTGTGGAAGGGGTACCAATCAAGTGGGCTGGCTTGTACTGGATGGTGTCAAGCTCCTTGAGTGTTAATGGAGCTGTGGTGAGTATTCCGTTACATTCCTGATCTGAGCCTTGTAGAAGGTGGACAGACTTTGAGTAGTCCAGACATGAGTTACACGCCACAGAATTCCTAGCTTTTGACCTGCTCTGGTAGTCACGGTGTTTATACGGCTAGACCAGTTCAGTCTCCTGTCAATGGTAACCCCCCAGATGTTGATAGTAGGGGATTCAGTGATGGTGATGCCACTGAATGTCAAGGGACGATGGTTAGAGCCCCTCTCGTTGGAGATGGTCATTGCCTGGCACTTGCGTGGCTTGAATGTTACTTGCCACATGTCAGCCCAAACCTGGATATTGTCCAGGTCCTCCTGCATTTAGGTATGAACTGCTTCACTATCTGAGGAGTCACAAATGGTACAGAACATTGTGTAGTCATCTGCGAACATCCCCGCTTCTGACCTTATGATGGAAGGAAGGTCATTGATGAAGCAGCTGAAGATGGTTGGTCCTAGGACACTTCCTTGAAGAACTCCTGTCGTGATGTCCTGAGGATAAGATGATTGACCTCCAACCACCACAACCATCTCCTTTGTGTCAGGTATGATTCCAACCAACGAAGGGTTTTCTCCTTAATTCCCATTGACTCCAATTTAGCTAGGGTACCTTGATGCCATACTCAGTCAATGCTGCCTTGATGTCGAGGGCTATCACTCTCACCTCACCTCTGGTATTTAACTCTTTGGTCCATGCTTGGACCAAGGAGGTGATGATGTCAGATGTTGAGTGGCCTTGATGGAACCCAAACTGGGTATCCACAGGCAGGTTATATTACCAAGTAGGTGCTGCATGATAGCACTGTTGGTGACCCCTTCCATTACTTGCTGATGATTGAGAATAGGCTAATAGAGAGCCAATTGGCTGGGTTGGACTTGCCCTGTTTCTTGTGTCCAGGACATACCTGGGCAATTTTCCACATTGCCGGGTAGGTGCTGGTGTTGTAGCCGTACTGGAACAGCTTGGCTAGTGGCATGGCAAGTTCTGGAGCATAAGCCTTCAAGAATATTGCCGGGATTTTGTCTCGGCACATAGCCTTCGCAGTATCCAGTGCTTTCAGCTGTTTCTTGATATCACGTGGAGTGAATCGGATTGGCTGCATACTGACATCTGAGATGCTAGGGACTTCTGGAGGAGGCCAAGCTGGATCACCTACTCGGCACTTCTGACTGAAGGTGGTTGCAGATGCCTAAGTCTAATCTTCTTCACAAGTGTGCTGGGCTCCCCTATCATTGAGGATGGAGATATTTGTGGAGCTGCCTGCTCCAGCGAGATGTCCATCAGAATTCGTGGCTGGATGTGACAGGACTACAGAGTTTAGATCTGATCCGTTGGTCGTGGGACCACTCAGCTCTGTCTGTTACTTGCTGCTTCTGGTTTTTGGCATCCAAGTAGTCCTTTCTTGTGGCTTCACCAAGGTGACGTCTCACACTGAGGTATGCCTGGTGTTATTCTCGGCATGCCCTCCTGCATGCTTCATTGAACCAGGGTTGATCCCTTGGTCTGGCGGTAATGTCAGAATGGGACAGGATGTGGGCCATGAGGTTACAGATTGTACTTGAGTACAATTCTGCTGCTGCTGATAGCCCACAGCACCTCATAGATCCCGGTCTTGGGCTGCTAGATCTGATTGAAGTCTATCCCGTTCAGAATGGTGGTAGAGCCACACAACGTGGTGGAGGGTTTCTTCAATGTGGAGACTTCCTTCATTTAAGCTGAATTATCGTAACTTTTTGCATTGCCCATATCTCGTTTAGAGCTGCTATCAATTAGAGATGAGTTTGCTGTCAGTAAAGTTTCAGCCCTCTGAGAAAGCACATCGCTGCCCCCACATCATGATGTGGTACGCCACCATGTGTTGCAGGGAAAACTAATTTAGTGTGATGTTTTGAAATATTCATTAGTGTTAGAAAAATAGAGAATAAAATGGGAAGGCTTGCAGTGCCAGATTTACAGAATGTTGGCATTGCCACTTCACTAAACATGTCATTATGTCCCTTTTTTGACTATTCATCACACACACAAACACACTAACCTCAACAACAGCTTCAAAAAATCGCTTGGTGACTCAAACAACCGTGAACATAAGCTTTGAACAGAATAAGAGCTGCTACCTTAATGCCAACCTACTTTGAGTTTATTTCAACTATACACCAGACCTGTAAAGAGTTTGCAACTAGTCCGAGCATCCAGATCCTCCTAGTTCACCCTCTTCTGTAAGATTACACTTCAGCTATCATTTTAACACTTTGAAACCACAATTAAACTCCGGAAATATTTCATGAACGTGTGTGACGACAGGATGTGATTCAGTAAATAAGTTTATGGAGATCCATCTCCTAAACTAGTCCTTCGGCCCATCAATTCCATGCATCATCTTTTACACTAATCCTCTCCTAACCCTTTCTGCTTTTACATATACATCACCATATGCTACCCTGAGATTCATTTTCTTGGGGGGTTTCTCATTAGATACACAGAAATACAATGGAATCAATGAAGATAACTACACACAACCAAACAGTGACAAACAATCAACGTGCAGAAGATAAACTGCGCCATACAAAAACCCCCTCCAAATAAAAATAAAAATAAAATTAAAATATTGAGAACAGGAGTTGCAGGGTCCTTTAAAGTGAGTCCCTAGTTTGTGGAATCAGTTCAGTGTTGAGATGAGTGTAGTTATCCACAGTGGTTCAGGAGCCTGATGGTTGTCAGGTGATAACTGTTGTTGAACCTGGTGAACAACAGGAATTCTGCAGATGCTGGAAATTCAAGTAACACACATCAAAGTTGCTGGTGAACGCAGCAGGCCAGGCAGCATCTCTAGGAAGAGGTACAGTCGACGTTTCAGGCCGAGACCCTTCGTCAGGACTAACTGAAGGAAGAGTTAGTAAGAGATTTGAAAGTTGGAGGGGGAGGGGGAGATCCAAAATGATAGGAGAAGACAGGAGGGGGAGGGATGGAGCCAAGAGCTGGACAGGTGATTGGCAAAAGGGGATACGAGAGGATCATGGGACAGGAGGTCCGGGAAGAAAGATGGTGGGGGGGGGGGGGCACCCGGAGATAAGCAAAGACAGACAAGCAACAAATGTGCTAAAGAAGTCAAACCATGCAAAAAAACCCCACAGAGAACATGAGTTATAGTGTTAGGTTGTAGGTTGTAGAATCAGCTCAGAGTTGAGGTGAGTGAAGTTACCCACACTGGTTCATGAACTTGAAGACTGAAGGGTAATATCTGTTCCTGAACCTGGTGGTGTGGGACCTAAGGCTCCCATGCCTCATGTCTGGCGGTGGTAGCGGGAAGATAACAACGCCTAGATGGTGGGTGCTCTTGATGATCGATGCTGCTTCCTTGATGGGAATGTGAGGAGAGCAAAGGATTCAAAAGGTTTAAAGTAAAAATGGGTGAGTGATGTTCAGCACAGACTCAGTGGGCCAATCAGCTGTATGACTCTATGATTGGAGTGTAGTGAACTAAAGAGCTTCAACAAAGACAGTACACCAATGTGTGAAGGTTCACTGTATGATTTACCCTGACAGAACTGTCACAGTTACCAAAAGGAATGGGATATCTCCCAGTAATAAAGGGAAAGTTCAACCTATTGGCCGTCAGACTCAGACATAAGACGTGAGTGGCAGTGAGCTTGGCAAAAGCAGAATTATCACAGATCAACATGTTGTATTTTCAATTCCCTCACAAACAACGTGGGAGTTTCTGTACGCTGAGGTTCCTCATCATAAAGAAGTTTGTATTAATAGACTTGGTAATGACAAAAGCCCATTGTCCTTGGAATGGGAAATTCTGGTTAGCAGACAAATCGCTGTCACTTTGGTAAAACATCAAATTACAGGTTGGCCTTTACTAATCCGGCACCATTGGGACCTGAGGAGCGCTGGATTAGCGAAAATGCCGAATTACAGAAGGATCACATTAAGCATAATGAGTGGCGGATTATCGAAGGAACCGGATTACAGGTAGTCGGATTAGTGAAGGTTGACATGTAATTCCTCGCTTCCCTCTACTGGAGCGCTGACAACTTGCACTGTGGGGCTTATTCTTTGCATTGAAACTGTGCTTTATATTTGGAGAAAGCATAAACGTAGAAAGTAGTTCAACAGGTAGTAAAAGACTGGTTTTATATTTGCCTGCAGAAGGTTGAACCCTTAGAATAAATCTTCCCTGTCTCTCAGTTGACATTTCCCTGATATCTGCCCAACTGGCAGGACTAAACTTCATTAAAGAGCAAGTATTTATTGTTCTCTACAAAGAACCAATGTTAAAAAGTTCTCAGCTGAGAGTAACAGCTCAAGTCAGTCAGCTTTTAGTTTCAAAGTCTTGATGAACAAGCGGCTGCAATTCAAAGCAAAGGGAGAACTTCAAAAGACGTCAGTCTGACAACACAGGACACTACCTCAGCATATAATTTCACATTTGACAGCATCAAAGAGGCCTGATAACTCAGACCACAGCTTTAGCACTATTTGTGGAGGAGGGGCTCTGGTCTGTATTTCTTGCAGGCTGGGGATTTTTAACTGATTATGTTCCTCTGAGGAGCCCCAGTGTTAAATGTGCATTGTAAATGCAAGTTGTTGTTGTCATTATGACTTATACACAGGGTGGAGATGACAATGCACCTAAAGTATCGTGTACAATTCTGGTCTCCCTATGAAAGGAAGTATATTCAAGATTGCTGTAGGTTTAAGATGGCACTTGTGAAACACAGTGATGACTTACTGGCAGCAAACAAAACTACTAACTACTTTACTAATCACACTTTTTTTCTGGAAAACGATCAGTGCAATGAATACCCTGTAACTTAAGTTTTGGAGCTGAGCTTTTGAACCACCTGCACAACTTATCATTTTTTTGGTATGAACTGAAGTCTCAAAGGTGCAGAACAGTTGTGATGTGGCGTGTTCGGGCTGAATTGAGGTGGTGTGGCCCCAGCCCGAGAGCGAAGAACGAGACAATGTATGGCCATTGCTGGAGTAGATTTGGTGCCTATTCAAAGTGGCAGATGTGAGATAAGGCAGAGTCGAGGTGGCGAGGCTTGGGCCTGAGAGCCACCTGTTGTTTGACCAATTTAAGTGCTGGGCCAGATTGGAAAGGTTGGGATGTGCTGAATCAAGGTGGCAGGGCCCAAGCCCAAGTGCTTATAGAAGCAGAAGAGTGTGAGGAACGAGCCGAGGCTTGGCCGATTTCAGGGCTGGGCCAGAGGCGAGGGGCAGGTGGCATTCAGCTTGCTGCTCGGCGGGGTTTACTCGTCTGTGCACTGAACTGAGACTGTGGCCTGCAACTAAAAGGTTCCTGGACCGGATGCAGTAATGACTGGCTTTGTGAACTTCAGTTCTGAATGTTATTTGCTTACTTCTGATTGTTAACATGATTTGTCCTTTTTTTCCCACACCGGGTGTTTCATGTTCTTCTTTTTTAATTGGTTCTGTTAGGTTTCTTTGTTTTGTGGCTGCCTGTAAGGAGATGAATCCCAAGGTTGTATATAGTTTACATACTTTGATAATAAATGCACTTTGGACTTTAAGATTGTTTACTGTCGTTCTTCAGTACACAAGTAAAGGAAAACAAAGTGATTGTTAATCTGGATCCAGTGCGGCATAAAAAATTCAATAAGCATAAAAACACAATAAACTTGAATATAAAAGAATCCTGTAGAGTACAATGAACAAGTAACTATTGAGTGCGGCTGTACATACATAAGATTCACTAATATACAAAGGCTGATTGTATGTACAGAAGGAGACTCTAGGTGCAGAAGTATCTGAACCTAGGGCGGCATTGACTCAATTATATCCATAATTGAGAGAGTGCAGCAAAGGTTCAACCAATTCTTGTGCAAAGCAGTGAGTATACGGAATGAGTGGTGAGGCAGATAGACTCCTTTAAGAAGCACTTGGATAGGAACATGGAGTGGAGGAGCTGAAGGGGTATGAACTGAATGTAGGAAATTGGGACTACCTGGGTGGGCACCAAGATCAGTATGGACTAGATGGGCCGAAGGGTCTGCCTCTGTGTTGTAATGCTGTAGGAACTCTAATTGATTCCTGGCTGCTGGTGCAGGAGAGATTAAGCAGGCCACAATGGTTCCTGAGTTTAGAAGAAGGAAAGGTGATCCCATCAAAAATTACACTATGCCTGAGGAGTTAGACAGGGAATATGAGAAACGGACAAAGAAGGCACCTGTCAGCTGACTACATCCACATCTTTCGAGCCGCTTAATATCCAGAAATATATCAAACTCAGCTTTGAATGTCTTCAATCACTGAGCCTCCTGAGTAGGGAATTTCAAATATTTGTCACCAATCGAGTAAAGAAAGTTTTTCTTTATCTTAGTCCTATGTGCGGCTTCTCTGTTATCCTGAGACTATGGCTCCTGGACCTTGGCTTCTCAGGCAGGGAAACGTCTTCCCTGCAATCAGCCCTTTGAGAATGTTGTGAGTTTCAATGAGATACCCTCTCATTCTTCTAAATTCTAACAAATAGTGGCTTAGCCTACGCAAACCCTCATCATGTGGGAAACCCAGAACCTTGAACCAGTCCAGTGATTCTTTGTTGTATTCTATCCATTACAAGTACATATTTTCATAGTATGAAGAGCTATCATCAAGACCCTATAGAAATGCAGTCATGATTTCTTCTTTTTCTGTAATCATAATAAAAACGGCCGTTTTCAAATTATGCTTAATTGCTGGTGCACTGGCAAGTTGGTTTTTAGTTTATAATCCTGGGTCCTTTTGCACATCAATATCATTGAATCTCTCACCATTTTCTAAATGATTTGCTTTTCTGTTTCGGGTATCAATGAGGATGACCTTACATTTTTTCACATTACATTCCATTTGCCACTTTCTCGCCCATTCACTGAGCTTCTCCCTGAAGCCTCTTTACATTCCCCTTGGTACTCATACATCCACATTGTTTAACATCATCAGTAAAGTATATTAAAGTCGAAGTCAAAATAAAATTTATTATCAAAGTATGTATATGTGACCATATACTAGTTTGTGATTCATTTTCTTCCAGGCATTAACAAAGAAATAAAAAATACAATAGAATTTATGAGAAACTATATATAAAGACTGACAAATTGGACTATATCTTTAATATATTGGACTATATCTTTAATAACCCAATTATCCACTGCCTTATGTAGAATTTTCTGCTCAAAGGCATTGGTGTTCAAAATGCCTTCGAGGGGAAAATCCTACAAAAGGTAGTGAATTCAGCCCAGTACATCACGGGTAAAGGCCTCCCAACAATAGAGCACATCTACATGAAATGCGGTCGAAGGAAAGCAGCATCCATCCTCAAAGATCCTCACCAACCAGGCCATGCTCTTTTCTCACTGCTGCCATCAGGTAGAAGGTACAGGTGCCTCAGGACTCACACAACCAGGTTCAAGAACAATTACTACCCCTCAACCATCAGGCTTTTGAACAAAAGAGGAGAACTACATTCATTTATTGAGAGAGATGACCTATAATCTCACTTTAAGGACCTCTATCTTGTTATAGCACGCTCTCATTATTTATTGCTATTTACTTACATTTGTATAGTTTGTTGTCTGCTATACTCTTGCTCTTTCATTGATCTTGTTTACAGCTACCATTCTATAAATTTGCTGAGAATGCCTGCAGTAAAAAATAATCTCCCGATTGTATGTAGTGACAATATATACTCTGATAATAAACTTTACTTTGAACTTTGAATCACTCTCTCATTATGCTTACTTTGTTGTTTATTTTGCATATGTTTAAGTGATGTATAATTTATGAATATTTATGTTAACCCATGTTTGTCTTCATCTTAAATGTTGGAAAAAGCTAATTTTCTTGACACTTATCCTTTGTGTATCTATGCCTACGACAACAATAAAATTAAATTTGAAACAAAAATGTGACATTTGTTCCCCTCAGCCAAGGGCAGGCCTGAAGATTGTCCTGCTGTTGTGTCAATAACCAAGGATAGTTGCCTCAAAGTAAAGAGTCAGCAATCAGTTACACCAGGAAAAAAATTTCTTCAGTCCACTGGTAGTGAATCTTTAGAACTCTACCAATTATGCTGTGGAGGGAGGAGTAGTCACTTTGCACATCTAGGACAGAGATCAATAGATCTTCCATATTAAGAGAATCAAAGATTATGGGGTTCTGCAGCATCATGGTACTGAGGTAAAATATTACATTAAATAACAGGGTAGCTGCAGTGAGCTGAATGGGCTCCTGCTTCCTTCTTGTATGCTTTGGAACTATCCTGCTTCAATTATATTCCTCCCTTTTCTGTCAAATTTGATGCTCTCCTAGAAACTCAGCATCAAGTTGGACAGGAAAGGCAGGAACATAGTTATTAGTTATGGCTATGGTCACACCTTATTGGTAGGAACCTTACTGGTAGGATCTTAAGCTATTCAGGCATTCTCTGGGCAGTCTGCATGGATAGCCCATGTCCCCTTCCAACACTCGTCCTAGTCATGAAGTAGAGTGGTCTGTGTCCTTTTTTTACATTGTGTTCTGTCTCCTTGTTCCTGAGGCACCTTCTCCTTCACTGTGAACTTTTGTTGCTGCCTTGTCACCTCAATTCCTCCTTCCCCACTGCCTGCTTAAGTGTAATTTGAATTAATTCCACCCAAGCTATCTTCATTGATAGGATAGAGACCTTGCTGGCAAAGTCAAATTTTAGTACCTAATCCTATTATCTATTTATCCCACAGAAAAGAGGTGGTGAGCCCCCTCTTGAACCAGTGCGGTCCATGAGAAGGTGCCTGTACTGTGCTGGTGGGTCAGAGCCTCCAGGATTGTGACCCAGTGATAATGAAGTTTCAGCACGATTTCCAAGTGCAGGATGCAGGGGAACTTGAAACTGGCATTCCACCGTGCGAGCAGCCTTTGTTCCCCCAAGGGGATGAGGGTTGCAGATAAACATTATGTTATTACGCTGAGACGTAGGCATGCTGAGAATGTGATAGAGATAAGCCCACTCACATGACAGGGAATGGGTGTGTCAGAGACCTTAAGGCAAAAGATAAAGATTAGCTTTATTTGTCACACATACATAGAAACATACAGTGAAATGCTGCATCAAAACAAATCATCAAAAGTTGTGCTAGACAGCCTGCAATGGTTGCCACATTTCCGGTGCCCACACGGCAAGCTCAGAACTCACTAACCCTAACCATAGGTCTTTGAATATGGGAGAAAACTGGAACACCCAGAGGAAACCCAAGGAGAGAACATACGAACTCCTTTCAGAATCAAAGCTTGATCTTACAGCTACTGCTGACTGCTACGCTACCACATAAAATCCATCCCGCACAATAAAATGAAGGGTGAATTCTGATGCCTGGGCCGATGATGTGGAGCCTTGTCCACTGGCAACAAAGGTCACTAAAATAATTACCTTTTCAACGGGAGGACCTATACCTGTACTGCATCATTCTATGTCATAAAATACCCGAGACAGAAATTCATCTGGGTGAGCACACCAATAGTCAGTACTGTTTTGTGTGCCTACTGTACTCCTTATAATCTGTTCAGTTTGCTTGTTTAATGGTGTTAAAATATTGGGAGCAGGATTCAATTCATACATTCAACACTCAAACATTACAACTGAGGCAAAACTTTAAAAATATTCCTTGCTTGAATCAAGCTTTGGGATGTGAAAATTGATAAAGAAATGAAAGACTTTTTTTTTCAATTATCTGAGATGCAGTAGTGTTACCACAATTTTATGGCTGTTTAAGACCACGTGAGAAAGAAGGTTAGCAGGGAGTTGGACCTAAGCTGTTATGTTTCAAAGAGTTCATTATGAAACTGAATTTTAATTGCATTTTGTTTTGAAGCTTGGCAGCTTGGTCATGAAAAACCAACAGCTGCATGGTTAGTGAATGATTGTCTTGAACCTTTTTGTTTTAGGCCTGCTACAGGGTGCAAGCTGACATATATATCTTGAAACTGTGAACGTGGAACCCAGCCAAATTTATAAATGAAGTTCAGTGGTGATTATAATTCTGCTACCTGCATGATCCACCCTATCGAACATTCCTCAAAGAGCCCCACTCACCTACTGCAAAGTAGGAATACTATTAACATAAATTGTGAGACTACATTAAATTAATACAGTAATTCAACTTTGATGACCATTAATTGCTCTCCTCTGAGCAATTATTTTTTAACCCTTGGCACAAAGAGGGAGAGACTTAATTCCCTCTCCAGATCGGACCTTCCTGTTTCAACTTCCTACACTGTTCCAATGGCCTCTGACCTTACTGCTTCACCTTCCTACACTGTTCCAGTGGACTTTGAGGCTCAACACCTCATCATCCAAGTTGAAATATCAACACGGAGTTCAACAGTTTCAGGTAATAGTCCCACTACTCACATTGATACCACCTACACATCATTCTCTACTGAACTTGTCCCATTACATCATTATTTTCTTTTGCATCTCCTCTCCTCATATAACATTTCTGATATTTTCAGGATTCAAGATTCTTTATTGTCATTCTTCAGTACATGAGTGTAGAGGAGGTCAAGATGATCGCTACTCCGGATCCGATGAAGCATAAAAATGTTCGAGGTACATTTATATCAAAGTATGTATGCAGTATACAACTCTGAGATTCGTCTTCTCCAGACAACCTTGAAACAAAGAACACCATGGTGGTTGTTCAAAGAAAAGCATCAATCCCCATGCACAAAAAAAACTGCACAAATGGCAACAAGAACGTCATACCCCAAACCCCACCCACGCAAAAAAAAAACAAAAACTGCGTAAATGGCAACGAGAAAGAATGGGCAGAAACACAGAATATAAAGACATAAAACTGAAAGCACAATAAGCATCCATCATGGCCCAGTCCATCGCAGGTAAAGCCCTCCCTACCACTGAGCGCACCCACGTGAAACCCTGTTGCAGGAAAGCAGCATCCATCATCAGGGATGCCCATAGCCCGGGACACACTCTTTTCTTGCTGTTACAATCAGGAAGAAGGTACAAGAGCGTCCGGACTCACACCACCAGATTCAGGAACAGTTAATACCCCTCAACCACCAGACTCTTGAACCTAAGGGGATAACTTTACCCAACTTCACTTGCCCAATCATTGAAATGTTCCCACCTTCAAGGACTCTTCATCTCACGTTCTCAATATTTATTGCCTATTTATTATTATTATTTTTTTAAATTTTTGTATTTGCACAGTTTGTTGTCTTTTGCACATTGGTTGAACTGCCAAGTTGGAGCAATCTTTCATTGATTTTATATTGGTTATTATTCTATGGATTTATTGAGTATGCTTGCAAGAAAATGAATCTCAGGGCCCTAAATGGTGACTTTGATAATAAATTTACTTCGAACTTTGAAGAACACAATAAAACAAAACGAAAAGGATCACAATAAATATAAAAGAAATCCTATAAAACACAATGTTATACACTTAGCCTGATTGCATATACATAAAATGACACTCGGTGATGTGTATGTAGTAGTGGTGGTGGTGGTGTGGACTGGGTTAATGGGTGGAGGTGTTGATCAGCCTGATGGCTTGGGAGAAGTAATTGTTATTGAGTCTAGTGTTGCTGGTGTGAATGCCACATCCTCTCCTCCCAGTCAATAAGCAGTGTGGATGGGATCCTTCAAAATATTACTGGCCTTTCTCCAGCACTTTCCTGTACATATCTCTTTCATGGTGGGTAAGCTGGTGCGGTGCAGGGAATATGTTGGGCAGTTTTAACTACCCATCGTAGAACCTTCCAGTCCGCTGCAGTGCAGTTTCCCTACCACACAATAATGCAGCATGTTAGGATGATATAAGATGCACATTTGTAGGAGGGTGTGAGTGTTGATGTATCTGGACCCGCTTTCTTATCTCCCAAGTTTTCCCAGTCATCGTGAGATACCATCAACCTAAAATGCTGTGACATTTCTCTTTCTCCACAGATTCCGCTTGGCATGCTGAACATTTCCAGCACTTTCTGTTTCAGTTGACAAGTGAGGACTTTCTTTCTTAACTACTTGGAGAAGCCATTATGTTTCATCTAAAGGAGCTCTCCAGGCTCGTGAAATAAGCTGGAGCCACTGGAAAGGGAATCACAATACAAGGCAGAGGCAAAGTAGGGGAAAGTGCCCTCCAACACATTCAGTAGTCTGAGGAAAAGCTAAGGTGCAGGGAAGAGAGCTTGTGGTTTGTTTTACGATATATAACAAAAATATTATAACTATGTGAGAACTGTGCACATAATATGCAGGTGGCATTCCATTTACAACTCCACAGTGAATGAAAATGTCCGTTACTGCAGTCAGCAAGACTTAAATAACACTGAGGCATGCCACAAAAGCACCAGATGAAAACTATCTCCAATAAGAACAGAGTCAAACCACTTAAACCTCTAAACATCTGTGTCGCCCCATCAACATCCTGTGTGGGGGGGGGTCACCCTATCCACAGCCTAAGTTTATGATCTACATAAGTACTCTGGCTATAAGAACAAGTCAAAGCTGAGGCATCCTATAATGAGTGATTTACCCACCCTGGACATTCCAAACCCTTTTCAATATTTACAAAGCACAAGTTAGGAGTGTGATGAAATTGTTCTACTTCCAGTGTAAGGGCAGCTCTAACAGTTAAGAAGCTCAACAGCTTTCAGGACAGTGGCCGATGTGATCAGTGGCCCATTCACCATCCTAAATACTCATCCCTCCACCACAACACATGATGGGTGTTATCTGAGTCCAAATGAAGGGTCTCAACCCAAAATTTCAATTATTCATTTCCCTCAATGGATGTGGACTGACTTGTTCAGTTCCAACCGCAGTTTGTCCCTTGTATTAAAGTTAGATATGAAAGATTAGCTTTATTTGTCACGTGTACATCAGAACATTGAAACATACTGTGAAATGCATCACTTTGCATCAAATCAAATCAGCGAGGATATGCTGAGGGCAGCCCACTAGTATTGCTACACTTCCAGCACCAATATAGCATGCCCCCAACTAACTAACTCTAACCTGTACTACTTTGGAAAGTGGGCGGAAACCAAAGTATACAGAGGAAACCTCTGCGTTCACAGGGTGGATGGACAAACTCCTTGCAGGCAGCAATGGGAATCAAACCCCAATCTTACAGCTGTGAAGTAACTATTTTTAAAAAAAAATCAACATAAAATTATTTATTTATTTAGAGGTACAATGTGGAACAGGCCCTTCAGCCCTTCGAGCTGTGCTGCCCAGCGACCACCTATCCAACACTAGCCTAATCACAGGATTTACAATGACCAATTAACCTACTAAACTGTACGTCTTTGGACTGTGGAGGGAAACCGAAGAATCTGGAGGAAACACGCGCACATGGGAAAGAACAAAAAATTTGCTTACAGAGGATGCCGGAATTGAACTCTGCTGCCCCGAGCTGTAATATCATCGCACTAACCACTACGCTGCCATGGTGTCCCACAAAAAACAATTGTTGACCACAAAATAATGAAAACTCTCAAAGTTGTATATTTGAAAACAATATTCAGCAGTATCTGTTAAATAAGGTTAATGTTTCATATCAATGATCACTTCCCCTACTTCTTTCCTCTCAGCTTATTTGTTCACATGCAATTGTCAGCAGCAAGGATGTTTGTTGCCATCCCTAACTGCATCTACAACCCAGAGTCTTCCTACCATTTCAGATAGCAGGTAAGAGTAAACCTTGTCGGTGGATCCAGGATCACATAAAGACCAGACTGACTAACAAGACAGGTTTCCCTCCAATTGAGCTTAATTATACGTGATTGCAATTTTTCCCAAAATTTTACATTGACTATTACTGATATTAGGTTTTTCTTCCAGACTTACTTAATTCAAATTATCTACAATCGTTATTGATTTAAAAAAATGAACAGACAAATGAACATAGCTAACTGCATGCATTTGCAGGAAAATAAAGAAATACAATAGAATTTATGAAAACTATACATAAGCAAAGTGTGTTGCGTGGCCAAGTGGTTAGGGCGTTGGACTAGCGATCTGAAGGTCGTGGGTTCGAGCCTCGGCCGGGGTAGCATGTGTGTCCTTGAGCAAGGCACTTAACTACACGATGCTCCAGTCTACCCAGCTGAGAATGGGTACCAGCAAAAATGCTGGGTGTTAACTGCATGATAGACTGGTGTCCTACCCGGCGGGTGGGGGGGGGGGGGTAGTCTCATACTCTCAGTCGCTTCACGCTATGGAAACCGGCATAAGCACCGGCCTGATGGACAGACTTTAATCACTTTAAATACATAAAAGACAGCAAACAACCAATGCACAAAATAAATAAATTAATTAATACCCTTAAGTGTTCAGTATTTTGTGTTGCTGCTAATTTAAAAGAAGCATTTGTGCAAAATTTACCTGTTCTTCACAAAATTTTGCAAGGCTGTATACATAACCAAATGTAATATTGTGCTGTCATTTTAAACTTCCATGTGCAAAAGAAAAATGCTACTTAAAATTAATCTCCAATGTTTGGTTTAGTGTTAATTCTTGCCGTACATACAGATGTAAACTCTATTATCTGTAAACAGTTAACATATTTCAAAGCATTTAGGTTAGCAAGCATAGAATGGGAGGAAATCTCTGGTTCAGTTGTGGCTTTTTGAATTGCTTGTTATTCATAACGGGGCTATGCTTGTTAAGCAAGCCAGCTAAACAAAGCAAAACGCTCACAGAATCCCATGCAACGGTCAGCTAGTCCCAGCCCAGTAAATGTAAATGAAGGAAAATGTGCCACAGCTGTCACAAGGAGGAGGGAAGATTAAAGGCAGACAGTGAAAGGAAGTCACATCAAGGTTAAATCAAGCCCAACATAAATCTGATCGGTATCAAACTGCGTCAAAAGAACACTAATAAAAGACAAAACAAGAACAGGTTAGCTATCTCTCATTATAATAGCCACTTAATTTTTTAAAAAGTGACTTGCTATGTCTAGCAGACACAATATACTGAATAATCTTGGCAATGGCCACATCATCAAAACCAAAAGAAGCAATTCAGTAACCCATCTTGAATGCACTGAACTGTATGAGATGGATTTTCCGAATCAAAATGACAATGTCAAGTTATCTATCTGTCCTTATATCACACTGTTAGAACCAGGCTATTTCACAAATAAACAGATGCAGTCATTTGTGCACGTAATGGCACTTTTGTAGTTCATTTCAGGACTGGATCTTTTAATGAAAAGCTCTATCTAGGTTGAAAGAAATTAGAAACAATCTTCATGCCACATTAAACCAGTCATGGATAATATTCTGCTTGTGAATGGTGGGGGCATTCATGCAATGAATACTTACTGCTATCCTTAAGAAATAACTGCTGAGCAACACGATAGGAGAAAGAGCTGCATGAAGATGGATTTACATGAGAAGCTGGAAATTGCTAAACAATAGAATGAATTGAATTTTTACCAAATGAACATTAAAAAAATGATCAGATGTGATTAAAAATCATTACGAAACCATTAAGACAAATGACTTGCTGATTAGTGGCAGAGTCTGATTTATCCCCAAATTTCCCAGATTTGTTTAAATTTTGTCTCTATGCCTGACATTCATTTGAGATGAAGAACAGATGACCAGCAGCTAAAGATTTCTGCATAAAGCCAGTGCTTCTTTATGATGTGACTACTGCCCAGTTCTATTATATTGCCACCTTATTGGATTAGAAAAAAACTGAGTGGGAATAGGCTTCACTGCATGATTCTTGTCCTGGGGCATGCTATGTTGGCCCCTGCATATATAGTGACACTTGCGGGCTGCACCCAGCACATCTTGGATATTGTTGGATGTTGATGCAAACAATGCATTTCACTATATGGTTTGAAGTACAGTGGACAAATAAAGCTAATCTAACCTAATCTTTCATGCAATTGGATTTGCTGAGTTTCCATCACTTTCTCTCTTAAACTATTGTAAACTTTTCAGCACCTGGAGTCTCCTGTATCAGAAATGTGGCATTTCTTTCGGCAAACTGTCAAAGCTATGCAGTGATCCAGGAATCAAGCCTTCCTTCTGGAACAAATAACCCTGGCTTGTCTTCCTCTTTGCGATGCACCGTAATTGACCACTGAGATTAATTGCAACAGCTCTCACAGCTCTCAGGTTAAGGTGGAAAAGAATGAGAACATTATTTTCAGATAATGAATTGTGTGCCTGAAGACCACCATTAAATGACTTGTGATTTGCTCCTGCCACAAAGTTGTCCTGTTACAGCATAACTGACTTTGACCAATGTAAATACTACATGTTAGCACTAATAGAAGTTGGAAAACAAAAAGCTTCCAGTCAAACACAGAGCAGGAAAAGGTTCAAATAAACGCAGTGCAGGTAATTGAAGACCTGCTCATAACTCTAGGTCTGTCCACACAACCGCCTGATAAGTAATATTTCTGGAAGGGCAAATGTCAGCATAGCGAAGAATTACAAATAAAACTGGTGAATCATGTAATTCCCCCCGCTCAGGGTTATCATTACTGGGGAACCCACAAGGTTCTCTAATGTTTGCGAATAGGAGACCGTGGAGAAAGTGATAAGGTCAAATATAAGAGTGGATGGAAACTGCATGACGTTCTCTACAGTCAAACTCAATAATGCTGAGAACCATTTCGTGTATCAGTCTGCCACTTAACTGCCAGCACAGGAGAGGTTGGCAGCACTATGGGAGAATGTGCAATGAGGTGCATACCAGACACAGTGGACGTGCTCAGCAATTTCAAAAAAAAAGAGAGAGAGAAGAGAGAGGAGGGAAGAGGGGAGGGGAGAGAGAGAGAAGGCAGAGAGAGGGGGGAGAGAGAGAGAGAGGAGAGGGGAGAGGGGAGAGGGGGTGAGGGGCAGAGAGAGAAGGGACAGAGAGAGAAAGGGGAGAGAGAGAGGGGGGAGAGGGAGAGAGAGAGAGGGGAGAGAGAGGGGGGGGACAGAGAGAGGAGAGAGGAAGAACTACTTATTCCACTCCCATTAGGGAACAGGCTACCTACATGGCATCCACACCAGGACCACCAGACTAAAAAACAGTTACTTTCCCCAAGTCGTCAGGCTGATCTGCACCCATTAAGCTATCCCATCACCACTACTTTACCACTTCCTGTTAAGAGTCGCCTGCTGCCAGGTATTCCTGTACCCAGCGTCACTTTATGTACACACAATCAATAGATGTTATCAGCTAACCTTATGTATATTTATTGTGATCTTTATGTTTATCATGTATTATTTTATGCTGCATTGGATCTGGAGTATCTCATTTTGTTCTCCTTTACACTTGTGTACTGATGAACAACAATAAACGATCTCAAATCTTGAACGATAGAAGCCCTTGTCAGCATGTCATTAAAGGCTTTAAAAACAATTAAATCCTCCCAGAAACAGAGCCAATGACATAAAGTGGCAACAAAGGGAGAGACTGTGTCTTCAGTGGAATTAATAGTGAAGTATTTTAAAGTTAATGTGAGTTACAAAGACAGAAAATGCTAGAAGCACTCAGCAGTTCAGTCAACACCTGTGGAAAGTGAAAATGAGTTAACATTTCAGGGCGAATGGAAGACAGTCCCATTAACAGGTAACCACAACAGAATCAGAGTAAGTTTTATTATCACTGACAAATGTCATGAAATTTGCTTTCAATAGTAATTGTGATATCAACATAGCAGAGGACAATTAGTCTCATCCATCTCTTCCTAACCTTCCCTCAACTACAAGCTTGTTTTTTCCTCTCTTCTACACTTCTGATTAAGGATGTTCATCGTAAAACTTTGTTTCTTTTTCTACAGATACCGGCTGACCTGCTGAGTGCTTCCAGTATTTGTTTTTATTTCAGAATTTCAGCATCTGCACTCCTTTTGAATTTTATTTACCAGCCAATGTTTTCTCATTGCTAATTGAACTGGGTTGTTGGTATGCTGGATTGACGCCCATTTAGAAAGTCAACTGAGAATACAATGTGTTTTTAAAGGATAAAAGTTAACAAAAGAAACTTGATAACTGTGAAATACTTTATGTGATCTAATCTGACATAATGGGGCATTTGGCAAAAGCACATAGATATTGCTGTGACCTTTAGAGAAAATGATACTCCTCACACTACAAGAAAAAAGGACATTGCATATAAAACAAAATCATGATAAAGGCAAGAATACAGAATGAAAATGGGAGCAAAGGGCTTCTAAAAAGGTTTAAAACAGCATTGGAGCAAAGAACATTTTCATAAATGGGAAGTTAAAACTCCATAAAAAGAGAAGGGATACTTCTGGAAAGGGGTGTGGAATATTGCTTAAGGAGTGAAGATTACTAACGGCAAGGTGGAATTTTGAACCAGAGTTGCTTTTTAACCGGGAGACTTCAGCTATAGCGTACCTCTTCCTACAGATGCTGCCTGGCCGGCTGCTTCCACCAGCGTTTTTTGTGTGTGTTGCTTGAATTTCCAGTATCTGCAGATTTCCTCGTGTTTGTGACTTCAGCTATGTTTTTTTTAATTAGCAAGTTATTGATTACCCTGAATGTATTTGTCAAGGTTCACCCTGAAATGCTGTGTGGCAAAGGTGACAATGGAGCAGATTGTTCTGACACTCTAAATGTATAGAACCAATAACACTATGAAGGCACAGACTTAATGACTATAAATGCAAAGATGTCCATACACGGCTTTTGTATTTGCTGAATATATTTTTTAACAAAACCAATTACTTAGAAATTAAAAGAAAATATTTTCAGGGGAAATTCAGCTCACTGCAGGGTGCAAAGTATAGTCCTCTCCAGCTCATTGGAGCGCCAATCATGCAGCTCCAAATGCACCACAGTTTGTGCCTGATACTTCAATGACGAAACTACTAATGAACAATTCCTCCTTCCATGGACAGAGTTAAAAGGTAGCTTGGAGAAAAAGGTGTGTCTGGTGAACTTTTTCAAAATAGTAGGAGGGTGTATGGTTTGGGCAGAGTTTCAATGTGCAGAGGCAAAGCAACTGAAGCTGCAATCACTGATGTTGAATGGAAGTGGGGATTGGGCATTACGCTAAAACAATATGGGAGGGAAATTACACTGGATCAGCTTTCAAGAGTCAGCTGCAGCAAGGGACAGTGATTGCAGAGTGGTCAGTTGGTCAGGGTCCTCCTTGTCGATATGCTTGGACCTGGCCAAGGTTGATGTTGCAGGCCATTGAGGGTTCAGTCCAAACCAAATAGATGCCTCTCTTTGCCTTTTCCTCCAATTTCCAACCTGCCCTTAAATTCATTTGGTCTATTTCTGACACCTCTGTCCCCTTTCTCAATCTCTCTGTCTCCGTCTTTGGAGACAAACTGTCAACCGACAACTTTTATATACTGTACCTACAGAATCCCATGGTTATCTTGACTATGCATCTTCCCACCCTATCTCCTGTAAAAATGCTAATCCCTTTTCTCAGTTCCTTTGTCTCTGATTCCCATTCCCATTCTGACATGTTGGTCCCAGGATGCAGCGTTCCTTTCCAAGACATCAGAAATGTCCTCCTTTTCCAAAGAACGGGGTTTCCCTTTTTCCACCATTGATGCTGCCCTCACCCGCATCTCCATTCCCTACACATCTGCGTTCATCCCATCTTCCTGCTGCCTTAACAGTGATAGTTCCTCTTGCCGTCACCTACCACCCCACCAGCCCATGAATCCAACACAGCATCCTCTGCAACTTCTGCCATCTCAAAAGGGATCCTATCACCAAACATATCTTTACCTCCCCTCCCCTCTCCACCCAGCAGGGGGTGACCCCCCCCCCATGATCCCCTTCTCCATTTGTTCCCCCCCCCACTAATCTCCCTCCCTGCACTTATCCCTGAAAGCTGCCAAAGTGCTACACCTGCCCTTTCACCTCCTCCCTCACCACCATTCAGGCCCCAAACTGTCCTTTCAGGTGAGGCAACGCTTCACCTGCAAATCTGCTGGGGTTGTCTATTGTGGTTCGTGCCCCCGACGCAGCCTCCTCCACATTGGTGAGACCCATTGTGAACTGTGGGACCACTTCATTGAGCACCTCCACTCCATCGGCCAAAGTGCAACTGCCCAGTGGCTAAATATTTAAATTCTGATACCCATTCCCGTTCAGACATGTCAGTATATGGCCTCCTGTCATTGAGGTCACCCTCTGGATGAAAGAGCAACACATATTCTGTCCGGATAGCCTCAAACCTGATGGCATGAAAATTGATTTCTCCTTCTGACAACATTATTTTTCGCCCCCCCCCCCCCTTATTCCATTCCATACCCTGGGCTCTACCCTGCCTATCACCTCCCCCATGAAAGTCTTCCTCTTTCCCTTTCTCCTATGGTCCACTCTCCTCTCCAATCAGATACCTTCCTCTCCAGCCCCTTACATTTCCTACCCACCTGGCTTCACCTGTCACCTTCCATCTACCCCCCTTCCCCCCTCCCCACCTTTTTATTCTGGTACAGGTATCTTCCCCATTCCTTTCCAGAACTGAAGAAAGGTCTTGGCCCGATAGGTCGACTGCTTTTATTCATTTTCATAGATGCTGCCTGACCTGCTGAGTTCCTCCAGCAGTTTGTGTGTATTACATTGGATTTTCAGCATCTGCAGAATTTCTCATGTTCGTGACATGCCCCTCTTCTTCAGAGGATGTGTAAGTGCCTGCACATCCCCAGAGAGATAACACACAGAGTTCACGAGCTCTCTGCAGGCCTTCCGGGGTGGGTGGGTGCTGCAGTGGTCGGAGTGCAATTTGGGCACAGGTGACAATGTTTTCATTTGATGCACATTGGTAAAAATGGAGTTGAGTATAAAGGCAAGCATTCAGGGGAAAGGGAACAATGAAGAACTGGCAGGGGAGGTAATAGTTGAGCAGGACTTGGACACCTTGACAAAATGAAGGATAATGAATGGAGAAAGGGAAGCTGAGGAAAAAAAACATCAAGTGTGGAGTGGACAAGAGTATGAATTAGAGAGGGGGAAGAAGCTGGCATGATTAACACAAGAAACATTACAGAGAGCTATGAAAATTACTAAGAAACTGTAATAAATGTCAGGTCACCGCAGGCCCAATCCACCCCCACTAACCCACTCACTCTCTCCATCACTTATAAGGTGCCTCTCAGCACTGGAGAAACACTTTAACTGGTGTTTAATGTAACCAAATCTGGTCAGTGCTGAATTAATCATGTACAAATCAGCACCAGTTTCATTGTATGTCCCATTAAGGTGCAATTAATATTATTACAATCAAAGATCTTCATAAACTCAGAAAATATTTCAGAACGTGTGAGGATTGTTAAAAAAAAGAGCCAATATATTCAGGATTAGAAAATCCAACTGCTCACAGACAGTGATAACAGCAGTAAATGTGAAGGGGAGACTGCACATTAAAGGGAGAGAATATAAATACGAGAAGGGTTTTGCTGCATAAGGTAAAGGAGAATGCTGCACAGCAGAGTGAAGGAAAACTGCATAACAGGACAATAGATGCAGTTAGGGCAATGCTGATTAAAGAAGAAGATGAAGGCTGTATGAAGGGAGAGGGGAATACTGTACAAGGAAAAGAGTGAATGGTCCACAAAAGGAGAGGAAAATAAGACATTGGAGCAGAATTAGGCCTTTCAGCCTATCAAGTCTGCTCTGCCATTCCATCATTATCCCTCTTTACTCCATTCTCCTGCCTTCTCCCCATAACCTTTCATTCCCTGACTAATCAGGAACCTATCAACCTCCATTTTAAATATTACCAATGAATTCCACAGATTTACTGACCTTTGGCTAAAGGCATTCCTTCTCATCGCGGTTCTAAATGGATGTCCCTCACTTTGATGCTGTGCCCTCTGCTCCTATACCCCCCCCAATAAAGGAATCAATCTCTCCACATACACTCTATCCAGACCTCCCAATATTTGATAGGTTTCAATGTGATCTCTCCCCCTTCCCCCATTCTCAGATAAGGGGCCCAAAACTGTTCACAATACTCCAGGTTCTGACTGACCAATGCCTAATAAAGCCTTAGCATCACATCCTTGCTTTTATATTCTAGTCCTCTCGGAATGAATGCTAACATTGTATTTGCCTTCTTTACCACTAACTCAACGAGCAATTTAATTTTTAGAGAATCCTGCACGAGGACTTCCAAGTTCCTTTGCACCTCTGATTTTTTGAATTTTCTCCCCGTTTGGAAAATAGTCTATGTTTTATTCCTTCTACAAAGTGCATGACCGTACACATCCCTACACTTCTGTACATTCCATGAGCCACTTGTTTGCCCAATCTCCTAATTCATCTGTCCTTCTGCAGACTCCTGCTTATTCAACACTACCTGCCCCTCCACCTATCTTTGTATCACCTGCAAAGATGGCCACAAAGCCATCAATTCCATCATCCAAATCATTGACATACATCTTGAAAAGAAGCAGTCCTAACATTGATCTCTGCAGAATGCAGCCAACCAGGAAAGGCCCCCTTATAATGACTCTTTGCCTCCTGCCAGTCAACCAATCTTCTATCCACGTTGGTGTCTTTCCTGTAATACCATGGGCTCTTATCTTGCTAAGCAGCCTATGTGGAGCACCTTGTCAAAGGCCTTCTGAAAATCCAAGAATACAACAATCACTGACTCTCATTTGTCTTTCCTGCTTGTTATTTCCTCAAAGAACTCCAACAGATTTGTCAGGCAAGATTTCTCCTGAAGGAAAACCATGCTGACTTTGGCATATTTTACCATGTGCCTCCAAGTACCCCAAAATCTTGAACAGACTTCAACATCATCTCCCAACCACTGAAGTCAGGATAACTGGCCTATAATTTCCTTTCTTCAGCCTCCTTCTCTTCTTAAAGAGTGGAGAGATATTTGCAATCCAGAATCGAGTGATTCTTGAGAGATCATTAGCAATGCCTCCACAATCTCTTCGGTTACCTTTCAGAACTCTGAGGTGTTATCCATCTGGTCCAGGGGACTTATCTAACTTCAAGCCTTTCAGCTTCCCAAGCACCTTCTCCTTAGTAATAGCAAATCCACTCACTTCTGACACTCTCAAATTTCTGGCATTCTGATTCTGTATTCAACAGTGAAGACCGATGCCCGCCATACCTTTGTTCCCCATTACTACCTTTCCAGCAACATTTTTCAGCAGCCCGATATCCACTCTCCACTCTCTTTTACTCTTGATACATCTGAAACAATTTTTGGTATCCTTTCTGATATTATTTGCTTGCATACCTAAATATTTCATGTTTTCCTTCGTTATGGCTTTTTAATTGCCTTCTGTTGGTTTTTAAAAGCTTCTCAATACTCTAACTTCACACTAATTTTTACTATATTACATATGAGCCTTCTCTTTGGCTTTTACATTGGCTTTGACTTCTCTTATCAGCCACGGTTGCATCATTCTCCATTCAGAGTACTTCTTGTTCTTTGTGATGTTTCTATCCTGCACCTTCTGCATGGCTCCCAGAAACTCCAGCCATTGCTTTTCTGCCATTATCCCTGCTAGTGTTTCCTTTCAATCAACTTTGGCCAGCTCGTCTCTCATGCCTCTGTAACTCCCTTTACTGCACTGTAATACTGATACATCTGATCTTAGCTTCTCCTTTTCAATTTTTCTCCCATGTTGCATTTCAACTCATCCCACTGACTGCAATTTTGCCCTATCCTCTGCTTGTCCTCCCTCACAATCTCACTACACACTGTATCTCCTATGTCCCATCCTCAGCTCTTTCACTCCAGTTCCTCCTCTGCCAAATTAGTTTAAAACCTCCCCAACAGCTCTAGCTCTAGCACACTTATCCCTAATGATACTGGACCCCCCCCCCCGCCCCCCAGGTTCAGGTGTAACCCTTCCTTTTTGTACTAATCATACCTTCTCCAGAAGAGATCCCAATGATCCAGAAATCTGAAACCATGCCCCCCTACACCAATTCCTCAGCCATACATTCATCTGCCAAATCATCCTATTCTTATCTTTACTGGAGTGAGGGACAGGCAGCAATCCAGAGATTACTACCCTGAAGGTCCTGCTTTTCAGCTTTCTACCTCATTCTCTATATTCTGTCTTCAGTGCCTTCTCCCTTTTCCTATGTCATTGCTACCAATACGTGCCACAAATTCCAGCTGTTCACTCTCCTCCTTCATAATGCTGTGCACCTGATCCGAAACATCCCTGACCGGGGCACCTGGAGGCAACATACCATCCGGTTGTCGCTTTCACATCCACAGAATCTCCTGTCTGCTTCTGTGACTATGGAATCCCCTATCATTACCGCGCACTTCTTCCTCATTCCTGAGGCACAATATCAGACTCAGTGCCAGAGACCTGACTAATGTGCTAGTTCATTTCTTAACTCCCCCCCCGCCCAACAGTATACCTGTTATTGTGGAGAATAGCCACAGGGGTACTGTAACTACCTCCCTGCATGTCCTGTCATTCAACCCCTCAGCCTCCCAGAGTTCATCCAGTTCCAACTCCAATTCCTCAACACGGTCTGAAAGAAGCTGCAGCTGGATGCACTTCTTGCAGGTGTAGTCGTCCAGGCCACAGCATAAGGAACAGAGGAAATGTTCCAAAAAGGAGACAGAGGACTGAAGGAGAGGAAATGGTGCATAAAGAAGGAGTGGATTGGTGCATAATGAGAGAGGGAAATGGTGCATAAAGCAAGAGGGAATGGGATTGGGATGCTTTATAAGTGGAGAAGAGAATACTTCTTAAGGGGGATAGGAAAGAGCATGCTATATGAAAGAGAACTAAAGTGTTGCCTAAAAAGAGAGGAAATTTAGATAAGAGGGTAATGGTGTGGAGAAATCAAGGAAAATGCAGTGTGAAAGGAATGGGGATTACTGTATAGGAAGTGGGGAATGCTGTGTACAGGGGAACGAACTGCTGTAAAAATAATCAAAATGCTGCATTAAAGGACAATGACTACATAAAAGGGGGAAGGGAATCCACATGAAACCGATGGGAATGTTGTATGAGAGAATGGAATGTTTCATAAAAAGGAACTAGGAGATTTAGGAATGCTGCCTAAGATATATGTGATGGGTGATGTCGCATAAACAGAGTGCAATGTTTCATAAAAAGAGAATGGAATGCCGTGTAAGTAGGACAGAGAAATGTTGCTTCAAAGGAGTCGAGAATTCTGCGTGCACAATATGGAAATATTACGTGAATGCAAAAGGGAATGGTGCAATAAAAGTAGAAGAGAACACTGCATGAGAGTGAAGTAAAAGTTAATTAAGACAGAGGCTGGAACAGTCTTTAGGAGTGAAAGGGATCTGGCATTAAGGAGAGGGGATTGCTGCACAAAATGGTCGTTGACTGCTGCCTATAAATAATGAGCATGCTGCCTAAAGGGGAAAAGGGATTGCTGTGTGTTTTATTAAAAATGCACTTTGTCTTTTTTATGCAGTAGTATTTTCAGCTTGAAAGTATCTCTATGAATAGAACATGGAATTGCACAGCACATGAACAGGCTCTTGCGCTCATGATGCTGAACTAATTAAACTGGTAATTGAATGCTTAGCTAAACTAACTCTTCTGCCTTTGTAAGGCCCATATGCCTCTATTCTTTGCACATTCATATGCCTAAGAACCTCCTAAGTGTCTCCAATACTACCCTGTCAGTGCAGTCCAGGCACCTAACAGTGTAGAACCCCACCCCAACCTGAAATGTAAGGTCCTCTAGTACCAGTCAGTATGACTCTGAGAAAAAGATACTGTCTGTCTACTCTACGTATGCCTCTCATAATCTTATAAACTTCTAGCTTGTCTCCCCTTAGCATCCAGCAGTCTAAGAAAAGGGTCTCTTCTTGTAACACATGTCCTCTAATCAGGAAGCATTCTTGAATAGTAATATTACCTCTAGCTCCAAGCTAATATTATAATTTGGATATTCAAAATCTGTTTCATCACACTTCAGTTTTTTTTCATTAATCCATTGTTTCCATTGCAATCTAACACAAATTCTGTATAGTGGTAAATGACCATTTAAAATTAAAATGGGACGACTTTTACTGTCATTGTTTCCTTCAGCTAAAGCTGATTGCCATCAATAAGCTCTGGAACTCCATATCTGGAAATTTCCAACTTAGCTCATCAGTTCTATAACAAATTAAAATACACAGGCTGAGAATAACACAGTGCAGAGAGAAGATTTATTAAACAGAAGGGATTCTATAGATGCTGGAAATACAGAGCAATACACACATTGCTGGAGGAACTCAGCAGGTCAGACCATCTATGGAGAGAGTAAACAGTCGAAGTTTTGGGCTGAGAGACTTCATCAGGACTTTGGTGCTGTTGCTTTGTTAATCTTCGTAGTGGAGAAAACAACTGACATGCACAAAATTCTGGAGGAACTCAGTAGGTCAGGCAGCATCCACGGAAATAAACAAACAGTCGATGTTTCAGGCCGAGACTCTTCTTCAGGACTGGAAAGGAAGGGGGAAGATGCCAGAATAAAAAGGTAGGGGCAGGGGAAGGTGGACGCTGGAGGGTGATAGGTGAAGCAAGGTGGGTAGGAAAGGTAAACGGTTAGAGAGGAAGGAATCTTCTATATATCAAGTTCTTCTATCAAGCACCTCTGGTCCTGTCTGTACTGGCTTCATCAAGCATGTCAGAATCTATAGAGCTTGAATGGATCTTGAGAACAGACTAAGAAGAAGAGAAAATAGACCTGATTGTAGAAGAATAACAGATTTCTTCCCCTCAGGGAAGTAAGTGAAGCAAATAGGTCTTTGCTGCAAAGTGGCTGGTTTGTGCTTATCGTTGTTACCAAGACAATCTTGCTTCAGGCATTACAAATTTTATTTAATTGCTTGAATTTAAGATCCCCAGCTTCAATGGTGGAAATTAAAATGAACTCAGGTTTCTGGATCAATAGCCCAGAACTCTGGCTGTTAGTCCAGTTACTTAACCACATTGCTAATATTCAGACAGATGACATTCTGTGCTTCAGGTTTTATGGCTCCTTACTGGAGGGCCAATAGGTGGAATGAATATACCCTACAAACAATGAAAAAAAAAGTCACACTTCAGTGGAGGGTAGACTCGCTTGCAAGAACAGAGAAAACTGATACAGGAGTACGCCTTTCAGCCTCTCTGGCCTGCTCTGCAATTCAAGACCCTTCTCTTCATTTCTTTTTTTTTCCTATGGTAACCCCATAATCCTTCTTACCCCAAACACCCAAGAAACAAATAATATCTGTATTGAAGGTACTCAAATCATAGGATATACAAGCAGAATTAGGCCATTTGGCACATTAAGGCAGCTTCGACATTTCATCATGGCTGATCCATCTACCCAATTCTCTGTCAGCGTAGTACGTGATCCCCAATCCCATTTGTTTCACACTCTTTTGTGTGGCACTTTCTCAAAAGACTGTAAGTCCAAATACATCGCATCCACTGGTTGCCCCCTTACCTCTTACACTCACTACAACCTCAAAGATCTGATGAGATTCCTCAATTTTATCAGTGTGAACAAAAGTACAAGCAAGATAATTACCACTGGCCAAAGATAACTACTGGCTGGGTTACTGGGCAGAAGTCCATTGCCATTCTTCATAGAGTACTGTGGAATATCTTTGGCTTTCTGGGACGGTGGGTGGGAATAATGACTCATCCAAAAGTTGGTTATTGTGCTAATGAGTGTCAGGACTTTTAACAATGTAACTCTGTGTCACCTGATAGGCAGAATATGTTTAATATAATGGGGCTAAACCTTAATGTACTAAAATGGGATTCATTTACTGTAAGAAGGTTGGCTGTTTTCAGACAAATAATACACCATTTTGTAGACCAGCATTAAAAACAATCTCTTGAGGATACGATTAGATTTCAAACGTCAATATATTATATAAAACAACAATGAATTATAATTGAACATGATTCATAAACATAAACACAAAGGGAAATAAAGTTATTCATTTTTGCCTTGTAATTCTGACATTGAAAAAAAACCTGGCATCTTCCCGAGTAAGGAACCAACAATCTGGAGAAACTTCCTCCAAAGGTTATTAGGTTGTAAGTGATCTTTACTTGCACTTATTTAGAGAGGTTCTGTGCAGCATGGCTATACAGCAATCTTAAAAGAACAAGCTAAATTTGCAGTTAACATAACAGCCATCCCCAGAGCTAAACGCCAAATGCATTGGCGGAACTGTGCAAATGTTGTACAGTAACTGTTTGTAGTTGTGGTTCTTATTCTGTTCATGCTTTTATCAAATTAAAGATGATTATTAATTTTAACAAAGTTAGGCACTACATGTAATCAATGTGCTCATAGCCTCAGAAGTGTAGCTACTTGATGCAGGAAACTACGGACAATCAAAATCCACAACACATAAATTTCATTGGTGGAGGCACTAAGGAAGATTAAGGAACTTCACTGCATGAACAGTCTTAGTATGAGTTATGTCAATTCCTCCCTCAACTTCATATCTCATAACTGTCTCCGCTGTTGTAAAAAATTCTTCACATAATTCCATTTCTGACATATTTCACTGTCTTCAAGCATACCTCTCATTAGATTCTTACTGAATCTTCTTATTGAACTCATATGCCAGCACACCAGCAGTCACCTACCTTCTAACATGGAAAAGAAAGGCATTTTTAATACAGAATCTTTCAAAACCCCGAATTGATTTATAGATAATGAAAAATGTTCCCATCTGAAGTTACATTAGGGTTACATTAATACAATTCCTGTACTATGCTGGCACATTAAGTTTGTATTTTAAAAAAACATTTAAATTACAAGTGAAATAGCAATTGCCTAGCCGAGCAACACTGGGAGAGGAAAGTGTCGATGTTTTGTTAAAACCTTGCATCAGGATATCACGTTTTCACCACAGTTGCTGCCCGACATGCTGAGTTCCACAAGCAGATTGTTTGTTGCAGCTCGCCAGGAATAGACTGACTGGGAATTCCCTCCTTGTTTCCAAAGCAGCAATGGTATGAAAACACATAGCCTTCTACAATTTTACTTTTTCTCAGCCTATTAAACCAATGCCCATAGACTTTGGAAGGTTCAACATTATTAATGTCACATCATTAAAATGTATTTGGGATTTCAATCAAGTACACTGCCCGAATACAAAAGGTAGCAGCAGGTCAGTACAGTAGAATATAGATAGAAATAGAAAGCCCTTAACTCCGAGTAGAGTCATCCGGACGTCGTCATGACGGCGTCTTTTTAAGCAGGCTTTCTTGTCTTTACGAGGCCAAGTTGCTAGCTCGACGTTCAACCCAGCACGGATGGAAAGCGTACAAGGAAGTCGGCTGGATTCGAACTCGGGAGCCTTCACTCCAAAGTCCGGCGCTGATGGCACTATGCCACCAGCTGGCCAGGTTGGTACAGTGAAAAAGAGTTTTGACCAGCCGTCAGTCGGCGTTTGCCATTGATTAGCAAGAGCAGCCATCATCTGAGTGGACAGAGTCAGAGTGATGATCTTGAGGCTTTAGCTCTTGAAGAGAGGCTTCATCCAGAGAAGGTAAAGAAAAGAAAAGCTCTAAGTTAAGTTTTTTTCCTGTTTTCCCTTCTTTATATCTGCTCAGCTAGGATAGTAGAGATACCAGGCAGGATAGTGAAATGCTCCTCTTGCGGGATGTGGGAAGGCAGGGAGACCTCCAGTGTCCCGGAAGATTCAGCTGTGAGAAGTGCATCCAGCTGCAGCTTCTAACAATCCCCGTTACAGAGTTGGAGCCAGAACTGGATGGACTCCGGATCATTCGGGAGGCTGAGGGGTTATAGATAGGACATGTAGAGAGGTAGTTACACCCAAGGTGCAGGACACAGAAGACCAGATGACAGTCAGGAAGGGGAAAGTAGTTAAGGAGCCAGTGCAGTGTACTCCTGTGGCCATCCCCCTCAACAACTGGTATATCACTTTGGATACTGTTGGGGGGGTGCAGGGGCAGGGGCACGGGGGTTTGACCTAACAGAGGAAAGTCATAGTGGTTGGGTTTCTGGTGCTGTGCCTGACTCTGTGACGCAGAAGGGAAGGAGGGAGAAAAGTGACGCTGTGGTGATAAGAGATTCTTTAATTAGGGGAACAGACTGGAGTTTCTGTGGGCGAGAACAAGATGGTACGTTGCCTCCCAGGTGCCAGGGTCCAGGATCTCTCGGAACGAGTTCTCAGCTTTCTTAAGTGGGAGGGTGAACTGCTAGAGGTTGTGGTCCATGTAGGTACCAATGACATAGGTAGGGTGAGTGACAAGGTTCTACGTGGGGAGTTCAGGGAGATGGGTGCTAAGTTAAAGGGCAGGACCTCCAGGGTTGTGATCTCAGGATTACTACCCATGGCATGTGCCTGTGAGGCCAGAACTAGCAAGATTATAGAGTTTAATCTGTGGCTAACGAGTTCGTGTAGGAGGGAGGGCATAAGAATTTTGGATTATTGGGTTCTCTTCCAGGGAAGGTGGGACCTGTACAGAAGGGACGGCTTGCAAATGAACTGGAGGGTGTCTAATATCTTAGCGGGAAGGTTTGTTAATGCTGCACGGTGGGGTTTAAACTGGAGCTGCAGGGGGATGGGAACCAGAGTGCCAGAACACTTGGAGGAGAGGTTGTGGAGGCGGATATTGGTAAGACCTCAGACAAAGTCAGGAATCAATAGGTTGGGCATGGTGCAACTAGTCCCCTGAGCTGCCTGTATTTCAATGCAAGAAGTATCATAGGAAAGGCTGCTAACAGAGCTGAAGATGAGGTAGTTGGTTTACAAACAGATGCAATGTGTAGAGAGGAGAAGCTTTTGATAGGGCAAAATTGTAGTCAACAGGATGAGCTCCAATGTAAGGGGCAGACAAAAATAGAAAAGGGTGAATACAGGGCTGAATGTGTGCAATATACGGAATAAGGTAGATGAACTTGCAGCACAGTTGCAGATTAGCAGGTATAATGTTGTAGGCATCACTGAATCATGGCTGAAAGAAGATTATGGCTGGGACCTTAATATCCAAGGATACACATTGAAAGCCGGTAGGCAGAAGGGGCAACATTGCTCTGTTGATAAAAAATGAAATCAATCATTAGAAAGAGCTGACACAGGGCCAGAAGGTGTTGATTCATTGTGGATAGAGGTAAGGAACTGCAAGGGTAAAAAGAACCTGATAGGAGCTGTATACAGCACCCAAACAGTAGTAAGGATGTGGCCTACAAATTACAATGGGAGATAGAAAATGCATGCCAATAGGGCAATGTTACAATAGTCATGGGGGACTTCAATATGCAGGTAGATTGGGAAAATCAGGTTGGTGCTGGATTCCAGGAGGGGGAATTTCTAGAGTGCCTAAGCGATGGCTTGTTAGAGCAGCCCATGGTTGAACCCACTAGGGGATCAGCTATTCTGGATTTAGTTCTGTGTAATGAACCAGGAGTGATTAGAGAGCTTAAGATAAAAGAACCCTTCGGGGGAAGTGATCATAATATGACCGAATTCACCCAGAAATTTGAGAAGGAGAAGCTGAAGTCAGATGTATCAGTATTACAGTGGGGTAATGGGAATTACAGAGGCATGAGAGAGGTGTTGGTCAGAATTGATTGGAAAAGAACACTGGCAGGGATAATGGCAGAGCAACAGTATCTGGAATTTCTGGAAGTAATTTGGAAGGCACAGGATATATACATCCCAAAGAAATAACAAGAGAGGTCAAAGCCAACATAAAAGCCAAAGGGAGGGCATGTAATAGAACAAAAAATAGTGGGAAGCTGATGAAAGGGTTGACAATTTTCTAAATGGAGAGAAAATACAAAATAACTGAGGCATAAGGGACTTGGGAGTCCATGTGCAGGATTCCCTAAAGGTTAATTTGCAGGTTGAGTCTGTGGTGAGGAAGCCAAATGCAATATTAGCATTCATTTTAAGAGGACCAGAACATGAGAGTGAGGATGTAATGTTGAAACTTCATAAAGCACTGGTGAGGCCTCACTTGGAGTATTGTGAGCAGGTTTGGGCCGTTTATCTTAGAAAGGATGTGCTGAAACTGGAGAGCGTTCAAAGGAGGTTCACGAAAATGATTCCAGGACGGAATGGCTTATCATATGAAGAGCGTTTGATGGCTATGGGCTTACAATTCAGAAGAATGAAGGTGACCTAACTGAAACCAATCGAATGGTGAAAGGCCTTGATAGAGTGGATGTGGAGAGGATGTTTCCTATGGTGGGAAAGTCTAAGACCAGAGGACACAGCCTCAGAATAGAGGGGCATCCTTTGGAACAGAGATGAGGAGGAATTTCTTTGGCCAGAGAGTGGTGAATCTGTGGAGTTCTTCACCATAGGCAGCTGTGGAGGCCAAGTCTTTATGCATATTTAAGGCAGAGGCCGACAGATCCTTGATTGGTCAGGACATGAAGTGATACGGGGAGAAGGCAGGAGATTGGGGCTGAGAGGAATATTGGATCAGCCATGATGAATGGGGGAGCAAACTCAATAGGCCAAATGGCCTAATCCTGCTCCTATATATTATGGATCTCTGGTCTTATGCGCATTTTAAGCTTCAGCATTCTGATTCATATATTAAGGATATTCCTGAGAAACTTCTGCTGACAGTGATTTGTCTGATCAAGTTTGGACCCAATTTCTATAAAGAACATATGAGTTGGCACAAGGAGGAAGTAATAGGAATGAAATTTGAAGCACAAGATGATTTGTTTATCGATTGGCTTGTGAGGCAGTGGAATCAATTATTGCAGTTAATGGTTGAAATTTGGGGTATGGAGTGCTATGGTCCGGGTGCAGCTAGATGGGATGAGGCAGAGAAATATATTGACAAGGACTGGATGGGCCAAAGGGCTTCTTTCTATGCTATATGACTCCAGAGCCAGCTTGAAAGAAAGAGGACGTTTCTTTTTAAAAACTATGACAACGGAAACAAGTGATCACCCCCTTATATGGAGTTCAACTGGCAGCACAGAACAGTTAGTTTTGTCTGTCTTCTCACTGGGCGGTAGCTCACAGTACTTACAGAAAACTAATCTCAGGGTTGTATATGGTGACATATGTGTATGTACTTTGATAATAACTTTACTTTGAATTTTGTAGCGAAACCAATAAGGGGTAACATCATATTTTTAATCACAAATAGAATTTGAAGTGGAAGTTAGATTAAATTTATTTGCACAGAAGATTATTAAATCTCGGAGAGGTCTGTCATAAATAATTATTTTGAAAGGCAGCACTTCATTTGCTTTCAACAATGAAAAACAATCATTCCAAGGAAACAAGGAGGTGAGAGGTATGAGAGTAAGAGGTTTCAGTGCTAGCATAATGATCTAACTGGCCTATTCCTGTGGTGTAACAATCTATGAGCACTCTAAACACCTTTACATTTCATATTCTCCAATATCTTTGCATTGACATTTGGTAATACTGCACTAACAATGCTGCATCGATCGGCCCCATATAAACCTTTATTGCAAAGCATCCAAGGTGAATGGTAGTGACAACAGAAAAAAAGAACTATCTCCCTCCAAACAGCAGGTTAAATAATATCTTCAAGTTTTGTTCTCACTGGCCATTGTGTCACATAAGATATACAGTAATGAGATTATTATTTGGTTATAGTCATTTCTCCCATTTATCACTTTTTCCAAATACTATTCTAACATTATTAGGAACGATTATACTTTGTTTCCTTCAGTTTTCATAACGCACTGCTAAATTGGCACAGATTACAAATATGCCTCTGGACAGCCTTACAGCGTGATTATCAGAGACTAGGGCAAGTCTTATCAGGAAGTTCAATAACAATGTAACACTTTCCAGTAGCAAATCTGCTTAATTTACATGTTATTTGGAGAATGGAGGCAGCGCTGTTATGTTTGGCGTTGTCCAGCATCAGTGGAAATTTCAGGCCACTTGAAGTTGTCAACAGAGTTACTCTTGGCTGTCCTGTGTAAGGTCTGTGACCTAAGCAGATTCCCAAGATGAGTAGTTGACCCACGGAGGAGCTCACGCGGATGGTGGGTTTCTCCCTGCTTTAAATGATTGTTCTAACCGCACGTGTTCAATATGGCCAATCCCTGGCTGGCTGGCAGAAATATCCGTTTGGTCGCCTGTGTAACATTAGCCTTCTCGTGTATTGCTAACTTGGAGAAACCACAAGTACAATTCATGGTCAGCGCCTAGTCTGATGCTTTTGAGGAAAGAGAATCCATCTCAGCCATATCACTATCGAGTTTGTGATCAGGATAGTGTTGCAATGTAACCCACAGCCACATTCTGCAGAAAGTTAATGGCAAAGTAACATTTATAAAGTCTGCTCCCTGAAACCTCAGAAAGTTATACTGACTGGTTCCTACAGGTTTTCAGAACTGATGGACTGATTCATTCAGGATTTTCCTAGGCTGACTTATTCATGATTTCCCAAATCAGATTCATTCTGGATGCTGCTAATCTGATTCATTCATACACGATTCCCCCCATCTGATAAAGGCGGACTTGGTTACTCACCTGATGCGAAGCCACGTCAGCATTTGAGTGGTTCCCCCTCCAAACACCCAGACGGTGAAGAACACAATCATCAGGGTGGTGGTGAACATCATCTGCTTGGGTTTGGAGCCGGTGTCTCGGATAGCCAGGGCAAACGCAATGGCACCACGCAGGCCTGAGCAAAAGGGTGCAATTGTGATGTTGGTGCACAGAGCAATTACAAATAAGCAGCAAGGTTTGTTACCAGCAGAAATACACAATGAATCTAATCTAATAAAATATAACACCCATCGAATATTGAAAGGCCTGGGCATAGTAGATGTGGAGAAGATGCTTCCTATTGGGGGAGTCAAGGATCAGAGGGCACAGCCTCAGAAAACAAGGACATCCCTTTAGAACAGAGATGAGGAGGAATTCCTTCAGCTAGAAGGTGGTGAATCTGAGGAATTAATCACCACAGACAGCTGTGGAGGCTATATCATTTGGTATATTTAAAGGGAAGGTTCAAGTTTCTTGATTAGTAAGGATATCAAAGGCTATGGGAGGAAGGCAGGCGAATGGGGTTGAGAGGGATAGTATGTCAGCCATGATGGATTTGTGGAGCAGACTCAGTGGGCTAAATGGCCTGACCTAATTCTGCTCCTATGTCTTATGGAGCTCTTGTTAGGCAGAATACATATTCAAACTGTAACTCATTCTTTCGTTTTATCTGCTCAAGCAGCAGCGGATGTGTTGTCTTGCCACCTGACCTCCTGGTTCCTCAAACAAAACATAGTGAGCTGAACTGAACACCAGAAATAGACCCAGGTTTGCATCAATTCAGAACATTTCCTGACAAATGACCTCAATTTCCTTTCAAATTAATCACACGTCACTAGATGGAACAGCATCACTTGGAGCATTTTAAGAATTTGACCAGGTATTTAGCAGATTATAATGCATTCTTGAAATCTCAGAAACAAATTTTGGTGTTGATCGCTGTTGTGCATTAATTTAGTTATCAAAGGGTTGCGGGGGGGAGGGCTATGGAGAGATGTCTGGGGTAGGGAAGAGTATGTCAAATTGAAAATGGGAGAAATTTCATCCGTTAGTGATCTGGGTACTTCTCTGAGTGGAAAAATTGTCACTTAAACACAATATTGGGTTTGCAGAACACTTGCTGGCAGATTGCTTATTATTGAAAGGTGCACTTAAGGGAACCTTGTTGCTGATGGGAACATGCCCTGTTTTAAGTGGTCAGTGTTACTCTGCGTTTCGCAAGAGAAACTAAATCTTATTTGAACAAAAGGACACTTAGCTTCAAAAGGGACAAGTACTCACTGTCCTTTAGTATGAATTAGGCATTAGTACTTGTCAACTGAAAGGCTTAGACTATGGTAGCGCAGGGGTTAGCAGAACACTTTGTAGTACCAGCAACGCAGATTCACCTCCTGCCACTGCCTGGAAGGAGTTTGTACATTCTTCCTGTGATGGTGAGGGTTGCCTCCGGGTGCTCAGGTTTCCTCCCACAGTCTAAAGACAAACTGGTTAGCACGTTAACTGGTCATTGTAAATTATCCCGTGATTAGGCCAGGATTAAATTGGGTGTTGCCGGGTGATGTGGCTCGAAGGGCCTATTCCACGCTGTTTCTTGATAAATTAAATTTTAAAAAATAAATAAAGTCTGATGAGTCAGCACTCAGTGTTCGGTCTGTGCAGCGTGCTCTTGTCTTGAGGCAGAACATTCCTGGTTCAAGTCTCAATCCAGCAACTCATCCACAACAGCCATGACTGACAGACCAATAGTGCTGGAAGGTGCAGTTCATACAGTCGCATGGACAGGTTGGGTCAAGAGGCCTGTTTCTGTGATAAATACTCTATGATTATGGGATAAAGAGTGAAGTGGCATGGAATCAGCCCACTGAGACAACACCAATCTCTAATTATCCATTTATGCTGATCCTACACTACCCTTATTTTATTTGCCCCATGTTGATAGAGGTTCTGCTTTTCAGATGAGACAAAAACGGTGTCCTCTTTTCTACTCTTGACTTGATGTAAAAGATGTCATAACACTATTTGGAGAAAGAGCGGGACTTGTCCCCAGAATCCTGGTCAATAACTGTCCTTCAGCTAGCATCAGTGAAGCAGATTTTGGGTCACTACTTGACTGAAGACAACCTCAACCAACTATAATTGCCCTATTCTGGAAACAAGTCCATGGCAGATGCTATCTCCCTTGCCTTTCATTCATCTCTGGAACATCTGGATAACAAAGACACCTATGTCAGACTCCTACTTATTAATTACAGTTCTGCTTTCAACAACACAATTCCAAACAAACCCAGCCTCAGTCTCCTAGATCTAGGTCTCAGCATCTCCCTCTGCAATGGATCCTTGGCGTTTGACCATTTGACACTGCTGAACCTCTCACCACAGCGCTAAGCAGTATTGCATCCGTATTGTACTGTCTCAGTACTTTTATATTTGTGTGCTGTAGCACTTTTTTTATTTGCAGTTATTTTGTAAGTAACACTATTCTTTGCATTTCTGGTCAGATGCTAAATGGATTTCATTGGCTTTGTATCTGTACTCGGTACAATGACAATAAAGTTGAATCTAATTTGACCACAATCAGTAAGGATAGGCAGCAACACCTCCGCCACGATTATCCTCAACACCAGTGCCCTGCAAAGCTGTGTTCTCAGCCCCTTATTATACTCCCTATGAACTCCTTACTGTGTGGCCAAATTCTGCTCTAAGTCCATTTAAGTTGACACCTCTGTAGTTGGTCAGATCTCCAACAATGTTGATACAGAGTACAGGAAGGAGATATCGAGAGTCTCGTGGCATGCTGTTAAGAGAACAACCTCTTCCTCAATGTCAGCAGAATGGAGCTTGTCATTGACTTCAGAATGCTGGGTGGAGTAAACACTCCTGTATGTATCAGAGGCATCAAGTTGATGACAGATAATCTGAGTTCCTGAGTTCCTTCCTCCAAGTTTTGGGATGTACAGGGTGTCAGGGAGGGGTAGCACCTCTGGTGGGGGAACATGTCGCGTTCTTTTCAGGGGGTTTGTCCACCTTTGGTCCCCACCTGGCACTCAGCTCTCACCTGTGGCTCCCCGTAGCTGTTTGCATGTGACAGCAGCCACACCCCGGGCAACGGCCACGACAAGCCGGCTAAACCAGGTGAGGGTAGCCGATGGATCTCAAGTCCTCGGTGAGATAGGGAGTTGTCTATCCCAGCATGTGAAGACAGACTCCGGCGGATTGAGCGGACAAGACCAATAGACGTCCAACGGTCAAGAAGTGGTCTCTGCAAGCATCGTGGAACCCATAGGGCACGACAAGACACAGAAGACGTCCTGGTCATCCACTGCACCTAGTCCCATCTCCAGCCATCTCGACTCTTGTCTTGCCACTGGGTCCAGATGGGAATTGGAAAGACAGAGTGAGGCTGATGCTGCGCAACTCTCCCTCACATAAATCCAAATCAAGTGCTGGTCTTGACACCATCATCAAGCTGGCTGGTGGCGTAGTGGCATCAGCGCTGGACTTCAGGGTGAAAGGTCCCGAGTTCGAATCCGGCCGGCTCCTGTGCATGCTCTCCATCTGTGCTGGATTGAGTGTCGAGCTAGCAACTTGACCTCGTAAAAACTACTAATGGTGCCGAGGTCTTCATCGATGATGATGGATGAACCTTAGACTATAGTACCTATTTTTCCCTTTGCAGCACTTCTTAAACAGAGGCACACCCACCCCTAATCATGATGTATGTATCTCGATTAGGGATCTAACGTTCATGAATATACCTGACCAGGCCCTGGAGACTTATCTACTTCCATACATTTTAAGTCCATAAGACATATGATTGACCTCTCAATTAAGTTCTCCAAGTCCAAAGTCTTTGTGTTTTTCTTCATGGTAAAAACAGAGCAGAGATATTCATCATGGACCTGGCCCACCTCCTGCTGCTCCACACAAATATATTCACTTTAGTATTTTCTCTTTTTACTTTAACATGCTTACAAAATCTTTTTGGGTTTTCCTTAATATTCTCTGCCAAAGCTAGCTCATGCCACTATTTGCTTTTCAGATTTCCTTCTTGAGTATACTCCTGCAACCCCTATACACCTTCCAAGGTTTGCTTAAGCCTGGCTGCCTGCACCTGACCCATGCCCCTTTCTCTCCTGACCACAGCCTCAATATCCCACATCAATCAGGTTTCCCTATTCCTATTAGCCTTGTCCTTCATTCTAACAGGAACACTTGACCTGATATTTAAAACACCCAGTTGCTAGATGGCCCTTTGCCTTCTCCAATCAACAGTAAGAATAAAATACAAAGAACTTCTTAGCAGCTTATTCTAAAAATAGAATGGACTGCAAATTACTTATCAGTAATAACAGGATGTCAAAGTTGTGAGCAGCCTTCTCACTTTAGCACACAGTTCCTTACCAATGAAATGTTAATCTATTCTCTCCACTAAAGCTATCTCTTTTGTTTTGGGGTTTTCCACACTTTCAGGCACTTGTTTCACTAAACAGGAAATCCCAGACTAGCTTCCATGTTGGTTTGGGGACACAATTTCCCACAAGCATAAAATCTAAAAGCCAGACAATGCAACTCCAGTGTGAAACCAGAAATCTATTGGGGGTCAACCACTCATGTGTCAGCTTCTCATCTGGTGCAACTTATTGGATTACATCTTTGTCTGGGAAACAATCAACCGGAAAGGAAAGGGGAACAATGAATCATAAGGGAAATGGATATATTAAAATATGAAGAAAAAATGTCAGTCAGCAGAAATTATGTCAGAGTAGACTGGCCTGACTAACTTGATTCCTTTTATTTTGCAGATGAAGTGACTTAATTGATGACAGCTGTGCATCTGATGCAGTTTTCATGTATTTTTAGAAAGGCCTTTGAAAAGGATCCACATGACAGACTATTCAGTGATTAATGTAGGGTTACTACAAATGGGTGGTCAAAGAGCCTGTGCTGTAGCTATGACTTAAAGTAACATCCCATGGAATACAAAGGCAACTACCAAGTTGAAACCAGCGCCGTTCAGGGTAAAAGACAAAATTAACTTATTGGCACAAATTTTTGTTACCAAAGCTGTTTGCAACAACAGTGCATGGCTCTGGACTGGGTGCTTGTTTTGAAATTCTATTAATTATTTGGGAAAAATAGTCCCCAGTGATTAAAGAACTTGTAGTGATTAAAAAATAAGTCATGTCAATGATGTTGAGTAAGAAAGCATCAATAGGCGAACTCATTGGATGAGCGGTAAAGTCATATACAGAAATCAATCCTGAAGTATGAGTTAATGCATTTAGAGTGGTCAAAAAAAATATCAAGGAACATACAGGGTGCTGAAGTAGTAAAGAGTAACAGAGGGACTTTACAGCACATGTCCCCAAACTATTCCAAGGAGGATAAGAGGACAAATAGGTTAGTTTCCTCTATATCTCCCGGGAATGGGGAGAAGATGGTGGTGCGACGGCAGCGCACACGGCCTCTCCGGTAATGATACCTGTTATCTGTCAAGTAGGGGACCGTGAACAATTCTGATTTGATGGAGACGGACGTGAGAGCACGGAGGAACATCTGGAAAACTTCTGAAACGCC
The DNA here is from genome assembly GCF_030028105.1 of Mobula birostris. Classification (NCBI taxonomy): domain Eukaryota; kingdom Metazoa; phylum Chordata; class Chondrichthyes; order Myliobatiformes; family Myliobatidae; genus Mobula; species Mobula birostris. The sequence goes on along the minus strand of NC_092373.1, from coordinate 25,768,405 downwards.
CGCTTCGCTGCCGCTGCTACTGTGTGGTAACCGGGATCTCCGGAGCAGAAGGCCCCGAAATCCTCGGCTTTGCTTGTTTCAGCGGCCAGGGCTAGGTCGAAGGCGCTCAGCAGAGGATGGCGCTCGGGAGGCTGTATCGGAGATGCTGGTCGGAAGCTCGAAGTTTTCGGACAGATGGACTCAGTGATGGCTGCTTCCAAGGCATCGGCAAGTTGACGGTGCCTGGAGGTTTATGGCAGGGAGTTTCTCCCTTTTGCTGCCTGCTATCAGGGACTCGGGACCTTGAGACTGTTTTTTACTGTGCCCATGGTCTGTTCTTCATCAAGTTATGGTATTGCTTTGCACTGCTGTAACTATATGTTATAATTATGTGGTTCTGTCAGTGTTAGTCTTTGGTTTGTCCTGTTTTCTGTGATATCACTCCGGAGAAACATTGTCTCATTTCTTAATGCATGTATGCATTTCTAAATGACAATAAAAAGAGGACTGAGTGTTCTCATAATCTAATCTAATATCACATTTAAGATCAAAAGAGTCATTTTGGAATTGCTTAAAATGTTGGATTACTTTTGGAATACACCATATAGTTCTAGTCAAGACATACAGGAAGGCACAGAAGGGATTTATAAGGAAAATGCTGTGTCTGGAGAATTTTAGTGAAAGAGGTTGAGACTGTTTCTTATAAACACAAGAGATATTGTCACTGCTGGAGCAACACACACACAAAATGCTGGAGGAACTCAGTGAGTAAGGCAGCACCTATGGAGGGGAGTAAGCAGTGGAGATTTAGGGTTGAGATCCTTCATCAGAACTGGAAAGGAAGCGGGCAACTGCCAGAATAAGAGGGTTGGGGAGGGGGAGACTGTGTGTTTCCTTATTTCTCTGAAGAGAACGATCTGTACCCAAGCATTTGGATTTAAAGAAATTGTTAGAAAGATTGGAAGGAATAGGAGGAGATATCTTCTTCATTTGGTTGTGGAAGCCCAGAATTTAGTGCCCAAAGAGAGCGAAGGCAGAAACCCTTAGTGCATTTTAAAAGAGTATATAAGGCAATATGGTTTTTGAGAAGAATGATGAAAATATTGTGGCAGGACATATTAACAAATGAAGAAGTATTGCGATGTCGGAACAAGAAGAGAGCTGGTAACATCAATCAGGAGATGGCAGCTGGATTTCTGAGACGTACTGAGGAAAGAGAAGCTCGAACATCTTGCAGCAACAGGAAAAACTGATGGAAGAAAAAGTTGGGGTTGACAGTGCATGACATTCATGAGTTACATCAAGGGATGGAGAAGCAAAAGTTGTAAAGAGCTTATTAGAACTTCTCAGATTAAAGACAGATGGAACAGCACGATCACCCACGTCATACAACAGGGCACATAACGATGACGATGGTGACAAGGAAATGGACCAAGAGTGGGAATGAAATTAGGATGCAAACAACAGGAATTCTGCAGGTGCTGGAAATTCAAACAACACACATGAAATTAGGATGACTAGCTCTTTGGCACTGCTTCTTTCTGTTCTGTAAACTTTTAAGTATGATAAAAATATAACATTATTAGGTTTTTTATATAAGTCTGAACCTTTAGCCAGTTTTTCAGTAATGTAGATCGGCTTTCCCTATAGGGTTAATGAATATTAAAGGTAACCACTATTCACAAGCAATCTGTACACACTGTCCAGGAAACAGAGGCATCATTTCAGTATGGAAGCCCAAATACAGGTTGGAAACCGGGCCAGAAGACAACAGCCTGAAAGCCCAGAAGAAGCTGGCCTGACAGTTATTGGGACTGGCAGTTGTAATTGTCCAAAGGAGTTCATATCAGGGGATTAATAGTGTTTGCTAACATCTATAGCTTGAGGTAAAAGAAAAATCAATGAACTTCCAAATAGCTGTTTTAGTGCAATTCTCTTCAAGCTATTCAGCATTGATTTCAGTGACGGGAATCAGGCTGTGAATTTCTCCTTGGGACTTCTCATGTGCCTCTGCTGAGCTCATTCCAGATCCTTCAAAGACAATGTGTGATTGTAGTGAACATGCCAATAATCGCCAAGTGAGTGGCATACTTTGCCCTCAACCCTTCCCTTTAAAAATAAGTAACAAAGTCATTGCGATTTACCGCAGAAACTACATTTCATTTGTCATTTGCAATGACCTTTCCAATTCGGAAGGATTTTGAGCTGTCTAAACCCAGATCATGTGGACACTGGCCTGCAGTATAAATCTGTCCTTAATAAGAAAAATGAGCAAATATTCATCTTACTCAGCAACATCACAGGGTGACTAGCATAGGAAACAGGAAAAAACAAGTCACTCAATTTTATCATGTTTCGAGGCTGAGGCTGAGGTGTGACATTGGGGCAGGATACATGGTGCATCACCCCATTCTGTCAAGGTAAAGGTTAATATTGCCACCTAGAAGAACAATAGCGATAGTAGATTATCTTTATTATATTTGTGGCATGTTTCTGTTTACTTTTTTTCCCTTTCTTTGCAATCTCAGTTACATCCTCATTTTGGAGGGGATGGATAGGTGAACAAAGCCCACTGATATCCTGTAGTTGGACAGGAGAGGACATTGAATTTTTCCTTTCATCTAACCTTCACCCTCAACCCATGCTGTACTCTGATGGGCAGGTTGGCTGCATGGAAGAGGAGACCACAGAATGTAAATGCCAGCATTCTGAGCCATGAGATCTAGACCTGCATCCTTTTGTAAATATAGAGATGAAGAAAGGTTACAGCATAAGGGGAGGAAATCTGGACGATCACACCCAAATCAGCTCTCTACTGAACCGACTGAGTGGCTCCACCCACCCGGCATCTTCCACAGAGCCTCGCAAAGGTTTTCTCACCACACAGACAGAAAGTGGTTAATTTATGCATTGCAAGCTTCCACAAACAGCAACGTAAAATGATGACCAAAGTCACCTCATCCTACTGCTGAAGGGATAAACATTATCTAGGGTAGTGGGATGAAATATCTTCAAAATAGTGCCATGAGGGTCTGGGAAGTCAAACCCGTGACTGGCGAATCCAGCGGCTGATACCCAGAGGTTGGTGAAGTCCGGAGGGCAAAGGTGAGGATTGAAGTCCAGGGCTCGGAAAGTCCAAAGATACACACCCCATAGTTTGTGAGCCCAAGGACTGGAGGCCCGGTGGCAGACTGCCCTGGGGCTGGAGGTGTGTGTATTTATATATGTATGAGAGTGAGAAAGGGTCTTGTGTTGGTTGTTAAGGTAAACAACGCATTCCCCTGTATGTTTCAATGTACACATGAGAAATAAATCTGAACCTGATAGACACCCGAGGAGACTTCTTTTAGCATCTCTTCCAAAGGATGGTACTACTAACAATCCAGCATTCCCTGAACCACACAGGGATGTCATTCTGGAAAATGTGTTTGCACTTCCGGACTGGGATTGACGGAATAAGCTCTGGCTCAGAGGTGAGAGCAGTGACAACGAGCCAAAGCAATGGCTGGAATCTAACCGGAGCTTTGGCAATCCCACTGCAGAAATGACATTAAAGAATCCTTTTTTTTTTTTTGCAATCCACTTGCAGAAATTCGGCTACCCTCAAATTCCCGTGTGCTGTTTTGTGCCCGGATTTCACAGTTCCGCCAATCACCTTGCTGTTAGCTACAGTCAGATTACCGAACATGAACATGACAGCCTCTTTGCTGTTCATCAGCCATAATTACATGGTACTTTAACCCTTACGAAAAATCAGGCCCCATTAATACCAGATTGTATTCCATTCATTGGGGGAATCATCTGAATACAGTACCATCTGCCAGGATTTACACCTACATCTGGTCTAAATTTGATCCAAGTGCCAGGTCTATGCTAATTTAGCTGTTTAAAGCAGAGCCTGTTTTTAATCCACAGAATCAAAATTCTCTGCTTCCAAACAGTGTGCTATGAAAACCAAAAAAATTAGGATATGAACTCCTGTGTTTTACTTATGACACCCAAAAGAACACAGAACAATACCGCACAGGACCAGACTCTCCAGCCCACAATTTGGTACTGAACTAAATACGCTAATAATGCTTAATTGAACAAATCCCTTCTGCCTGCACGTGGCCCGTATCCTGCTGTTCTCTGCGTATCCGTGTGCCTATCTCAGAACTTGTTGAACACCTCTGTTGTATCTGTCCCCACCACAATGGCTGGCAGCACGTCACAGGCACCCACAATTCTCTGTACAAAACTCTCCTTTGAAGTTTCATCCTCTCACTTTAAATACATACACTCATTTAAAATATTTTAAGTATTCTGATCCTGGGAAAAAGATATCGGCTGTCCACCTCATAATTTTATATATTTTTGTCAGGTCTCTCCTCAACTTCTATTACTCCAAAGAAAACAACCCAACTTTGCCAAACCTTATAGCAATCACCCTCTAATTCAAGCAATATCCTGGTAAATCTTTTCTAAATCCTATTCAAAGCTTCCTGGAATGGGGGGGGGGGGGGTGGGAAACGTGTGGAACCAACAATTAAAGCAATACTCTAGATGTGGCCTAACCAGAGCACGTAGAGGATAAAAGTGATATTTGTTAAATATCACCACATCTTCCCACTGCCTTAGTAGGGATAGAGTTCCTCTTGTCCTTACTTACCTTCTCACAACCCTCTGCATCCAACAAATCATTCTCCACAACTTCTGTCATCTCCAAAGGGATCCTGCTACCAAACACATCTTTACTTCCCTTCCCCCCCCCCCCGCCGACTCTCTGCTTTCTGCAGGGATCACTCCCTCCATGATTCCCTTGTCCATTCATCCCTCCCCACTAATCTTCCACCTGTCCCTCATCCCCGCAAGCAGCCAAAGTGCTGCACCTCCCCCCTCACCTCCATTCAGGGTCCCAAACAGTCCTTCCAGGTGAGGCAACACTTCACCTGTGAACCTGCTGGGGTTGTCTATCGTATTTAGTGCTCTCAGTGCAGCCTCCTCTAAGTTGGTGAGACCCAGTGTAGATTGGGGATCACCTCTCTGGGCACCCTCGCTCCATTGGCAAAAGTAGAACTTTCCGACGGCCAGACATTTTAATTTCAATTTCTATTCCAGTTCTGACATGGCCTCCTCTTGTTCCATGATGAGGCCACCCTCAGGGTGGAGGAACAACACCTTATATTCCACCTGGGTAGGCTCCAACCTGATGGCATGAACATCAACTTCTCCTTCTAGTAAAAAATGATTTCCCTCTTCCTCTATTCCCCACTCTGGCCTCTTACCACTTCTCACCTGTCTATCACCTGATGCCCCTCCTTCTTTCCTTTCTCCCGTGGTTCACTCTCCTTTCTTATCAGATTCCTTCCTCTCCAGCCCTATACCTTTCCTATCCCCCTGGCTTCACCTACCACCTTCTATCTATCCCCCTTCCCCACTCCTTTCCTTTCCTGTCCTGAAGAAAGGTCTTGGCCCGAGATATCGATGGTTTATTCATTCCCACAGAGGCTGATTGACCTGCCGAGATCCTCCAGCATTTTGTGAGTGCTGCGTTGGATTTCCAGCACCTGCAGAGCCTCCTGTATTTGTGATGGGTTTCAGAGATCTGGACAATGAATAATTTAAAAGGAAGCAAAAATAAACTGCTAGAAGAACTCAGCGGTCAAGCAGTGTGTCCAAAGTCACACCCCAGTTTCCAGTATCCTGTGTCTCCAGTCTAAAAGAATTCTTTTTCATGTAAAGGTGAAGCAAAGTTAGAGGAGTGTCAGTAGTGGACATAGACTGATTATAAGGGCCGACGAAAGGTAGTGCCTAGCAAAATAGTGAATATCACAGGAAAAGCCCTTCTCACCCATCTACAAGGAGCACTGCCAAAAGAAAGCAGCACCCATCATTAAGGACCCCCACCACCCAGATCATGCTGTCTTCTCATTGCTGTCATTGGGGACGAAGTAAAGAAGCTCTAGGTCCCACACCAACAGGTTCAGGAACAGTTATCACCCTTCAACTATCAGGCTGCTGAATCGGTGTGGATAACTTCACTCACCCCATCACTGAACTGATTCCACAACCTATGGACTAATTTTTAAGGACTCTACACCTCATGTTCTAGGCATTATTTATTTGCTAGTTATTTATTATCCTTATTTGTTTTTTGTTCTATTTGTACAGTGTGTCTTTGGTACATAGTTTGTCAAGTCTTCTGTGTAGTTTTTCACTGAATCTATTGTATTTCTTTGTTCCACTGTGAATACCTGCAAGAAAATGAATCTCAGGATAGTATGTACTTCGATTAAAATTTTACCTTGCCCTTTGATTAGTGGACTCACCAGTACAATTCTATGATTCTATAATGCAGGAGCAAATACATAAATACAAATTAAAGTTTAGTTTTGGAAAGAAGTTTTGGATTCTTTCATCAAGCTCATTTCAAGAAATGGTGCCAAGAACATTCTATAAATAGCAACCTACATTAATGAAGAACAATGACACCACCAGATAAAATATCAGCAGTACCAGTATTAATATGATACCCAAAAAGGCCATTTGGCCCATTGAGCCTATGCTAGGTCCAAGTCGTTTAACATTCAAGGTTCAAAATTTTTTCTTAAGCGAAGTACATAGATGTTACCATAGACTACCCTGAAATTCAAATTTTGCAGGCATTTACAGGAACAAGAAAGAATTTTATGAAAAACTATCTCTTCTTCGGTTGTCCATCGAAATCTGATAATGATGTCCACTCCTTTAATGATGAGATCTTTGATGACTATACAGTCCTATCCTGGACCCACAACCTCTATTGCAGGTGGGACATGTATATGTGGTAGTGGTGGCAACCATGGCTGCATTTCTCCTGGTTCTCTTCTGCTGTCTTCTGGTTGTCCTTTCCATCTCCAGAATACGAACCCCATCCCTACACAGCTGCCACTGTGAAAAACTATACATAAGCAGACAAAGACCGACAAGTAACCAAACTGCACAGAAAGGCAAACGATCCAAACAAAAATAATACTGATTTGTTAAAGAGTCTCAGAAAGTGAACCTGTAGGTTGGAGATTCAATTCAGAGTTGTGGTGAATTAAATTACCCATGCCAGCTCTGGAGCCTGACGGCTTGAGGGTAATAATCATTTCTGAACCTACTGCCGTGGGACCAAAGGCTTCTGTACCTCCTGCCTGATAATAGTAGTGAAAAGTGGGCATGGCCCGGACGGCAAGGGTCCTTGATGATGGCCGCTGCTTTTTTGTGGCAGTACTCAATGGTGGGGAGGGCTTTGTTTGTGATAGACTGGGCTGCACCCACCAATGGTCACAATACTGTTACTCCCATTCCCAACCCACACCTTCCCACAATTTATTCTATCTAAACAGCATATCCAATATCCAGCTGAAGGCACTGAATTATTCTGTTTCTGCCACCTCTAAAAGAAGTGATTTTCAAATCATAATGACTGACATAATCTCCAATATTATTGGTATTCAACTGCCTATTTCCTTCGATGCATTAGTTGAGAACCTGAGTGAAGGGGAAAGGTTGAATAGGTTAGGATTTTATCCTGGAGCGCAGGAGAGTGAAGGGATGGATATATGATAGAGGTATACAAAATAATGAGGGGAATTGATAGGGTTAATGCAAGCACGCTTTTGCAGCCGAGGTTGGGTGAGACTACAACTAGAGGTCATGGGTTAAGAGTGAAAGGTGAAATGCTTAAGAGGAACTCGAGGGGGAAACTTCTTCAGAGGGCGGTGAGAGTGTGGAATGACCTGCCAGAGGAAGTAGTGGATGCCGGTGTAATTTCAACAGGTAAGAGAAATTTTGATAGGTACATGGATGGAACAGCATGGAGGGCTGTCATCTGGCTGTAAGTCAATGGGTCTAGGTAGAATAATAGCAGGGCATGGACTAGATGAACCAAAAGGCCTGTTTCTGTATTGTGGCATTCCATAACTCCCTGACTCTATGACAATAACTCTGAGTAAAAATACTTCTAGCCAAATACTCTGAGCATCTTTTGCCAGAGATTTTATCGTTAGTCTTTCAACCACCTACTACAGGGGTAAACTTACCTCTTTTTTCCTATTTAATCATGTCATGTTTTTGCAACTTATATTTAGTAGAAGGCATCATCAATGAGAGGGAACTAACTTACCTGAAAACATCATCATGTGTTGGAAGTTCCATGGAATCCTTCTCTTGCGCCGCAGGTTGAGCAGCAAGGTCAAAGGGTATATATTACAAGCACGAGCCACAAAGATAGCGATCTATTGACACAATATCTTAAGGAAAGTAGCAAATGCATCAGCTGATGAATGCTTGGATTAGAATTTGGATCTTTACGTTACATGGCATGATGCTGTAAAATATTACCCATTGCACAGAGCCCAGACACTTCCGTGAACCCCATTTTATTAAAGAAACTTTCTAAATGCAAGAAATTGTTCAGACAAGCTTCCACACTACCTTCTGAATCGGAATCAGAGTCAGTATTGTCAGTAAAAAGAGTCATGTTAAAGAAATTCCACTAAATTCTCTTCTACAAACTGGGGAAAGAGAAATGACTGGAACAGATATAGAAAATGGAAGCTAATGGAATCGGGAAATGGGAAAACCTGCAAAGATTAGCTTGAGCAACACACATAAAAGTTGCTGGTGAACGCAGCAGGCCAGGCAGCATCTGTAGGAAGAGGTGCAGTCGACGTTTCAGGCCGAGACCCTTCGTCAGGACTAACTGAAGGAAGAGTGAGTAATCCCTTCCTACAGATGCTGCCTGGCCTGCTGCGTTCACCAGCAACTTTGATGTGTGTTGCTTGAATTTCCAGCATCTGCAGAATTCCTGTTGTTTAAGATTAGCTTGAGTAGGTTTTAAAAAATTCTTTACTTTCTTTATTTATCAAGGAAGCAAATGCTGTTGGCAATATCAGAGGTGATGCCTGTTTCAAATTGAATTAAAACCACTGTTAAGTGTCAAACATATTGGTGAGAATGGAATCATTCACAGGCCAGAGAAGACAAGGACAGCGAATTCTTTACCTTGTATGACATTAGTGAACTAGATGTGCTTCTACAACGTAGAACTTCCATGGTTACTTTTTCTGACATTATCTTTTTATTCCAAATTTATTTAATTACTTGAATTTAAATTCCATTCCTGCCAATAGTAGGATCTGAACTTATGTTTAGATTGTCACTTTCCTTTAAAAGCAATTTTCTGAAATTAAGAATTTTGAGAAAGAACGTACCATCACCGTGGGAATATTGACTCCTAGAGCTTGTTACTGCTCAAGAATAGAATGTTATTTGGAGCTGGTGCTAACAAACTGAGCCATATTTTCTTTGAAGCAGTATAGGACAGATAGCTAGCATCATTTCAATGCTGGAAAATGGGACAGGAAGATTTCTAGGCCAAGAAGTTTTGAAGTGCGTTAATTTGTGTGAAAAATAATTAGCATCATATTTCTTCCCAGTATGCATGACTGTAGTTAGTTTTAGATTAGAGCAAGTAAACTATAATGAATAAGTGCTGGAAATTCTCTGTAGATCAGGCAGCAGTTGTAGAGAGTGAGAAAAAAATAATAATGCTTCAGGTCCATGTCCTTGTATCAAACAGTTAGGTAGAGTTCTGATTTAGAAGTACTCAATACTAATCCCACGGATAGCAGCTTCATACCATTGGCTCCTCTGCTGAGTTGTTTATTTCCTTATTTTTTTCTTAGTCAGCCTTAGTTCAAATCTGTTAAACAGGGGAAAATATCATTTCTCTTCCATGTGAAGAAGAGCTAACCAAGATGCCCCTGAGGGCCTCAACATCTCAGCATGGTTGTTAATAACATGAGCCAAGCTAAAAACAATCTGGGCATTTTTCCCTTTAATTGATCCCATATCAGCCTTCAGATTTTGTTACATTTCACAAAATTGAAGACTGAAAATCAGAAGCTGCTTGTACTGGGAGAAACTGCAGATGATGCTTATCCTCGGATGAACTATTCTGCACTTTAATTATTTACTGGATGTTAACATGGTTAAATTTCACTGGCCATCTTTAAATGCAGTTGGCGAGGTGCTGTTTTAAACCACTGGAGTCTGTCTACTAAATAGTAGGGAATCCCCTGATTCTGCTACGTCGATGAGCAAAGAAGAACAGATTTGCAAGAAAGGATAGTGTGAAGATTAGAAGGAATGGTGTTTCAATGCTCCTGCTTCCTTATCTTTCTGGCTGGTAGCGCTCAAGAGGCTGAGAGGTTCTGCTGAAAAACTTTTGGCAAGATTATGTAGTGAATTTTGTAAATGATACACCCTGCAGCTGTGGTGTGTTGGCGATAAAAGGAAGGAATACTCTGACTAGAAAACCATGTTCAAACTAAGCACTGACCTGGCAGCTTTTGAGTGTTACAAGTACGTTGAAAATTCAGGTGGGCACTGACTATTCCATCAGATTCTTGACAATAGTAAGGCAAAGGGAGTGAAATGGTGTGCACTTGTTCTCGTTGCCGCAGAATCACGTAACTGGCCAAGGTGCTTTTAATCAAAGGTGACCAGACAGTTGATGGTAAGCAATTTGGCAATGGTAACCTTGTTGAACATCAAGGAAAAATAGACTTCTTTTTGTTGAAGACACTAACAATAACTTATTTATCGAGCACTTTATCATTACTGGCACTTATGTGGCACAAATATTAATCTCCATTTAATGGAGATTATTCCACCGAGACTCATTCCACCGAGTTGCAACACAGAGCGTCATAGGAAGTCATTCCTGCCTGTGGCCATCAAACTTTACAACTCCTCCCTTGGAGGGTCAGACACCCTGAGCCAATAGGCTGGTCCTGGACTTATTTCCTGGCATAATTTACATATTACTATTTAACTATTTATGGTTTTATTACTATTTATTATTTATGGTGCAATTGTAACGAAAACCAATTTCCCCCGGGATCAATAAAGTATGACTATGACTATGACTATAATCAGGCTATGTCTCACCAATGTCCATATTTACAGGCATCACCATCCACTAATATTCCCCTCTAACCTGGAGGCTCGTGGAACTCTTGCAATGATAACTAGGGATGATGTAAAAAAATCCAACTTCCTACCCTTGAAATGCCAAAAGACCTGCAAGGTTTTATACCCTTGCTGCCCATTAATTTCAGTTTTACCAGGATCTTCCCTGTTGCCATAACTTGGTTAAATCCTGCCTTGATGTGACTTCACTTCTGGAACCCAGACTGAGCATCAGTGAGCGGATAATTCAGCAGAAAATACCATCTGATTATACTGCTGAGATCTCCTTCCGTTTCTTTGCTAACATTTGAGAGTTGACTTTTGAGCCACTCATTGGAATTATTTGATGGATCTCATTGATAATAAAATAGACATCTATTTTGTTGCAGAGGATGGGGGTGTACCACTACTAGAAGAGCCTGACTGGATGAAAGGCTTGTACAGGGACTCAATCTTCAATAGAATAGTTGAGATGTTGTCCGATCTTGCAGGATTTTAGGAATGAGGGGAGACCTCATAGAAACATTTCGAATTTTGAAAGGCGTGGACAGAGTGGATGTGGCAAAGTTGTTTCCCATGATGGGGGAGCCTAGTACGAGAGGACGTGACTTAAGGATTGAAGGGTGCCCATTCAGAACAGAAATGCGAAGAAATTTTTTTAGTCAGAGGGTGGTGAATCTATGGAATTTGTTGCTACGGGCAGCAGTGGAGGCCAAATCATTGGGTGTATTTAAGGCAGAGATTGATAGATATCTGAGTAGCCAGGGGATCGAAGGTTATGGTGAGAAGGCGGGGGAGTGGGACTAAATGGAAGAATGGGTCAGCTCATGATAAAATGGCAGAGCAGACTCGATGGGCCGAATGGCTGACTTCTGCTCCTTTGGCTTTTGGCCTAATTTGTTTCCTGGACACAGGAGAATGAGGGTAGATCTTATATACAAAATTATGAGGGGTAATAGATAGAGTAAATGCGAGCAGGCTTTCCCCCTCTGACTGGATGAGATTACAACTAGAGGTCATAGTTAAGGGAGGAAGGTGAAATACTGAAGGGGAGCATCTTCACGCAGAGGATGGTGCAAGTGTGGGTAAAGCTGCCAGGAGAATTGGTAGATGTGCAACATTTAAGAGGAGTTTGGATTGGTACATGGATGAAAGAGGTATGGAGAGCTTTGGATCAGGTGTAGGTAGACAGGACTAGGCATAAACTAGGCCAGCTCAGACTGATGGGCCAAAGGGCCTGTTTCTCTGCCTTAGTGCTCTACCACTCTATAATTCACTTTGTACATTTAGTCATTTCTCAGTACAATGTGAATGAACTGCACTGGTTCACAACTGACCTCAGTAATCACTTGGCACAACTGACTGAACATGGTTGCAAATATTTCAGCCTTGCCTCTGGCATGTGCATGCTGGGTTCCACTACCTTTGAGGATGGGGATTTTGTTGGTGCCTCCTCATCTTGTTAGTTATTTAATTGTTTATCATGATTCAATATTAAAGATGGCATAATAACAGAACTTTGTTTCTCTTCCCTATGCCTGGGGATTGCTTTGCTCTGTCTAGTGCACGCTGCTTGCATTGGCTTTCATGCACAATACTTGGCTAGGTCGGGTGTTGCTCTTGGCATATGTTCTCCTCACCAAATGAGGGTAAGTCCCCTTACCTGATTGCGTTAGTAGAATAAGTGATATACTCAGCCATGTGGCTACCGATCTTGGTAGAATTCAATTCTGTGGCCAGTGGCCCAGAGTATCTGTTGGAGGCCCGGTTTTTTAACTCTGAGGCCTATTCCAAGTCTATTCCATTTAGCAAGAAGGCCATTCAGACAACACAATGTAGGTTGTGAAGAGAGAAATTTGTGTCTCATCTCCAATATACAAATTGGTGAGGGAAAGATAAAGTAGGTTCATCCTTTATCTTGACTGCTGCAGATCCTGTCACGTATTAAGATACTGGAAAGCAGTCTGTAATTTAAACTAACATTAACCGTACCTTATTAAAAAAACTAAAACACCGTCACTATACTATCTCCTATTGTGGCTTTCTTCCAAAGCGCAGATGGCTTCTGACCCTTGTTACACTAAACGTTGGTTCTGAACAATGATACAGGTGTGCTTAGCAACTAGCCCACAGTCCCATAGAAAAGCAGAGCCTACATATAATGCACTGCTCAGCTCTCTCCAGAGTTCCACGACTAGGCAACACTGATGGTTGCATATGCAGGCCCGTAATTTCTCACTCCACTTCTGGATTCAACACTTACCTGTTACTGGGCCAAGAGGCCAGAAACACTTTGTATCCGGCTGCTCTGCGGTGGACCATAATTTTAAATTGATTTGAAGAGAGTAAAGGGGGAAGTAAGTTTTTTATACAGAGAATGGTGAGGGCATGGAGAGCGCTGGGTGGTAGAGGCAGATACACTAGGGGCACTTAAATAGCCACATGGATGACGGAAAGTGGAGGGCAGGGTTAGATTGATCTTGCATAGGCTAAAAGGCTGGCATAACATCACAGGCTGAAGGGCCTGTACTGTTCTATGCTCTATAACTTGGCCCCATTAATCTGAAAGGAGTCGTCACCTTTAATTCAAAAGGTATATTGATGTAAGTTTCCTGTCCTTTCAGATTGAATATTTTATGGTTTTAAATAAAATAGAGGCAGATTATTGTACTTTTAATTAAATATTTTTGGAATAATTAATCAGTGATGGTCAATTGTTTCAGTTCCAGGAAGACTACTATATGTTTGTAATGCCTTGCTATATGTTTGAGGGCTTTGTGGATACCATTCTCTCCTCCATGCAACTAATGGGATACAAAAGCATTTTTATTTTCATCTCCTCTGGTTCGCCTGTGATATTGATAACCACAGTGAAAACGCTTCCTACTACTGTGGCTTATGCCTGGAAATCCAGCAAATCTGGTGGCTTCTTTTTCAGCTTTCACTATCTCAGTTGAATCGTAGAGTTCACTGTCTCTTGGCACACGTCTGTGGGTTGCTGTAAACAAGTCAATGTTCATATTCAAATTCAGACACGGAGTCAAAATTTCACACTTTCATCGATCAATGCTTCTGACATGAAGTCACAGAACCACCCACTGAGATAAATGGTGAGGTAATTTAAGTGAACAACAAGGGTACTTCATTAAATCAAAAATAAAGGCTAAAAGTGTCAGGTTAGTATTTCTAGCCGTGCTTTTCTTAATAGAAGCAGACAGACTTTGAACTTTGCATGTTAAACACAGTTGATTAACTCACAGAGCAGTCACATAATCCAATCTTTAAGTGGAAAATTATAAAAAAGTATTGATTGCTAACAACCAATTTAACCAGTAACCTCAGAATTTGCAGTACAGCCTTGACCATTTCAATCAAGGTGACGGAAGAGTTCACCCAGGACACATTCTATGCTGTTTACAGTCTCCTTGCAAATATTTTCCAATATGAAGAAATATCAACTGAGGCAGGACAGGAGACACATAAGAGGAGCTTACACTCAGTGGCTAGTTTATTGGGTGCACCTGCAAATACCTAATACAAATTCTAATTGCAAATCCAATGTAAATAATGCAAACATCTAAACAGCCATTCATGTTGCAGCAACCGAATGCATAAAAGTATGCCGACATGGTCAAGAGGTTTTGTTGTTCAGACCAAATATCTGAATGGGGATGAGATGAGATCCAAGTGACTTTGACCATGGAATGATTGTTGGTGCCATTTGGGATAAACATAGAAATATACAGCACATTACAGGCCCTTCGGCCCACAATGTTGTACTGATCATGTAATCTACTCCAGAAACTGCCTAGAATTTCCCTATTGCAAAGCCTCTATTTTTCTAAGCTCCATGTACCTATCTAAGAGACTCTTAAAAGACCCTATTGTATTAGCCTCTACCACTATCGCCGGCAGTGCATTCCATGCACCCACCACTCTCTAGGTGAAAAACTTACCTCTGACATCCCCTTGTACCATCTTCCAAGCACCTTAAAACTGTGCCCTCTCATGCTAGCCATTTCAGCCCTGGGAAAAAGCCTCTGGCTATCCACACGATCAATGCCTCTCATCATCTTATACACCTCTATCAGGTCACTTTCTCATCCTCCGTCGCTCCAAGGAGAAAAGGCCAAGTTCACTCAACCTATTCTCATAAGGCATGCTCTCCAATCCAGGCAACATCTTTGTAAAGCTTCTCTACACTCTCTATATAGAATCAACATCCTTTCTGCAATGAGGTGACCAGAACTAAATACAGTACTCCAAGTGGGGTCTAACCAAGGTCTTATATAGCTGTAACATGACTACGGCTCTTGAATTTAATCCCATGGTTGATGAATGCCAATACACCATATGCCTTCTTAACAAAACTGTCAACCTGCACAGCAGCTTTGAGTGTCCTATGGATATGGATCCCAAGATCTCGCTGATCCTCCACACTGCCAAGAGTCTTACCATTAATATTGTATTCCGTCTTCAAAGTTGACCTACCGAAACGAACCACTTAATACTTACCTGGACTGAACTCCATCTGTCACTTCTCAGTCCAGTTCTGTATTCTATTGATGTCATGCTGTAACCTCTGACAACCCTCCAGACTATCCACAACATCCCCAACTTGTGCGTCATCAGCAAACTTACTAACCCACCCTTCTACTTCCTTGTCCAGGTCATTTATTAAAAATCACCGTCCTTCATGCAGAATACGAACCATCCATAACCACCATTGCCATTTGTGGGCAAGCCAATTCTGGATTCCCAAAGCAAGGTCTCCTTGGATCCCATTCCTCACTACTTTCTGCATGAGCCTTGCATGGGGAGCCTTATCAAATGCTTTATAGAAATCCATATACACTACATCCACTGCTCTACCTTTATCAATGTGTTTTGTTACATCCTCAAAGAATTCAATCAGGTTTGTAAGGCATTACCTGCCCTTGACAAAGCCATGCTGACTATCCCTAATCAAATTATGTCTCTTCCAAATGCTCATAAATCCTGCCTCTCAAGATCTTCTCTAACAACTTGCCCACCACTGAAGTAAGATGCAATGGTCTATAATTTCCTGGGTTT
Organism: Mobula birostris; assembly: GCF_030028105.1. Classification (NCBI taxonomy): domain Eukaryota; kingdom Metazoa; phylum Chordata; class Chondrichthyes; order Myliobatiformes; family Myliobatidae; genus Mobula; species Mobula birostris. The sequence continues at coordinate 25,752,367 of NC_092373.1, read as the reverse complement.
TCTCTACTCCCTTTCTTGAACAAAGAAACAACGTTTGCAACCTTCCAATCCTCTGGTACTTCTCCCATCCCTATTGATGTTGCAAAGATCATAGCTAGAGGCTCAGCAATCTCCTCCCTCACTTCTCACAGTAGCCTGGGGTAGTTTGTGTATCTCAGAACCAGCTGATCTCTTGGGAATTTCACACACAACAGTCTCCAGAGTTGACAGAGAATGGAGCAAAAAACAAAAATAAAATCCAGTTAAGTGGCAGTTCTGTGATTGAAAACGCCTCGTTAATGAGAGACTTGTTCAAGTCGACGGGAAGGCAACAGTAACTCAAAGATCCACATGTGTACAACAGTGGTGTACAGAAGAGCATCTTTGAAAGCTCCAAACCTTAAAGTGGATGGGTTGCAGCAGCAGAAGATCACACTGGGTTCAAATCCTTTACCTAATAAAGTAGCCTCTGAGTGTATATTCCAGCGTTTAGTCTGAGCCACAGCGTCTAGGGTGAATGTTGGGGGTTCACAGTGCCACTACTTTCCAATAGTATGCTAATGTACCACTGTAAGGATAAATACCTCAGGGTACAAAATCTGTGGAGATTAGTGGAGGGATTGTTATTAACTTGGAACATAATGTTTTAGATCATGAATGGGCCATATCAACCTTTGAGCCATTGCAGCTGATCTGACCTTAGCTTCTCCACTTTGTTGGCTTTTTACTACGATCCCTAACAGCCTGAAAGAACAAATATCAGTCTACCCTGACCAGGAACATAATCAATGGTTCATCAACGTTGATTGGCCTTATTTCTAGTAGTGACGAGACAGCCTACAGAGAAGAGGTTAACACCTTGACACAGTGGTGCCAAGATAAGAACCTCTTCCTCAATGTCCAGAAAACAAAAGAGCTGATCGTGGATTTCAGGAGGAACAGAGACAGGCTTACCCCAATCAACATCAACGGGACTGCAGTTGAGAGCATGAATAGTTTCAAGTTTCTCGGCATACACATCACCGAAGATCTCACCTGGACTGTACACACTGACTGTGTTGGCAAAAGATGCACAACAGCATCTTTTCCACCTCAGGCGACTGAAGAAGTTCAGCATGAGCCCCCAAGTGCTCAAGACCTTCACCATAGAGAGAATCTTGACTGGCTGTATCACTGGCTGGTACGGGAATTGCACCAACCTTGATCGCTGGGCACTGCAGAGAGTGGTACGGACAGCCCAGCGTATCTGTGGATGTGAACTTCCCTCCAATGAGGACACTTACAGCAGCAGGTGCATAAAGAAGGCCCAGAAGATCATCGGGGGCACCAGTCACCCCAACCATAAACTGCTTCAGCTGCTTCCTTCTGGCAAATGGCACTGCAGCTTTAAAGCCAGGCCCAACAGTCTACGGGACAGCTTTTTTCTACAAGACTGTAAATTCACATGACTGAGCATTGCGACGGAGTCATAACGCAAAGATTTTTACTCCCTTGCGTTGTGGGATGGATATAAGATTTAAATAAATTCAGTTTAAGTCAATCCCCCAAAGGTCTCGGGATTATGGAATTCCAGACATTTACGATCCTCTGAGAAAAAGAAGTTCTTCCTTGACGCCACACCTCTATTCTGAAACATTACTTCCCCACAAAAAGAAATCTGCAGGAACTTGATGAAAATAGTTTTAGCAATTTGTCTTACTTCAAAACCCAGATCAAACTCAAAAGAAAATGATTGGTCTTAATGGTCCAAGTTCAAAAGTAGGCTACAGTGCTTACATTTGACTTCACAAGCTAAATTTTTCGTCTGTGCAGTTGGATCCTTTGTGGTCATGACTAGATGATGCACCTACAAATTCACGCCGAACACAGATTTTGAGTTGATGAAAAGCTGGATGTTTAAAGTAGCTGAATATTGATAGGTGTTGACTGCAAGCTAATTCCTCCAGCGCTGCTTCAAGATGATAAGGGCAGATTCATGTTGCTTACAGCCCGGTTGCAAGCGATTCACATTTAAAGGGAGATGTGAAGAACATGGAACTTATTAAAAGCAGTCTCTGGTTTATTTTATGTCATCAAGGAGATTTCTTATTTTAAATACTTTTTGGAACATCAACATTCTTTCAAGACTCCTATTCATTTAAAATGTAATTATTTAAGAGTACCTCATGCAGTCATTTAGATAATTTAGAACAGTTCTGAACCTTAACTGAAGTAAAAGCTATGTAGCTCATGAAAGCTGATTTTGCTTATGAGCTAAAACGTGTTTCTGCATTATGGAAAAATATGAAATACCAAAAGGTTCTCCTTTTTCCATCTTGGCTGGAACTGATGACTTATTTGTAGCAATCGATGTCTCTCAGTTAGTCAGTAATGGGCTAAGGAATGATGCAGGGAATCCTGGGTGATGGAGAGCTTTGGAAACTAAAGATCCAAAGGCACTCAGCCTTGACAAGCTTATCATCCTCAGCAGATGTTGTGTCTTAAATCATTCACATCCCAAGTCTCCAGATATTCACTCCTGAAAAGTATCTATTTTATTCACATCTGAATTAATCAATACTAGCCACTTCACTTCATGGGAGCTGTTCCATTGATTGACCAACTGCTTGCCAGAGCAATGCGACAATTCTAATCCCAAAGACAGACACAGAACATCTATGTTCCCTCAAGAAAGAAGAGGATACCATCTTCTCAATTTTGACAGAACTATATAATGGGTGGATAACTAACTGATTCTGCAGTCTATTATTTAAGTATCTTAAAGAATTATCAACCTCAAATTTTAGCTATTTTAGATGAACATCTTAAGCTTAGTTTTCCACTTATGCAATAAAAGTAAAGAAAAATATGTTTAAAGATCCCGACAATTTTTTTTTCTGTAAATATTTATTTGGACTATTGCAAAATCATTCTGCATTTGTGTACCTTTGCCTCTGCCAAATGTTAAGTGTTCTGCACTGTGCCTCCAATATAAAGGGTACTGAATTAATGTAGCTATCAGTTTATATGCAATAGTTTATGATGCTTTGGAACAATATAATAAAGCACTATATAAAAATGCAAATCCTGATAAATGGCTGGAATAACTGTAGCCTTGGCCTAAAGGGACATACTGTAAAAATTCTTAATTTAGCCAACAAAGAAACAAAATTATTGAGGGACCTGGTGGATTTGTTTTAATTAAAAAATATACTCTTTGAAATGTTGCTCTGGGAATTTGATTTAAACAATGCATCCAGTGAGCCAGGCATTGTTATTTCCCCATTCTGATCTAATTACTGTTCAACTGCACAGCTTTTGATACAATGGATTGCTCACTTTGTGGCAACTGTACACGAAGACTGACAAAAAGAAATACTATTATCTTCCAGTTATCCTGGCCTCTACACCGAAGCAGTCAAATTAGAAATAATCTTTGAGTCACAATGAAGGGAGCCTCATAAATCAGGTTAGAACTCTGCTCTCCATAGCAATTACAAAGTCACAGACCATAGAAATAGGAAGCTTCTGTAATGCCAATAGAAATGTTGACTTTCTAAAAAAGAAACCTTGACCTAATTAAGGTCAAAAATCCATTATATGTCTCTCAGTAACTAAGCTATGAAGTGAAGAACATATTTTTTGATGATGTTCCCTATAATTTTCTTTCACCCCCTCTACAAAGTCATTCTGAGATCAGGATTTTAGCACATATGAACATAGTGATTGCAACATTCTGATCTCAGGTGCACAATGGTTTAATTGTTTCACCTTTCATGACAGTCAGATACCCTTCTGTGAAGTTCTCTCCATAACCTCTCTGACTCTCTACTGGTCTATGCTATAATGTCCTCCGTAAACTTTTTTGACCAAATATTTGATAGCGTGTTTTCATTCCTTTGTTGTGTGTGTCTCAGAGACCATAAGATATAGGTGTAGAATTAGGCTATTTGGCCCTTTGAGTTTGCTCTGCCATTTCATCGTGGCTGATCCAATTTTCCTCTCAGCCCCAATCGCTTGCCTTTCCCCTGTATCCCTTCATGCCCTGACCATTCAAGAATCTATCAACCTCTGCCTTATATATACTCAAAGACGTGGCCTCCGCAGCTGCTTGTAGCAAAAAATTCCAGAGATTCACCACTCTCTGGCTAAAGAAATTCCTCCTCATCTCCATTCTAAAAAGACGCCGCTCTATTCTGAGGCATGTCCTCTGGTCTTAGGCTCTCCCACCAAAAGAAACATCCTCTCCACATCCACTCTATCGAGACCTTTCACCATTCAATTGGTTTCAATTAGGTCACTCCTCATTCTTCTGAATTCTAGTGAATACAGGCCCAGAGCCATCAAATTCTCTTCATATGACAAGCCATTCAATCCTGGAATCATTTTTGTGAACCTCCTTTGAACCCTCTCCAGTTTCAGCACACCCTTTCTAAGACAAGGTGCCAATACTGCTCACAATACTCCGAGGCCTCACTGGTCTTTATAAAGTTTCAACATTACATTCTTGCTTTTATATTCCAGTCTTCTTGAAATGAATGCTAACATTGCATTTGTCTTCCACACACAGGCTCAACCTATAAATTAACCTTTAGGGAATCCTGCACAAGTCACTTCTAAGTCACTTTGTGCCTCAGCTTTTGGTATTTTCTCTGCACTTAGAAAATTGTCAACCCTTTCATTTCATCCACCAAAGTGCATGACCATACACTTCCCGACACTGTATTCCGTTTGCCATTTCTTTGCCTTTTCTAATCTGCCTATCCTTCTGTAGCCTCTCTGCTTCCTCAGAACAGCTTGCCCCTCCACCTATCTTCATATTGTCTGCAAACATAGCAACATAACAATCAATTCTATCATCCAAATCATTGACATATAATGTAAAAAGAATCGGTCCCAACACAGACCCGTGTGGGACAGCACTAGTCACCGGCAGCCAACCAGAAAAGTCTCCCTTTATTCCTACTCTTTGCCTCCTGCCAGTCAGCCATTGCCTTATCCATGCTAGAGTGATTTCTGTAATACCATGGGCTTGTAGCTTGATAAGCAGCTTCATGTGTGGCAACTTGTCAAAGGCCTTCTGAAAATCCAAGTACAGAACATCAACCGATTCTCCTTTGTTTATCCTGCTTGATATTTTTTCAAAGAATTCCAACAGATTTTTTAGGCAAGATTTTCCCTTGAGGAAACCATGCTGACTACAGCCTATTTTATCATGTGCTTCTAAGTATCTCGACACCCCACCCTTAATAATTGACTCCAACATCTTCCCAACCAGAGGTCAGATTAACTGGCCTATAATTTCCTTTCTTCTGCCTTCTTTCCCTTCCTGAGGAGTGGAGTGATACTTATAATTTTCCAGTCTTCCAGAAGCTAGTGATTCTTGAAGATCATTACCAATGCCTCCACAATCTCTTCAGCACCTCTTTCAGAACCCTGGGTTGTACACCATCTGGTCCAGGTGACTTATCAACCTTCAGACCTTTCAGTTTCCCAAGAATCTTCTCTCCAGTTATGATAACTTCACATACTTCATGACCCCTGACACCTGGAACTTCCACCATACTGATAGTGTCTTCCATAGTGGACTGATGCAAAATACTCATTCAGTTCATTGTCCCCCATTACTACCTCTCCAGCATTGTCTGCAGTGGTCCGATATCCACTCTCGCCTCTCTTTTACACTTTATATATCTGAAGAAGCTTTTGGTATCCCCTTTAATATTATTGGCCAGCTTACTTTCATATTCCATCTTTACCTTCTCAATGACTTTTTTGTTGCCTTCTGTTGGTTTTTAAAAGCTTCCCAATCCTCTAACTCCCCACTAATTTTTGTTGTATTATATGCCTCTCTTTGGCTTTTATGTTTGCTTTGACCTCTCTTGTTAGCCGTGGTTGTGTCATCTTTCCTTTAGAATACTTCTTCCTCTTCGGATGTACAGTATATGTCCCGTGCCTTCCAAATTGCTTCCAGAAATTCCAGCCATTCCCTGTCAGTGTTATTTTCCATCAAATGAGTCAAATGGATAAAGCCCCCGTGAAACATATTGAAATGTTCTACCATGTAAAATGTGATTTATTAATACAATTTATTGTTGTTTTGCTCCCATTCTAGTGTCTTTGTGGTTTCACTTGGTTCAAGTCCTCCCTGAGCTGAGGAGACCATTTCCTTCTCAGTCTCTTCCATCTCTCCATTAACTGCTTCTGAATTTCATGAAAAACGTGGATTGGGACAGGTTGTTCTCTGGCAAGGATGTGATCAGTAAGTGGGAAGCCTTCAAAGGAGAAATTTTGAGAGTGTAAAGCTTATATGTTCCTGTCAGGATTAAAGGCAAAGTGAATAGGAATAAGGAACCTTGGTTCTCAAGGGATATTGCAACTCTGATAAAGAAGAAGAGAGAGTTGTATGACATGTATAGGAAACGGAGTAAATAAGGTGCTTGAGGAGTATAAAAAGTGCAAGAAAATACTTAAGAAGGAAATCAGGAGGGCTAAAAGAAGACATGAGATTGCCTTGGCAGTCAAAATGAAGGATAATCCAAAGAGCTTTTACAGGTATATTAAGAGTAAAAGGATTGTAAGGGATAAAATTGGTCCTCTAGAAGATCAGGGTGGTCGGCTATGTGCAGAACCAAAAGAAATGGGGGAGATCCTAAGTGGGTTTTTTGCGTCTGTATTTACTAAAGAAACTGGCATGAAGTCTATGGAATTAAGGGAAACAAGTAGGGAGATCGTGGAAACTGTACAGATTGAAAAGGAGGAAGTGCTTGCTATCTTGAGGCAAATTAAAGTGGTTAAATCCCCAGAACCTGACAGGGTATTCCCTCGGACCTTGAAGGAGACTAGTGTTGAAATTGCAGGGGCCTTGGCAGATATATTTAAAATGTCGGTGTCTACGGGTGAGGTGCCGGAGGATTGGAGAATGGCTCATGTTGTTCCGTTGTTTAAAAAAGGATCGAAAAGTAATCCGGGAAATTACAGGCCGGTAAGTTTGACGTCGGTAGTGGGTAAGTTATTGGAGGGAGTACTAAAAGACAGAATCTACAAGCATTTGGATAGACAGGGACTTATTAGGGACAGTCAACATGGCTTTGTGCCTGGTAGGTCACGTTTGCCCAATCTATTGGAGTTTTTTGAGGAGGTTACCAGGAAAGTGGATGAAGGGAAGGCAGTGGACGTTGTCTACATGGACTTCAGTAAGGCCTTTGACAAGGTCCCGCATGGGAGGTTAGTTAGGAAAATTCAGTCGCTAGGTATACATGGAGAGGTGGTAAATTGGATTAGACATTGGCTCAATGGAAGAAGCCAAAGAGTAGTAGTAGAGGACTGCTTCTCCGAGTGGAGGCCTGTGACTAGTGGTGTGCCACAGGGATCAGTGCTGGGTCCATTGTTATTTGTCATCTATATCAATGATCTGGATGATAATGTGGTAAATTGGATCAGCAAATTTGCTGATGATACAAAGACTGGAGTTGTAGTGGACAGTGAGGAAGATTTTCAAAGCTTGCAGAAGGATTTGGACCAGCTGGAAAAATGGGCTGAAAAATGGCAGATGGAGTTTAATACAGACAAGTGTGAGGTATTGCACTTTGGAAGGACAAACCAACGTAGAACATACAGGGTAAATGGTAAGGCACTGAGGAGTGCAGTAGAACAGAGGGATCTGGGAATACAGATACAAAATTCCCTAAAAGTGGCGTCACAGGTAGATAGGGTCGTAAAGAGAGCTTTTGGCACATTGGCCTTTATTAATTGAAGTATTGAGTATAAGAACTGGAATGTCATGATGGGGGATTGGTGAGGCCAAATCTGGAGTATTGTGTTCAGTTTTGGTCACCAAATTACAAGAAGGATATTAATAAGGTTGAGAGAGTGCAGAAAAGGTTTACAAGGATGTTGCCAGGACCTGAGAAACTCAGTTACAGAGAAAGATTGAAGAGGTTAGGACTTTATTCCCTGGAGCGTAGAAGAATGAGGGGAGATTTGATAGAGGTATATAAAATTATGATGGGTATAGATAGAGTGAATGCAAGCAGGCTTTTTCCACTGAGGCAAGGGGAGAAAAAAAGACAGAGGACATGGGTTAACAGTGAAGGGGGAAAAGTTTAAAGGGAACATTAGGGGGGGCTTTTTCACACAGAGAGTGGTGGGAGTGTGGAATGAGCTGCCAGACGAGGTGGTAAATGCGGGTTCTTTTTTAACATTTAAGAATAAGTGGACAGATACATGAATGGGAGGTGTATGGAGGGATATGGTCTGTGTGTAGGTCAGTGGGACTAGGCAGAAAATGGTTCAGCACAGCCAAGAAGGGCCAAAAGGCCTGTTTCTGTGCTGTAGTTTTTCTATGGTTTCTATCTCTTGGACCAGTCTAATACTTCTAAGTTTAATGGTCATCCTTATTCGCTTTATACCTTGAAGAAGCAAAATGAGCCATACTTATTTTGTTAAAAGCTTTAGACAAATTCCGGCAGATGAATGAAAAGAAAAATGGAGGGTTATGCTGGCGAGAAGTACTAGATTGGGTAGCTGAACACTGTGGGCCATAGGATTTTACTGTGCTGTACCACTCTATGTTCTAAATGTCACTGCAGTTGAATTGATCACCAATCACTTCCATTTTTCCCAAATATTAAAAAAAAACCACGAGACCATAACAAAATGTTGTTTAGCCAAAGGATACAAAGGCTCCAAATATGAAGAGGGCATTGAAGATGTGGTTCTGGTAGGTGAACAGGGCAACTCCCATGTAACAGAAGATGAAGTTCTCAGCCATAAAATTCATGAATTCAAAAAGCTGCAAAATAAAAATATTAATTTTGGTTACATCTACGAAAAGGAACGACGGAGGAACACAAGAAAATAGGAACAGGACTTGATCACTGGCTCCTCAGTCCTGTCCTGTTCATTATGTTTGCAGGTGATCTACCCCGGGCCTCATCTTGTACTGTGCCAGATCCTGATAACACAAAATTCCTGATTCTTTCAAAAATGTTTTTACTTCCCCTTTAAACAGAGGTAGCTACTGTGTGCTAACTCCACAATGCCCTGAGCTACAGAATACCACATACGTAACACCTTCTGTGAAAAGAAATACCTGTGCACCTTAGTTTATGTGATTGCTGCTATACCTTATAACTCCATGTCCTTAGTGCGGGAATTTGCAACCTTGGTTAATGGTAGTGGTTCATGGCAGAATAAAAGGCTGGGAGCCTCTGCCTTTCTGAAAACATTTAACTTGTCATTCCTCCTATTGCCCCTCAGGATCATGTATTTTTAAATAAGATTATCCTTCATTCTTCGAAACTCTGAAGAACACAGGTCTGACTTTCATAGTCCTTTATGATATGGCATCTTCATCATTCCAGAAATTAGCCCAGTAATCTTCTGAATTGCCTCCTGATTCTAACACACACTCTCTAAAGTAAAAGAATCAGAACTGTACATAACACTCCAAGTGTTACCCCACCATCAACAACTTACAATTGTAATATGAGTTCCCATTTTTAAAGTACCAACTCCAAAGCCATTAAGTTTAACGTGCCATTGGCCTTGTTAATTACTCCTTGTGTGTTTCAAAGTCAAAGGAAATTTATTATCAAAATGTTTGTGTGTGTGTCACACAGATATGTATATAGACTCCGTGTGTGCGTGTGTGTGTGTATGTATGCGCGTTATCATATCCCACCTTGAAATTCATTTTCTTGCAGACATTTATAGGAAAACAAAGAAATAACATAATTTACAAAAATCTATATGTAAACAAAGACATGTGCAAAAGGAGTTAAATTGTACAAGTAAAAAAGAAATCAAATAATATTGAGAACATGAGTTGTAAAGTCCTTGAAAGTGAGTCTGGTGGATCTGTAGACTGTGGAATCAGTTCACAATTGAGGTGAGTGAAGTTATAGGGTAACTGAACCTGAACCTGGTGGTGACGGTACTTCCTGTATCTCGTGCAGAAGAACACCTAAATCTCTCTGTTCTCCACTCATTTGTAACTTACAGCATATCCATTTAGACAATTGTTTGCCTTGGGACTTGGCATACCAAAATGTAAGACTTCATGTTGTCCTGAAGTAAACTCCAATTGCAAAGTTTTTGCCTGGTCATTCAACCTATTTACGTCCCACAAGGGTTCAAATATACTCATTCTAGCATGTTTCTCCTAGCTATTTTCATAACCCCAGCAAATTAAAAAATCTTACACTCTGTTACATTAAGATAGTATTATTCATTAATTAATACAGTATCAGTGTGGGCCTAAGAATAATCCTTGGGACAGCTAACTACATTTGTTTCTCCAGTCTTAAAAAGACCAGAGTTATTTTAACTCTTTGACATCTATGTGATAAGCAGTCTTCAAACCATGTTAGCATGCTTCCCCCAATACTGTGAGACCTTGTCTTGTGCGTTAGCTGTTTATGAATGTCTTCTTGACAGTTTCCCCTCTATCAATTCTGCTTTTATATCCCAAACAACTCTAGAAAATTTGTCAAACATGATTTTCCTTTCATTAAACATTGACATAATTTGATTCTACATAGCTTTTCTAAGTGACTATTTCTTTCTTGACTGCAGGCTCCATTCTCTTCCTAACAACAGACGTTAAATTTAACTGGCTTCTTGACTTCTTCTTCTTCTCTTGAGCATTGACTTCACTTTTCCAAACACTCGGTACTCAGCCGAAACTCAACGAGTTTTGTTAAAACTTCAACGAATGGCAACACCGTTTCCGCAGCCATTTACTTAACGCCCTTGGACACAGACCTTTAGATTCCAGTGACTTGTCTACTTTTAGTTCCATTGTTCCTCTAATATTATATCTCTCATGATAGGGATTTCTATTTGAAAAGAGTCAGTCTGATAACCTTGCAGTATTAATAGTATTCTGCACTGCAAAGCAAGTGGCCTGACGAAGGGTCTCGGCCTGAAACGTCGACTGCACCTCTTCCTAGAGATGCTGCCTGGCCTGCTGCGTTCACCAGCAACTTTTATGTGTGTGGCCTTAAATAAATATTTACTTGGCTCCTGTTATTAATTCTGCAGTCACACTTTCCAGGGTTCCGTCACTTACCTTAATTACCCCCTCTCATTTTGTACACCACAGAAACTCATGCTGCTTGTTTTGATATCACTTCACAGTTTACTCCCATAATCAATTTTCTACTTTTGAATTACCTTTTATGTTCTCATATCAAAATTCAAGGTAAGTTTATTATCAAAGTACCTATATGTCACCATATTCAACCCTGAGATTCATTTTCTTGCAGGCATAATAAATCCATAATAAAATAATAACCGTAACAGAATCAGTGAAAGATCGCACCAACTTGGGTGTTCAACCAGGACAACAAACTGCAAATATAAAAAGAAAGGAATGATAATAATAAATAAACAAACAACAAATATTGAGAACATGAGATGAAAAGTTCTTGAAAGTGAGTCCATAGGTTGTGGAAATAATTCAGTGACGGGGTGAGTAAAGTTGAGAGAAGTTTTCTGTCGCAAACACGAGGAAATCTGCAGATGCTGGAATTTCAAGCAACACACATAAAAGTTGCTGGTGAACGCAGCAGGCCAGGCAGCATCTCTAGGAAGAGGTCCAGTCGACGTTTCGGGCCGAGACCCTTCGTCAGGACTAACTGAAGGAAGAGCTAGTGAGAGATTTGAAAGTGGGAGGGGGAGGGGGAGATCCAAAATGATAGGAGAAGACAGGAGGGGGAGGGATGGAGCCAAGAGTTGGACAGTAAAAGATATGAGAGGATCATGGGACAGGAGGCCCAGGGAGAAGGAAAAGGGGGAGGGGGGAAAAACCAGAGGATGGGCAAGGGGTATAGTGAGGGGGACAGAGGAAGAAAAAGGAGAGAGGGAAAAAGAATGTGTGTATATAAATAAATAACGGATGGGGTATGAGGGGAGGTGGGGCATTAGCGGAAGTTAGAGAAGTCAATGTTCATGCCATCAGGTTGGAAACTACCCAGACAGAATATAAGATGTTGTTCCTCCAACCTGAGTGTGGCTTCATCTTTACAGCAGAGGAGACCGTGGATAGACATTGTCAGAATGGGAATGGGATGTGGAATTAAAATGTGTGGCCACTGGGAGATCCTGCTTTCTCTGGCGGACAGAGCGTAGGTATTCAGCAAAGCGGTCTCCCAGTCTGCGTCGGGTCTCGCCAATATATAAAAGGCCACATCGGGAGCACCGGACGCAGTATATCACCCCAGCCGACTCACAGGTGAAGTGTCGCCTCACCTGGAAGGACTGTCTGAGGCTCTGAATGGTAGCGAGGGAGGAAGTGTAAGGGCATATGTAGCACTTGTTCAGCTTACAAGGATAAGTGCCAGGAGGGAGATCGGTGGGGAGTGATGGGGGGAACGAATGGACAAGGGAGTCGCATAGGGAGCGATCCCTGCGGAAAGCAGAGAGAGTGGGGAGGGAAAGATGTGCTTAGTGTTGGGATCCCGTTGGAGGTGGCGGAAGTTATGGAAAATTATATGTTGGACCCAGAGGCTGGTGGGGTGGTAGGTGAGAACCAGGGGAACCCTATTCCTAGTGGGGTGGCGGGAGGATGGAGTGAGAGCAGATGTGCGTGAAATGGGGGAGATGCGTTTGAGAGCAGAGTTGATGATGGAGGAAGGGAAGCCCCTTTCTTTAAAAAAGGAGGATATCTCCCTCATCCTGGAATGAAAAGCCTCATCCTGAGAGCAGATGCGGCGGAGACGGAGGAATTGTGAGAAGGGGATGGCATTTTTGCAAGAGACAGGGTGAGAAGAGGAATAGTCCAGATAGCTGTGAGAGTCAGTAGGCTTATAGTAGACATCAGTAGATAAGCTGTCTCCAGAGATTGAGACAGAAAGATCAAGAAAGGGGAGGGAGGTGTCGGAAATGGACCAGGTAAATTTGAGGGCAGGGTGAAAGTTGGAGGCAAAGTTAATGATGTCAACGAGCTCAGCATGCGTGCAGGAAGCAGCGCCAATGCAGTCATCGATGTAGCAAAGGAAAAGTGGGGGACAGATACCACAATAGGTTTGGAACATAGATTGTTCCACAAAGCCAACAAAAAGGCAGGTATAGCTGGGACCCATACGGGTGCCCACGGCTACATCTTTAGTTTGGAAGAAGTGGGAGGAGCCAAAGGAGAAATTATTAAGAGTAAGGACTAATTCCGCTAGACGGAGTTTTCTGTTCTGGCTCAAGAGCCTGATGATTGAAGGCTGCTCTTGAACCTGGTGGTGCGGGTCCTGAGGCTCTTGTACCTTCTTCCTGATGGCAGTAGCAAGAAAAGAGCATGTCCTGGGTGCTGGGGGCCCCTGATGAATGCTGCTTTCCTGCAACAACGCTTTCTGTAGATGTGCTCAGTAGTGGGAAGGTCTTTACCTGTGATGGACTGGGCCATATCCACTACTTTTTGTAAGATTTTCCATTGATGGATAATGGTGTTTCTATACCAGGCTGTGATGTAGCCAGTCAATATACCCTCTGCTGTATATCTATAGAAGTTTGTCGAAGTTTAAAAGTCATGCCAAATCTTTGCAAACTCCTAAGGAAACAGAGGTGCAGCTGTGTTTTCTTTGTAATTGTACTTGCGTGCTGGGCCAAGGTCAGGTCCTCTGAAATAATAACACCAAGGAATTTAAAATTGCTGACCCTCTCCACCTCTGATCACCTGATAAGGAATGGGTCATGGACTGGCTCTGGTTTCCTTTTCCTGAAGTCAATAATCAGCTTCTTGGTCTTGTTGATGTTGAGTCAGAGGTTTCTTCTTTCTCAATAAAAGAATCAACCATTTCCCTTCCACCATCTGGCAGAACTGGTCCTCACCCTCAACAATTTTTCCTTTGGCTCCTCACACTTTCTCCAGCCTTTAGGGATAGCCATGGGCCCCAGCCACGCTTGCCTCTTCATTAGCTACGCAGAACAGTCCACGATCCAAGCCTTCCCCGGTAATGCCCCTCAAATCTTCTTTCACTACATTGATGACTGCACGGGTACTGCTTCGTGCATCCATGCTGAGCTCAACAATTTCATCAACATTGCCGTTAACTTCCACCTTGCCCTTAGATTCACTTGGTTCATTTCTGACACCTCCCTCCCCTTTCTCGATCTCTTTGGCTCTATCTCTGGAGACAAACTGTTAACGCACACCTTTTATAAACCAACCGAATCTCACAGATATCTTGACTATACCTCTTCCCACCCCATCTTCTGTAAAAATGTTATTCTTTTTCTCAGCTCCTTCATCTCCGCCACATCTGTTTCCAGGACACGGCTTTCCCTTCCAGGACACTCTCCTTCTTAAATGAATGGGTTTCCCTTCCTCCACCATTGATGCTGCCCACACCCACATCTCCTCCATTTCCTGGACATTCATGCTCACCCTATCTTCCTGCCACCTTAACAGTGATAGAGTTCCTCTTATCCTTACCTAACAGCCTCTGCAACTTCTGCCATTTCCAAAAGGATCCTACAACTAAACATATCTTTACCTCCCCCTCTGTCTCCACTTTCCACAGGGATTGCTCCCTCCCTGATTCCTTGTCCATTTGTCATCCCCCACTAATCTCCCTTCCGGCTCTTATCCCTGCAAATGGACTAGGTGCTACATCTGCCCATTCACCTCCTCTTTCACTGCTATTGAGGGCCCCAAACAGTCCTTCTAGGTGAGGCAACACTTCACCTGCAAACCTGCTGGGGCTGCCTATTGTGTCCGATGATCCTGATGTGTCCTCCTCTACATTGGTGAGACCTGCCGTAAATTGGAGGACCACTTCATCAACCACCTCCGCTCCATCCAACAAAAGCGGTTCCTACTCCCATTCCGACATGTTCCGCCAAGATGAAGCCACACTCAGGGTGGAGGAGTAACACTTTATATTCCATCTAGATAGCCTCCAACCTGATGGCATAAATATCAATTTCTCCTTCCAGTAAAAAAATGTTCCCTCACCCTCCCCTCTTCTTCTTTTCCCTCTTTGGCCTCTTACCTCTTCTTATCCACATTTCACCTCCCTCTGGGCCCCTTCTTCTTCTCTTTCTCCCATGGTACACTCTCCTTTCCTATCAGATTCCTTCCTCTCCAGCCCTTTATCATTCCAATCCACCTGTCTTCACCTATCACCTTCTTGCTATCGCCCTTCCTCTCCCCCTCTGGCCTCTTGCCCCTTCCTTTTCAGTCTTGAAGAAGGGTCTCAGCTCCAAGTATTGACTGTTTATTCATTTCCATAGATGCTGCCTGGCCTACTGAGTTCCCCCAGCATTTTGTGTGTATTGCTTTGGATTTTTAGCATCTGTAGACTTTTGCGTGTTTTTGAGTAAGAAGTTGTTGTCGTGGCACCATTCAGCCAGATTTTCAATCTCCCTCCTATATGCTGATTCGTCACCCCCTTGATTCCACCTACGACAGTGGTGTGGTCAGCAAACTTGCACATGGCTTTGGAGTTGTTCTCAGCCATACAGTCATATGCTGATTCCTGAAATATTCTCAGTCCTCTGATCTACCACTAGGTTTTTCCAATTTTTGATTTATTTTTTTCCATTGGATCCATCTTTTTGGTTGGTATAAGTTTCTGCTTTTATGAAACAGCTGCTTAATAGATCCTGACCCCGATCTGGGCTGTACCCTCCAAATATCCGGACGTGCCTCTCGGTTTTTTTGCACTACCTTACTTTCCATTTTTCTATTTTCTATTTATGATTTATAATTTAAATTTTTAATAATTACTATCGATTTGTAATCCAGGGAGCGGGAAGGGCAGAATCAAATATCGCTGTGATGATTGTACGTTCTAGTATCTACTGTTTGGCGACAATAAAGTATAAAATATAATTGACACAACACACATCAGAGTTGCTGGTGAACGCAGCAGGCCAGGCAGCATCTGTAGGAAGAGGTGCAGTCGACGTTTCAGGCCGAGACCCTTCGTCAGGACTAACTGAAGGAAGCAATATAATTGACTATCACTGCTCATTAACTGATCTTATCTTTACCTATTTTTCCAGTTCATTCCAGACAATGCCTCCTTCATACCTTGTAACTGTCCTTATTTAAGTTAAAGACATTGGTTTTGGAAACTTCTGTCTTTTTGCACGTAGTGGAGGGATTTACTTTAATAATTGTTGGATTCTACAGACGCAGAAAGCTGTTCATTTTATGGGCCTCTCTCACTTATCTCCTTGGTTGTCATAAACTTCTACTTCCTCACTCTGGAAGTCTCCAGATTGGTCTTATTTCTTTTATTTGCATGTCTCTTTCTTGTTACATGGCAATCTCCTCCAAGTGCTCCTGACTCAGCATCACAAGTCAAAGAAGGAGGACAACAAAGGCATAGTTATTGGTCTTGTGCCATAGAGTCATTCCTCCCCAGATTTTCACTTCCACTGTCAAACTAAAAAGAATAAGACACTTGAGTATTGTATAGTGATGGCCACCATATTAATATCCATAAATTTAAACTCACCTAGAAGTTAGATGCTATTCCATTTCAATTCCTGTTCACCCATCACCCTATTCTCTATAGATATAACTCAAGTGAAGTCTTGATTTTAAGATTTTCTCCCTCATTTCCAAATCCCTCCTTGGCTGATACCCTCTATTTTTGCTGCCTCCTTCAGACTTAAAACACTTGCAGGAAATCTGTGATCTCATCATTCACTCCTTAAGTTACTGTTTTCAATAACTCTGTCACTGTGTCTTTAGCTGCCAAAACCCCAAGCTCCAGATTTCCTTCCCTAAATCTTTATTTGCTCCTTTCAGCTAATCATCTGCTGTCACGTCTCCTTACATAGGTCAGTATAAGATGTTGTTTTGTTAACACTTCAGTCTCAGTTATTGGACAAAGCTGTCAGCTAGCAGAAGAAAATGTTTTACAGGATGAAGCCAGTGGAAGTGAGATATTGGAAGCTCTGAGGGAGTCATCAGGCAATGCCACAACAGAGATGGAGATAAGTGAAAAAGGAGAAAAATTGGGGACTATAACATCACCATTTCAGAGCATGTTGGCAGTGGAATATGTGACAATACTTGTGGGCTGCCTGCAGCACACCCTTGGGTCTGTTGGCTGTTAATGACAATAGACAATAGGTGCAGAAGTAGACCATTCGGCCCTTCAAGGCTGCACCGCCATTCTGAGATCATGGCTGATCATCTACTATCAATACCCGGTTCCTGCCTTGTCCCCATAACCCTTGATTCCCCTATCCATAAGATACCTATCTAGCCCCTTCTTGAAAGCATCCAGAGAATTGGCCTCCACTGCCTTCTGAGGCAGCGCGTTCTACACCTCCACTACTCTCTGGGAGAAGAAGTTCCTCCTCAACTCTGTCCTAAATGACCTACCCCTTATTCTTAAACCATGCTCTCTGGTACTGGACTCTCCCAGCATCTGGAACATATTTCCTGCCTCTATCTTGTCCAATCCCTTAATAATCTTATATGTCTCAATCAGATCCCCCCCTCAATCTCCTTAATTCCAACGTGTACAAGCCCAGTCTCTTTAACCTCTCTGCGTAAGACAGTCCAGACATCCCAGGAATTAACCTAGTGAACCTACGCTGCACCTCCTCCACAGCCAGGATGTCCTTCCTTAACCCTGGAGACCAAAACTGCACACAATACTCCAGGTGTGGTCTCACTAGGGCCCTGTACAAATGCAAAAGGATTTCCTTGCTTTTGTACTCAATTCCCTTTGTAATAAAGGCCAACATTCCATTAGCCTTCTTCACTGCCTGCTGCACTTGCTCATTCACCTTCAGAGACTGACGAACAAGTACTCCTAGATCTCTTTGTATTTCTCCTTTACCTAACTCCACACCGTTCAGATAATAATCTGCCTTCCTGTTCTTGCTCCCAAAATGAATAACCTCACATTTATTCACATTAAACGCCATCTGCCAAGTTTCTGCCCACTCACCCAGCCTATCCAAGTCACCTTGAATTCTCCTAACATCCTCATCACATGTCACACTGCCACCCAGCTTAGTATCATCAGCAAACTTGCTGATGTTATTCACAATGCCGTCCTCTAAATCATTGACGTAAATCGTAAACAGCTGTGGTCCCAATACCGAGCCCTGTGGCACCCCACTAGTCACCACCTGCCATTTCGAGAAACACTCATTCACTGCTACCCTTTGCTTTCTATCTGCCAACCAGTTTTCTATCCATGTCAATATCCTCCCCCCAATGCCATGAGCTCTGATTTTACCCACCAATCTCCTATGTGGTACCTTATCAAATGCCTTCTGAAAGTCAAGGTACACCACATCCACTGGATCTTCCTCGTTACATCCTCGAAAAACTCCAATAGATCAGTCAAGCATGATTTGCCCTTGGTAAATCCATGCTGGCTCGGCCCAATCCTATCACTGCTATCAAGATATGCCGCTATTTCATCTTTAATAATGGACTCTAGCATCTTCCCCACTACTGATGTTAGGCTAACAGGGCGATAGTTCCCTGTTTTCTCCCTCCCTCCTTTCTTAAAAAGTGGGATAACATTAGCCATTCGCCAATCCTCAGGAACTGATCCTGAATCTAAGGAACATTGGAAAATGCTCACCAATTTCCAGAGCCACCTCCTTTAGTACCCTAGGATGGAGACCATCTGGACCTGGGGATTTGTTAGCCTTCAGTCCCATCAGTCTACTAATCATCGTTTCCTTCCTAATGTCAATCTGTTTCAGTTCCTCTGTTACCCTATGTCCTTGGCCCATCCATACATCTGGGAGATTGCTTGCATCTTCCCTAGTGAAGACAGATCCAAAGTACTTATTAAATTCGTCTGCCATTTCTCTGTTTCCCATAACAATTTCTCCCAATTCATTCTTCAAGGGCCCAACATTGTTCTTAACTATCTTCCTTCTCTTCACATACCTAAAAAAACTTTTGCTATCCTCCTTTATATTCCTAGCTAGCTTGCATTCATACCTCATTTTTTCTCCCCGTATAACCTTTTTAGTTTAGTTCGGTTGCTCCTTAAAAATTTCCCAATCATCTGTCTTCCCACTCACCTTAGCTCTGTTATACTTCTTTTTTAATGCTATGCTATCTCTGACTTCCTTTGTCAACCACTGTTGCCACTTTCCCCCCTTTGAATCCTTCCTTCTCCGGGGGATGAACTAATTTTGCACCTTGTGCATTATTCCCAAGAATACCTGCCATTGCTGTTCCACTGCCTTTTCTGCTAGGATATCTGACCAGTCAACTTTGGCCAGCTCCTCCCTCATGGCTCCATAGTCTCCTTTGTTCAACAGCAATACTGACACTTCTGATCTGCCCTTATCCCTCTCAACTTGCAGATAAAAACTTATCATATTATGGTCACTACCTCCTAATGGCTCCTTTACTTCAAGATCACTTATCAAATCCTGTTCATTGCACAACACTAAATCCAGAATAGCCTTATCCCTGGTCGGCTCTCATACAAGCTGCTCCAAAAATGCATCCCGTAGGCACTCTACAAACTCCCTATCCTGGGGTCCAGTACCAACCTGATTTTCCCAGTTCACCTGCATGTTGAAATCCCCCATAACTACTGCGACATTTCCTTTGCCACATGCCATTGTTAACTCCCTATTCAACCTGCACCCAATATCCATGCTACTGTTTGGGTGCCTGTAGATAAACCTATTAGGGTCTTTTTGCCCTTACTGTTCCTCAGTTCTATCCACACTGACTCTACTTCTCCTGATCCTATGTCCCCCCCTTGCAAGGGACTGAATCTCATTCCTCACCAACAGGGCCACCCCACCCCCTCTGCCCACCTTTCTGTCCCTTCGATAGCACGTATACCCTTGTACATTCAATTCCCAGGTCTGATCCCCCTGCAGCCATGTCTCTGTTACCCCAACAACATCATAGTTACCCGTTCGCACCTGAGCTTCAAGCTCATCCGCCTTATTTCTGATACTTCGCGCATTCACATATAGAATTTTTAATCCATTTCCCCTCTCTCTGTTTAAATCGCTACCAATTGTGCATAACCCAGCTCCCCGAACTCTCACCGGGCTATATGCAAATGCAAATGACCACCTCACTGTATGTTTTGATACACACGTGATAAATAAACTTGAATCTTGAATCATAACAGGCTCTCAGGTTAGCTAGACTGAGACTCCGACTCACAATCTTTTCTGCCCCAAGTTGCTTCAGGTAAACACTGATGAGAAGGAAAACATTAACAGCGAAACCTACAGGGGATATTTGAGCAATGTTCAGGTCCATTCACAACTCTTTCGCAAATGAAGCCCATCCATACCCGTGAATACTAAGTTCCAGAGAACATTCAGGTTTGTGTCGAGATGTGCTAAGAAAATGTTGTGCCATTGAAGTGATAAACAACATCCATTTTCAAAAGGAGCAAATTTAATCAGCCAGCTTAACATTCAATGTCGTTACCATACTGAGTCCTCCAACTTCAACATCCATTGGGCGCCCATGCATTAGATCCTCAGCTGGATCAGCCACATAAACTCTGTGGCTACAAACATAACTTGGGGGCTGATTAATCCACTGCAGGTAACTTGACTTCTGTCATCTCAAAGCTTTTCTATCATCTACAACCTCAAAATCAGGCAAATTGCTGACAATACTCCACTTTTGCCTTAAGGATCGCAGTTACAACAAACCCAGAGCAATCCATCTCATCTAGGACAAGTCACAACTGGCACCACAGCTACCACCTTAAGCACTAATTTTCTCTACTGCAGCACAGTAGCTGCAATGTGTAACACCTGCAAAATTGCATCACTCCAAGATCACCTCCCAAACCTGGAATCTCTTCCACAGAGAAGGATAAAGATTGGGGTAGATGGGACTACCTTACTCACATCTTCTCCTCTTACCTGTGCACCAACTTGATTCAACTCTTTATTTATTTCCATAGATGATGCCTGAACTGAAAAGTTTCTCCAGCATTTTGTGTGTGTTGCTTCAGAAAAATATTGCTGTTACTTCCTTGTAGTTGGGTCTAAATTTTGGAACTCCCTTCGCTAGGGGGAGTTCCCCCTCCCTGTGGGGTTCCTTCACTCCAAGGTCTGCAATAGTTCAAGAAGGAGGATCACAACTACCTTCTCAAGGCAAATCGAGGGAGGCTAGCCAGATCCTAAAACAATGAATGAGGTTCAGACGAAGCAAGCTCATGGGGCATCCCAGGAGCAGCAGTGAGCTCCGAAAGAACAATATTGGCATTAGATCTACACAATTACTAACATACATCTTTGCTGCTGTACATACATCTGGTGTGTTTATAGCGAGCATTTGCCAATATCCTAGAATGCAGCAAGACTCCCATTGCACCACCTACTGAGCCCAAACAATTGGCACAACCAATCCAATTTACAGTGGACTTCATGTACTGAGTTTAAAGGGTTCTAACAGGCAAACACATGGTTTTACCAAACAAATGGCAAGCGTCAGGGGCTGTGAGATTGGAGAGCAGAGAGATGTTGAGGTCTGAAGATGCATAGTTTAGTGAAATGGAAGGCTCAGAGTTTGGCCATCTTGTGGTGGAACCACATTTCAAAAAAGCCAAATAGTTATAAAGGTAATGAGCTGGTTCTTCTGTTGACAGCAGTGAGATAGATCAACTGGTTGAGAGATGTCGCAACAACAACCTTGCACTCAACATCAGCCAGACCAAGGAATTGATTGTGGACCTCAGGAAGTGGAAGTCGAGGGAATACATGCCTGTTCTCATCAAGGGATCAGCAGTGGATATGGAGAGCAGTTTCAAGTTC
Source organism: Mobula birostris (assembly GCF_030028105.1). Taxonomy (NCBI): domain Eukaryota; kingdom Metazoa; phylum Chordata; class Chondrichthyes; order Myliobatiformes; family Myliobatidae; genus Mobula; species Mobula birostris. The sequence goes on along the minus strand of NC_092373.1, from coordinate 25,730,671 downwards.
CTGGGTGCCAACTGTCCTGGGCCCAAAATATTGATGCAATTACAAAGAAGCACGACAGCAGCTATATTTGATTGGGTGTTTAGGGTATGCTACCAAAGACTCTAAGGCTGTTCCCAGTCGCCAGTGGTGTCAAACAGGGCTGTGTGCTCGTGCCCACGCTGTCCAGCATGATGTTTTGTGCCATGCTGAATGATGCCTTCCAGGACAGTGATGCTGGAATCAGCCTCAAGTACAGAGAGGATGGGAAGCTCTTCAACCTGGGGAGACTTCAAGCTATTACCAAAGTGAAGGAGACTGTTCTGAGAGACTTCCTCTTTGCCGATGACTGCGCCCTGTATACTGGCTCGGAGCCAGAGGTGCACATCAATATGGACAAATTCTCCAGGGCTTGTGACAACTTTGGACTCACCATCAACATCAAAAAGACCGAAGTCATGCACCAGCCAGCTCCTCATGCACTGTACACAGAACTGAAAATCACAATCAAAGGACGGAAACTACAGGCAGTGGATCAGTTTACTTACCTTGGCAGCACCGTCTCCCGAGCCGTGACTATTGATACAGAAGTTAACTGCAGAATAGCAAACGCAAGTTCTGCTTTTGGTAGACTGAGCTCCACTGTATGGGAACATCGAGGAATCAGTCCAGCAACAAAACTGAAGGTCTACAGAGCTGTGGTAATCATTACCCTCCTGTATGCCTGTGAAGCGTGGACTGTGTATCGAAGGCATGCAAGGCAGCTCAAACATTTCCACATGACCTGTCTTCGCAGAATATGAGGCATCAGATGGCAAGACAAAGTACCAGACACTGAAGCTCTCTCTAGAGCAAGTCTACCATCAGTCCACACACTGCTGATGACAGCACAGACCCGGTGGGCAGGTCATGTCATCCGCATGCCAGATGAGCTCATACCCAAGCAGCTCCTTTTTGGGGAACTCTCTGCTGGAAGATGCTCACATGGAAGGCAGAAGAAATGTTACAAAGACTGAAGTCGTTTGACATAGACACGACCTCCTGGGAAACGCTGGCACAAAACCGCCCTACCTGGCGCGGCCTCATCCACAAGGGCTGTCAAGCTTACGAAGCAAGGCGCATTGCTGAAGCACAACATAAGCGCGAGCTGCGCAAGTCCAGAGCCACCAGCGCAGCAACTGCAGTGCCTACACATGTCTGCCCAACATGTGCCAGGACATTCCGTGCCCAAATTGGCCTGCCTGATCAGTCATCTTCGGACACACCGCATCCAGTCTCAAAGTGACTAATGGTGTCGAGGTCTTCATCGACGACGATGGACGAACCAAACCAAAGACATTCGCAAATTTCTATAGATGTACCATCAAGTGCATTCTAACTGGTTGCATCACTGTTTGGTATTGAGGATCCACTTCACAGGATTGGAAAAAGCTGCAGAAAGTTGCAAACTCAACCAGCTCCATGACATGTACTAGCCTCCTTAGCACCGAGGACATCTTCAAAAGGCAATACCTCAAAAAGGCTCAAGGTTTAAAGAACATTTATAATCAATGTAGTATACAACCCTGAAATTCATCTTCTCCAAAGACAAACACAAAACAAAGAACCAAGGAACTAACCCATTCAAAGAAAAACATCAAACATCAAACCCCTCTGGCCATACAGTGTGAAAATAAAACATTGCGCAAATGGCAACAAAAGAAACAAGCAAACACATAGAATATAAAACACAAAAAGCATATTTCAGTATAGTTCAGCACAGCATTCATTATCCGCAGGCCACCCTATTTCAAAAATCGCCCAAAAAGTAGTAAAAAAAAGGATCAGAACCAGAACTAGAAATAGAACACATCATAAATACTGACTTAGACTCCAAGTTTACAATCCGCGTCAATTAAACCTTGCTCCAGCCCCATCCACTGACATCATCGAGGGGGAGAGAGGTCACTCAATCGCAATCTAGTGTTAAAGGTGCACATCACCCAAGACATGCCCTCTTTTCTACCATCAAGGAAGATGTACAGGAACCTAAATGTAGACTCACCATTTTAGGAACAGCTTCTTCCCCTCTGCCATCAGATTTCTAAATGGACAATGAATCCATGTACACTACCTCACTATTTTTTCTCCCTTTGCTTTCTTTTTGCACAACTAATTTAAATTTATTTTATATACATATTTTCTTATTGTAATTTAGCTTTAGTTTTTTTATTACGTGTGGCACTGTACTGCTGCCACAAAACAACAGACTTCATGATATATGCCGGTGATATTAAACCTGATTCTGACTCTGTGACTAATGTTCTCAGTATTTATTTGTTTATTTATTAATTTTTTTCCCTTGCATTTGCAGTTTATCTTCTTTTGCACATTGGTTGCTTGTTAGTCTTTGTTTGGTCTAGTTTTTCATTGATTCTATTTTTTTTGTGTTCTACTGTGAGTGCCTACAAGAAAATTAGTCTCAGGATAGTATACTGTGACGTACACATACTTTGAACTTTAATCTTTAAGCTATCCCTGCAGAAAACAGAAGGGGACAGATGGAGAGGGAAAGAATTGTCTGCTAATGACATGATCCCATTGAAGATGGCAGAAATGGGAAAAGATACAGCAGACATCCCACCTCCCCCGGAAGTTCCGTGAGTCTCCCGCATATTAATAGTGGCTCCCTGAAGCCCGCAAATTATATACAATATCACAGAAATCAATTTTTTTGACAGTGAGCGAGTGAGAGAGAGAAAGCAAGCGAGAGCGTGAGAGAGCGAGTGCGAGAGCAACCACGAGAGAGAGAGCGAGTGAGAGCGTGCCATGGGAGAGTGTTCCAAAAAAAGAAAATATAAAACGTACGTCACTCCAGACTACCCTAAAATGTACCCCTGCCTAATAGGGGTCAAAAATAATGATAGTGTTGCTCGCTGCACTGTTTGCAACAGTGACTTTTCTATTGCCCATGGTGGGTTAAGACTGTAAAAGACGTGTTGAGGTGAGTTTAACAGGTGCCATTCATTCATTAGCATAGCTAACATTATTTAAACTAGCTGGCTAGCTGCTAAGGAGCTACTCTATTGCAAACATCCCACCTCTCCCAGAAGTTCCGGGAGTCTCCCGCAAATTGATGGTGCTACCTCCCTGAAATGAGTTTTTGCAGGGTGGGATGTCTGATACAGAGGCTGGTGTGTGAAAGGTGAGGAGATGGTGAGAGCAAACATGTGGGAAATGAAGATGTGTCCAAAGGCTCCCTCAGCTGGGAGGTGTGGTCAGTCAGTTTATAGCAGATACCCGTGGGGCTGGTTTGTCCCTTGAGATGGAGACAGATTCAGAATAGAAAGTTAAGTACCAGATGGTGGTCCTTCTGTTGATGAACACGGTCCTTCAACAGTGATGTTTTATCCATTGCGACCCCAGGATCTGTTGAGAGGCTGGCTCCAAAGAGTAGTGCAGCCATTTGTGGCTGGTTCTGCCTTCATAATGTCTTTGAGTGCTGGTTAAGCCTTGTAACATTTAAGTTAACTGAATTAAATAGAATACAAAGCTCCATTTACTGTGGAAAGACTGTTTCTCCCATTGACTTCAATAGGGCCACCGTACTTGTACTCAGTAGCACATTTTCAAATCTGACAGTCTGAGGAAATCTGAGGAAGTTTTCCTCGGTCTTTCATTGATTCTACTATGGTTATTATTCTATAAAGTATTTACTGAGCATGTCTGCAAGAAAATGAATCTCAGGGTTGTATATGGTGACATATAAGTACTTTGATAATAAATTTACTTTGAATTTTTCCATTGGACTTAAGGTGTCTGCTGGTTCAGTAATGCAAGCATTCTACAACCAGTACTGAACGGGAGCTGAAAACTGCTTGTGCATTCTAACTCAAATACGAGGAAATCTGCAGATGCTGGTATTTCAAGCAACACACATCAAAGTTGCTGGTGAACACAGCAGGCCAGGCAGCATCTATAGGAAGAGGTACAGTCGACGTTTCGGGCCGAGAACCTTCGTCAGGACTAACTGAAAGAAGAGCTAGTAAGAGATTTGAAAGTTGGAGGGGGAGGGGGAGATCCGAAATGATAGGAGAAGACAGGAGGGGGAGGGATGGAGCCAAGAGCTGGGCAGTTGATTGGCAAAAGGGATACGAGAGGATCATGGGACAGGAGGCCTAGGGAGAAAGAAAAGGGGGAGGGGGGAAGCCCAGAGGATGGGCAAGGGGTATAGTGAGAGGGACAGAGGGAGAAAAAGGAGAGAGAGAGAAAGAATGTGTGTATAGAGATAAATAACGGATGGGGTATGAGGGGGAGGTGGGGCATTAGCAGAAGTTTGAGAGGTCAATGGTCATGCCATCAGGTTGGAGGCTACCCAGACGGAATATAAGGAATTGTTCCTCCAACCTGAGTGTGGCTTCATCTTGACAGTAGAGAAGACCGTGGATAGATATATCAGAATGGAAATAGGACGTGGAATTAAAATGTGTGGCCACTGGGAGATCCTGCTTACACTTCCTCCCTCACCACCATTCAGGGCCCCAGACAGTCCTTCCAGGTGAGGCAACACTTCACCTGTGAGTCGGCTGGGGTGATATACTGTGTCCGGTGCTCCTGATGTGGCCTTCTATATATTGGCGAGACCCGACGCAGACTGCGAGATTGTTTCGCTGAACACCTACGTTCTGTCCGCCAGAGAAAGCAGGATCTCCCAGTGGCCACACATTTTAATTCCATGTCCCATTCCCATTCTGATATGTCTATCCACGGCCTCCTCTACTGTCAAGATGAAGCCACACTCAGGTTGGAGGAACAACACCTTATATTCCGTCTGGGTAGCCTCCAACCTGATGGCATGAACATTGACTTCTCAAACTTCCGCTAATGCTCCACCTCCCCCTCGTACCCCATCCGTTATTTATCTATATACACACATTCTTTTTCTCTCTCTCCTTTTTCTCCCTCTGTCCCTCTCACTATACTCCTTGCCCATCCTCTGGGCCTTCCCCCCCCACCTTTCTTTCTCCCTAGGCCTCCCGTTCCATGATCCTCTCATATCCCTTTTGCCAATCAACTGTCCAGCTCTTGGCTCCATCCCTCCCCCTCCTGTCTTCTCCTATCATTTTGGATCTCCCCCTCCCCCTCCCACCTTCAAATCTCTTACTAACTCTTCCTTCAGTTAGTCCTGACGAAGGGTCTCTCGGCCCGAAACGTCGACTGTACCTCTTCCTAGAGATGCTGCCTGTCCTGCTGCGTTCACCAGCAACTTTTATGTGTGTTGCTTGTGCATTCTAACTGATTGTATCATGGCTTTGTACAGAAACTCGAATGCACTGGAATGGAGACTGGTGGAATTGCCTGTTACAGCTCTCCACACCATCAATGGCATCTACAAAAGGTACAGTCTCAGGAATGTGACATCCATATTCAGAGATGGCCACTAGAATCGGAATCAAGTTTAATATCACCAGTATTTGTCACGAAATTTGTTGATCATCTGGGCCATGATCTCTTCTTGATGCTGCCATCAAGCAGGAGGCAAAGGAGCCTGGAGACCAACACCTCAAGGGTCAGTAATGTGCTCCTTCCCCACTGCCATCAGGTTCTTGTACAGACCTGAAAAAAGTAACACTACCTCAGATTATATTTCCTTCTCTTTCTCTCAATTTGCACAAATGCTACTGTATATTGATTTTGTTGTGCATGTATAATTTATGCTAATTTAAGTTTATGCTAAGTTATGTTTGTTATGTCTGTAACGTACTGTGCTGCTGTGAAAAGCTAATTTTCATGGCATTTATACCCTGTGTACATATGCAAATAAAGATGAACATGAAATTGTGACTGGGTTCTTCACAGTGCTGTTTAAAAACCAGCAGACTCAGGAAGATTTTAAGTGAGAGATCTAGATCTCTAATTTAAAAAAGGTGAGACTTGATAAACAGGCTATTACAGATTAGTTAGATTAGTTAGTCTAATACTGCCAGAAAATTAATGAAGTCTGTAATTTAAGGATAAATTAATCAAGTACCTTGAACATTTCTGCTGAATAGAGAGTTAAAGGTGATTTAGAAACCATTGATCATGCCTGACTGACTTTCCTGAATTTTCTGAAGAGATGACAAAAGGAGCACAGAGAGAAATGGTCTTACAGATGTTATTTTTATGAACTGCCAAAGTACATTTGCTACTGTCCCTCTTTAAAGACCGTAAGCAGAAGCTAAAACCCATAAAGCTGAAGGCATTTTATTATGAACACAAAATATTCTGGAAAACTTCGGCAACACACCCAAAATGTTGCAAGAACTTGGCACATCAGGCATCATTGATGAAGGGGAATAAACAATCAATGTTTCGGGCTAAGAGTCTTCATCAGGACTGGAATGAAGGGAAGAAACCAGAATAGGTGGTGTGTGGGGGTTGGGGGGTGCTGGGGAAGAAGTACAAGTTAGCAGGTGATAGGTGAGACCAGGTGGGGGGAAGGTAGCTGGGTGAGAGTGCAGAGATGAAATAAGAAACTGGGAAGGGATAGGTGGTTGAGGTAGAAGGCAGAATCTAATAAGAGAGTTCAGTGGACCATGAGAGGGTGACAAAAATGTGTCATGTGTGATGCCAAGCAGAGCTACCGGACGAATGATGCTAATGAGAGAGATAACGGAAGACAATGGAGAAACATTCAAAATGCTAATAAGAGAGAAGAGAGAGATTAACAAGAAAGAAACACAATTCAGATATTGACAGACCGGTTGCTTTGAACCTGAACTGTTTGAAGTTTGATGGACAGATGATACCCCAGCAGGGGGATAAAAAGAGCAGGTTTGCTAAGGCAGGACATGCCACGAGACCCTGGAAAGAGCAGTGTACCCGCACAAGTTGGTGGGAGTTTGGAGGACCAGTTTGTGGGAACCGATCAGAGGCTCACAGGGTGTAAAGATACCATCGGTGGGAAGTTGGGGTGTCTGTCCGTCCTTGCCTGGGTACCGGGTTCACCACGGAAGAACAATCGTATCCGGAACGGAGGGGTCACAGTCGGTGACCACAGCGGGATTAGAAGACATCAAAAGGTCTGCCCGAAACCAACTGCATCTCTCACTCTCTCTCTCTCTCTCTCTCCAATGGTACAACAACAGCGATTACTTCGAACTGCACTAAACTGAACTGAACTCTGCTTCAGTTAAGACTGATCATTTTACCCCTAGACTGCAATAGAGCTTGGTTGATTCCTATTACCCTAGTTCTGAGTATATGTGTGTATTATCATTGCTAACCTGTCACATTATATCCTTACGATTAGTGTACTGTATTACTTATTTCTTTAATAAAACTTTATTAGTTCCTAGTAATCACAGACTCCAATGCGTGTTCCATTTCTGCTGGTTTGGCAAACCAGTTACGGGGTATGTAACAAATGGAAAATGTAAAAAAAAAGCATTACTATTAGTTTGGAGGATTTCCAGGAAAAATATGGGATGGTGTCTTCCAATTTATTAAGCTGGTTAGGACACTAGGACACTTATGAATATGTGGGTACGCACAGCTCCAATGCCATATTCAGCTTAGCAGATGACACCACTGTCAGAGGCTGAATCAAAGGTGGTGATGAATCAGCATTTACGAGAGAGATTGAAAATATAGATGAGTGATGCCATAACAACCATCTCCTACTCAACGCCAGCAACACCAAGGAGCTGATTATTGACTTCAGGAGAAGGAAGCGAGAGGTTCATGAGCCAAATCTCATCAGAGGATCATGATTGGAGATGCTGAACAACTTTAAATTCCTCAATGGTATTATTTTGGAGGATCTGTCCTGGGCCCAGCATGCAAGTGCAATTATGAAGAAAGCACGGTAGTGCCTCTACTTCCTTAGGAGTTTGTGAAGATTCAGCATGACATCTAAAACTTCGACAAACTTCTATAGATGTGTCATGGGGAATACTCATATATTGACTGGCTGCATCACAGCCTGGTAAGGGTACACCAATGCCTTTGAATGGAAAATCCAAGTAAAAATAGTGGATATGGCCCAGTCCATCATCGGCAAAGCGCTCCCCACCATCTAGGACACCTATACAAAACGCTGTTGCAGGAAAGCAGCATCCATCATCAGGGATTCCCACCGCCCAGGTCATTCTTGCTGTTGCCATCAGAACGTGGTACAGGAGCCTTAAGACTCACTCCACCAGGTTCAGGAACAGCTACTCCCCTCAACCATCACACCTTTGAAACATTGGGAATAGCTTCACTCAACTTCACCTGCCCCATCATTGAAAAGTTCCCATAACCTATAAACTCACTTTCAAGGAGTCTTCATCTCATGTTCTCAATATTTATTGAATATTATTTTTAATTTTGTGTTTGCACAGTTTCTTGTCTTTTGCACATCGGTTGTGTGCCCATCCTGCCGGGTGTAGTCTTTCATTGACTCTATTATGTTTCTTGGATTTACTGCGTATGCCCACAAGTAAACAAATCTCAGGGTTGTATATGGTGACCTATATGTACTTTGATAATAAATTTGATTTTAAGTTTGAACTTTAAATTTGCAATTAGAATGCAACTTCTGAAATTATATACAGTTAAGGCCACGGAATCCTACTTTGAAGACAGAATGGGCACCATGTCACTCCCTTGAGCCCCAGCTGAAACTAAGGCAGATCCCACATGTATTGCTATTTCAGCACACATTTCAGTGTCTTGATACAATTTCTAGGTCTTTGTTTAAAAATAAGAATTAAAAGCTGCAACCTGGAGTAGCTCATTTACATTGTATGTTACCTCAGTAACATTTTAGCCACTAATCTTTACGTTGTAGTACCTTATTTTGATAGATAATTCCACAATCCACAAATTATTTGGAGGAACATTCTGAGAGCTTATGTTATTGCCAAAAACCTACTTTACTTCATTTGGAGTTTTGATATGTCACCAAAGATTCTATAGCAAATTCCTACAGATGTACTATTCTGGCTGGTTGTATCACAGTCTGGTACAAAGGTCCCAATACCCAGGATTGAATAAAGTTGCAGAGGGATGGTGACTCAGTGAGATCCATCACAGGCACCACTGTCCCACCATTAAGGACATCTTCAAAAGGCAGTACCTCAAGAAGGTGGCATCCATCATAAAGGACCCTCATCATCCAGGACATGCCCTCTTCTCATTACAACTATCAGTGAAGAGATACAGGAGTCTGAAGATGCACATTCAACGTTTTAGGAACAGGTTCTTCCCCTCCGCATCAGATTACCACACTATGTTGCTCTCTTGCCGCACAATTTGTTTACTTTTCATATATTTCTTATTGTAATGTATAGTAATTTTTTAAACATATGTCACTGTACTGCTGCCGCAAAACAACAAATTGCACGGCATATGTCGGAGATAATAATCCTAATTCTGATTAATACTTGCAAATTCAATTCTCAGCCTTGATAACCAAAGTGAAAATCATTTTAAAGAGTTCCACTGAGCACTAGGGTTGCCAACTTTCTCACTCCCAAATAAGGGACAAAAGTAGCAGTCAAATATGGGACACCTGTGTTTACCCTGAGAAAGGCTACCATGACCGCCTTGCGCGGGCACCTGTGTGCACATGCGTGTACGTGCCTATTTTTTTTCTCCAAATTGGTTTTGGCGATTCTGTTCAGTGAAACTACACTGTACACACATTATTTCTACTTAATATAGGCTGTGTATTTATCATATCATTCCTGCTTTTACTATATGTTAGTGTTATTTGAGGTTTTATGTGTTATTTGGTATGATTTGGTAGGTTATTTTTTGGGTCTGGGAACGCTCAAAAATTTTTCCCATATAAATTACTGGTAATTGCTTCTTCGCTTTACGCCATTTCGGCACGAAAGCTTTCATAGGAACGCTGTACCTTAGCGGGAAAATACGGGACAAGGGTGGTCCCGTATGGGACAAACCAATATACGGGATGTCCCGGCTAATACGGGACAGTTGGCAACCCTACTGAGCACCCACCATGTATTTGCAAGAAAGATACATTGCATCATGAAGGCAATGTTACAATGGTAAATGTTTTAGCATCTCCATAAAAGAGACACTGAGAAGCAATGTCAAGCACTTTGGTAGTAAAAATTAATGTGCGGACTATTTTCTCATAGGGGATAAAATCCAGGAATCTGAGATGCAGAGGGACTTGGGAGTCCTTGTGCAGAACACCCTGAAGGATAACTTGCAGGATGAGTCGGTGGTGAGGAAGGCAAATGCCATGTTAGCATTCATTTCAAGAGGTCTAGAATACAACAACAAGGAGGTGATGCTGAGGCTTTATAAGGCACTGGTGAGGCTTCACCTTGAGTATTGTGAACAATTTTGGGCCTCTCATCTTCAAAAAGATGTGCTGGCATTGGAGAAGGTTCAGAGGAGGTTCACAAGGATGATTCCAGGAATAAAATGGTTATCATATGAGGAATGTCTGATGGCTGTGGGTCTGTACTCACTGGAATTCAGAAGGATGAGGGGGGATCTCATTGAAACCTTTCAAATGTTGAAAGGCCGAGACAGAGTAGATGTGGAAAGGATATTTCCCATGGTGGGACAGTCTAGGACAAGAAGGCACAGCCTCAGGATAAAGGGGTGCCCTTTCAAAGGCGAGACGCAGAGAATTTTTTTTAGCCAAAGGGTGGTGAATTTGTGGAATTTGTTGCCACATGCAGCTGTGGAGGCCAGGTCGCTGGGCGTATTAAAGGCAGAGATTGATAGGTTCTTGATTAGACATGGCACCAAAGGTTACAGGGAGAAGGCTGAGAACTGGGGTTGAGGAGGAGAATAAAAAAGGATCAGCCATGATTGAATGGCGGAGCAGACTCGATGGGGCAGGTGGCCTAATTCTGCTCCTATGTCTTATGGTCTTATGCTTCAGAACATTTGATAATTATTGAGATCAAACTTATCAAATATGTGGTCCAAGTATGGTATATGGTCAATCACATCTTCATTGTAGATTCCTGCATTTTCCCTACAACTGACATTTTACTTGAATATCAATCATTTCCTAAAGTTGCCTTCCTCCTTTTTTAAACTTGCATTTTCTACCCTCCAAACTACAAGCACTTATTCAGAAGAAAAAACAAGAAATCCATGCACCATAAGCTCTACAGTCACCTCTCTCAGATCCTTGGGATTTATCATCTTTCAGTCTCAGCAACTTCTCCAGTGTATTTTGTTAGTGATGTTTATTTCCTCCTCACTTTCTCCGGATCCTTGGTTCTCTGGTATTTCTGAGAGAATTTATTTTGGGTCTCTTTCCATAAAAACAAAATCAAAATACTTGCTTAATATCTTTGCCATTCCCTTTTTACCCATTATAAATTCTTTTGTTTATGTCTGTAAGATCCCCTCATTTATTCTCATTCTCTTTTCCTTTTCACATACCTATAGAAACTCTTGTAGTCTTTTATGTGATTGTCAGTTCACTGTCATATTCCATCTTCCCTTCCTTTATCAGTTTCTTGGTGTTCCTTTGGTGAGTTCTAAAATGCTCCCAATCCTCAGGCTTACTGCTTTTCCTTACAACCTTATAAGCTCAATACCTAGATACAACCACAAGGAAGGAATGCAATGTTTTACTTCCTCAGAAGGTTAAGAATATTCAGCAGGTCACTGAACTTTAGTCCATAAGATACAGGAGCAGAAGTAGGCCATTCCCCCATTGAGTCTGCTCTGAAATGTGCTGTTGAAATTGGCCTGACAGGTTCCATCATGATCTGGTATGGCAAACTGAATGTGCATAAGAGCTGTAAAGAGTAGTGGACACAGTAATGGAATCACAGGCATTTCCCTCTCCACCGACAACAGTGTCTACAAGAGGCACCGCCTTAAGAAGGCAAAATCTGTCATCAAAGATACTCATTATCTAGGTCATGTGCAGCTACCATCAGACAGGAGGTACAGAAGCCTGAAGTCCCACATCACCAGGTTCAAGAACAGCTACATCCCTTCAACCATTTGGTTCTTGAACTGGTCTGCACAACGCCAATCACAACTTCAGTATAGCAGTACTCTGAGCACTTTGCACTGCAAGGAACTTTTCTCTTCTTATCAAATCAGATCAAGTTTGGTTGTCATTCAAACCAAACATGGATACAGCTGAATGAGACAATGTTTCTCTGGGGTCAAGGTGCAAAAACATACACGCGCATTCAAAATAACAAGGAAAAAAAGAACATAGCCATGTACGAAAACACACTTTCAGACCAAGCTCCTGAGCAACAAGTTCCACTAATTGATAGTCATGGCAGTCCAGCCTGTAAGTTCCCCAACCCACTACTGGAGGGTGGCAGCTCCAACCGAGCCCGGATGCCATCTTACGATGCAAACCAAAGGATTGAGGCCTAGTCCTAGCTACAACCAAGGCAACACTGCTGCCTCACTGCCTATCCGCGCCCCCACCCCCACCAAACAAGGGAAGCTGGCCTGTGGCAATCACTCTCCAAAAGGGTCTTGTGATTGCGAAAGAAACATCCAAGACAATCCCTCACAGTTTCACTGTACACTGCCTTCGTGCCAACTCAAAGGCACCAATTCCGGTGCCTCTGAGTCGCAGAGAGCAGCACGGTCTCCACCCAGGTCAGTTCTTCTGAACCCAATTTGGCTTCTCCTGCAGCGCGACCGCCTGGTTCAAATCCCCAGGCCCGATGACCGTCTCGACATCCCTGGCCCGAAAGTCCATCTTGACATCTTCCGGCTCAGTGATCCAATTCAACATCCTCGGCCTGACAGCCTGACTTGACATCCCTGGCCCAAAAGAATTGTGTTCTTTTATATGTAATTTTGCATCTGTGCATGATGTGCACATGAAAATAAACTCGGCTTTGAATTTAGCCTCTTCTGTCAATTTAATACTACTGTTTTCTTCAGTGCCAAGCAGACCACAATTTCTGTTTGCCACTAACATGAAACGATAGTATTATACTGAATGAAGAATTATAAAGTCAAAGAGTTGAAATCATGTATTTTCATGCCCTGAGGCGGTCCTTAGTGGACACTGCTGAAGCATAAAAATGTTAACTCAACTGTATAGACCATTAGATATAGGAGCAGAATTAGGCCATTTGGCCCATCGAGTCTGCTCCACCATGACCATGGCTGAGGCTTTTTAACCCTCCTCAGTCCCACTGCCCAGCCTTCTCCCCATCACCTTGTCCAATCAAGAACCTATCAATCTCTGCCTTAAATACAGCCAACGACCTGTCCTCCACAGCTACCTGTGTAATAAATTAAACAAATTCACCACCCTCTGGCTAAAGAAATTTCTCCACACCTCTGTTTTAAATGGATGGCCCTCTGTCCTAAGGCTGTGCCTTCTTGTCCTAGACTCTCCCACTATGGGAAACATCCTTTCCACATCTACCCTGACTGGGCCTTTCAACATCCGAAAGATTTCAATGAGATTCCCCCTCATCCTTCTGAATTCCAGTAAGTAAGACCCAGAGCGATCAAACGTTTCTCATATAATAACCTTTTCATTCCTGGAATCATCCTTGTGAACCTCCTCTGAATCCTCTCCAATGCCAGCACATATTTTTGTAGATATGGAGCCCAAAACTGTTCACAATACTCAAGGTGAGGCCTCATTAATGACTTAAAAAGCCTTAGCATCACATCCTTGCTCTTGTATTCTAGACCTCTTGAAATGAATGCTAACATTGTGTTTGCCTTCCTCACCACTGACTCTAACTGTTAAGTTAACCTTTAGGGTGTTCTGCACAAGGACTTCCAAGTCCCTTTATCTCAGAATTTTTGGATTTCTCCCCGTTTAGAAAGTAGTCCGCACACTTATTTCTACCAAAGTGCATGACCATGCATTTTTCTACATTGTATTTCATTTGCCACTTTCCTGCCCATTCTCCTAATCTGTCTAAGTCTTTCAGCAGCTTACCTGTTTCCTCAACACTACCTATCTTTGTATCATCTACAAATTTGGCAACAAAGCCATCATCTAAATCTTTGATATACATCCAAAAAAAGATGTGGTCCCAACACCGACCCCTGTGGAACACCATTAATCACTGGCAGCCAACCAGAAAAGGATCCTTTTATTTCCACTTGCTGCCTCCTACCAATCAGCCATGCTAGTAACTTTCCCGTAATATCATGGGCCTTAACTTGGTAAGCAACCTTATGTATGGCAATTTGGCAAAAGCCTTCTGAAAGTCCAAATATACAACATCCACTGAATTCCCTTCATCTATCTTACTTGTAATCTCCTCAAAGAATTCCAATAGTTTCGTCAGGCAGGATTTTCCCTGAAGGAAACCATGCTGACATTGTCCTATCTTGTCCTGTGTCACCAAGCAGTACATGACCTCATGCTTAACAATTGACTCCCGACATCTTCCCAACCACTGAGGTCAAGCTAACCGGTCTATAATCTCCTTTCTGCTGCCTCCCTCCTTTCTTAAAGAATGAGTGACATTTGCAATTTTTCAGTCCTCCAAAACCACGCTAGTGTCCAATGATTTTTGAAAGATCATTATTAATGCCTCTATAATCTCTACCGCTACCTCATTCAGAACTCTGGAGTGTAGTTCTTCTGGTCCGGGTGACTGATGCACCTTTAGGTCTTTCAGCTTTTGAGCACTTTACCCCTTGGAATAGTAACTGCACTCACTTCTCTTCGCTGACACACTGCTTGTGTCTTCCGCAGTAAAGAATGATACAAAATGAAAAATTTATTTTGTATTGCATGAATAATTTATTTTATAAACTAATTATTGTTAGATTAAGTTTCCAAATTCACATTGTACTATTGCTCAAGTCAAATGTGGCATAACCTGTGCAAGGTATAAAAGTATCATGGTTAAATTCTCAGGCCATCAGCCACTGTTCTGGACAACTGATTGAGAGACATGAATTCAAATCCCACCATGGCTGCGGCTGAATTTAAATTTATGTAAATTTATTTTCTAATGGTTAATAGTAACCAACATGACTGAATTATCATAGCAACCCAACACATATTGTCATACAGCAACAAATTAGGCCATTCACACTGATCATCTGCCATCTATGCTACATTAACTTTCTTATCATTTCCATCAACTCCTCTCCAGACCCGGAGCAATTTACAGTGGCCAATTAACCTTCCAACCCACGCGTCTCTGCAATGTGAGAGAACTTGGAGAAGCTGCTGTCTGTACGTTCTCCCTGTGACCACGTGGGTTTCCCCCAGGTGCTGCAGTTCCCTCCCACATTCCAAAGACGTATGGGACAGTAGGTTCATTACCACAAGGGTGTCATTGGATGGTGCGGGCTCCTTGGGCTGGAAGGGCCTGTGCTTCATCTCTAAACTAAATTAAAACTGAAGCCCACACAGTCACGAGAAAACCAAACAAACTCTGCACGGACATCACTTGAAGTCAGGATTGATCCTGGATCTCAGACACTGTGAGGAAGTGACTCTATTAGCTGCACCACCCTGCTATACTGTAAAGCCCTTCAGATAAGGAACTCTTTAGTTCTTGCCAATTCTGGACTGTATGTGAATATTACTCATCAGCTCAGTGGTAATTGGGTGGGAGAGGGAGGAGGGGGGAGGGAACGTCGACTCAGACCATGAGAGGCCTGCATCGGGCATTTTCATGCCTTACAAGGCGCAGATTGGAAGTCTGTGTGGGGCGCCACTCCTCCCACAGACATTAGAGCAATGTGTGGTTAAGTGCCTTGCTCAAGGACACAAACACGCTGCCACAGCTGAGGCTCGAACTAGCGACGAACGCCTTAACCACTTGGCCACGTACAATTAGGGTGGGACAATAAACACGGGTCGGCACGTTGTAGATAAGAACAGGTCATACCTGCTGATAAGTCCTATTGAAGGAATCTGATTATGTCAATCAGCGAAAATGCATACATGAAATCAAAGCTGGATTACAGTTTTACAAAAAATATCAGTTCTAACTGATAACATACATCGAGCAGTGAATTTTCCTCTGCAATTATTTGCCTCACACTGTAGTGCTAAAATACCATTACCATCAAAAACTGAAGATGCAGCACAAAATGCCCTGAAGGAATATTGATTTTATGACATATAGCTTTAAGCAACATTGATTTTTATAATGCAAATCTTGAAGGGATACTAGGTTTGTGACGTCAGTACCTGGTCTTTATTTGGTCATTTTTGACCATGAATTAAAGAAAAGTGTAATTCCGCTTTAAGTAATGGATGCAAATTGAAATTCTTACTGTTGAAGACAAGCAAGATGACCTTTGAATATGATTCAGTATAATTGTTTCTCAGAGAGCACTGGCATATTGAGGCGGTTAAGAAAGACAGATCTGCTGGACTAAGAGTAACCACAATGCGTGTCATAGGTTGTGAATGATTCAGTATTTTTCCTCTATTCAGATTAAATCTTCCGCACTTTTGCAGTAATTTACTACAGGTGTCACTTAGCTCACCTACAGAGAAGCTACTAAATTATGAAACTGACCTTTCCCAAATTGTTCCTAGTACTGTCATGTCCAGACCCTAGATCACCTGGACAATAGTAATACCTATGTCAGGCTGCTGTTAATTGATTACAGCTCAGGGTTCAACACAATTATACCCTCAGTTCTAATCAACAAACTCCCAAACATGGGTCTCTGTACCTCCCTCTGCAACAGGACGCTTGATTTCCTCACCAGGAGACCACAGTTTATACAGATCAGAATTAACATCTCCTCCTCGCTGACAATCAACACTGGCGCAGCTCAAAGATGTGTGCTTAGCCTACTGCTCTACTCTCTCTACATGCACGACTATGTGGCCAGGCACACCTAAAACACCATCATTAAATCTGCCGATGACACAACTACAACTGGCAGTATTTCAGAAGGTGACAAAGAGGCGTACAGTAGCGAGACAGATCAGCTGGTTGAGTGGTGTCGCACAACCAACCTTGCACTCATTGTCAGTAAGACCACTCATTGGTTGTGAATTTTAGAAAGGGGAGGTTGAGGGAACACACATCTGTCCTCATTGAGGGATCAGCAGTGGAAGGGGTGAGCAGTTTCAAGTTCCTGCCTGTCAACATCTCTGAAGATCAATACTGGGCCTGACATACTGATGCAATTACAAAGAAGGTACGACAGTGGCTATATTTCATTAGGAGTTAGAAGAGACTTGATATGTCACCAAATACACATAAATTTCTACAGATATACTATGTTCTAACTGGTTGCATCACCATCTGGTATGGAGGGGCTACCCCATCAGGATGGGGAAAAGCTTACAGGAATTTTAAACTCATCATGGGCATTAGCCTCCCCAACATCAAAGAAACTTTCAAAAAATGATGCCTCAAATAGGCATTATTCATCATTAAGGACCCCCTCACCCACAGCATGCCCTCTTCTCATTACTACCATCAAGAAGGAGGTACAGGAGCCTGAAATCACACACTCACTGTTTCGGGGAGAACTTCTTCCACTCCACATCAGATTTCTGAATGGACAATGAATCCATGAACACTACCTCACTTTTTTTCCTCTCTTTTTCCATGGCTTATTTAATTTAATTTTTTATATATACTTCTTACTGTAATTTTCAGTTTTTTTATTATTATGTATTGCAAAGTATTGCTGTCACAAAACAACTGATTTCACAGCATATACCAGTGATATTAAACCTGATCCTGATTCTGATTAACACTGGAATTTCTACACTAAAAGAGGATGGTTACATATTCAGTCTGCCTGTAGATGTTCTGACAATGCTATAACTTTTTAAAGCTGCTAAAAAGTTATGTAAGAACGAAAGGAAAAATATGGACTTCAGTTAATGAGTTCTCCACATACTGCAAAGACGACATCTCAAGTCACAAAAAAATTATGAGATATAACATTTAAGAAATCATTAGCCCAATTAACTCAACTGGAAGAGTGATAAACCTAACATGTTTCCCAGGCAACCTGGTAGTGTAACGGTTAGATCAATGCTTTACAGCACCAGTGATAAGGGTTCAGTTCCCACCACTGTCCTTCCATAAGAAGTTGTACACTTTCCCCATGCATGGGTTTCTTCTGTGTGCTCCAGTTTCCTCCCATATCCCAAAGACCCATGGGTTAGGGTTAGAGTGCTTGTTGAGGCTGGGTGATTGGCAACACTTGTAGTCTGCCCCCAACACAACCTTGGATTGTATTGGTCATTGATGCAAATGGCATATTTCACTGTATGTTTTGATGTACATGCAACAAATAGAAACATAGAAAACCTACAGCAAAATACAAGCCCTTCAGATCTCAAAGTTGTGCCGAACATGTCTCTACCTTAGAAATTACTAGGCTTACCCAGAGCCCTCTATTTTTCTAAGCTCCATGTACCTATCCAAAAGTCTCTTAAAAGACCCTATCGTATCTGCCTCCACCTCCGTTGCCGGCAGCCCATTCCAAGCACTCACCACCCTCTGTGTAAAAAACTTACCCCTGACATCTCCTCTGTATCTACTCCCCAGCACCTTAAACCTATGTCCTCTTGTGACAACCATTTCAGCCCTGGGAAAAAGCCTCTGACTATCCACACAATCAATGCCTCTCATCATCTTATAAAACTTCTATCAGGTCACCTCTCATCCTCTGTTGCTCCAAGGAGAAAAGGCCGAGTTCACTCAACCTGTTTTCATAAGGCACGCTCCCCAATCCAGCAACATCCTTGGAAATCTCCTCTGCACCCTTTCTATGGCTTCCACATCCTTCCTGTAGTGAGGCGACCAGAAATGAGCACAGTACTCCAAGTGGGGTGTGACCAGGGTCCTATATAGCTGCAATATTACTTCTCGGCTCCTAAATTCAATTCCATGATTAATGAAGGCCAATACACCGTATGCCTTCTTAACCACAGAGTCAAACTGCACAGCTGCTTTGAGCGTCCTGTGGACTCAGACCCCAAGATCCCTCTGATCCTCCACACTGCCAAGAGTCTTATCATTAATGCTATACTCTGCCATCATATTTGACCTACCAAAATGAACCACTTCACACTTATCTGGGTTGAACCCCATCTGCCCACTTTTGCATCCTATCAATGTCCTGCTGTAACCTCTGACAGCCCTCCACACTATCCACAACACCCCAACGTTTGTGTCATCAGCAAACTTACTAACCCATCCCTCCACTTCCTCATCCAGGTCATTTATAAAAATCACGAAGAGTAAAGGTCCTTGAACAGATCCCTGAGGCACAACACTGGTCACCGACTAACCTTTAGCTTTAATCTTCAGATAACAGCACTTGCTAGACAAGGACAGGGCGAAGCCATGCCATTTGTGCTCCATCTCACAGGAAGTAGGTCAGAGAATTGGAAGACACTTCTTTGTAGCAGCCTGAGGCATGGAAAAAGGGGTCACAGAAAGCTGGGGGGGGGTAAGGGGCACATGTGAGCATAACAGATGGTGGTTCATTTTTGTCAGTTCATTTTTGTCAGTGTTCCCCAAGCTCTGGCCATCACTGTGTCCACAGACTGGGTTGGAGTTGTTAGTTCGTGGACTCTTCAACATAGCAAATGGTGCCTAACTGTAGGAAAATCAGTGTTAGCTACTTGCTCAGCTTCCTTTTCATCTTACACTACAAATCCTCTGAAAAGCAGAGATCTATGGTAAACTACAGTGAAGTATATATACAGAGAAAGATATCTGGACAGTATATGTATAAAAAATGTTTGGAGTACTATGGGCCAAAAGTGGGCAAATGGGACTAGTTTAGATGGGCAATTTGGCTGAATGGACAAAACAGGCTGAAGGGCCTTTTTTTCATGCTCTACAACTCTATTAAATACCACAAAATTCTCGAGAAAATAAGCAGTGGCCCCTTTACTATGCTCCTTCTGATTAAGCTACACAAATGGATTTATTCATAGTGCGAAAGATCCTATTCATCTTATTGCCACCAAGCTCTCCACTCATGAGTAATCTGCCGAGAGAAATGACCTGCGTTTCCGCAACGCCTCTCACTCGGCAAGAATCTCAGACAGCGAGAGTGGTACAAGGTCCTGCAGACAAATAAGTGATCAGCAGAAACCTGAGTGGCGTGAGTCCAGACAGGAAAGTCAGCTGCAACTCCCAGCATGCATTCAAATTAAGCAGGAGGGCTGTTGACTTAAGACAAGGCCTACAATCAATGTCTCCCCAACGGAGTAGCACTCCATTTATTGTATAACAGGTGTTGTGTTGGCTGATTTGCTCAAATCCAGGTCTTAAACTTGAAATCTACACCAACTTCCTTTTAATATCAATTGCAAGGGACATTTACTGGCGTATAAAATGTCTCTGGGATTTACTTTAACTCATGCATTGCTTCCTGCTTTCATTTTTCATGTAGTTCTTGTTTTATTGTGGGGTACTTATGATGATAGCACATTGCAATTTTTGATACCACATCTGCTAAGTGATTGAAATGCGTTGCAACATTGATTACATCATCAAAGACAGAAAATGTGATGGGGAAATGAAGCCAACATTAGTGAGTTATGCCGAGAAATGTCCGGTCCACTTACCTGAAGAGAGGGACTTGAACAGAAAACAGAAGAAGGAATTTCAAAAGGAGATAATGACCCTATGATACAATATGTTCAGACAACTATCTCAATGCTTCAGTCTTTCATTAGTTAAGTTATTTTTGTGTGGCTCTTCCTTACTTTTCTCTGTCCTTTTTGACTTTATTTCCCATATACATCCTCCAAAGCGCAAAGGATCCAAAAGTACCCAAAAGTACCTGAAAGGCCATGTTAAATTTGGTCATGCTCTTTACTCTACGCAAGCCAAGCATATTTCAGGATGTTCCAAAGTGCTTTACAGCTAATGAAACATTTTTGAAATGCAGTCACTATTGTCAAATAATGAGGATGGCAATCGATTTGTGTACAACGATTTCTTGCCAATGGCACTTTGACAATGACCAGATCATCTGACAATTGGAAGATATTGACTGAAGTTTTGGCTGTGGTGCTGAGGATGATGTTTGGAGACCTTTTCAATCTGAAGACAGAGGCTTTGTCTGTCAACGATAATATACCCAACGGTGCAACATTGCACTTAGATAACAGCTGATACTGCACTTATTATTCTAGACTAGAACTTGAGTCTGTAACTTTCTGACTCAAAGGCAAAAGTGTTATTGACTGGGCCAGAGCTGACACATATAGTCAAAGGCTGCAAGAATTCTGTTGACAAATACACCTAGCAGGCTCTACTGAGATCCCTTGTAACATGACAACATGCAGATAACTCACCCAGCTGACAGCAGTCCTTTTCCTATTCCTCATACAGATTCTCTGTGTTTCGCACATTGTGCTCTGCTGGGAAATCTATTTGACATTCATTAGAGTACAATGCCAAGATATCAAAGCTGAAATATAAAATTTACAGAACCAAATGCCAGAAGGCAGGAAGTATATGCCACTGGATTTCCAGAATCGTGGAGCCTATCCGTTTTAAACAAACATTTGTTAAATGCAACACAAACAAAATACTGGAAGAACTCTGCGAGTCAGGCAGCATCTATAGACAGTCAATGTTTTGGGAGAAAGATGAAAAGCCTCAGATCGAAATTTTGACTGTTTATTCCTCTCCATAGATGCTGCCTGAGTTCCTCCAGCATATTGCGTGTTGCTCTAGATTTCCGGCATCTGCAGAATATTTTATGTTCATTGTAAATAAAAATGTGTCTTGTGTAACATCCAGTGAAATACATCTATTCTTAACTTCACTTGAATTGATTTTACTTCTTTATCTTTTACTCTAACACCGTTTCCTCATTGCGACATTTGTCCTGTTTTCTACAGGGTTGTGAAAGTTCCTATTTGGCTCCCAATGAGGAAATAGCATAGACTTTCCCAACAGCAGCATTCTAGAAATATTGGGCATGTAGTTATGATTTAAACTGTTCATCTTGACATTGTTTCTGTATAACTGTGCCATACTGTTCTGTGCTACAACAGCAATGACCTGAAGTGCTGAGCTCCATTAGGATAGCGTAGGAGGACAAAGAAGGGCTGTTAAAAGAGTGGGAGTGAAGCACTGAGTTAAAATGATAGGTTAGTGGCAGCTCAGTAATGCCTGTTGATTAATTGGAGGTGATCAAGTGAGCAATTGCTTCATCTTATCATGAATGTGACGTACCAAATTGAAACTGGTGCAAGTAATTTGCATTCTACGTATCTAGAATGGTGAGTTTAGGGCTTGTTAACAGGTAACAATGGAGGCGATAATAGGTGTTTCCTCTCCTGTGCTTGGACAGGAAGTTCAAAAGAGGCAGGGACATCTGAAATGGGCATTGTGGATAGAAGTGTCGAGCTAAAGAGGAAGAAGGAGGAATGATGTATTTGGTAATGAGAGCATGACATAAGCAGAGATTGATGCAATGTGCTCCTGGGAAAGAGGAACAAGGGTGAGAGCAAAAGTTCATGAATACATGGACAGAAGTGAAGGTCCTGTTGGGGAAGAATCCTCTGAAACTGGAGAATGGACTTCAGAAGCAGGGTGGAAGGAAGTGCAGGAAGCAGGGTAGGAATTAGTGGACACAGATCAACAGCTTAACCCAGTTTCAAAAATAGAATGTCATAAAAGAGGGAAAGAGCTGTGAATGGACCTTGAGGAGGGAAAGGTATGATGGGGAATGGAAGCAGCATTGTCCACTCTGTCTGAGAACAGGAAATGGCATTGATCGAAATTCATTTTTTTCTAGCACAGAATGGGCTAACATGTTATTCAACACACTATGGCTCCCTTTCAGATACAGTGTCTGGTGATGTGTGTCACAGTTATGTTTGCAGCACAAGACAATATCTTCAGAAGCCTGTATACTTCCATCTTGGCTCTGAGTCCCACTGTTGTGATAAACTGTCAGGACTTTGGAAAAGATCTTGCTTCAATTGCTTTGGATTCAAAAGCTACTGAATGGACTAGCTGGAGAATCTGCCATCTCCAGACTTATCAAGGAGTCAGATTAAGACGATACCTGAGCATTAAATGCTCTGTTTCCAACTAAGCATGTAAAATTAATCTCAAGTTCATTCATATCAAATAAGTCAGAATTAAAACTGTAGCCTTCGTATCCAAGTTTCATTAATCTGGAAGTGATGTTCTTTTATTTATTCACTGGATATGGACACCACTGGTAATGTTGACAATTGCAGTCTATCCCTATCTGCTCCCATTGAGAGGAGGTATTTTAGCGTGCAGTCACAGCAGCCAAAGGTAAGGACAACCCCTTCCAAAAGGATTTCTACACCAATGCAGTAATTTCATGGTCTCCAATACCACTATTTCTTTTCACATACTACATTTATTGTATCACCTGGATTTAAACTTGGTTACGACCATGGTAACTGCTTTGAGAGGTTGGTCATTTCTAGAATTAACCACTGCTTGAGCAGCTTCCTGGTCCCACTGACAAAAGGTCGATCTCACTGGCTCTCCACTGCGCATTTAGCACCTAGACAACTGTAAAACATAGGTCAGACTGCTGTTCATTGATTACAACTCAGTGATCAATATCATCATCCTCCAAGTATTCAGCACTAAGTTTCTAACCCCAGGCCTCTGTACCTCCTCTGTAATAGCATCGCCTCCTCGCTAACGATCAACACAGTTGCACCTCAAAATACATACGTAGCCCACTATTCTACTCAAAACTGGATGGTTAAGTGCAGTTCAACCTCCATCTATCAGTTTGCAGACATTGTTGGTAAAATCTCTGATGGTGAAGAGGAGGCATACAGGAGTGAGATAAATCAGCTTGTTGAGTAGTGTCACAACAATCTTGTACTCACTGACAGCAAGATCAAGGAACTGATTGTGGACTTCAGGAAGAGAAAGTTGGAAGAACACACACTAGTCTTCATCGAGGGGTCAGTGGAACGGGTAAGCAGTTTCAAGTTCCCGGGCAGCAACATATCTGAGAATTCTTCTTGGGCCCAACACCAAGATGCAATCACAGAGAATGCGTACCAGCAGCTCTACTTTGATAAGAGTTTAAGGAGATTTGATGTGTCACCAAAGATTCCTGTAAATTTCTAATAGATGGGTGATGGAGAGCATCCTGACTGGTTGCATCGCAACCTATAATGAGGCTCTAATGCACAGGATAGCAAGAAGTTGCAGAAGATTATATACTTGGGCAGTTCCGTCACAGGCACAACCCGACCAGCCATCATGATTGGTGCCTCAAGAAGACTCCCAGAAGAATCCATCATGAAGGGTCATCACTACCTGGGACGTGCCCTCATCACCACCATCAGGGAGGAAGTATAGGAGCCTGAAGACCCACACTCAGTGTTTTAGGAACAGCTTCTTCCCTTCCACCACCAGATTTCTGAAGGGTCCATGAACCCATGAACACTACCTTACTATTTTACTCTCTTTTTGGACTACTTTTTTTTTACAATTCTTATTATAACCTATAATCATCTTCAATGCATTCTGCACTGCTGTTGCAAAACAACAAATTTCACGACATGTGTGAGTAATAATAAAACTGACTCTGATTCTGATTCTGTGGTCTAAAGTTCTGCCTGCTAGTCCATAACTTTATTCTCCCCCTGTATCTGTAAACTATACAGAAAGAGGTGAATCTCGGGCTGTCGTGTGAAATAGAGATCTAAATACATCCAGTTACACATATATGGAGAGAAGAATGCAATATTATCCTGTTGCAATTATCACGGATCTCCACTATCAAGTACCTACTGCCTACTTCACTGACTAACCCCCAGTGGGAGATCTCCAATGCTTGAAAAGTAGAAATGGACTCATTATAAAAGTGCGTGGGAGTTATGCGCAGCCGTGAAACTTGTTATTTCCTTTCACTGATCCACACATAGGGATGTGGTGCACAATGACCTTTGATTAGTCTTTGACAGCTTGACTTTCCAGGCCAACAAGCCTGTGGTCAAAGAGCATGCTGAGCTAATCTGAGGAACATGAAACATGATTTCGTTCATTAACATCCAAGGAAGATCGGCCATTCTTGCCCACTTGTGACTACAAACCCACCAATGTGGTTGATTTTAAACCACCAAGGTCAGCATAGCCTATAATACCCTCATATGAGCGATCATGGAATGGTAGAGCAGATGTGATGGGCTAAGTGGCCTAATTCTGCTCCTATGCTTTATGGTCTTATGAGTGAATAACAAAAATAGATTGTTTGTAAGATATTCGAAATGCACAGAACCTACGGAAAGAAAAGGCTGAAGTTCCCAGATTTCATGGGATCTCACTCGACCGATGGAAGCGAGTGGCTCGAAACTCCCAGCTTGCTCTTGCAAGCCCCTTGCCCGAAACAGAGCATTGGAGTTATCCGCTCTGTGGGAGACTACTGATTTGCCTTTGTAGCTTTATCAGGATGTCACTAAAGGTTAGCTTTGTTTGTCCCTTAAAACAGACAGCGAAATGCGTTGTTTGCGTCAGTGACCAACACAATCTGAGGATGTGCTGGAGGCAGCCCTCAAGTGTCACCACACTTCCAGTGCCAACAGCATGCCTAACATTTACTAACCCTAAGCCATACGTCCTCTAGGAACTCATGGGGAAACTGGAGGACCCGATGCAAACCCAGGCGGCAGACGGGAAGAAGGTACCAAGTCCTCACAGACAGTGGTGGGAATTGAACCTTGATCACCGGCACTGTAAAGCTTTGTGCTAACCACTATGCTACCGTGACACCCCTCACTCTGCAGAGTGAGAAATGAGAATGTCATGATGGTCTCACTCCACAACTGTGCAGAATCTGGCAGCACAGAAGCTGTGGAGGAGCTCTGGCTCACATTGGCCTGACTATGATGCCCTTCCATTCCCCATCCAACCGCACCCATCTCTCCTAGGGCCTCAGAAATGACTGAGTAGGCAGCCTTTAGATTCAGCTTCATTTATTTATCATACGGACATCAAAACATACGGTGAAATGCGCCATTTGCCTCAACAATCAACACAACCTAAGGATGTGCTGGGGACAGGCTGCAAGTGGCGCCATTCCCTCCAGCACCAACACAGCATGCCCGCCATGTTCACAGAACTACACAAGCAACAACAAAAACATAGAAAAAGAGCAGTAGCAAAACAAACCCCATTCCTCCCTGTGTACACACACAGACAGTCGTCCAACTCCAAAAGACATTGAGAAGTTTCAAGCCAAAATATCTCAACCCACGCATGGCCAGCTTTCTCGTACTCGACATGACCTCCCATCACAATGTCACCTTATGAACTGCTCTGTATTCTAACCCCTCCACTCACTTGTACTTGACCTTCATTGCTAACTTTGAGTCCACACATACTATAGAGAAATGTGAAAGTGTCTTTGAGAACAAAGTCAGGCTGATAACAGCTTGAGACGTGTCAATCAGTGTATCACAGCCCTTCTCGGATGTGGGGACATGCGAAGACTGGAAGAAGTTGTTTCAGAGTTACCTGAACTCATTACAGGAGAGGCACACCAATATCGCCATCTGCTCTCAGATCAACAGCCCCAGGACAAAGGGTCTGATCATGTTCACCAGCACTGGTGGGTGGCCCATATTCTCTGCATGTTTAACACCAGACTTCTAAAACAAACAGACAACTCTGAGCTCTATCACCGCAAAAGGTTTAAGGAGGACATGATAAATGCAACAAGGATGTTCCTTAAATTGCCTTGATAGCACCTATGGGAATTTCTGGCCAGTGACTCAATGGAGGAGGAGGATTTAGCAACATAAGAACAACTTTAGTGTCAACTTCCAGACTACACAGAGGCTGTCAACAAATAATGGAAGCAGCACATGGCATTCCAAATGAAACAAGCCACATCTGACCTATCTATGGTAGTAAGTGGGGATCTACATAGGACTCTGCAATCAGCTCAGAACCACAGAGCTGGAATAGAAGGAAATCAGACTCAACTGCAAGAAACTCTCTAAAGAAAAGTTTGATAGTAATCAAAGGAAATAATCCAACAACTTGAACTGTGAGACTCTGTATTATAATCTTGATGCAAACTATTGACCATTCTTTGTCCTCCAAAGATACAGCTTAACCCATTGAGTTCCTCAAGCAATTTGTTTATTTTTAAAATTGGAATGTGCTTATTACTGCCACATGTACTGAGATACAGAGAAAAGTCTGCTTTGCAATTGGTTCATACAGATCTAACCATTTCAGAGAGTATTGAGGTAGAACAAGGTAAAACAATAACAGAATGCAGAACACAGTGTAACATACACAGAGAAAATGTAGTGCAGGTAGACAATAAGGAGCAAGATCCTAATGATGTAGATTGTGAGGGCATGAATCAATCTTATCATACTACAGAACAATTCAGCAGTCTTACAACAAGGGGATTAAAATGCCATTGATCCTGAGGGTACATATTTTCCGGCTTTTGTATATTCTGCTCCATGGCAGAGGGGAGAAGCGGGAATGTCTGGGGCGGGTGCAGTCTTTGATTATGCTGGATGATCTTCTGAGGCAGCAAGGAGTATAGACAGAGTTCATAGAGGAGAAGCTGGTTTCCACGCTGAGCTGTGCCCACAACTCCTTGCAGTTTCTTATGGCCGGGTGCAGAACAGTTGTCATACTAAACCATTATGCATGCAGACATGGTGCTTTCTATGATATGTACTGTAGATTAAAATTGGTAAGGGTTGATGGGGAAATGCCAGATTTCTTTAGCCTCCTGAGGAAGTAGAGGCATTGGTGAAATTTCTTGGCCAGGGTGTCAATGTGGTTGAAGCAGGATAGACAATTGGTGATGTTCACTCCTAGGAAATTGAATCTGCGAACCCTCTAGTCCTCACTGATGTTGACAGCAGCATCTGCACTGCCCCCTTTCCTGAAGTCCTGAAGTCAATGACCTGCCCTTTTGTTTTGCTGATATTGAGGAAAACTTTGTTGTCATGGCACCATGCTCTCCGCCTCCTTCCTGTACTCCAGCTTTTTGTTTCTTGACATACAGACAACTACAATGATATCACCTGCAAACTTGAGGATGGAGTCAGAGCAGAATCTGGCCATGCAGTCTTGAGTACAAAAGGGGGAGAATAGTGAGCTGAGGATGCAACCCTGTGGAGCACCAGTGTTTGGAATAATTGTGCCGGATGTATTGCTGCATATCCTTATTGATTGTGAACTGTCGATCAGAAAGTCACGGATCCTGGGAGGTGGTGACTCCCACAGTCCAGAGTTTGCTGATGTGTTTGCTTGGAAGTATATTATTGAAGGCAGAACTGCAGTCAATAAACAATGGTCTGATGTAGGTATCTTTGCCTTCCGTTTCTCCAGTGATGAATGTATGGTCAAGGAGATGGTGCCTGCCGTAGACCCGTTTCGGTGGTAGGGGAATTGCAGTGGGTCAAGGTTTCTGTAAGGCTGCAGCTAATGTGTACTCTGACCCCTCTGCTAAAGCACTTCATGAGTTTCATTCCAGATGCAAGCATCTGCAGCATCTTGTATCTTATCTTCCACTGTAAGCTTGGATCAAAGGCACAGGAAGAAATATTGTCCAATATTGTTTCCTTTATATGTCCAAGAGAAAGGGATTACTGTAGTTTAAACAGATGTATCAACGACTCTTGTCACTGTAACTCAGTGCCTTGCATGCAGCACATCTTCACATTGTTACCATGACTACAGCAGTTTGGATTATAGATGCAATAAACAGTTTGATCATCAGACACTTCCCTATAAAACCTCTGCAGCAAAGTGACTCTGCAACTTAAAGCTTCCTACTCAATTTGGAATTTTTATGATCAGCTTCATGTAAAACACAAATCTTTAAAAGTGTTTTTCTGGTGGTTGTGATATTCACTGAAGGAGCACATCCAATAAGATCCTCTGTTCACCTGGGTCCTTGGGTGTTGGGATCAGAGATTAGTTCAAAGGTCACATCCGAGGGAATTTAATTTACAAACCTCCCCCTCCCCACGCAGTATTGTCCAGGTTAGCATGTTCATGTAAAATCTAGTTGTGATCTTACTTAACTCAACTGGTCATTGGGAGAAATTTAATTTTGAAATTATAAAATGTAGTATTTCATGTCTAATTTCTTATATGTGAATGTAAGGAGCAGAAACAAGAGAATGCTGTTTGTCTCCACCATTCAGTAAGATCACAGTAGATCTTTTAAATCTGCCATTTGCCTTAACTAATGCTTTGAATTGCTTTGATATTGGAAGCCTGTTGAACCCTGACAGTGAATTAGAATTATGGTCAACCAGATCATAAAATGTGTGAGCTCAAAGGTGATTCTTCCAATAAGGCAACATGCTGTGGCAAAGAGGGAAGCTTTACTAAATATATATACCGACAATGATTAGAGTGATCGAATGAATCACTGAATGGTTGAACCATTTCAAACAACAATTTATTTGTTCAAGGGTAGATGGTAAAGGTGGTAATACACTGCAAAACTGAGAGAATACTGCACTGTCAGAGGTACCATAATCTGAGTAAGAGGTGAAACACAGGCTCTCTATTAATTATCAATTAATTCATATAGCAAAACCTGTTTGTTACTCCACGGCAGTATTTCAGAGAAAACCAGCGGGGAGTACTCCAAGCATCTTGGCGAAATAGGGGGATATCAGAGGTATTTTTTTTACACAGAGAATGGTGGGTGCGTGGAACACACAGCCAAGGTGGTAGGGACAAATAAATTATGGACATTTAAGCGACTCTTACATAAGCACATGGATGATAGAAAAAAGGGAGAGCTATGTAAAAGGGAAAGGTTAATTAATCTTCAAGTAGGTTAAAAGGTCGGCACTTCATTGTGGGAAGAAGGGCCATACTATGCAGTAATGTTCTATGTTCTATGTTAAGCTCACTAAGGACAGAACATCTAGTCAATTATTTAAAGTGTAAAGTACCTGTCGTATTTCCAACACTCAGTGGCACTTTATTAGGTACCCTGTACATCTGCTCATTAACGCAAATACGAGGGGTGATTGATAAGATTGTGCCCTAATGTAGAAGGAGTCAATGTTAGAAAACCTAGCACATTTATTTTTCAACATAGTCCCCTCCTACATCTACACACTTAGTCCAGCAGTCGTGGAGCATATGGATCTTGGACTTATCAATCACCCCTGCTGCGGGCACTTTCTGGAGGTCCAAGATCCATATGCTCCACGACCACTGGACTAAGTGTGTGAATATAGGAGGGGACTATGTTGAAAAATAAATGTGCTAGGTTTTCTAAAATTGACTCCTTCTACCTTAGGCCACAAACTTATCAATCACCCCTCGTAACTAATCAGCCAATCTTGTAGCAGCAACTCAAAGCATAAAAGCATCCAGACATGGTCCAAAGGTTCAGTTGCTGGTGAGACCAAACTTCAGAAGAAATATGATCTAAGAGATTTTGACTATGGAATGATAGTTGGTGCCAGACGGGGTGGCTTGAGTATCTCAGGAACTGCTGATCTTCAGGGATTTTCACACACAATAGTCTCTAGAGTTTACAGAGAATGGTGTGAAAAAATCCCAGTGAGCAGCTTGTTTGTGTGCATTGTTAATGAGAGAGGTCAGAGAGAATGGCCAGACTGTTTCAAGCTGACAGGAAAGCTACAGTAATTCAAATAAACATGCATTTCAACAATGGAGTGCAGAAGAGCTTCTCTGAACCCTTAACATGAACCTTAAAGTGGGCAAGCTACAACAGCAGAAAACCTCAAACATACACTCAGTAGCTACTTTACTAAGGTACCTAATAATGTGGCCACTGAGTATACATTATAGTAACGACTGCATTTTAAAAGTACTTAATTTGCTGAGATTGCAAAGGGTGCTATATAAATGTAGGTATTTTATGTGTTTGGAATTGGTACAGCGTGAAGCTTGGAAAAGATAAACAAAAAGTGGCAAAGTGATTGTGACGATCTGGGTGGATTCCAGATGGCTTTTCTGTGCCAACATCCACAGGCAATTCTGTACTCCCTTACAGCTGAAACAGAACGTGTAACAGCAAACTGAAGGGAGCTTGCCTTGGGCAAAGAATAACCCAGTTTATCATCAATGCACAGTGGAAAGAGAAATGAGAGATCTCTCTGACTGACTGATGAAGTTAAGGCCCTGGCAAATACTGATCATGGACTGAATGCCAAATTAGATAAGAAACAGAAATCAAAAAAATCAATAAGATTGTTAGATAAATCAATGTTTCCCACTTAACCTACAGGATCTGGTTCAATATACTAAAACTCCTTCCATTCAGGCCATTCACTGTTTAGACTTCTGCTCTGGATAATTGTTTGTAATGTCAAATTTATGAACAAAATTGGGTAGGTACAGGCAGGCTAAAACTCGCCTTTCAAACTCACAACCTTTGGCCCCAGTTTGAGAAAGTAAATGGGGTTTGGGATGTAACTCTAGGAAAGGTAGAAAATATCTGTTGCAAACCAAATTGAATAGTTGCAGACTTACCAACGTTTAGATGGAGATGGACCTATACCAGCCTCAGACCAGAGGTTTTGAAGCATTCAAAATGTAACAATCAAATGGTGGGTGAAAGAAACTATCACGTATAGTTCTCTCTAATGCATAAGAAGGAATTGAATTTTGAATGATCAGCATATGGAGGTGGACTGCAATAAAGAAGATGAAGGCAGTGGAATGACTGGGAACCATAGAGAAGGAAGAGGTTGGTTGGGCAACAGCACTGAAGACAGCAGGTTATCACAACAGCCCACATCAGCTAGGACCTCTCCCCACAGTTCTACAAATTATTTCCTTTCAGATGCCCATCCAGCTCACTTCAAATGAATCCACTTCTATTAATTCCTTTGGCAGAGCATTCTTCTTGCTGTATGAAAAGATTATTTCCATATGCCAATTCTGGCACTTCGACCAATCACCTTCATTGTGTTTCCCTTGGTTCTTTATTTCTCCAAAAAAGGCAACAATTGTGATCTGGCATGTCTATACATTTCATGATTTTGAATATCAAATCTTATTTTCACCCCTTCTTTTTCAAGATCATTTCGAGCTTCTCTAAGCTATCCACAGAACTGTAGTTCTTCAACCCTGGAAATGTTTTAGTAAATCTCTTCTCTCACCTTCCCTGCAGTATGTTGCCTAGAACCAGAGATAATGCTCCGTTCTTGGATGTCCCATGATTTAGAACAGCTCTTCATGACCATGTACAACACATATTCACAGCTCTAGTGACCTGGGTTCTATCCCGAGCTCGGGTGCTCTGTGCAGTGTTTAGGTGTCTCTCTGGGACAACAAGTGCTTCCTCTAGGTCAGGGGTTCCCAATCTGGGGTCCACGGACCCCTTGCTTAATGGTATTGGTCCATGGCATAAAAATAGTTTGGGAAACCATGCTCTAAGTGCTCCAGTTTCATCCCATATCCCAAAAGCATGCAGAACGGTGGCTTAATCAGCCATTAAGAATTGCCTCTGTTTGTAGATGAACAGCAGAATCTGAGGGAAGCTGATTTATTGTGCAGGGAATAAAATGAGATTAGTGTAGGATTAAAATAAGTCGGTGCTTACTGCTTGGTGGTCTTTGTGGTGTATTACTCTGTGACTACTTGTGTATATCCTTTGCCTGTGTTTTTGAAGGCCTGAGGCAGTACAATCACATGCAAGTTTTATTTCTGACTTTCTGTTCTCTGAAGCCTTAGTGTTTTACTCCACGGAGAAGAGGAAAGTTGCTGATTTTTTTAAACTAATTCTGCCACTCTATTTTGACTTGAAGTATAAGCATATACTCATATCTGTGGGTATATGTTTATATTACCCACAGATGTTTCTGCTTTTGCAAATACTTTAGTCTGGAACTTTCAGTCTGATCTTTGCTCTGCCCATGTCTCAAGAAACTGCAGAGTTGTAGACACTTCTCAGTAGATCATGAAAACTAGCCCTTCCTCCATGGACTTGGTCTACGTTTTTAACTGCTCTTGTAACAGACATCCCACCTCTCCCGGAAGTTCCGGGAGTCTCCCGCATATGAATAGTGGCTCCCTGATGCCCGCAAATTATATACAATATCACGGAAATCAATTTTTTTGAGAGCGAGCAAGCGAGAGAGAGTGCGAGAGCAAGCAAGCGAGAGAGAGAGAGCACGAGAGCAAGCAAGCGAGAGAGCAAGAGAGAAAGCAAGCAAGAGCGCGAGAGAGAAAGCAAGAGCATGACAGCAAGCGAGCGAGCGCGAGAGAAAGCAAGCGAGAGAGCGAGAGAGAAAGCAAGCGAGAGTGACTTCGAGAGAGAGAGAGAGCATGAGAGTGCTCCATGGCAGAGTGTTCCAGAAAAAAAAGAAAATATAAAACGTACGTCACCCCAGACTACACTAAAGTGTACCCCTGCCTAATAGGGGTTAAAAATAATGACAGTGTTGCTCGCTGCACTGTTTGCAACAGTGACTTTTCTATTGCCCATGGCGGGTTAAGACTGTAAAAGACATGTTGAGGTGAGTTTAACAGGTGTCATTTGTTCATTAGCATAGCTAACTTTATTTAAACTAGCTGGCCAGCTGCTAAGGAGCTACTCTATTGCAGACATCCCACCTCTCCCGGAAGTCTCCCGCAAATTGATGGTGCTACCTCCCTGAAATCAGTTTTTGTAGGGTGGGATGCCTGTTGTAAAGGAGCCAGTTTAATCAAAGACTCCACCCACCCTGGACATCCTTTCTTCTCACTGGGCAGAAGATACAAAAGCCATACCACCAGACCCTAGGATATTTCCATCCTACTGTTGAAAGAATTTGAATGGTTCCCTAGTACAATAAGATGGACTCTTGGCCTTACAATCTGCCTCGAATCACCTTGCACCTTATTGTCTGCCTGCACTGCACTTCTCTGTAATTTTAATACTTTATTGAGACAATTCTCGATTGGGTATTGTGCAATGAACCAGATCTGATTAGGGAGCATGAGGAAAGAAACCCTTGGGAGACAGTGATCATAATATAATCTAATTCACTCTGCAGTTTGAAAGGCAGAAGCTAAAGTCAGACGTATCAGTATTACAGTGGGTAAAGGGAATTACAAAGGCATGAGAGAGGAGTTTGCCAAAGTTGATTGGAAGGGGACACTAGCAGGGATCATGGCAGAGCTGCAGTCGCTGGAGTTTCTGGGGGCAATTCGAAGCTACAGATTAGGTACATCGCAAAGATGAAGAAGTATTCTAACAGAAGGATGACACAACTGTGACTGACGAGGGAAGTGAAAGGCAGCATAAAAGCAAAAGAGAGAATAGATAATACAGCAAAAATTAGTGGGACATTAGCCAATTGGGAAGCTTTTAAAAATCATTAGAAGGCAACTAAAAAAATTCATAAGGAGAGAAAAAAATGAAATATGAAGGTAAGCTAGCCAATAGCATAAAAGAAGATACCAAAAGAGAGACGAGAATAGATATCGGACCACTGGAAAATGAAAATAGAGAGGTAGTAATGGAAATGGTGGATGAACTCATTAAGTATTTTGCATTGTTCTTCATTGTGGAAGGCATTATTAGTATGTCAGAAATTCGAATTGGTCAGGTGGCAGAAATGAGAGTAGTTGCCATTATTAGGGAGAAGATGCTTGGGAAGCTAAAAGGTCTGAAGTCACCTGGACCAGATGGACTACTTAAACACACGAAATTCTGCATATGCTCGAAATTGAAAGTAAAACACACAAAATGCTGGAGGAACTCAGCAGGTCAGGCAGCATGTATGGAAATCAATAAACAGTCGATGTTATAGGCTGAGACCCCTCTTCAGAACTGGAAATGAAGGTGGGGTGAGGCCAGAATGGAAAAGGTGAGGGAAGAGAATGAAGATAGCTAGAAGGTGACAGGTGAAGGGAAAAGGTGCGTGGGAAAAGTAATAAGGGAGAGAGGGAAGAAGGAGAGGAACCAGGGGAGGTGATAGGCAAGTGAGAAGAGGTAAGAGGCCAGAGTGTGGAATAGAAGAAGAGGGAAGGGGGAGAGATAATTTTATTTGCCAGAAGGAGAAATCGATATTCATGAGATCAGGTTGGAGGCTGCCTAGACAGAATATGAAGTGTTGCTTCTCCATCCGGACAGTTGCACAAGAGGAGGCCATCAACCAACATGTTAGAGCGCGAATGGGAATGGGAATTAAAATGTTTGGCCATTGGGAAATTTTGGTGGATGAAGTGGAGGTGCTCAACAAAGTGATTCCCCAATATACAATATCTCACTAACGTAGAGGAGCACCGGATACAATGGTCAATCCCAACAAATTTGCAGGTGAAGTGTTGAAGAATTCTTTGGGGGCCTGAATGGAAATGAGGGAGAAGGTGAGTGGGCAGGTGTAGACACCTTGGCCACTTGCAGGGGTAACTGCTGAGAGTGAGATCAGTGGGGAGGGACAAATGAACAAGGAAACCATGGAGGGAGCGATCCCTGTGGAAAGCGAAGAGTTGGGTGTGGGAGGTAAAGATATGCTTAGTGGTAGTTTCCCTTTGGAGGTGGCGGAAGTTGCGGGGAATAATGTGTTGGATGCGGAGGCTCATGGGGCGGTAGGTTAGGACAAGCACGGATGTCCAGGAAATGGAAGAGGACAACAAGCCACAGTTCTGAAAGAGGTAGATGAAGATATTGTGGAGGCATTAGTAATGATCTTTCAAGAATCACTAGATTCTGGATGGTTCTGGAGGGCTAAAAAAATTACAAATGTCACTCCACTCTTTAAGAAGGAAAGGAGACAGAAAAAAGGCAATTATAGGCTATTTAGCCTGTCTTCAGTGATTGGAGCCCATTATTAAGGATGAGGTTTCAAGGCACTTGAAGGCGTATGATAAAATCAGCATAGTTTCCTTAAGAGGAAATCTTGCCTGACAAATCTGTTGCAATTCTTTGAGGAAATAACAAACAGCATACACAAAGAAGAGTCAGTGGATGTTGTTTACTTGGATTTTCAGAAGGCCTTTGATAAGGTATTGCAGATGAAGATACTAGAATGGACAGAAGATTGGCTGATTGGCAGGAGGCAAACAAAGAGTGGGAATAAAGGGGGTCTGTTCTGGTTGGTTGCCAGTGACAAGTGGTGTTTCAAAGGAGTCAGTATTGGGCCCTTTCTTTTCTTGCTATAGGTCAATGATTTGGATGATGGAATTGATGGCTTTCTGGCCAATTTTGCAGACAATACAAAGGTAAGTAGAGGGTCAGGTAGTGTTGAGGACGCAGGAAGTCCACAGAAGAACCTGGGCGGATTGGGAGAATGGGCAAAGAAGTGACAGATGGAATATGGTGTAGGAAATTGTATGGTCATGCGCTTTGGTGTAAGGAATAAAGGCGAAGAAGACAGAAAATTCAAAAATCTGAGGTGCAAAAGGACTTGGGAGTCCTTCTGCAGGATCCCCTAAATGTTAACCTGCAGGTTGAGTCGGTGGTAGAGAAGACAAATGCAATGTTAGTATTAATTTTAAGAGGACTAGAATATGAGAGTAAGTATGTGACACTGAGGCTCTATAAGGCATTGGCCAGATCGCACTTGGAGTATTGTGAGCAGTTTTAGGCCCCTTTATCTAAGAAAAGATGAGCTGGCATTGGAGAGAGTCCAGAGGAGGTTCACAAGAATGATTCCTCGAATGGAAGGATTAATGTAAAAGGAGCATTTGATAACCTTTGGCTTATACTCACTGCAGTTTATAAGTATACAGGGTAACTCATTGAAACCTATTTAATTTTGTAAAGCCTAGATACTGTGGATTTGGAGAGGATGCTTCCTATTGTGGATGGGTCTAGGACCAGAGAGCACAGCCTCAGAATAGAGGAATATCCATTTAGAACACAGATGAGAAGGAATTTCTACAGCCAGAGATGATGAATCTGTAGAACTCATTGCCATGGATGGCTGTGGAGGCCAATTCATTGAGTATATTTAAAGCAGACGTTGATAGGTTCTTGATTAATCAGGGCGTCAAAAGTTATGGGAAGAAGGTAGCAGAATGGGATTGACAGGGTTAACAAATCAGCCATGATGGAATGCCAGAACGAACTCGATGGACCCAGTGGTCTAATTCTGCTCCTGTGTCTTCTGGGGTTATGGTCTCTGTCTTTGTTTTACCTTGTTTTACCTCAATGCAATGATGAAATTAATTGATC
The DNA here is from genome assembly GCF_030028105.1 of Mobula birostris. Taxonomy (NCBI): domain Eukaryota; kingdom Metazoa; phylum Chordata; class Chondrichthyes; order Myliobatiformes; family Myliobatidae; genus Mobula; species Mobula birostris. The sequence goes on along the minus strand of NC_092373.1, from coordinate 25,693,666 downwards.
TAAGTGAGCCGTATGGAAGATAAGTTTTTCACTGTACCTTGCATTGACAATAATAAACCAATTTACCAACCCTACCATACTATGACACTTCTCATTTCATCTGCCCACTCCACCAGCCTGTTTCACCATTTCCATCAATAACCCATCCCAAAAGAGAAACGGGTGGTAATAAGGCTTTCGAGCACCTTGGAGGGAAAGAAGTTGCTGCGAATGGGGAATATTTATGAAGTTATAAATCTTCTTATAAAAGTCACTGGCCCTGGCTGTTGGCAATTTTCTGGTCACTTTTGCTTACTAACATTCAGTATGATTAACACTGGTTGGCTGTGCAGAGGTGTCAGTTCCAGTAACAATGCTTTGATACAGTAGTTGCCAGGAGACAGCAGTCATGGCATGGTAATAATCCATCCTCCAGTCACAGAGTTAAAATACTGGAACAAAGGTTGGGAACGAATACAGAATGTGCGTACCAATGAAAATCCACTATCAGATTCAGCCCCAGAAACACAGGCAGATAGCTTGTTTTAAACCTGTTTGGAACACAGTTAACTTAATGATTTATGTAGGTCCTAAAAAGCCCAATTCGCACAGAGTACATGTGAAAAAGGAATTCTGGTTCCTGAATCTTCTTCAAATTATGCAAAGGTCAATACGGTTAAAATTATTAAGAGATAGGCAATTCTTTGTGAAGAAAGAGTGACATTTACAAGTGTTCTGAAATCTCTTTCTCCTCCTACATCACTTCACTGAAAAAACAGCTTCGGACAATGTACCATGGCTCAGGAGAATGGAAAATGGAAATGAAACTTAATGTGTCTGGCTTTCATTCTTCCTTACAGTTTTCTCTTTCAGTCACTATTTTACTCTGATTTCAGCTCTTTTCGCTCTTATTCTGCTCTTGTTAAGTCGATAGATCTTTGCTCAGATGGTAGCGGTTTCATTTCCAAACAGCTGTAGGTTGAGTTCCTACTTCAAGACTTTGAACTTGGAACATGAGCATGAGAGTAAGTGTTGGCAACTCTCTTCGGTGAGTGAGAGATTAAACCGATCACTAATCCTGGAAAGTTGCCCCGGAGGCTACTCAAGACTCTCAGAATTCCAGTTCCCTTGATAAGTAAATCCTTCCACAATGTCTGAAACTACTCGGTAACACAAACCTTAGAAAAACCCTTAAACCGACACCTGAACACTGCATTCACCAAACAATCAGAATCAAATGGGAAAACTATCTCACAAATAATGGTGCCCCTTCTAATGCCATGAACACCACCCCAATATTGCTCCTTCGTAATTTATTTATTGGTTGACTTCAACTCATAATACTGCTGCCAAAAAATAACTAAAATCACGATGTATGTCAGTAAGTCTGGTATGGAGGTGCCAATGATGCAGAGGATTGGCAAAAGCTGCCAGGGTTGTACGCTCAGCAAGCTTCATCATGGGCATTAGCTTCTCCACCATCAAGAACATATTCAAAAGGCGATGCAGCATCCGTCGTTAAGCACTCTCACCATCCAGGACATGCCCTTTTCTCATTACTACCATCAGGGAGGCAGTATACGAGTCTGAAGATACACACTCAACATCTTAGAGACAGCTTCTTCCACTCTGCCACCTGATCTTTGAATGGCCCACGAATAGCATTACTTCACCATTTTGCTCTTTTCTTATACTATTGATTTACTTTTAATATTTCTTACAGTAGCTTATAGTAACTTGTTGCTGTATTACACAATACTGCTGCTGCAAAACAAATTTCATGACGTGTCAGTGATGAAAACCTGTTTCTGATTCTGATGATAAACACGATTCTGATTCTAACTCCAGTTTCGATGGGCCATTTGAGATATCTATATGCTCATGAGTGCTTCTCCAAACAAGTTCTCTGTTTTCAACTTAATCAATGCCAAACATATCAGAAAAGTTAAAAGAAACTTTGGAATGAGGCACTTAAAGCAACTCTGAACAAATCTAGGGTAACACAAAGTTCAAACAGTGATGAGACCACACTGGCGGCAATGCATATGTGAGTGATCCTTCTGTAATGGAGGACTTTGCCCTCTGTCAGGCAATGCTAAAAGGGAAAAAGGCGAGCAAATGAAAACAACAATGAACAGAGTATGTACTGCTTTCAGTGCTCACAATGTACTCCGCTCTCATTGAAAATCTCCATTCAGCCCACAAGGATGACCCTGAGTTTCCAGTCATCTGTCACTTCAATTCTTTATCCCTGTTCTACTCTGACCTCTCATCCTTTGACCTCATATATTTTCAATACTCTCTTTTATTTCAGATTTTCAGCAACCGCTATGCTCAGTGCTTCACAGTCTCATTTTCTCTTTACCACACTCCTTTTGTGTTCATCTCCTTCACTCCAATAAACCGACCGGCTCTCTCTCTTGGAAGGCACGGAAGGCAATTATGCAACTTTGACAAGTCAGCCCCCCCATCTTTTCACAGGCATTCCTTTTCTTCGCTCCACTCCTCCTCTCCTTTCATTTTAAAACTTGCTTGTCTTCTCACTTTTTCAGCTCTATGAAACTCTAATGCTTTTTATTTCTCCACAGGTGATGCCTGACTGCTGATTATCTCCAGCATGTTTTGCTTTCCTTATGGATATACGGCACTGCAGGCTTCACTTTCTAATGCCAAACCCTTCACTTCACCCATCTGTGTGACGTGTCTTCAAGGTTGAGCCCATAAGCCACAAACATCTGATTCTGAATGGGACAATACAGAAGAGTGCATTTTCATTCTCAGAGAGTCTTCAATAGAGTTGCACATCAGAGATATGGACCCTTCGGCCCACTCCATCCATGCAGACCACAAAGCCTTTCTACACCAATTCCTTTTGCCCTTGTCACACTCACATCTCTCTACTCCCTTCCTATGCACATAGCTGTCTGAATCCTTTTTAATCACTGTAGCTTATCTCCCTCTGCTACCAGAAGACCATGATCTATGCAGGTTGGTGATAACATCTTTTCCTCGCTGACAATCAATACTGGTGCACCTCAGGGGTGTGTGCTTAGCCCACTGCTCTACTCTCGATATACCCATGATTATGTGGCTAGACATAGCTCAAACACCATCTATAAATTTGCTGATGATACCCCCATTGTTGGTAGAATCTCAGGTACTGACGAGAGGACATACAGGAGTGAGATAAGCCAACTAGTGGAGTGGTGTCACAGCAACAACCTGGCACTCAATGTCAGTAAGACGAAAGAGCTGATTGTGGACTTCAGGAAGGGTAAGATGAAGGAACACATACCAATCCTCATAGAGGGATCACAAGTAGAGAGAGTGAGCAGTTTGAAGTTCCTGGGTGTCAAGATCTCTGAGGATCTAACCTGGTCCCAATATATCAATGCAGTTATAAAGAAGGCAAGACAGCGGCTATATTTCATTAGGAGTTTGAAGGAATTTGGTTTGTCAACAAATACACTCAAAAACTTCTACAGATGTACTGTGGAGAGCATTCTGACAGGCTGCATCACTGTCTGGTATGGGGGGTGGAAGGGGCTACTGCACAGGTCCGAAAGAAGTTGCAGATGGCTGTAAATTTAGTTGGCTCCATCTTGGATACTAGCCTACAAAGTACCCAAGACATCTTCAAGGAGCAGTGTCTCAGAAAGGCAGCATTCATTATTAAGGACCTCCAGCACCCAGGGCATGCCCTTTTCTCACTGTTACCATCAGGTAGGAGGTACAGAAGCCTGAAGACACACACTCAGTGATTCAGGAACAGCTTCTTCCCCTCTGCCCTCCGATTCCTAAATGGACATTGAACCCTTGGACACTACCTCACTTTTTTAATATATATTATTTCTGGGCTTTTTGCACGATTTTTAATCTATTCAATATACATATACTGTAATTGATTAACTTATTTATTATTATTATTTTATTTTGATTTTTTTTCCTTCTTTATTATGTATCGCATTGAACTGCTGCTGCTAAGTTAACAAATTTCACAACACATGCCAGTGATAATAAACGTGATTCTGATTCTTCCTCTGCCAGATAACCACCACTCACTGCGTGAAGATGTACCGCTCCAGGTCTCCTTTACACTTCAGACACAGAATGCTGGCGGAACTCAGCAGGCCAGCCAGCGTCTATGGAAAAGCGTAAATAGTCGACGTTTCGGGCTGAGACCCTTCATCAGGAGCCCTGATGCTGCCTGACCTGCTGAATTCCTCCCGCATTTTGCGTGCGTTGCTTTGGATTTCCAGCATCTACAGATTTTTTCACGTTTGTGATACTACTTTAAACTTCTCCCATCTCTCCTTAACTATATGCCCTCTAATTTCACAATCCCCCACCCCAGGAAAAAAGACTGCCCTTACCCATCCATGACTCTCATTATTTTATAAACCTTAATGAAGTCACTCCTCTGCCTCCCATTTTCCAATCTCTTATTGGAAGTAAAACCCTCCATTCCAGGCAATGCTTTGCTGAATCTCCTGCATTGTATTTAATGCTACCACATCTTTCCAGTACGTACACACTCGCTGAGGTGGTTTGACAGGAACTGGTGGAAGAGCTCCCTAACCTAAGCTGATCTTACATCAATGGCCCCTGAATTTTGGCCCAATTGACAATATACCGGAAGGAAGGTGGGAGGAGGAGGTCACAAAATAAATAATTCTGAGGTTCAGTGAGGACTGATGGACTGTTGGAACCACACAAATTAGCAGACATTCAGTACCTCAGTGGTGGCAGTAGGTATTTAAGCTCTGGGCTGGGGAACTGCGTCTGGGCAGACAGGCACGCAATGAGTGTGCAAGAACAACTACAGCACTGGCAGAGATTATATAGTCTTCTGAGAGACACAGACAATGGAAACATTTACACACATAAATACTGGAGGAACTCAGCAGGTCAGGCAGCATCTATGGAAATGAATAAACAGTCAACGTTTCGGGCCGAGGCCAGCAGGAAGTTCTACTACATGCTAACATTCCTTCCTCAACACTAAACTGTCATAAGCAAGTTGGCTGGTTATTCAACCTACCAATCTCCCAATGTAGGGAACAAAAATGGTTCTTACATTTATCTTATCTAAGAGCTAAAATCAGAACAGCATTGCCATTCATGAAATGCACAAAATATGACAAACAACCAAGGCTTCCTCTGCTGTCATCTTTGATTCTGCACTGTTCACTTTAACTTACACTCTGCAACAGTGTTAAATTCCCAGCAATCCTTCTCTGCCTTGCATTATGCTGCCTCTGATACAACATTCCTTCCTCCAATCCAGTACAATTCACCTGAACCCGAAATCTTGCTCCCTCTGGGTCTGATTGTGCAGCCTCCTGTCTGCACAAGTAATCTTACAGCAAAATTATCTTCCTGTAGCCTGAAATTATTTCCTCTCTCACTTGGATTTCACTCCCATCAATTCTGACTCTGGCTCACTGAAGATATATTATGTTCTGGGCAGTGTAATTTCTTCTGCCTCACTGCTGACACTTGTTCCCAGACTGCACTAGTTATGCCCTATTTATCCTTCCTGTATAACCAACTAACTGAAATAACACAGATCTTTCAAATCTATCCATCTCAACCTTCCTTCTGTGAAATCTACTGCACAAGATGACAAGAAAACAGGAAACCAGGCCCCACAGGCTTGCCCTACCCCCAACTCTGGTCACTCAGATGCAGCGGCCTCTTCGGGTCCGAACAAAGGTTAAATTGTTTGTCTTTTTAGATTAGATGAGATTAGATTCAACTTTATTGTCATTGTGCCGAGTGCAGATACAAAGCCAATGAAATGCATTTAGCATCTGACCAGAAATGCTAAGGATAGTGTTATTTACAAAATAACTGCGAATAAAAAAGGTACTACAGCACACAAATATAAAAGCACTGAGACAGTACAATATGGGTGCAATACTGCTTAGTGCTGTGATGAGAGGTTCAGCAGTGTCACGGCCTCAGGGAAGAAGCTCTTCCTGTGCCTGCTGGTGCGGGAGCAGAGGCTCCTGTAGCGCCTACCGGATGGGAGGAGAGTAAAAAGTCCATGGTTAGGGTGAGATGCATCCTTGATAATGCTTTTTGCCCTGCCCAGACAGCGTCTATGGTAGATGTTCTCAATGGTGGGCAATTGGGTGCCGATAATCCGCTGGGCCGTTTTCACCACACACTGGAGTGCTTTGCGGTCCGCTACAGGACAATTGCCATACCACACTGAGGTGCAGTTGGTGAGTATGCTCTCAATGGTACAGCACAATGTGCTGTATGTGTTTATGTGTTTTTTCACAATTGTAATATGCTGCTGGACATATAAAATATCAAGTACAGCAGATGTAGTCACTAGCGAGGTGCTGGACAGCGTTGGAGCTGGACTTGTTGCACAATGTTTTGCAGTCTGCTTCAGCCACCCAAGTGGCACACAATCCAACAAACGGCGTAAGTGATTGGCTTGGATATTTTTCTTGTAATTACAAGATCCTGCTGAACATAGGTAATGTAGAATACCGAGAGTCCAATTTGCAGATTCATTGGTGAGAACAAAGGCAGGGGAGCTGCATTGCCTCGGTTGTTGTGTGGACAAGGCCCTCGTGCTTCGGAGGCGCCTGTTGTGGTTACTGGCAAAGGGAACACCGGAGCTGGCTATGTGCTACTGGATGCCGTGCTGGTTGGGAGCTGGCTCCTCCCATTGGTGCTGCTCTCCAGGGTTTGCTCCTGGGAAGTCAAGCTGGATTGCATTCATCTGTGGCTGCAGTTGCGTGAAATGAGGAACTGCTGCAACTTGCTTTTGCAGAAGCATGGCTCCAGGACAACATCCATGCACCATCAATCTACAGGCCAATGCACTCAGGGACTTGGGCTATATTAATATATTTTTTAAACTGTATGCTTTTCTGCTATCATAATGTTATATGCTATACGCGCCATGTGTGACTATTGGTAATGTGTTTTGCAGCTTGGCCTGAGAGGAATGCTGTTTTATTTGGCTATATTCCTGTGTATGATTGAATGACAATTAAACTTGAACTTGAACTTGATATAAGCAAGTCTGTTCAGTGCTGGCCTCAGCTCCTCTCATGTGGATTCCCAAAAACTCTCAAGTTCTCAAGTTTTAAAATAATTATCTCTACCTTGGATCTCTGCCTCATAATCTGACCTTCAACACCCTCTAGGGCAGACAATTCCAGAGATTCACTACACTTGGAGGGAGATACAGTACTGTGCAAAAATCTTATGCTCATATATATAGCTAGGGTGCCTAAGACTTTTGCACAGTACTGTATATTGGTTAAAATAGGAAGGTGGTTGGTAAACAGAAATAATTAGCTTTGTATTAGCCCAGTGGTATAAGTGTTATTTGGTAACAGGAAAGACCTAATAAACAGTCCTATGCAAAAGTTCCGAGACACCCTAGCTATACATATATGTGCCTAAGACTTTTGCACAGTGCCACATCTTTACACATTTTAATTTTAAATGACTGGCCCTTATTTTGTAACTGTTCCCTTGTTTGTGACTCTCCCACACATCGCAAAATCTACTTGTCCCTACAGGAGTAGCAAACCCCCACAGTATCCAATATGTCTTTAAGGAGCAGTGTCTCGGAAAGGTGACCCCCATCACCCAGGACATGCCCCCTTCTCATTGTTATCACCAGAAAGGAAGTACAGAAGCCTGAAGGCACGCACTCAGCAATTCCGGAATAGCTTGTTTCCCTCTGCCATTCGATTCCTAAATGGACACTGAACCCATGAACACTACCTCACTTTTGTTATTTCTGTTTTTACACTATTTTTAATTTAACTATTTAATATACATATATATACTTACTGTAATTGATTGATTTATTTATTCCCCAATATTATCATATATTGCATTGTACTGCTGCTGCTAAGTTAACAAATTTCATGACACATGCTGGTGATAATAAACCTGATTCTGATTCTACGGCATGCGGCGCTGCCCCTTGATTCTTTAAAACCTAATCTCTAAGGAATACATAGCATCACTTGGAACTTCTGAGTTCAAGTGAATCAGTATGAGATTGTTGGAAGGAATGTAGGCTTTAGAGGCAGCATAATGAATAGTGAAGAGGGAATGGAATCTCAATTCGATTAGATTAGATTCAACTTTATTGTCATTGTGCCAAGTACAGATACAAAACCAGTGAAATGCATTGAGCATCTGACCAGAAATACAAAGAATAGTATTATTTACAAAATAACTGCGGATAAAAAAAGTGCTACAGCACACAAATATAAAAGTACTGAGACAGTACAATATGGGTGCAATTCTGCTTAGCGCTGTGATGAGAGGTTCAGCAGTGTCACAGCCTCAGGGAAGAAGCTCTTCCTGTGCCTGCTGGTGCGGGAACGGAGGCTCCTGTAGCGCCTACCAGATGGGAGGAGAGTAAAAAGTCCATGGTTAGGGCGAGATGCATCCCTGATAATGCTTTTCACTCTGCCCAGGCAGCGCTTATGGTAGATGTTCTCAATGGTGGGCAACTGGGTGCCGATAATCCGCTGGGCAGTTTTCACCACATGCTGGAGTGCTTTGCAGTCCAATACAGGACAATTGCCACACCACACTGAGATGCAGTTGGTGAGTATGCTCTCAATGGTACAGCGGTAAAAGTCCGTCAGTATCCTGGGACAGAGGTGAGCTTTCTTCATGCTCCACAGGAAATAAAGGCCTTTATGCCAAATATGCCAGGAATTACACATTCATATATTCAACAGGGATGTGTCGAGAACACAGCTATGAACAAAATAGAGTTGTTGAGGAATTTCTTTAGCTAAAAGGTGGTGAATCTGCAGAATTTATTGCCACAGACAGCTGGGGAGGCCAAGTCATTGAGTGTACTTAAAGTGGAAGTTGATAGTTTCTTCATTAATAAGGGTGATGAGGAGAAGGCTGGAGAACGGGGTTGAGAGGGATAATAGATGATGGAATGGTGGAGCAGACTCAATGGGCCGAGTGGCCTAATTCTGCTCCGCTATCTTACGGCCTTGAAACTATTTTTTCAGTATTAAGACAGAGTTCATCACACCACTCTTCAGTGAAGCAAAGTGGCCCTGAGCACAGGAAGCTTATTGTTTTGACTGCTGTAGCTGTTAGTGCACGTAAGATGAGTATCAATTCCTGACAGCAGTACATCAAGATGCTTGAACGTATAACTGTGGCTTGCAAATAACTAGCTCAGAGAACTCTCTCATCTCTAACATGCTTTTTCACACGTTCTTTGCAGAAGGATGTATTTCACAATGATATGAAGTTTGCAGCTTACCATCCCATGTGAAAGTGATATCAAATTATTGATCCAACATACTAGAGTTAGTAAATAGTCATATTTAAAAAAGTAACTATAATTTCCTGGTGACTGAGCCACTCAGACTAGGAAAATCTGCAATGCAATCTGCTTCTGGGAGGTTAGCTTGCATGAAACCAGATGAGCATTGGGAAAAGCTTTCAACATGGTCAAAAGGGGTGGAAAAAATAAGACAAGTGTTCGCACTTTTAACTGCTTAACAGTGATCCATGCTGGGAAGTATACTATGTGAGTCTTGAAGAGAAATGGAATCAATATCAGCTTTCCAATGATCTGGCAACATTTGCTGATCATTACTCAAAGGACAAGAGAACAGATGGCGGCAAGGAAGAATAAACCTTTTCTCCAGTTGGCACCAGTACTTTAAGGAAAGGTTTATACAGGTGATAGGAGAGGGGAATTGATTAAGCTGCTTTAAAAATAAATATACCACTGGAGGTGATAGGTCTTGTTTGTTTGCTTGACAGAAAGTCTGACAATTCTGTAGGACAGGAGCAAAGCCTAACCACAATACTGTTTGATGAACAAGCACCAATCATTCTTAGCTAGTGAGGCCAGCGCGACAGCACTGTTCAGTGCTGACACAGCTGGTGTCTCGATCGCTGGTCCCACCTGCTGGCTGTGAGTGCTGTGGTAGGCAATAAGTCATAAAAGCATAGTTAGGCTATTTGGCCCATCGAATCTCGTCTGCAATTTTGATCATGTCTGATCTATTTGCCACTTCAACCCCATTCTCCTGCCTTCTCCCTGTAATCTTTGACACCCTTACTAATCAAGAACCTATCAATCTCCACTTTAAATATATCCAATGACTTGGCTTCCATAGCTGTCTGTGGTAATGAATTCTATAGATTTACCACCCTTTGGCGAATGAAATTTGTCCTCATCTCTGTTCTAAAGAGACGGCCTTCTAGTCTGAGGCTGTGCCCTCTGGTCTTAGATTCCACAACTATTGGAAACATCCTCTGCATGACCCCCCCCACCGGCCCATTTTTTTTTAAACTACAGTAAGTACAGGCCAGGAGTCATCAAAAGCTTCTCATACGTTAACACTTTCATTCCAGCATCATTTTCGTAAATCTCCTCTGGACTCTCTCCAATATCAGCACATCCTTTCTTGGATAAATAGGGCATAAAACTGCTCACAAACTCAAAATGTAATATCTGACTTTTAAGGACAGAATGACAAAGGCATCAAATGTTTGTTAGGAAAAGATGAAAGACTTAAGTTTGTAGTTCAGCAAAGGAAAGCAGCTGGAAGAAAGCTACATACATAAAAATAGGAAGAGAACAAAATTAATCAGTCCCTAAAAATTATACAAGCTGAAATTATCAGTCAAGTCAATGTACAACTAGCTCGGGTCTCTCTGTAAATAACATACAATACAGCTTGGCACTTGATAACACTGTCTTCTTTGTAGAGTCAAGTGAAAGCCATTATAAACCTAAATAACATCAGGGGTTGATGTAAAATATACAGCATTGTGCAAAAGTCTTAGGCATATATATATATATACACACACACACACACACACACACACACACACACACACATATATATATATATATATATATATATATACACACTAGACAACGGGGTGACCCGTTGGGGCACCCTTTGAGAGAAGGGTAGTGCAGTCTGATGTGACCAGAATGAACATTAAATTCTCCTGAATGCTATTGGTATCGCTTTGCTTTGGAAACTGAAGTAGAAAACCTCAGTTTATTAAAGAAGAACGACACGTAGCAAAGCAAATATAGCTCCTCCTCATTTAATGAAGGACACTTTTGATAGCATCATTTCTGGTTTATCTGCCACCCTCGTGCCTTCGTTGTCATTCTGGAGATGTGCAGTCCTTTCATCCCCCGTCTCTTCATCTCTTCTGCTGTTTGTTCTTTGTCTCTGATCCTGGAGAAGTGCTTGCCTCTCCTCCTCTGTCTCTTCTTCTCTCATCTTTTTTTGTCCTGACTTTTTGATCCTGGAGTCGTGCGTCCCTGGCCTCATCCGATTCTTGTTTTCTCCCTCTCCTTGTCGCTTCCCAATGACGTTTGGCGTTAACTCTTGACCATAATGTCCCCCTTCCCTTTTCACGTGACATAATTAGGCAGACCATTTTTTTTAACCCTAATGCTGGATGGAAGATATGAAGCACTAACACCAAAGGATGCTGATTATTCTTGTTGATATGGTTGGCGCTTTCCAAAATGGATGTGATATAGTCACCGCTGTCCTTTGACTGCAGCAAAGGATTTATGGGTGTCTCGAAGTACATAATTACAATAAGATTTAATTATCTGTTATTGATGGGTGGCAGTTAGATCTGTCCCAATCCTGCACATGCTGATGTGATTCGCAGAATGTGACCCCTCAAAATAGAGATGCCCTGCCCTTCTGCTCTGGTAGGTGTCGCTGCTGAGGCTGGCCGTGCGCATGCGTCGGGCTGTCGCGTCCCGATTTCCATGATGGCCAATCGGGTCTCGGGTGAAAGCCAGCCTGTCAATTTTTGGCGAATGAACAATCTTATACAAATACCTAACCCTGAACTTTGCCTGCATTCTGTAAGCTAGGGTGACTAAGACCCTTGCACAGTACTGCAGTAATTTTATGTATTGCACTGTACTGCTGCCGCAAAAAAGGAACAAATTTCATGACATGCATGAGTGATGAAAAACCTGATTCTGCTATGGTCTTTATTGTGGGTAGGGGGTAGGGAGGGTGGAATCAAGGTTGGGAAAATGGGAGGGACCAGGAAGCACTACAGAGACATTGTGTAATGATCAATAAACCAATTGTTTGGAATGAAATAACCTTGCCTGTTGTCTCAAGGCTGGGTGTGTCTGCACCCACACCTGTCACTTCTTGTCTGCCACCGGTCCCACACCCCTCCCGTGGCGCTCCACCATCACCATTCTCAACATCCAGCCAGATTTACAAACACGCTCTCCTCTCCACATTGACTAACGCAGTCCTGTGCAAAAGGTCTTAGGCACCCTAGCTATATACATGTGCCTAACACTTATGTAGTACCTTCAACTAAAAATAAATCCCAAAGTATTTATCAATATTTTGGGTCAAAACCTTGCATCAGGATTGACGTCTCCTCGGCATCAAGCGAAATAACATATTCTGGAGTTTTAGATGAAGAAGTATATTCAATGTTCATCAACCTCCTAACATTAAAATACGAATAACGATTTTTAATAAATCCTGTCTGGTCGTCAGAAACAATTTGTGGCAATACATTTTCCAATCTAATTGCTAATATTTTGGAAACAATTTTGGAGTCCACACTTAACAAGGATAGAGGTCTATATGATGCACATTCAGTGGGGTCTTTATCTTTTTTAGGAATTAAGGAAATAGATGCTTCATAAAAAGATTGTGGTAACTTACCTACAAATAAGGCATCCTTAAAAATTCTACATAACCAAGGAGAAAGTAGACTTGAAAAAATCTAAAGAATTCTACTGTATACCTATCTAGGCCGGGTGCTTTACCAGAATTCATCGAAGAAATTGCTTTCTTTATTTCTTCTTCCGTAATGGGTGCATCTAATGTTAAACATTCATTAAGCAGTAATTTTCAAATATTCAATTTTCTTAAAAATTCATGTATTATGGTAGAATCATCAGGAAATTCTGATTGGTATAAAGAGGTATAGAATTCTTGAAAAGATTTATTAATTTCATCATGATCAACCGTCAAAGTACCATTCCGTTTACGAACTTTAATAATCTAATGTTTAGCCGAAGCAGCTTTTAATTGGTTGGCCAGTAACTTACCCGATTTATCATCATGTATATAAGATTGACTCTTAGATTTAAGTAATTGATTTTCAATTAGGGATGTTAATAACAAACTGTGTTGAATCTGAAGTTCAACTCTCTTTTTGTAAAGCTCCAAATTAGGAGCAGCAGAATATTTTTTTAACAATTTCTTTAATCTTATCAACCAATGTGAAGTTTTCTGGTTATTCTTTTATTGGAAAGTCATTCGATGCACTTTTGTATTTAGTTAATTAAGGGGCCAATTTGACTCTGAGTATTGCAGGTCAGACTTTTAAGGTAATGGCTCAATTAACTTGTTAGTACAAGGATAAAATGGTAAGGTGATATAAATCCGCCTAGATTTATACTTCTTATCTTTTACTTTCTAAGATGATATTCAATATACCCAAATGTCATACTTCATCAAGAATGAAGCTGAAAAACAGCAGTTTGTTCTGGTTCTGAATGACTTTAGTTGTACATGTGCATTTTGGGTTATGTCTCCTGTAGACTTGTTTACGTTCCTGGGCACCAGATAAGACGTCACTGGAGCCATCGCTAAGCGACGGTCTACTAAAGCAACAGTTTCTCGCAAGAGAGCTGTTGGGGTCTTGATTATGTGGTATATTATATTTGAGACGGAAATGGTTTTAATTATATAGGTTAACGGGTTTGTCCAGTTTTTTTTTCCTGTCTCTTTGATATGATTGTCTATGAGAACTGCTTTGCCTTTCTAAATTTGTTGGTGCTAGAGGGGGGCGGTTATTGTTCAGTGTCTGACATTGCAAAGTGACACTCACAGATGTTATAAAGTAAAGGGTTGAATGTGAGGGGTGATGGGAGGGGGGGTGGGAAGGAGATAACTCTGGGCTCCACCACCAACTTACAACAACAGATTCAGGGGAAGATGAGCAACACAGATAAATTAGAAAATCTTACTATTGTATAAAATAAGAATGCTTTGTCTGTGTATGCACTACTATTCAGTTGGTTGGTGGAGGGGAGAGGGATGGGGGAGAGAGGGGTGGAGGGGGAATGGTGATGAAGGTTGGGGGGTGGTTGGGATAAACAGTCAAAATGTAATTGGCAACTGGCTGTATTGAATGTAATTTGTTGGTGTTGCAATAAAAAATTAGTAATAAAAAAAATGTATAAATTATGCAACCTTGAAATTTGTTTGCTTACAGGTAGCCGCAAAGCAAGAAACCTGAAGGAAACTAATTAAAGATTAAAAAATAAAAATAAAAGGCCAACAAAAGGAAGAAAAAAAACACAAATCATACAAACAATTTAAGCGAACCACAACATTCCAAACCAAATTGCATCCTCAGATCTGAATCCCGCAGCAGCAGAGAGTAGGCCCAAAGCCTCACTTATCAGTTCATTATTTTAGCAGCCACAGAGCACAGCAGCCGAAGCAATCTTCTTAGCCTCAGCACTTTGGAACAGAAGCGATCATCGTAGTGAGAGAGCAAAATCAGCTCTCGCCTTGGATCCCGACACCCTGTCTTGTCAGTTTATGTGGGCTGGCATTAAAATTGACCAAACAACGGGACAGAAAAAGGCTCCAGCACCCTGGAGAGAGGAGTGAAGATTGTGGAGAGTAAGTGAAATCAGCTCTTGCCTCCGATCTGGGCTGGTGTTTAATTTGCCCATACAGCAGATTGTACCCCACACTAGGACCCAGCTACTGCGAAGGGCTCGGGGCCTGGACCTCACCGTCCAGCGACTTGCTCCTGGTCCGGATTTTGCCGCCGAGCCCGAAACCGCTCTCAAGCTCTTCAAATCAGCTTTTCACCCAAAAACGATCCAACCTTGCATCCGAACATCAAATTTCCTCTGCCCCAACTTCTCCTATGGGTGCCTAGAGCAATCCAACTTCACACCCGGGCCAGTTGTATGGGCATTGGAACTCCCCCTCCCCGACCTCTCCTTTCTGAATGGCTCCTTCCAGTTGCATCAATTCTACAATGCAGCATCTCAGCTCATCCCCTGAACTTGCCTCGCCATCGCTCGCTTCCTCACTGTCTGCAGTGATAATTTAACACAGTTTACCTCAGTAAAGGTGTTTTTAGTCAGATTTTTTAACTTTTTAACTACCAGTGAGCTGTTGCACAAGTTCAGTAGTGCCATCTTAACTAGAAGGTTGATAGGTCCTTGACTAGTAAAGGTGTCAAAAGTTACTGGGCAAAGGCAAGGGAATGGGGACGAGGGGGATAATAAATCAGCCATGTTTGAATGGTGGAGCAGACTCTATGGGCCAATTGGCCTAATTCTGACCCTATGTCTTGTGGTCTTACCAGTGCAGGCCCCGTGGCTCAAAGGACCTGCTTCAATCCTGTCTGATCTGCAACTCTGCTGAACCTGAATGAACCAGAAGAGTGCATAGGGAGTGAAATGCAAAAACAAAACCCCAGGAGCATCTTACTTACCATTGGAAACTTAACAAATTGTCCCAAGTACATTCTCATGTAAAACATGGCACTAAGCCACAGAGAGATATGTTAGGATAGTTAACCAAAAACTTGGTCGGAGTGTGTTGGAATAGGAAAATACAGAATTAAGAAGGAAAAAGCTTTGAAGAGAAAGGATTTTATATTTATACCCTGGAAGGAAACAGCCGTGGCTGGCAGTAGCTGAAAACAATAGCTCAGTGAGATAGGAAATGGGTCAGATGGCTCACTGACTGCATCTCAGCAGACAAGAAAAATAACCTCAGTCTGGAAATTCCAGAAGGGTTGGAAGAAGTTATCAGCAGCTGTTGGATGAACATTGAACAGGGGCCAACAGTATTTCTGAGGTGCAAGTCTTGCTGCTGGACTGTTCGTACTCAGTGCTATATAAATGCAACCCCAATGTAATATGGCCATGTTTTTAAATATAGCAACTGGAGGATTACTTGGTCCAGGATTTGAATGCAGCCATGATAAAAACAAATAATTCACACTGAGCTGTTATCAAACTCTTGAATGGACCTCTTGTACATTAAAGATAAACTCTCGTACTGACAATCTACCTTGTCATTGTCACTGCGCCTCACTGTTTATCTGCACTTGCAGTTTCTCATCACTGTAAAACTATATGAACATTTTTCCCTTTGTTTCTGCCAAGATGTGCTTGCACTTTGAAACGATCTCTAGGGGTGGCATTCATATGTAAAATTTTCACTGCATTTGGTACTGATAAGCAATATGACAATAATATGTAACAGTAATAAACAAATTTAAATTCAAGCCATAATTTCCTATAGCAGGATCAAAGCTCCAAGTAAATTCATTATCAAAGTACATATGTGATACCATATACTACCTTGAGATTAATTTACCTGCAGGCATTTACAAGGAAAAAAAGAATATAATTTATGGAAAAACCATACATAAACAAAGACTGCAAAACAGCCAATGTGCAAAAGAAGACAAATTGTGCAAATCGACTATAATATTGAGAACAAGAGTTGTAATGAGTCCTTGAAAGTGAGTCTGTCGGTCGAAGACTCAGTTCAGAGCAGTGGTGAATGAAGTTATCAACGATAATGAACAGCGGCGATCAATACTTACCCTTGCCCATCTAAGCTTATTAGCATTTTGCATTGTAAGATGCAGTAAGTGGTGTCACCATGAAAGAGTTACTGGGCACCTGACTCCTGAGCATCTGAACGAACAATGAAAACAATTGTGCATCTCCACAACCAATCCAGTTCAAAAACTGGGAAATTAACAGCGGATAGATTGAGAATGAAGTGGGTCATTTCAAACTAGATCAAGTGTGGAAAGGGAATCAAGAAAGAGAAGATTGGATTGAAAGGCAGAGAGAGCACAAAATGATTTAACATTTTCAATATCTCAATTCTGAATTAAAATATGAAGGAATGAGACTCCACTTTGAGTGGCAGAGAGGTTATTGGAAGTACTTAACATTTATTGGATTGAAATGGACTAATTTGAATTTTCTCCAAGATGTTCTGCTTTTCTTTAACATGTACGTACAGGATCTTTGTCTGTTCAATGGAGTTCAGTTGTAAAGAAGACAGTGAGGTGCAGATATAATGACAGGGTATTGCATTAAACTATGCATCTGCCCCTTGTCCGAAGTAGTTGGAATAATTTCCACTTAAATAAGAGTGAACACCATTAGGCTCAGTGTTACATTAACAGAAAATTGTGGGCCAATGAATAAAAGGAGCTAGTAATTTAACTGTTATCTCAGAGATGTATCTGTCAAATTTGATTATTTCCTGGACTTTGCTGCAATTGGCTGTCGCTGTGCAATTCACTAGATGGGACACTGGCCAGGAGAATTAATGACAGAGTTTGGGAAACACGATCTGCTGACCATGACAAAGTGAGAGAGTGGAATGAATACACATACAGTTGAAGTAACAAGTTCTCCTATTGACTGGGCTGTAAATCTTTCAGATCGTTCATTCTTTTCTCCAGTACTAGAGGTGCTCTGAGTCTGAAATTTTCAGCAGATTAAATACTCTTCTTTGCCTTTGCGTTTGAAGACTTGTTTAGCCTCATGGAGAAGCCAGAGATGCAGAACCCGGCAATTTGAAAGAAACACGACTAACAGAAGCAATTTAGGAGAAATGGTGGGGTGGCGTACTACTCTGGGTTGATGGTATCAATTTAAGGACTGAAAAGGAAATGCTGCTTTGCTGTTGTTCGAAAGAAAAGGTGTACACTACTGAATATGCAGTGTCTAAAGACACATCAGCATGAAATGTAGAAGTAAATGTAACAAAAGCAATCTGACTCCCAGCTAATGGGAAATGTGTTTTTGTGAGTGCTGACCTTAAAAGCTGCAGAAACTGCTACAGCAAAACTGCCTCACATAGTAAATGATGCAGTTTCCATAGCACCAAGACAAGGAGGTGATATAGGAGTAATCTTTTATCACATATAAATAAATGCATCACTGGTTATGTTAATAAGTCAGTTCCTCAGACTGAGTGACCATCAGCAGTTGGTCTGCCACCTGTCCTCAGAGGAGGGAGAGATAAGGAACACAATGAAGCAGCATTTGGAGATGTTAATGAAGGAGCCATCAGTCTGGGTATTGTCAAGATCGGCTCCCCCTTTGAACCCTGAACTGTTTGAAGTGATGGACAGGCGATAGCCCAGCAGGGGGATAAAAGGGACAGGTTTGCTGAGGCAGGACACACACGACACCACGAGGTAACGAGACCCTGGAAGCGGTGCCCCCCCGCAAGTCGGTGGGAGTCGTTTGGAAGGCTGGTGCAGAACCAAGCCATAGACGCACCGGGTGGAAAGGTACGATCAGCGGGAACCCGGTGTGTGTCCACCCTTGCTTGGGTGCCCGGTTCACTGCAGAGGATCGACCGCATCTGGAGGAGGGGTCACAGTCGGTGACCTCAGGTGACATCACAAAGGACTCGCCCGAAAGCTGCTTGTGAGCAATATCGCAGGTCTGTGAGTGGAAGCCGTTTTGAATGATTATTCGTTCTTGTTCTCTCTCTCTCCTTCCCCCTACATTGTCCATCGCCATGGCAACGATTACTGCGAACTGAACTAAATTGAACTGGACTTTGTGTCACTTTGAAATTGGTCATTTACCCCTAGACAACGATAGAGCTTGATTGATCCTGTTATCTTAATTCTGTGCACATGTATGTTTATCATTGCTGAACTGTTGCATTTATTATCCTTTCGATTACTGTGTTGCTTGTTTCTTTAATAAAACTTTCTTAGATCTAGTAATCCAGACTCCAACTGATTGATCCATTTCTGCTGGTTTGGCAACCCAGTTACGGGGTACGTAACAACTGTAACTTACAGTAACTTGTTTTGCCTGCACAGTACTGCTGCCACAAAACAGCGCTTTTCATAACTTATGTCAGTGACAATAAACTGGATTCTGATTTTGAATATAGCAGAAAACTACTTTCTACAAATAGAACAGCACTACAGTGCCTCTGCAGGAGAAACAAACTGACAGCAATAGACAAACAAGAGAAAATCTGCAGATGCTGGAAATCTGAGCAACACACACAAAATGCTGGAGGAACTCAGCAGGCCAGGCAGCATCTATGGAAAAAAGTACAGTCGACATTTCAGGCCGAGACCCTTGAGTGACTACAGACGTGAGAAGACTCTCGCACGTTGAAACCCAGACAACACAGTGCCGAATTTCACCCGAATGGATGACATTCAAATTCTTGTAGACGTCAATATAAAAAGTTGAAATAACATAAGAACTTTTGAAGCTGAATCATGCTTTCACTTTACAGCATAAAATGTGTTGAACGACGTGTCTTTATACCTCAAAGATCCGTAACAATGTACAGTACTGAAAAGGGCCATTCAGCCAAACTTATCCATGTTAACAAAGATACTACACTAATCCCACTTGCGGGCACTTGGCCACTAACCTTTCAAGACTTTCCAATTGATGTTCCTGTCAAGGCGCAATTTTCCTCACCTCAACCACACCCCCTGACAGCTCATTCCACATATCCACCACCTTCTATGCAAAAAAAAATTGTTTTTTAGAGTAACAAACACAAAATGCTGGAGGAACTCAGCGGTCTGGCAGTACCTATGGAGAGGAATAAACAATCGATGTTTCAGACTGAGACGCTTAATCCAGACTGGAAAGCAATGGGGAAGAAGCTGGGGGTCGGACGGAGATGTACAAGCTGGAAGGTGACAGGTGAAGCCAGGTGGTGGGGGGGGGGGGGGGGTGAAGTGAGAAGCTGGGAGGTGATCGGTGGAAAAGGAAAAAGGATGAAGAAGAAGGAATCTGTATGTTATTCTTGATTTCGATCATCTGCAGAATCTCGTGTTTGTGATTTGAACATAGAAATCTACAACACATTACAGGCCTTTCAGTCCACAACATTGCGCCGACTATGCAACCTACTCTAGAAACTGCCTAGAATTTCCCTAGCGCATAGCCCTCTATATTTCTAAGCTCCATGTACCTATCTTAGAGACTCTTAAAAGACCCTATTGTATCTGCCTCTACCACCGTTGCTGGTAGTGCATTCCATGCACATGCCACTCACTGTGTGAAAAACTTAACCCTGACATTCCGCTTTTACCTACTTCCAAGCACCTTAAAACAATGCCCCCTTGTGTTAGCCATTTCATCCCTGGGGGAAAAAAACCTCTGGCTATCTACATGATCCATGCCTCTCATCACTTTGCAGATCCCCTTTATATATTTGCCCTCTTGACTTAAACCTATGCCCTTTAGTCATAGAATTCCCTACCTCAGGAAAAATCACTGTGACTATTTATGCCCCTCGTACTTTTATAAATCTCTTAAGGACACCCCTCAGCCTCCTCAGAATCTCGGCAACATTCCTGTAGATTTTTTCTGCACCTTCCCTAACATAGACACATCTTTCATATAGACTGGTAACCAAAACAGCATTCCAAGTGCAGCCCAACCAATGATTTGTTCATGGCCCAACCCCTATACTCAAAGCCTCAGCGAATACCAGCAAGCACACCAGACACCTTGTTCACCACTCTGTCTATATTTGTCACTCCCCAACACACACAGAATTCTGATGCAACTCAGCAGCTCTGGCAGCAACTATGGAAGGAAAGGAACAGTCAACGTTTCAGGCTGAGAGTCGTCATCAGGTCTGGAAGGGGACAGAAGCCAGGAGGAGGAGCAGAAGCTGCCAGTAAAATGGTGAGTCCAGGGGAAAGGCTGGTGGGGAGGGAACAAAAGGAAATTCTGTGAAAAGCTAAGAGGTGATAGGTGGAAGAGGCAAATCTTCAGCAAACTTATGTACTTGCACTACGAGGTCTCACTTTTCAGTAACAATCCGCAGGGCTCTGCCACTCACTGTGCGTGTCCTGACCTGGTTTGATATCCCAAAAAGTATCACTTAGTAGTTGTCTGAGTTATAATTCATCAGCTATTTCCTTTCCTATTTTCCCAGTATATATCCTGTTGTAACCTTAGACAACTTCTTCCTTGTCCACTATAATAGCAGAGGATGGCACTCGGGAGGCTGTATCGGAGGGGCTGGTCGGAGGCTCGAAGTTTTCGGATGGACGGACTCAGTGTCGGCTGTGGTTGGCTGCTTCCAAGGTATCAGCAAGTTGACGGTGCCTGGAGGTTTATGGCAGGGAGTTTCTCCCTTTTGCCGCCGCTATTGGGGACTCGGAAGTCGATCGATTCGGGGACTTTGAGACTATTTTTTCCATGCCCATGGTTTGTTCTTCATCAAATTATGGTATTGCATTGCACTGCTGTAAGTATATGTTATAATTATGTGGTTCTGTCAGTGTTGGTCTTTGGTTTGTCCTGTTTTCTGTGATATCACTCTGGAGAAACATTGTATCATTTCTTAATGCATGTATGCATTTCTAACTGACAATAAAAGAGGACTGAGTGTTCTCATAATCTAATAATATCGATTTTAGTGCCACCTGCAAATTTAAAACTTTGCTGGGCACCTGCATTCTGTCCACATGGCCATCTTGATCTTGCAATTGCACACCATTTTAACTTCCCTCCCCCTTCCTATGCCATGGCCTCCACTGCTACAGAGCGAGGCCCAATATAAACCGGAGGGAAAGCATTTCATCTTCTGACTGGACAGTCTGCAACCAAATGGCATGAATACTAATAGTGCTCTAATTTCAGGTAACCTGCACCCTCACTGTTTCCTTTTGTTTCTTTATGAATGCAACTAGGAATTCTCAAACACCCCTCTTCTTTCCTCTTCCCCACCTGTTTCTATCTGCCTATCAGCCACCCACACGTTCACACCACCGGGTCTACTCTTCCTTCCCCTGTTGTTCCCATCTTCCCACCATTCCTCACGTATCTGGTTCCACTCATCTCCTTCCTTCCTTATTAGATTCCATTGTCTCCACTTCTCACCCCCTGTTGCTTTAGACCAATAACACACATGAGCAGAATTAGGCCATTTGGCCCATTGCCTCATGGCTGATATATTTTTTCTCTTGAACACATTCTCTTGCCTTCTTCCCGTAACATCTTTTGTCCTAACTAATCAAGAACGTATCAGCTTGTGCTTTAAAGATACCCAATGACTTGACCTCCACAGCTGAATGTGGCACTGATTCTTACAGATTCACCACCCCCCAGATAAAGAAATTTCTCATCATCTCTGTTCTAGAGCAACAGTCTCCTATTCTGAGGCCCTCTGGTCCTACACTCTCCCAGTACCTGAAACATTCGCCCCTCCCTCCTCCCACTCCTCCCTCCCCCACCCAGGCCATCTGCCCGTCAAGCTCTGCTCCCCCAGCTCCTGCCTCGCCTCACCCTTCCCCCTCACCTGTTTATACCAGATACCAAACCCGCCCACTTTATACTCTCAGTCCCGATGCAGGGTCCTGACCTGAAATTTTGATTATCCTTCTAAATCTACAGATGCTGCTGAGTTCCTCCAGCAGCATGTTTTTACTTTTCCTCCAGTTTCCAGCATCTAGTCTCTTGTGACTCCAACTTGCTAATCGTGCCATCTCGTCTCCTTCTGGACAGCTGCTGCCCAAGAAATTTGCTCACCACCACCACCACTGCAATCTTAAAGCTGAATGGTAAAGGAAAGTAAATGTTGCCCTTGTCAGAAATATCTATATTAATTTTTTAAAGCATTGTCATTGGTATGAAATACTGTTTTAATATCTTAACCCAACAGGGGTCATTCACTGTGTTTGTAAGGTTGCCTGCTCTCTCAGGCTGTGGTGGGATACTACAAAGATGAACCAGATTCAACTCTCCCCTCTGTCAAGGTCAGAAGTTTAAAAAACTTGCAGTTGGTGCAACTATTTTGAAGTGGATGCAAGTGAACAACATAAACCTTGCCATAATTCAGCATTAATTTGAAAGGCCATTAGAGGAAAATGGAAATATCACCATGGCTTGGATTTACCTGAATTTATCCAATTTAACTTTTTTTCTCAGTAACAATATAAATCTAGCCTGTTGGTATGGCAACCATGCACAATTTATTGGCCCGAAACAGATCCAAAGGAATTCATAAGCTGAATTACAACCTGGAGTCAGCAAAATAAATCTGTGCTATTGGTGTATGGGGACAGGAGTCTGCAGCATCAGTAATGTGTGGGATTGATCACAGTAAGACAAAGATGTTAATGCTTAGCTACAGTTTTACGGCTACAGTGGCCAGTGGCACCCGGACTGTCTTCCAACCAATGACCCACAACCATATTTGTTTTAAAATTCCCTGAACCTGTACCCCCTTGGTGTTTCTCTTACCATTAATCTCACAGCTACAGTGAGTACAATGTATCGGGCTCATCAGAGTCAGCATCAGGTTTATTATCACTGGGACATGTCTTGAAATTTGTTAACTTTGCAGTAGCAATACAATGCAACACACGATAATACAGAAAGAAAAAAATAAATATATGTAGGTATATATGTACATTAAATAGTTAGATTAAAATAATGCAAAACCAGAAATATGTATAAAAAGATGTTATGTAGTGTTTATGGGTTCAATGTCCATTTAAGAATCCTATGGCAGAGGGGAAGAAGCTGTTCCTGAATCGCTGAGTTTATGCCTTCTGGCTTCTATACTTTCTTCCTGATGGTAGCAATGAGAAGAGGGCATGTCCTGGGTCGTGAGGGTCCTTAATAATGGATGCCACCTTTCTGAGGCACAACTCCTTGAAGATGTCTTGGATACTACGGAGGACAGTACCCAAGATGGAGCCAACTAATTTTACAACTTTCTGTAGCTTCTTTCGGCCCTGTTCAGTAGCCACCCCATACCAGACAGTGATGCAGCCTGTCAGAATGCTCTTTATCGTACATCTATTGATGTTTCTGAGTGTTTTAGGTGACAAACCAAACCTCTTCAAACTCCTCATGAAATATAGCAACTGACTTGCCTTCTTTATAGCTGCATCAATATGCTGGGACCGGGTTAGATCCTCGGAGATCTTGACACACAGGAACTTGAAACTGCTCACTCTCTCCACTTCTAATCCTCCTGTGAGGTTTGTTTCATGTTTCATCGTGCATCCAGGCAACACTCGAAATGCTGGAGAAACTCAGCAGGTCAAGCAGCACTTATGGTGGGGAATGAGCATCTGGCTCTGCTTCCTTCCTTCCCAGTCCTGATGAAGGCCAAGTCCCCTCCTCAAGAATGGAAACGAGGAGGCAGGTGAAAACAGGTGGAGGGAGAGGGGGGAACACTAGCTGGCAGGCGATAGGTGGTGCCAGGTAAGGGGAAGGAAGGTGGGTGAGAAAACTTATCCAGGCACATTGGTGGAAGTGAGATAGACTACTGTCACTGAACTGTGTGAACAGCAGCGTGGGGAATGGCGGACAGGAATGCAGAAGGGAAAGACAGTTGTGTTGCTTTGGAAAAGAAGAGGAGAAACAGGATCTTATGCAGTGAGAAAGAGGATCAACAGGGGGAGTAAGAAAAAGTACAAGCTGGGGAGGGAGAAAGGGTATCGAGCGGAGGGGGGGCACGTGGGGGAGTCATTGTATTTATCTATTTATTGATAAATACAATCAGAATAGGCTGCGCCGCCCAGCAATTCCCCCAATTTAATCAGACAGGACAACTTACAATGACCAATTAACCTACCAACTGGTTCGGTTTTTGGACTGTGGGAGGAAACCAGAACCCCCGGAGGAAACCCACACAGTCATGGGGAGAACGTACAAACTCCTTACAGTGGGAAATGAACCCACGTCGCTGGTACTGTAAAGCGTTGTGCTAGCCACTGTGCTACTGTATCTCTGCACATGCGACAATAACAAGCCAAATGCTGATTATGACAATATAGGAACTGAGGCTCCAGAAATACAGCTTTATCTTTAGCCAGGAGGTGGTCAACCTGTGGAATTCATTGCCACAGACGGCTGTGATGGCCAAGTCACTGGGTATATTTAAAGTGGAAAGTGGAGGTTGATAGGTTCTTGATTAGTAAGGGCATCGATGGTTATGGAGAGAAGGCTGGAGAATGGGGTTGAGAGGGAATGTTATAAATCAGCTATGACAGAATAGCGGAACAGACCTGATGGGCTGCTCTGTGCTATGGTCCTTTGGGAGAGGAGGGATTGCGTGGAATGGGAAGAAAGAGGATTGAGCAGGGGGGAGAGAGGAAATTAAATGGGGCAGGGGAGACGGTGGATCAAGTGGGGACAGGAGGAGAATCAAAGAGTGGGTAGCTCTCTCTACAGGGGAACCTATTCCACACACAATCATACTCTTTTAAGTCTTGAGACAAACAGTCCTATTGTTGTTCAACTTTAACATTCTCATGTAAGATTCAACTGAGCTGAACCTCAGGCACTTCCACTCTGCTCCCAAACATCTCTCCAGAAGGTTCCTTCCCTCCCACTCCCGGCTCCAGTCCTCCCTTTTGTTCTTTTGTTAATCAGAAGTGAGACTGCCCTCTGTCCAAAGTTCCCTATGCCCCGGCCAGGAGCAGTGAAAAGCTGCAGCTGAAGCAGAAAATGAATTGCGTCAAATTAGAGGACACCAGATATGGCTGAAGAGGTTATTGGAACGGAGATTGAGCAACTCTATTGAATGGTGGCCAATTAACAGCTGGAATTGGTTGTCAGGAATAAATTTGTTGGCCAAGTGTTGCTGTTGGGTTGCAGTGGAGTTGGCACTTTGAAACCATGAAAGATGGCCATTATCCAAATGTAACTCATTGTTGCCTTAAGTATTTTGTTGCAATAAATGCCTTTAACTGTAAGGATCTTCTGATTTGACTTCTCCGACAATCCGAGGTGCACTGTCACTCTTCCTACCTGCTTTGTCCTCATCTTTGCTTCATCAGAAAGATTATTGTAGGTGTAATGAGCCTGAGTGATTCCACAGAAGAGAACGGCAACAATTCCTGCAATAAGAAAAAACAATGCATGCTTTTAGTGAAGGTTTTGTCTCAAGATTCTGAAAAGCTTGCCTTAAAACGTTAATCATAAGAGAAGGTTGTTTCCCATTAGGACCTCTTACAAAGAAATTGCGTTTGGTACACTGCCCAAATAAGGAACATTAACATGATGTCTTTTTATTCCAGGATCCCTGAAGCAGTCTTAAAAGAAGTTTACAACCATTGATAATGCTGTCAACTATGCACTGGTAGCTGCCTGTAACATTGACTAGGATCGGTGATTATTACTTGTTTTTAGACCTGTACACGATGATCAGTTGTTGCCTGTGTCAGTTACAGATAAATGTGTCCACTGCTGGAGCTTTGACTGAGTCAATTTAATTTGCATCCTCATTACTCCACCGCAGAAGTACATGGAGTTGTTGCAGCAGTTGCCTGGTTCAAATCCTAAACACACCCGTGAGCCAACTCTCAATCCTGAAACAAGAATATATACTACCTTGATGTAATTACAGTACTGTCCTCGGCACATATACAGTACTGTCCTGGGTACATATACAGTACATAGCTAGGCACATATACAGTACTGCCCTCGGTACATATACAGTACATAGCTAGGGTGCCTAAGACACTTGTACAGTACTGCAGTTATTTGATGTATCGCACTGTGCTGCTGTTGCTGCAAAAAAGACAAATTTCATGACATATGTGAGTGATAACAAACCTGATTCGGGTATGGGTATCTATTGTGGACTGAGGGTGGGAAGGGGGCAGGGAGAGGGGAATGGCAGTTGGGAAAAGGGGAAGGGAGAGGGGAGGGTGCAGGAGCACCAAAAAGACATTCAATTGTTTGGAAACAAATGACCTTACTGGTGTTTCAGGGCTGGGCGTATCTTCCCCTCCCCACACCACTGGATACAGAGATAGGAGTCCAGAGAATGCGTCTTCTGTTATTGTATGGGAAATAGTGTGAGAAGGAGAGTGAAGCAGTGTTAAAGACGGAAGAGTGAACCAGGGGTCCATGGAGGGAACAGCCCCTCTGGAATCCTGAAAGGAAGGGGGCAGGGATCATACTGAAGATGGCAGTAAAGGCAGAAGTTCACCCATTGAATGCTGAGGCTAGTGTAGTTGAAAGCTGAGGACAAGGGAAATCTTATTTATATTCTGGTTGGGAGAATAAAGTTCAAAGTTCAAAGAAAATCTATTATCAAAGTATGATCAAACTGCCCCTAGATTCATTTTCTTGCAGGCATTTATAGAGTAAAAAGAAATGCAATAGAATTTTAAGAAAAAGTATGCATAAATAAAAGGGTGGGAGTGCAATGAATGGAATTATCATGGTCAACAGCCAGGTCAGCTGTGGAAGAGGGGAAGGCAGAGTTAAGAAAAGCTTCAGTTGACTGTCTTTTAAGGAGTCTCACCAAGAATAAAAACCTGCAATGCACAGAGAGAACTCTACTTCAAACATCTCTAAGCAGTGTCCTCGGTCACAGAAGATTATCATAAATTCTCCAGGAATATGCCAGAAAATTGTAATCACTTTACACCAGATGAAAAGCATTGTTAACTTTTCAGATTAAATGGCACTATGACGATGTAAATCTACCATTGCTACAGTCAGATAATTTATCTGGAACAATAATTAGTGGAACAAACAACCAAAGTTAATTTAGAAAAGCAAACAATTTTAAAAGATCAAAATATTGTGAAAATCTCCTTAGAAGTACAGCTGTAACTTTAAACTGATTTGCTTTTCTGCAGCTTCCCCCAGTCTTACCAATCTCTCCACTCATAGATGGATTAACATGCTCGGGCCATTGAACAGTGAGCGTCAATATGCTGAGCAGTCTGAGCTATTTTCTGAAGCTGGCATTACTAACAATTCATGGCCATTACCCAGCCTAGATTATGCTGGCTGCTGGATTGTGCCAGTATTTTACAGTACTGGTTTTCTATTGCTAGAGAAAGAGAACAAACCATAAATATTGAATATCCTGAATTTGATACGGAATTCAGTGCAGATGTAGCATGGGGCATACTCTTTCCATCATCCCATTCTCAACTCTTATCAGAGGAATATGTAGACTATTTGTTCGGGGGGTGCCCTTCAGAGTGCATCCAAGAACAAATGCACAGAGACTAACGATGTCAGTAATAACAATCATTGCAGAAATACATCGGTAAAATGCAATCTATAGGGGCTATGAAGATTATCACACACTTCTCTCTCAACCCATGGCATGCTTTCAAAGACTTTGCGAAATTAGTCAATCTGGTACAAGCTGGCAGGTGTTAGGCAAAAACAGGTGAGGAAGGAGCTGCCTGACCTGCTGAGTTCCTTCAGCACTTATGTGTGCAGCACAAAATTTCCAGCATCTGCAGAATCTCCTGTGCCTCTAGAGATTCAGCAATCAGCTGTGATCAGCCAGGAGCTTTACGAATTCTGTATTAATATTGAAGATCTCCCAGATACAGGCTCAATCCACAAAGCCAAAAATAACATATTGTAGCAAGGTATCATCTGCTTGGTGTCAGCTTCAATGTGAGCAAAAAGATTGTAAAGCTTACCGAAATTTCTATTGTGGAGTTTCCACACAACCAACAGTGCTCAATCGATGTACATGTGACAAATAAAGCTTAACTTATCTTAAATCTTAAACTAATCAGATATTGTCTTGATCCAATATGAAATGGCTTTGCCAGTATCACAGACAGCATCATGAAATATGCAAGACATCTATACTGAAGATAGGTCTTTTATGACAAAGTCCAGTTAATACCAGTGGCCACACCATGACACTTAATAGGGTTCTCCATTATGGGCATTCTATGTTGGCGCAGGTGCATGGCAGCATCGTGGGTTTCCCCCAGCGCATATTCGGACCGTGTTGTTGTTGATGCAAAAGGAAGCATTTCAGTCTGTTCCTATGTTTCGATATACATGTAACAAATAGACTTAATCATTTGAAAAGAAGTTGGATGTAGAGCTCATTGTAGATGAGCTAAGCAAAGCTATTTGTTGATTATTTAAAGGAACAACTCCTCGTTACTCCAAGGAATACCCTTTAACGTGGGAAAATCTACCACCATTTCCATTAACTGTTACTGAAATGCTGGAAAGAAGGTCAGATACCATAAAGTATTCAGACATCATCATGCAGTAGAAAAATAAGAAAGATAAAGGTGATGGTGACAACTGCAGAGGTATTTTGCTATCAATTCAGTGGGAAAAGCTTATATAAGCAACATCTTGATGCACTTTCAGCATCTTGCAAGCTGTGTCTAACATCAAGTCAGACCTGGAAGATCAATTATATCCATGCTATTTTCCCTGTGTCAAGTTGAAAACAAATGCAGAGAACCAAATCGACCATTGCACTGTATATCACCAAAGCATTTGACACCATCAGCAGTGCTGGGTCATTTGTAATGCTGGAAAGAAAAAATTGCCAACAACACTATGAAGACTTATATGATTTTCCACAGTACTGCTCTGCTTGATGGGTCTATTTTGAAGATGAGAAGAGTGTTGAAAAACAAGGATACATCTTCCTCCTATATTCTTGGATTCTGTTATTAAGCCTTGGTAAGTAGTGTAGGCCTACATACTGGATGGGAAGCTCTTTCAATCTGTTATTACTCAATGTG
This sequence comes from Mobula birostris, assembly GCF_030028105.1. Taxonomy (NCBI): domain Eukaryota; kingdom Metazoa; phylum Chordata; class Chondrichthyes; order Myliobatiformes; family Myliobatidae; genus Mobula; species Mobula birostris. The sequence goes on along the minus strand of NC_092373.1, from coordinate 25,664,107 downwards.
AAGGCAAAGTGACTATCATTCTAAAGTCAAAAATGTGCTGGTCAGACAATTGCTCTCTTTGTGAGCATTAAGAAAAGATTGGAACTACACAGTAAGTTTCACAATCTCCATTAATCACCCTTACTGAGAGACAGTTAGTTGTTCAGCTGCTTAACTTGTCCCAGCCTTTCAGTAGAGTATTAAATTGTCACTCAAATGAGCAGTTCCCACCTTCAGTACACTGATTAAAATAGTATGAACGAACTCCAAGCTCATGATCAAAATCAAAAATGCTGGTGGACAAAATATTCTTATACATGACAGAGAAGTAGGAACTAGGGCAAAGGTGAAATGGTTTTCAACTCCATTGTCCACTGTATTATTAAATAGCAAAATAGAGTCTCCACTTGGGATCCCCACCAAACAGGAAATTTGCCAAGGGCAACAACAGGCTCAAACACAGATAATTCACTGGCTGGACCTTCTGAGCACATTCACAGGTGGGTGGAAACATAAGGACTTACAATTGGAGAATTATCAGCGGGAACTAAAACAACACCAGTATTCCTGTAAAGAAGCTTGAAAACAGGACATGAAGGCAGTTGGAACTGACCCTGACTGATAGTAAATTATCAACATAAATTGTGATTTTGTCCCTGCAAAACATCAGAGTCTATGACAGCAACTGGCTGCGAAGGCATGGCGGGAAAGGATCCATAATGCAAGCACTCCACTGTGTGCTCCATTGAGCAAATTTCCAACTGAATCGTGTCGAAGGCGGTAATATCCACCATCTCCTTATCAATTCAACAGGGATTCCAGAAATTCTGAATAGACCGCCAGCTGCTATCCTCCAAGAATCTAAAAGCAACTTAATTTGCCATAACAATCTGTAAAGTACCATTAGTATTCTCTTAACTCTATTTACTCATCTGTGCACACACAACCAATGGAACCATGAGGGTAACACCAACTTCTCAAAACTATCAATAAACTTTTGGGAGACAAATAAGTGGGTAACAATCAGGAGAGGGAAGGGCGAGAGTCAGATACTAGAGAGTACCCTTGTGCCTGTCCCCCTTAACAATAAGTACTCTTGTTTGAGTACTGTTGGGGCTGAGGGGACAGCCGATCTGGGGGAAGCAACAGTGGCCCTGTCTCTGGCACAGAGTCTGGCCCTGTGGTTCAGTAGGGCAGGGAAAGGAAGAAGGCAGCAGTAATAGGAGACTCTATAGTTAGGTGGTCAGACTGGTGATTCTGTGGATGCAGGAAAGAAACACGGATGGTAGTTTGCCTCCCAGGTGTCAGGGTCCGGGATGTTTCTGATCACGTCCATGATATCTTGAAGTGGGAAGGAGAACAGCCAGAGGTCCTGGTACATATTGGTACCAACAACATAGGTAGGAAAAGGGAGGAGGTCCTGAAAACAGACTACAGGGAGTTAGGAAAAAAGTTGAGAAGCAGGACCTCCAAGGTAGTAATCTCTGGATTACTGCCTGTGCCACGCAACAGTGAGTATAGGAATAGAATGACGTGAAGGATAAATGCGTGGCTGAGGAATTGGAGCAGGGGGCAGAGATTGAGATTTCTGGATCATTGGGACCCCTTTTGGGGCGAGCGTGACCTCTACAAAAAGGACAGATTGCACTTGAATCCAAGGGAGACCAATATGGTCTCGGCCTGAAACGTCGACTGTGCCTCTTCCTAGAGATGCTGCCTGGCCTGCTGCGTTCACCAGCAACTTTGATGTGTGTTGCCAATATCCTGGCAGGGAGGTTTGCTAAGGCTAATGGGGAGAGTTTAAACTAGAATGGCCCCTGTGGCCACTCCCCTTAATAATAAGTATACCATTTCGGATACTGTTGTGGGGGATGACCCCCTAGGGAAATGCCATGGAGACCAGGTTACTGGCACTGAGCATAGGTCCGTGGTGCAGAAGGGAAAGGGGGAGAAGGGGGCAGTAGTAGTGATGGGGACTCAATAGTCAGGGGAACAGACAGGAGGTTCTGTGGGTGTGAATGGGACACCCGAATTGTATGTTGCCTCCCAGGTGCCAGGGTCAGGAACATCTCAGATCGCATTCACAGCATTTTGGAGGGGGAGGGAGAGTAGCCAGATGTCTTGGTACATATTGGTACCAATGACAGAGGAAGGAAAAGCAAAGAGGCCCTGAAAAGAGAAATTAGGGAGCTAGGTAGAAAGCTGAGAAGCAGGCCCTCTAAGGTAGTAACTTCTGGATTGCTGCCTGTGCCACACTTCAGTGAGGGTAGAAACAGGATGATTTGGCAGATTAATGTGTGGCTGAGAAGCTCGTGCAGGGGGCAGGGCTTCAGTTCTTGGATCATTGGGATCTCTTCTGGGGGAGGTATGACCTGTACAAAAGTGATGGGTTGCACCTGAACCCAAGGGGGACCAATATTCTTGTGGACTGATTTGTTAGAGCTGTTGGGGAGGGCTTAAACTAGTTTGGCAGGGGGGTGGGAACTAGAGTGAAGGGACTCAGGATAGGAGGGATGGTATAAAAGCAAAGATAGCATGCAGTCAGACTGTTAGGAAGGGCAGGCAGATGATAGGACAAAATTGCAGCTAGCAGGGTGAGTATCAGTGCATTAGGGATACAGAATCAAAAAGGGTAGCAAATACAGAACTCAAAGTGTTATATCTCAATGCACAGAGTTTAAGAAATAGGGTGGATGATCTTGTTGCAGTATTACAGATTGTCAGGTATGATGTTGTGCACATCACTGAATTGTGGCTGAAAGGTGGTTGTATTTGGGTGCTGAATATCCAAGGTTATACGTTGTATCAGAGGAATAGGAAGGTAGGCAGAAGGGGTGATGTGGCTCTGCTGGTAAAGAATAGTATCAAATCTGTAGAAAGATGTGACATAGGATCGGAAGATATTGAATTCTTAAGGGTTGAGTTAAGAAACTGCAAGGGTAAAAGGACCCTGATTGCAGTTATATACAGGCCATCCAACAGTGGCTGGGATGTGGACCACAGAAATAGAAAAAGCATGCCAAAAAGGCAGTATTATGATAGTCGTCAGAGATTTCAACATGCAGGTCGATTGGGAAAATCAGGTTCAGAGTGAATCTCAAGAGAGTGAGTTTGTTGAATACCTATGAGATGGCCTTTTAGAGCAGCTTGTCATTCAGCCTACTGGGGATCAGCTATACTGGATTGGATGTTACGAAACGAACTGGAGGTGATTAGGAAGCTTAAGGTAAAAGAGCCCTTAGGAGGCAGTGATCACAATATGATTGAGTTCAACTTGAAATTTGATAGGGTGAAAGTAAAGTCTGATGTAGCAGTATTTCAGTGGAGTAAAGGAAATTACAGTGGTATGAGAAGGGAGTTGGACGAAGTAAATTGGAAGGAGCTGCTGGCAGGGATGTCAGCAGACTTTCTGGGAAAAAGATGAGGAAGGTGCAGGACTCATGTATTCCAAAAATAAAGAAATACACAAATGGCAAAATAGTACAACCATGGCTGACAAGGGAAGTCAAAGCTATCGTACAGGCAAAAGAGAGGACAAACAACAAAACAAAAATTATCTGGAAGTTAGAGAATTAGGAAGCGTTTAAAACCTACACAGAGCAACTAAAATAGATAGATAGATAGACATACTTTATTGATCCTGAGGGAAATTAGGTTTCGTTACAGTTGCACCAACCAAGAATAGAGTATAAATATAGAAATATAAAACCATAAATAATTAAATAATATGTAAATTATGCCAGATGGAAATAAGTCCAGGGCCAGCCTATTGGCTCAGACTGTCTGACCCTCCAAGGGAGGAGTTGTAAAGTTTGATAGCCACAGGCAGGAATGATTTCCTATGACGCTCAGTGTTGCATCTCGGTGGAATGAGTCTCTGGCTGAATGTACTCCTGTGCCCACCCAGTACATTATGTAGTGGATGGGAGACATTGTCCAAGATGGCATGCAACTTAGACAGCACCCTCTTTTCAGACACCACTGTCAGAGACTCCAGTTCCATCCCCACAACATCACTGGCCTTATGAATGAGTTTGTTGATTCTGTTGGTGACTGCTACCCTCAGCCTGTTGCCCCAGCACACAACAGCAAACATGATAGCACTGGCCACCACAGACTCATAGAACATCCTCAGCATTATCCAACAGATGTTAAAGGACCTCAGTCTCCTCAGGAAATAGAGCCAGCTCTGACCCTTCTTGTAGACAGCCTCAGTGTTCTTTGACCAGTCCAGTTTATTGTCAATTCGTATCCCCAGGTATTTGTAATCCTCCACCATGTCCACACTGACCCCCTGGATGGAAACAGGGGTCACCGGTGCCTTAGCCCTCCTCAGGTCCACCACTAGCTCCTTAGTCTTTTTCACATTAAGCTGCAGATAATTCTGCTCACACCATGTGACAAAGTTTCCCACTGTAGCCCTGTACTCAGCCTCATCTCCCTTGCTGATGCATCCAACTATGGCAGAGTCACCAGAAAACTTCTGAAGATGACAAGACTCTGTGCAGTAGTTGAAGTCCGAGGTGTAAATGGTGAAGAGAAAGGGAGATAAGACAGTCCCCTGTGGAGCCCCAGTGCTGGACCACTCTGTCTGATACACAGTGTTGCAAAGAATCATAAAAGAATCATAAGGAGGAAAAAGATGAAATATGAAAGCAAGCTAGCAAAGAATATCAGAGTGGAGAGTAAAAGTTTTTTTCAAGTATGTAAAATATAAAAGAGAGATAAGAATCTGCTAGAAAATGAGGCCGGAGAAATAACCATGGGGGACAAGAGATGGCAGATGAGTATTTTGAATCAGTCCCCACTGTGGAAGACACTAGCAGTGTGCCAGATGAAGGATGTGAAGGAAGTGAAGTAAGTGCAGTTACTATTACAGAGAGAAGCTGCTCAGAAAGTTGAAAGACCTAAGGGTACATAAGTCACCCAGACCAGATGAACTGTGCCCTAGGGTTCTGAAAGAGGTAGCGTTAGAAATTGTGCTGGATTTGAAATGATCTTTTAAAAATAATTGGACTCTGACATGGTGCCAGAGGACTGGAAAATTGCAAATGTCACTCCACTCTTTTAGAAAGGAGGAAGGCAGCAGAAAGAAAATTATAGACCAGTTAGCCTGACCTCAGTGGTTGGGAAGATGTTGGTGTCAATTATTAAGGATGAGGTTATGGAATACTTGGTGAGACGAGACAAGATAGGTCAAAGTCAGCATGGTTTCCTTTAGGGGAAATCTTGCCTGAAAAACCTGTTGGAATTCTTTGAGGAAACGTCAAGTAGGATAGATAAAGGGGATGCAGTGGACGTTGTATATTTGGAATTTCAGAAGGCCTTTGACAAGATGCCATACATGAGTCTGCTTACCAAGTTAAGGGCCCATGGTATTACAGGAAAGTTACAAACATGGTTAGAGCATTGGCTGATTGGTAGGAGGCAGCAAGTGGGAATAAGAAGATCTTTTTCTGGTTGGCTACCAGTGGCTAGAGGTGTTCCACAGGGGTCAGTGCTGGGACCGCTTCTTTTTATGCTGTATATCAATCATTTAGATGATGGAATGGATGGCCTTGTTGCCAAGTTTGCAGATGATATGAAGATAGGAGGAGGGACAGGTAGTGTTGAGGAAACATGTAGGCTGCAGAAAGACTTAGACAGATTAGGAGAATGGGTAGGAAAGTGGCAAATGAAATACAATGTTGGAAAATGCATGGTCATGCACTTTGGTAGTAGAAATAAATGTGCAGACTATTTTCTAAACAGGGAGAAAATCCAGAAATCTGAAATGCTAAGTGACTTGGACATCCTTGTGCAGAACACCCTGAAGGTTAACTTGAAGGTTGAGTCGGTGGTGAGGAAGGCAAATGCCATGTTAGTATTCATTTCAAGAGGTCTAGAATACAAGAGCAGGGATGTGATGCTGAGGCTTTATAAGGCACTGGTGAGGCCTCACTTTGAGTATTCTGAACAATTTTGGGCTCCTCAACTAGGAAAAGATGTGCTAGCATTGGAGATGGTACAGCGGAGGTTCACAGAGATGATTCTGGGAATGAAAGGATTATCAAACGAGGAACATTTGATGGATCTGTACTCACTGAAATTTAGAAGGATGAGGGGGGAATCTCACTGAAACCTTTTGAATATTGAAAGGCCTAGACAGAGTAGATGTGGAAAGGATGTTTCCCATGGTGGGGGAGTCTAGGACAAGAGGGCACTGCCTCAGGACACAGAGGCGTCCAATTAAAACAATGAAGTGAATTCATTTCTTTAGCTAGGAGGCGGTGAATTTGTAGAATTTGTTACCACAGGCAGCTGTGGAGGCCAGGTTGTTGGGTGTACTTAAGGCAGAGATTGATAGGTTCTTGATTGGCCATGGCATCAACGGTTACGGGAAGAAGGCCGGGGAGGGGAGAAAAAGGATCAGCCATGATTGAATCACGAAGCAGACTCGATAGGCCAAATGGCCTAATTTAGCTACTATGTCTTATGGTTTTATGGTCTTAATTCCACTTCCCATTCCCAGTCTACGGCCTTCTCTACTGTTGCGATGAGGACACACTTAGGTTGGAGGAGCAAATGTTATATTCTATCTGGGCAGCCTCCAACCTGTTAGCATGAACATCGATTTCTCGAACTTCCAGTAATGCTCCCCACCCGTTCACCATTCCTCATTCCCCTTTCCCTCTCTCACCTTATCTCTTTACCTGCCCATCACCTCCCTCTGGTACTCCTCCCCCTCTTCTTTCTCCCATGGCCTTCTGTCCTCTCCTATCAGAGGCCCCCTTCTCCAGTCCTGTATCCCTTTCAACAATGGACTTCCCAGCTCTTCATTTCATCCATCCTCTACCTCTCAGTTTCATATCTCACCTTGTGTATCTTCCTCCCCCCCTCCAGTTCCTAAAATTTTAAATCTACTCCTCATCTTCTTTTCTCCAGTCCTGCTGAAGGGTGTCAGCCCAGAATGTTGACTGTACTTTTTTCCATAGATGCTGTCTGGCCTGCTGAGTTCCTCCGGCATTTTGTGTGTGTTGCTCTTAGCTTAGTCAGTCAGGAGTACCCAACACCTGGTTGTGGACGTCAGCTAAGGGAACGAAGGAGAGCACACCAGTCCTCACTGAGAGGTCAGTGGTGCAATGGGTAAGCAGCTTCAAGTTCCTGGGTACCAACATCTTGGAGAAATGGTTCTGGGCTTAACACATTGACATAATCATGAAGAGGAATGCCGGCAACTCTATTAGTTAGGAGTTTGAGAAGATTTGTCCCCAAAGACTCTTAGAAATTTCTACAGATGTATGGTGAAGAACATTCTGAAAGGTTGCCTTGTGTGAAGACTCCAATAGAAAAGGTCACAAGATGCTGTAGAGAGTTTTATACTCAGCCAGTACCATCAAGGACATTTACAAGAGGTGGCATCAATCAGTAAGGACCTTCACCATTCAGGACCTACTGCCTTCTTTTTACTACCATTAGGACCTGAATACCCACACTAAATGATTCAGAAACAGCTTACACTCTGCCATTCAGATTTATGAATGGTCCACAAATCCACAAACACCATCTTGTTATTCTTTTTTTTTGGCCCTATTTAGTTTTTTTATAATTTTTATGTCTTGGGACTGTACTGCTGCTGTAAAACAGAAAATTTCATTTGATATAAATCAGTGACAGTAAATATGATTCTGATGCCTAAGAAGAATGTGGTCACCTCCCTCAATGACCATCGTCCAGTAGCACTTACATCCACTCTGATGAAGTACTTTGAGCGGCTGGTGATAAAGCGTATCAACTCTTGCCATAGAAGTGACTTGGATCCGCTGCAATTTTCCAACCAGCACAACAGGTCTACAGCATATGTCATTTCATCGGCTCTTTTCACTCAACCCTGGAACATTTGGACAGCAAAGATACATACATCAGGATGCTCTTTATTGTCTACAGCTTGGCATTCAATACCATCGTCCTCTCAAACTAATTAAGTAAGCTTCTAGACTTTGGGCTGAATACCTCCTTGTGCAATTGGATCCTCGATTTCCTCACTTGCAGACCTCCGTCAGTTCAGATTGCCAAAACCTCTCCTCTATAATCTCCATCAGCACAGGGGCACCACAAAGATCTGTGCTGAGCTACCTGCTCTATTTGCTTTGTACTTAAGAGTGTGAGGCTAAGCACAGCTTCAATGCTATATTTACAGTGTCTAAAAGAAGTATTCCACCCCCCCCCCCCGGAAGATTTCATGTTTTACTGTTTTATAACATTGAATCTCAGTGGATTTAATTCAGCTTTTTTGACACTGTTCAACAGAAAAAGACTATTTTGTGCCAAAGTGAAAGCAGATCTCTGTAAAGTGATCTAAATGAATTACAAAAATATAACACAAAATAATTGATTGCATAAGTATCCATCCCCTTTAATATGACACACAAAATTATCACTGGTGCAGCCAATTGGTTTTAGAAGTCACATAATTAGCTAAATGGAAATCACCTGTGTGAAGTCAACCTGTTTCAATTGATTGTAGTAAAAATACACCTGTATCCGGAAGGTCCCGACTGCTGGTGAGTCAGTATTCTGGCAAAAACTATACCATGAAGATAAAAGAACACTCCAAGCAACTCCACAAAAAGGTTACTGAAAAGCACAAGTCAGGAGATAGATACAAGAAAATTTCCAAGTCACTGAATATCCCTTGGAGTACAGTTAAGTCAATCATCAAGAAATTGAAAGAATATGACTCAGCTGTAAATCTACCTAGAGCAGGCCGTCCTCAAAAACTGAGCGACTGCATAAGAAGAGGACTAGTAAGGGACACCTACAAGAGACCTATGACAACTCTGAAGGAGCTACAAGCTTCAGTGGTTGAGACGGGAGAAACTGCGCATACAACAACTGTTGCTCTTGTGCTCCAGCAGTCGCAGCTTTATGAGAGAGTGGCAAAGAGAAAGCTCACATGAAATCTTGGCTAGAGTTTACCAGAAGGCCTATGGGAGACTTGGAAGTTAGCTGGAAGGTTCTGTGGTCTGATGAAACCAAAGTTGAGCTTTTTGGCCATCAGACTAAAGACTAGGTTTGGTATAAACTAAACTCCACAGGTCATCAAAATCATCCCATTCCTACTGTGAAGCATGGTGGTGGCTGCATCATGCTGTGGGGATGCTTCACTGCAGCAGGCCCTGGAAGGCTTGTGAAGGTAGAGGGTAAAATGAATGCAGCAAAATGACAGGGAAATCCAGGCGGAAAACCTGATACAGTCTGCAAGAGAACTGCGACTTGGGAGAAGATTTGCTTTCCAGCAAGACAATGACCCCAAAGTATAAAGTCAAAGCTACAATAAAGTTGATGTCCTGGAGTGGCCAAGTCAGAGTCCAGACCTCAATCCAATTGAGAATTTGTGGCTGGACTTGAAAAAGGGCTGTTCACTCATGATCCCCATGGAATCTGACGTAGCTTGAGCAGTTTTGTAAAGAAGAATGGGGAAAAATTGCAGTGCTCAAATGCACAAAGCTGATAGAGCCCTATCCACACAGGCACAAAGCTGTAATTGCCACCAAAGGTCCATCTATGAAATACTGACTTGAAGGGGGTGTAATTATGCAATCAGTTATCTTGTGTTTAATAATTATAATAAATTTAGACCAATTTGTAAAAATTTGTTTCACTTTGACATGAAAGAGTTTTTTCTGATGATTAGTGTCATAAAAACCAAATTAAATCCAGTCTGATCCAATGTTGTAAAACAATAAAATAGGAAGAATTCAAGGGGGGGGGGTGAATACTTTTTATCAGCACTCTAAGTTTGCTGACACCACCACTGCCATTGGCTGAATGGAGGGTTTTGACAAATCAGCATATAGGAGGGAGATTGAAAATCTTGCCAAATGGTGCTACAACAACAAGCTCTTACTCTGCAAGACCAAGGAACAGATTATTGACTTCAGGAGGAGATCCATGAGCCAGTCCTCCTCAAGGCATCAGAGCTGGAGAGGGTCATCAATTTTAAATTCCTCAGTGTTATCATTTCAGAGGATCTGTCCTGGGCCGACCATGCAAGTACAATTACGAAGAAAGCACGGCACTGGCTCTACTTCTTTTGAAGTTTGTTAAGAGTTGGCATGGCATCTAAAACTTTAACAAACTTCTATAGTTGTGTGCTGGTAGGTATACTGACAGACGGGCATGGAGATACCAATGTCCTTTAATGGAAGAGCCTACAAAATGTAGTGGTTACAGCCCAGGCCATCGTAGGTAAACCCCTCCCCACCATTGAGCACATCTCCCTGGTGCGCTGTCGCAGGAAAGCAGCATCCATCATCAAAGATCCTCACCACCCAGGCCATGCTCTCATCTCACTGCTGCCATCAAGGAGAAGGTACAGGAGCCCTAGGACTTGCACCACCAGGTTCAAGAGCAGTTATCATCTCTCAACCATCAGGCTTTTGAATCAGAGAAGGATAACTTCACTCGCCTCATCACTGAACTGTTCCCACAACCAACGGACTCGTTTTGAAGGACTCTTTATCTCATGTTCTGGATATTTATTGGTTACTTATTTATTGTTTTGTTTTCTCTTTTGCACTTGCACGGTTTGTTGTTACTGTAGTTGCATATTAGATTAGATTAGATTATTAGATTAGATTATGAGGACACTCAGTCCTCGTTTATTGTCATTTAGAAATGCATGCATTAAAAAATGATACAATGTTCCTCCAGAATGATATCACAAGAAACACAGGACAAACCAAGACTAAAACTGATAAAACCACATAATTATAACATATAGTTACAACAGTGCAAATCAATACCGTAATTTGATAAAGAGCAGACCATGGACATGGTAAAAAAAAAAGTCTCAAAGTCCCAATAACCTCATCATCTCATGCAGACGGTAGAAGGGAGAAACTGTCCCTGCCATGAACCTCCAAGCACCACAAGCTTGCCAATGTAGCACCATTGGAAGCACCCAACCGCAGCGGACTCTGAGTCCATCTGAAAACTTCGAACCTCCAACCAGCCCTTCGACACCGAGCACCGAGCACCATCCTCTGCCGAGCGCTTCGAGCCCGCCCCGGCCGCCGAGCGACAAGCGAAGCCAAGGACTCGGGGCCTTCCCCTCCGGAGATTTCGGACCACACAGTAGTAGCAGCAGCGAAACAGGCATTTCAGAAGTTTCACCAGATGTTCCTCCGTGCTCTCACATCCGTCTCCATCAAATCAGGATTGTGCATGGCACCCTACTTGACAAATAACAGACATCACCACCGGAGTGGCTGCTGCGAGCTGCGTCACGTCGCCATCTTCTATGTACTTTGATAATTAATTTACTTTGTATTTGTATTTGGATTTTGTCCTGGAAGTTTGGTATCCGGGAGAGGAGCTGCTGCCCCTTGAGTTTACATTGGACTTTTTGGAAGGGTACAGAAGTCAAGGTTAGAGTGAGGGTGAAACACAGATTTGAAATGAAAAGTTATGGTCACTGTAGAAAATAATGAAAGCTTCATAAGTTATAGGATCCCATCCTACAAAATTTCTTCTTTGCAACTGATGTGTACATAACACTTGACAAACATATTTTTACAAACATTATATAAACGATTCAAAGCTTCAAGATTCAAAAAACTTTATTGTCATTCTAACCGTACATCAGCTCTGCAGGGCAGAATGAGACAGCGTTTCCCAGGAGCAGTGCGATCATAACATAACAAACGCAACACTAAATAATAAACATAACAATAAATAGTAAAACACAACAGCCACATGTCAGTTAAAATCAGTTGTAAGTGTCCAGTGCAAGTTAAAAGTGTCCAAAGCAGAGTCAGGTAGAGCAGCTATTTAGCAGTCTGACTGCCTGTGGGAGGAAGCTGGTTAGTAGCCTTGTGGTTTTAGGTTTGATGCTCCTGTAACGTTTGCCTGATGGCAGAAGAACAAACAGTTCATGGAGAGGGTGTGAGGGGTCTTTAATGATGTACCGTGTCTTCTGGAGGCATCGACTCTGAAAGAGGTCTTGGACAGATGGTAGGGAGACCCCAATAACCTTCTCTGCTCCCCTTACCACCCTCTGCAAGGCTTTTTTGTTGACACTGCAGCTGGAGTACCAGGTTGTGATGCAAAAGGTCAGCACACTCTCAACCACACCTCTGTAGAATGTAGTTAAGATGTTAGTGGGGAGTGGTGCTTGTTTAAGCTTCCTCAGAAAGTGCAATCTCTGCTGGGCCCGTTTCACAATCCCAGTGGTGTTCCTGGACCAGGTAAGATTGTCCGAGATCTGCACCCCAAGGAACTTGATGTTTTCCACTCTCTCCACTGTGGAACCGCCGATGCTGAGGGGTGTGTGTTCAGGCTGAGACCGTCTGAAATCGACGATCATCTCCTTGGTTTTGGTGACATTACGCATCAACTTTTTCACCCAGAGAGTGGTGGATATATGGAATGCTCTGCCCCAGAAGACTGTGGAGGCCAAGTCTCTGGATGCTTTCAAGAAAGAGATGGATAGAGCTCTTAAAGATAGCGGAATCAAAGGTTATGGGGATAAGACAGGAACTGGATACTGATAGTGGATGATCAGCCATGATCACAGTGAATGGCAGTGCTGGCTCGAAGGGCCGAATGGCCTACTCCTGCACCTATTGTCTATTGTCTATTGTTATCCCTGCACGAGCTCTCAAGGTGTTTGACCTCCTCCCTGTACATTGTTTCATCACTTTTGCTGATGAGCCCCACCACTGTGGTATCATCTGCAAATTTAATGATCAGGTTCTCCTTGAATCTGGCTGCACAGTCATGTGTTAGCAGTGTAAGCAGCAATGGGCTAAGCACACAGCCTTGTGGGGATCCAGTGCTCAGTGTGATGGAGTCAGAGATGTTCCTGCCAACACCGATTGACTGTGGTCTCTGTCAGGAAATCCAGAATCCAGCAACACATGGCAGTGCTAAGGCCAAGCAGCGACAGTTTCTCCACTAGTCTCTGCGGGATGATGGTATTGAACGCTGAACTGAAATCAATGTACAGTATATATAAACATACAATGTATGTTTATTGGGAAATAAGGCTAACAATTTTAAATTAAACATGCAGACTTCAATGACTTGATGTCATATTAATGATTACATGTTTTAAAATTTCTAATAGTCCTCAGCAGTAATTTTTGTATTTTAAATGTGTTATGTGAAACTTGGTTGCCTATTTAAGCTTTAACTAAACAATTAACTTTAACAGTGCCAGTCATATTGTAACCCTTTGTCTGAAATCCAAACTAGGATAAAAAGAGCTTCAGTCACATTCATTACAACAGTTAAGTGTGGTCAGAGGATTAAAACAATTCTTTCAATATAAACTATTGATATTCCAACTGGCAATTCACAAAACTGTGAAACTAAAGCTGAAGGAAAAGAACTTAAAACATTAATTAGGATATGTGACTAGAACCTTGACTGCTACTTTGATGGAATAATTGCAAAGCCCATTGGGTCAAAATAAACTACTGCTCACTCAGTGATAGATAACTAATTATTTCTGAAATGTAGGTCTACTCTGCAAACACCACTCATTAGGCAATCTATTTAACAGATTATTCTAAAATTCGATGCAGCAGATTCCCTAAATACCTAAGCGTAAAAGCCGCAGAATTTCTCTTTAAGTGTGTGTGACTTAATGTAGAGCAGAGGCAGCTGCTTGCTATGAAGCAGAGTGACCTCGTCTGGTCACAGATCTGCAGAAGAATGAAAGAAATAAGGAAACACCTTTTTTTTTAGTTATTTACACATAATTCTTGGAAGTGTTTTCTGTCAGAAAAGCTTTCACAGAAATAAAATAGTCACAGCAAGAACAGTAAAGAGATTCTCTCCAGGTTTATATTAAATGAGGAGTAAAATTCTTCATCAAGGTGAAATGAGTTTCACACAACAGAAAATTGTCTTTTCAAAGTAGCTGCTAAAATAATGAAGATTTAATAGCATTGCTACAAAATAGTGACAGGTTTCAAATTGTCTATTTCATCTTTCAGAACTCCCAATTTTCAAACCTAACAACCAACTATATTACTGCCAAGTTAAATTTTAATAGAAATATAATCTTTGTTAATAAGAGATGTAATTTCCTTTGCTTTAGAATGAACATTTATTTTTTATAGATTTAAGCAGATTGTTTTTGTTTACTAATTTAACAACAATGCTACATTGCAGTTTCATTTTGTTGAAGCAATTCTTTCATTTGATTTAGCAGGAGATGGAAGCAGATTTCTTCCGAAAATCAAGCCTGCAGTTCTGAAATGTGTGATTCATGTGAATTTGTTAATGGAAATGTAGCCTAGCAGCTACTCATGTTTAGACTTCAGTAATGATTTCATTCTACTCCAGCAGTTACTTACTTGGGGTGTAATCTTTGAAGTTCTTGTTAATTCAGCTGTGGAATTTGCGATAATTCTGATGAAGAAAGGCTTAAGTTTTAGTCTAGTGTCTATTCACCTTAGTCTCCAATGGTATAACATTTATCAAGGACAATCGCAGCATGGTACAGTTAGTGCCAACACGACTCGCGTTATTTCAGCTGCTCAACATGTAGTTTCGTTCAATTCAGAGGAATCAACCAATAGACCAAATGTATAACATATGACCAAGAATACATTCATCATGCAATTAAATTGGCAAAGGGAAAATAGTTTCAAAATAGACATAGGCTTATCTGAGCTGTTGTTATAAGCAGGCAAGGCAAAGATGGCTGAGGTGAAACCCACTCTTATAATAGTTACTTTGCCACAAGAGTGTGAATACAGGTTTCCCCCGCCATCCAAAGGTACAGCGTTCCTATGAAATGGTTCGTAAGCTGAAATGTCTTAAAGTGAAGAAGGAATTACCATTTATTTATATGGGAAAATTTTGTGAGCGTTCGCAGACCCAAAAATAACCTACCAAATCATACCAAATAACACATAAAACCTAAAATAACAGTAAACTATAGTAAAAGCAGGAATGATATGATAAATACACAGCCTATATAAAGTAGAAATACTTCTCCACAATCATTACTGAACTGTTCTCTGTAGCGAAAATCTCACGCGAGCACCATTGGCAGAAAATCTCACGCAAGCGCTGTTGGCAAGAACACGACACAAGCGCTCTCCAGTAACCTTTAAGTTATGAAGCTGCCAAATACACAGCCTATATAAAGTAGAAATAATGTATGTACAGTGTAGTATCACTTACTGGAATCGGGAAGACACCGCCGAGCACACTGATGATAGTGTGTTAGACTGAGTCATCACAGGTTGGATGGTGCAGTGGTCCCCACCCTCCAGGCCGCCCAGCGATACATTGTCGTGAAGCACACAGGGGTCTAGCGGTAGCCAGGACGCACACAGCACATCTTTAAGAAAAAAGCAGAAACAAACATGCTAATTAATTAGGTGCCGCCCGGCACGTAATTGTCGGCCCAGATCAGTGCCGATTTCCGACTGTGTCGTCTCTGATTTGGGCCGACAATTACGTGTCAGCGGCACCTAATTAATTAGCATGTTTATTTCGGCCTTTTTCTTAAATATGTGCAGTGTGCCTCCCGATTACCGTTGCATTCTCCGCGAATTGGTATCTGTCCGTGGCCTGGGGGTTGGGGTGGTGGGACACTGGGGTGTCATCTCGTCGTCTGCTTCTATTAGAGCAGGCAGCTCATCTTCTCCTATGACTGCCCGCCTCGATGTCGAAGGTCGAGGTTCGTCGTCTGCTGTGGCTGATGTCGAAGGCTTGCTTGACTGCTGAGCCCCGCGCATTTTTCTATCACACAGTTCTTTAATAAGGACTCAAACCATTCTGCAAATATCCCCTAAACCAACGTACCCTTTCAAAATTAAAGTCGTATTTTATCATTACTCATTCGGTTTTGATTGTTATCCTTTTTTCTTCCAATTGCATCAGCTCTTCATCTGTCAGTTCTTGGTCATGAGATGCCAAAACCTCTTCAACATCATGTTCGTCAGCTTCCACAAGCCAAACTCACGTTGTCCTTACTTTATTCACCATGATTGAAACGCTTAATTATGTCTAGTTTTACGCTAAGTGTAACACCCTTAAAAGCTCTTTTAGGCTTTGCCGATACCTTAGAACTCATCTTGCAAACAGCTGCTCACAGGCTCGTGTTAAAGCAATGCCGGCGAGAATGCCGTTCCGAATCTGGGGGAGAGCACGCTGCTTTTTTTTTCGTAACAGTGAAAACACCTTCTGAGAGCCAAAACAGGGTAGTAATATAGGTCTTTCGTAACAGTGAGGTTTCGTAAAGCGAACGTTCGAAAAGCGGGGGACACCTGTACATCATATATGAGGAGTGAAGCATGCACTCCAACCTGGCTGTGTCAGAGATTAACTAAAGGAGGACATCAAATCAAGTAACATTTAGAAGGCAAATTGCAAGTCATAAACACAAGAGGTTCTGGAAATCGAGAGTAACACACAAAATGCTGGAGGAACTCAGCAGGTCAAGCAGCTGAAAGTGGTCAAGAAAAGTGATAAAGAGTCGGCGTTTTGATCCGAACTCCTTCATGAGGACTGGAAAGGAAGGAGGAAGAAGCCAGAATCATTGCAAATCATTTTCTTTGTCCTAATCAGGAGATGAAAAGGAAGTGTTCCACTGTTGTTGCCATTTGCAAGACTAACTAGCAAGTTAGCCTGTCAAATCTGGTGACCGCAGTAACGTAGGCAATAAATCAGTGGATAAACTGGGAGTCGATTAACTCATCCTGCACAACAATTAATCTGCAAGACCGCCTTAAATAGGACATGGGGTGGGGGCAGGTTTGGTGTGATAGACCAGCAAACAGTGTTGGTGATAAATTTGGTGCAGGAGAGGATATAAGTGTTCAAAGTCTGGGTGATGTGATGTCTATCGAGCATGGAAGGCCAATTGTGAAAGGAAACAGGAAACCCTGAAAATAACACCTGATTTCAACAAAGGATTGGAAAACTTAATTGACAGGTGACCAACACTGTAAACAGTCTTCTCTACTTTCTGAGCAAAATAAACAAAGTACAAAGTCAGTTTTTCTTTTCCTTCCCAACCAATCACAACAGTTGTCCTTGTAACCATCGTGTAATCCTCCGAACTTGAACACTACCTCATCACCAATCTCCCTTGCTTCTTCCTGACAGACTTTCACCATTCAAATCTAAGCTCACCTCACTTGTGACTTCCTAGTTGAATCTCTTCATTCAGATTTCAAGTTGGACTATTGAATCTCACTATTATACATACAACATTCGTATTGACTATGCTTATTCAAAGGTTCATTTTATTGTCAAAGTATGCATGTACAACACAACTCTGATATCGACCTACTCTAGACAGCCATTAAATTCAGGCGCTGATGAAAGAAAAGACATCAACTCCCTTAGGTTTCAAAGTTCAAATCATATTGATTAACGAAGTATGTATACTATATACAACCTCGAGACTCATCTCCTTACAGGCAGCTACAAAACTACGAAACTCCATAGAACCCATTTTCAAAAAATTGTCAAACACCCAATGTGCAAAAGAATAAAACAAATTGTGCAAACAACAGAAGTAAGCAAATAACATTCAAAACTGAAGTTCACAAAAGTGAGTCCACAGCCACCAAGCCGGTCATCACTGCAGCCATTTTAGGAGGGCATCACTAGCAGGCCACAGCCTCAGTTCAGCGCAGAGGCAAGTAAACCGCGTAGAGCAGCGAGCTGAGCCAGCTGGTCCCTCGCCTCCAAGCCCGATACCCTGATCTTTTCAATTGTCCAAAACTTGGGTCATTCTCTGCTCTGGGACCCAGGATCCATTTCATTTTCAACACACATAAAATGCTGGAGGAACTCAGCAGGCCAGGCAGCATCTATGGAAAAGAGTAAACAGTATACTTGTTCTGCTTGCAGGGATAAGTCTCTGTATATCAGTGAGACCTGACATAGATTGGGAGACCGCTTTGCTGAACACCTACACTCCGTCCGTCAGAAAAACCATGATCTCCCTGTGGCCACCTAGTTTAATTCCACTTCCCATTCCCATGGCAATCCATGGCCTCCTCTACTGTTGTGATGAGGCCACACTTAGGTTGGAAGAGCAACACCTTATATTCCCTCTGGGTAGCCTCCAACCTGATGGCACAAATGTCGATTTCTCAAACTTCCAGTAATTCCCCCCCTACACCATTCCTCATTCCCATTTCCCTCTCTCACCTCATCTCCTTACCTGCCCATCATCTTCCTCTGGTGTTCCTCCCCCTTCCCTTTCTTCCATGGTGTTCTGTCCTCTCTTATCAGGTTCCCGCTTCTCCAGCCCTTTATCTCATTCACCAGTCAACTTCCCAGCTCTTTACTTCACTCCTCCCCCTCTCCTGGTTTCACCTATCACCTACTACCTTTATTTCTTCCTCCCCTTCCCCTCCACCTTCTTTCTCTGATGTCTCATCTATTTTCTTCAGTCCTGATGAAAGGTCTTGGCCCAAAACATTGACTGTTTACTCTTTTCCATAGATGCTGCCTGGCCAGAATTTTGTGTGTGTTGCTTGGATTTCCAGCATCTGCAGATTTTCTCTTGTTTTCCATTTCTTTTTCAATGTCATTGTGCCTTTAACACAGATGATCTTCCAAGAAAGCTTCTTTACTGTACACATCAATGAATTTGAAGCAATGCACATATCCATCTACTGGCAACAACCTCATTTCTAAGCCTTGTACTGTTAAACCTTTGATCTTTTCCTTGACAACATAGTGCTGTTATATAGCATGAAGGATCTATGGGGCTGGCCTGCTTGTGTATAACGCACAGGATAGGAAATAGCTGCAGAGGGTTATAAACTCAGCAAGCTCTATCATGGGCACTAGCTTCCTCACTATCATGGACATTTTCAAAAGGTGATGCCTCAAGAAGGTGGAATCTATCATTAAGGACCCTTACCACAATATACCGCCTTCATATCACTACCATCGAGGAGGAGGTATATGGACCTGAAGGCACACACTATATGGTTCAGAACTTCTTCATCTGAATGGACAATGTATCCTTAAACGCTACTTCACGACTTCACCCTATTTTCACAATACTTACCTATTTTTATATTTCCTATTGTAACCTTGAGTATCTTTTTAAGTATTGCACTGTACTGCTGCCACAAAACAACACATTTCACAGCATGTGTCAGTGATAAAATAATCAAATTTTGCTTCACAACTAAGCTCTATGGCCAAATCCTCCATTTTCACTCCTTTGCTGATGTCTTTTACTAAGCTTCAAACTTGCATGACTACAAAATCCTCAAGTTCACTCCTGATGCCAACTATAAAAAGATAAACTCCACTATAGTCCACCAAATTTACTTTACAGATCTTCTGCCTCAATACTCATCTATGTTGAATCCAATTGGTTAATTCTCATTTTCTATGTAGTTTATCAATTGGGCACCATGGTAGCGTGGCAGTTTAACGCAAAGCTATTACAACTCAGGGCATTCCGGAGTTTGGAGTTCAATTCTGGCACTATCTCTAACGAGTATGTATGTCCTCCGCAAGGATTTTCTCCAGGTTCCCCACAGACTAAAGACATATGGGGTAGGTAAATTGTCCCGTGATTAGGTTAGGGTTAATTGGATTTGTCAGGGGTTGCTGAAGTATATATATGTGTATGTGTGTAAAAAACACACACACACACACACAACTAACTGCTTACTATGATTACTGTTGACTATAATATGCACATGATGGTTTAATATGATCTGCTGGTTATGCAAAGTATTATTCTGGAAGCTTCTTTGTTCTGCATTAAGTGACTAAGTGTTTTTTTTTATTGGTTAATTTGGACTGCAGTACCAAATAAGTACTTTCTAATTAATTAATTATTATCTATAGATTTGAATGGAATTTTTCTTATCTCTGTGGGTAGAAAATAGCTAAACTCAAAACAGCACCATCTTAATCTTCTCTAATCTTAGCTCCCCCCTTTCACTGAATGTTTTAATTTCTTTTTGTTCTATCAACTGTTAATAAAACCTGTTGTGAAGCAACAAGTTTTGCGCCTCTTTCCTGACTTACACAAAAACCTTGGATTTAAACATCTGAATCCATCATTCATCTACAAAAACAACAGGAATTCTGCAGATGCTGGAAATTCAAGCAACACACATCAAAGTTGCTGGTGAACGCAGCAGGCCAGGCAGCATCTCTAGGAAGAGGTGCAGTCGACGTTTCAGGCCGAGAACCTTCGTCAGGACTAACTGAAGGAAGAGTGAGTAAGGGATTTGAAAGTTGGAGGGGGAGGGGGAGATCCAATATGATAGGAGAAGACAGGAGGAGGAGGGATGGAGCCAAGAGCTGGACAGGTGATAGGCAAAAGGGGATACGAGAGGATCATGGGACAGGAGGTCCGGGAAGAAAGACAAGGAGGGGGGGGACCCAGAGGATGGGCAAGAGGTATATTCAGAGGGACAGAGGGAGAAAAAGGAGAGTGAGAGAAAGAATGTGTGCATAAAAATAAGTAACAGATGGGGTACGAGGGGGAGGTGGGGCCTAGCGGAAGTTGGAGAAGTCGATGTTCATGCCATCAGGTTGGAGGCTACCCAGACAGAATATAAGGTGTTGTTCCTCCAACCTGAGTGTGGCTTCATCTTTACAGTAGAGGAGGCCGTGGATAGACATGTCAGAATGGGAATGGGATGTGGAATTAAAATGTGTGGCCACTGGGAGATCCTGCTTTCTCTGGCAGACAGAGCGTAGATGTTCAGCAAAGCGGTCTCCCAGTCTGCGTCGGGTCTCGCCAATATATAAAAGGCCACATCGGGAGCACCGGACGCAGTATATCACCCCAGTCGACTCACAGGTGAGGTGTTGTCTCACCTGGAAGGACTGTTTGGGGCCCGGAATGGTGGTAAGGGAGGAAGTGTAAGGGCATGTGTAGCACTTGTTCTGCTTACACGGATAAGTGCCAGGAGGGAGATCAGTGGGGAGGGATGGGGGGGACGAATGGACAAGGGAGTTGTGTAGGGAGCGATCCCTGCGGAATGCATAGAGAGGGGGGGAGGGAAAGATGTGCTTAGTGTTGGGATCCCGTTGGAGGTGGCGGAAGTTACGGAGAATAATATGTTGCACCCGGAGGCTGGTGGGGTGGTAGGTGAGGACCAGGGGAACCCTATTCCTAGTGGGGTGGCGGGAGGATGGACGGAGAGCAGATGTACGTGAAATGGGGGAGATGCGTTTAAGAGCAGAGTTGATAGTGGAGGAAGGGAAGCCCCTTTCTTTAAAAAATGAAGACATCTCCCTCGTCCTAGAATGAAAAGCCTCATCCTGAGAGCAGATGCAGCGGAGACGGAGGAATTGCGAGAAGGGGATGGCGTTTTTGCAAGAGACAGGGTGAGAAGAGGAATAGTCCAGATAGCTGTGAGAGTCAGTAGGCTTATAGTAGACATCAGTGGATAAGCTGTCTCCAGAGACAGGATCAGAAAGATCTAGAAAGCGGAGGGAGGTGTCGGAAATGGACCAGGTAAACTTGAGGGCAGGGTGAAAGTTGGAGGCAAAGTTAATAAAGTCAACGAGTTCTGTATGCGTGCAGGAAGCAGCGCCAATGCAGTCGTCGATGTAGCGAAGGAAAAGTGGGGGACAGATACCAGAATAGGCACGGAACATAGATTGTTCCACAAACCCAACAAAAAGGCAGGCATAGCTAGGACCCATACGGGTGCCCATAGCTACACCTTTAGTTTGGAGGAAGTGGGAGGAGCCAAAGGAGAAATTATTAAGAGTAAGGACTAATTCCGCTAGACGGAGCAGAGTGGTGGTAGAGGGGAACTGATTAGGTCTGGAATCCAAAAAGAAGCGTAGAGCTTTGAGACCTTCCTGATGGGGGATGGAAGTATATAAGGACTGGACATCCATGGTGAAAATAAAGCGGTGAGGGCCAGGGAACTTAAAATCATCGAAAAGTTTAAGAGCGTGAGAAGTGTCACGAACATAGGTCGGAAGGGATTGAACAAGGGGTGATAAAACAGTGTCGAGGTATGCAGAAATGAGTTCCCCTCGTACCCCATCTGTTACTTATTTTTATGCACACATTCTTTCTCTCACTCTCCTTTTTCTCCCTCTGTCCCTCTGAATATACTCTTTGCCCATCCTCTGGGTCCCCCCCCCTTGTCTTTCTTCCCGGACCTCCTGTCCCATGATCCTCTCATATCCCCTTTTGCCTATCACCTGTCCAGCTCTTGGCTCCATCCCTCCCCCTCCTGTCTTCTCCTATCATTTTGGATCTCCCCCTCCCCCTCCAACTTTCAAATCCCTTACTCACTCTTCCTTCAGTTAGTCCTGACGAAGGGTCTCGGCCTGAAACGTCGACTGCGCCTCTTCCTAGAGATGCTGCCTGGCCTGCTGCGTTCACCAGCAACTTCGATGTGTGTTGCTATTCATCTACAAAATCTTTTTTTTTGTGTATTTTCTGCATACTTTAATCTTCTTTACAAACTTAAATGGAAATGTCTTCCAGTGAAACTTACTGCCCTGACTACTGGAGCAGCTGGTCAGGACTGTGTATTTGTCAGTTGCTCTGCGGGGAACTAACAAAGACAACATTGATTCCTAAACGTTGCTACTTATCTAAACATTTTAATGTAAAACAAATATAGCTTTTCAGATGACAGGCAAATAAGCTTAATTTATGGCTTTTAGAGGCTTGGTTCTGAGAATCTATTCTTTAAATGTAGTCAGAATCACGGATTCAAAACCTGATGTGACAATTTACACATTAACTGTCAATCAAAAGAAGGCAGTGCAGCAGTGCTGAACAAGAGAACCAATGTCTCACAGCATCAGAGACCTGACCCGACCTTATGGGTCCTCTGTGTCAAGTCTGCATGTACTCTGTGATCATATGGGTTTCCTTCAGATACTTTGGTTTTCTCCCACTTCGTGGTACATGCAATTTGGCAGTTGATTGGTCAGTGTAAATTGCCCGCAGTTTCTAGGTGAGTGATAAAATTTGGGGAGAGTTGATGAGTATATGGGAAGAATAAAAAAAATTAATGTAAGATAAGTGTAAATGGGTGCTTGATGGTCAGTGTGGTTTCAGTGGACTGAAGAGTTTGCTTCTCAAGCTTCAAGTTCAAATTTAATTGTCATTCAACCATACTCAGGAGTACAGCCAAATAAAAGTGTTCCTTTGGGGCATAGAAGCAAAACAGAGCGCTAACAGTCACACATAGCACGACACACATATAGCGCATATAATTATGATAACAATAAAACATACAGTCACAAAGTAGATATTAAAATACCCCATGTCCCTGGGTGTCACGGCCTGTAGATTGATGGTGCATAGGATGATTATCCTAGAGCCACATTTCTGCAAGAACAAGTATGCAACAGTTCCTCGTCATGCATTAGTGCAGCCGCAGATGAATGTAATCCAGCTCGTCTTCCCAGGAGTGAACACTGGAGGGCAGCACTGATGGGAGTCTGACCACAATACAGCCCAGAAACCTGCCGAGCCACTCTGCCTCTGGCATCTCCTCCCCTGCAGCAGGCAATCCCATGGCATGAGGGCCTGATCCACGCAACAACCAGAACTAAGCAGCCATTCTAGCCAGTGAACGATCATTGCAAACAATAGCCTGCAACTTCCCTTTGGACTTGGAGGCAATTCAATGAAGCAGAACTGAAGCAAGGCGAGGCAGTGGGCCCATTGTCAAGAGTGAGGAAGACCTGAGGTTTGATCAATTTAGGTGCCGGGCCAAATCGAAAAAGTTGAGTACAGGCCAAATTGAGGCGGCAGGGACCAGGCCCCAGAGCATATCAGAGAGACGAAGCCCGATGTTTGGACAAAAATTTAAGTGCCAGGCCAAATCAGAGAGGTCGAGCACAGGCCGAATCGAGGCAGCGGGATCCAGGCCCCAGAGTGTATCAAAGCAACAGGGCCTGATGTTTGGATGACAAGGCATCATGCTATGGGGGTGAGGGACAAGTCAGTTCTATGAAGTTTACACGGCTCTGTCCTGAACTCAGGGTCTGTGGACGGACTCTCTTTATAGACTTCAGTTCAGAACACTGTTTGCTTGTGTTTATTGTTTGCATGATTTGGTTTTTCCTTCCTCTGCACATTGGGTGTTTGAAAGTCCTTTTCTTAAAATAGGTTCTTGTGAGGTTTCTTTGTTTTGTGCCTGCCTGTAAGGAGGTGAATCTCAAGCTTGTAAAATGTATACATACTTCGATAATAAATGTAACTTTGTACCAATGCCCAACAGATCTCGAGATCAAAAGAAAAAAGCCCCAAGTACTTGCGTCATTTGCTGGACAGCGCACTGCCTCCACGCATGGCCTCCGACGCCTCTCTCCTTGGATCACTGAAGTAGGCATCAGGAGACACAACAAGTCCAGCTTCACTGCTATCAAGCAACTCACTGGTGGGGTAGACCTGAAGAACTTGATGTTCTTCATATCCAGCAGAGTCTTACAGTCATACAAAGGACATAAAGGACAAACAATTACACTGGACCCAGAGAGGCCACTGCCACTGAGCACGCTGCCACCTTACGAGATCTCTCTGAGTCTCATGCTGACATTCTGCTGGTGCCACAGATGGAGTGCTGCACCGGCAGAGATGCCATCCCTGGAATGAGATTTCAAACAGGTAAAGACAATCGGGGAACTCAGCAAGTCACAGATCTATGGCAGGGAATAAACAGCTGAACTTTCAGGCCAAGTCCATTCATTAGGACTGGAAAGGAAGGGGGAGAAAGGCAGAATATGAAGGTGGGGGGTCGGGAAGGAGTACAAGCTGGCAGTTGATAGGTGAGACCAGGTGAAGGGGGAGCTGGGTGGGTGGGGAAGGGGTGGGGGATGAAGTAAGAAGCTGGGAGGGGGCTTTCTGTTCAATGCTTTTCCCCCAACCAACATTCCTAAAACAGGTCATCACTCCTTCCCTGTCAGTCATAGCTCGAACCATGTAAATTGGGTGCCTACTTTTCCATATGTGTCTACAGACACATGTAAAAGTGTTCAGCCTCCAACCCTTTGTTCACATAAATGAATATTACATTCAGGGATTTTGAGCAATTTAACTGATAATTTCTATTTGTGAATCACAGGCTCCTCTTTTCCACAGTAGAGCCCCAAAAACAGGGAAAATTGTAAAGCGTGAAAAACTTGGGAAAAAAAATTGAAATGTCAGCAGTTCAAAAGTATTCATTCCACTTTTCTCAGATAGAGTTGAATCACCTCTTGCAGCTATTACAGCCAATAGACTTTTAGCGTAAGACTCTATTAGCTTTGCACAATGTGATTAAGCAAGGTTTGCACATTCCTTCTTGCAAAATTGTCGTAGCTCTGCCAGGAAAGTCGGGGAGACATGGTGGACAGCAATCTTGAAGTCTTGCCAGAGATGTACGATTGGGTTAAGGTCAGGACTCTGACGGGGCCACTCAGGGACATCAATTCCCTTCGTTTGAAACCACTCCATGGTTGCTCTGGCAGTGTGCTTTGGGTTGTTGTCCTGCTGAAAGACGAACTTCCTCCACGGTTTAAGCTTTCTGGCAGGGGCTAGCAGGTTTTTATCCAAGATCTCTCTGTATTCAGCAGCATTCATCTTTCCATCAATCCTGACCAGATTTCCAGTCTCTGCTGCTGAAAGACATCCCCAGAGTAAGATGTTACCTCCACCGTACTTCTTTACGGTAGTGATGGTGTCACTTTGCTGATTATGCCGCACGTACCATTTAGTGTTGAGGCCAAAATTTCCACTTCAGTCTCATCCGACCACAAGACCTTCTTCCACATCTTTAAAATATCTTCTAAGTGATGCTTTACAAAGTCTTTAAGGGCAAGGATATGTTTTTTTTAGTCAGAGTTTATTCCTTGCCACTGCTTCATAAATATGCTTTTAGTGCAAGAGAGTCATGAACTTCATCTCCTGTTGTAGCCATTGACTTCTGCAACTCATTCAGAAAGGCTGTCGACGTCACAATAGCCTCTCTTACAAGTGCCATTCTTCTCTGGGAACAAGGTTTAGAGGGGTGGCCTGACCTAGGCAGTGTGATTGTGGTTTCATGTTTATTTCCAGTTTTTCACAATGGACTGCACAGAGTTCCAACATAAGTTTAGTGCCTTTGAGATAGTCTTGTACCATTCTCCAGATTTGTGCTTCTCTATTATTCCCTTGTCTTGTCTTGAATGCTCTTTTGTCTTCATTTTGTTTTTGTCAGTTGAAAATCATACTGTGGGACCTTACTGGGCCGGGGGGGTGGTATTTACAGTATTCTTATGAATTCATTGAAAACAGGTGACCTTCTACTTTCCTACAGCAAGTGAGTTGGTAAATTAATACTGTATATTGCACCTGAAAAAGGTTAGCATAGCAACTACAAAGGGGATTCATACTTTTTTAGGAAATTGTTGACAGATTTTGGAATTTTTCTTTTGAGTTGACATGATACATAATGATTTGTATATTAGCTCAAAAAAACCTACTTCAATATATTTTAATTTTAGAAAATGAGACAGTAAAATGTGAAAATGGTTGTGGGGGCTGAATACCTTTACCTAATAGATTGGAAAATGCTGTGGGATTTTATGAAGTTGCAAAGGATTCTGCGTAAAGTATTTCTTTGAAATGGCGATTGACCAGTATTTGACATTTTTTAACGTCAAAGTCAAAATTAAATTTTGCCACTACCAAGATCTCATCACTTGGACAGTGAGCTGTTTACTGCACCTGTGCGGTGCACTATATAGACTTTGAATTATATTTTGTTAACTTACTTGTGGTGATATTTTGTTTTATATGCTGTGTTTTACCATATACTATCTTAAGATCTGTTTTCTTGTAGGTGTTTACAACTTAAAAAAGAAATACAATAGAATTTTATGAAAAACTACAGACAAAGACTAATATTCAAAAGAAGACAAACTGTGAGAATAAAAATAACAGTGAGAAAATGAGTTGCAAAGAGTCTTTGAAAGTGAGCCTGTATGTCACAGAGTCAGTTCACAGTAGCCAGTGCAGAAGCCTGAACTATGATTGGCTAAATAATTGGAGTCTTGGTTACTTGACTTTATTCTGATTATTTCCAGTTTCATATCTGAATGATCAAAGAAATGTAATCTGTCCCCATAGAAATCATACAAGCTCTGAGACAGAGGAAGTCAACGAAACAGAAGACCATTTTCACTGTGGTAGAGATGCTGAACGCCTGCTGTATTTGGGGCCTCCGGAATGGTAGAGTGGTAAAAGGTGCCTCGGCAAATCTGGAACATGATTTATCAACGGAACAATGCAGGGAGGCTGTGACTGCAAATTATAAGTAAATCAACATTCAAAGCTCTGATATGCAAAACTTTGCAACCTGATTTAAGAGAAACTAAATAGCAAGAGCCAGAATTTTGATCGGGTGGCTGGAATCTGATTTATCAAAAAGCTGACATAGAAATGGCAGGCTCTTTAAAACCTGGAATTCAATTTATAAGGAATGCATTACAGAACGGGAGAACCAAGATGGTCAGGGTCACAGATATTTTATTTATGTATTCAATTATATTTTCAGACTTCTGTGAACAACACTATGGCAGATGGACTTTGATTATACATATCTACACAGTGATTCACCTTCACCAATGTTCCTGCAGGCACCATTAAACTGTGAAGCTGTTGGTAGTATCATCAGAAGATTACTATTTCCAATGCCAAAAGCAGGAATTAAGGATGCACCCTGTTCATTGCTACATTCAGTCATTTCTCATTCATTTCATGTACGTTCATGGAAATAATGAGATCCTAGACAAAAATCCCACCGCTTCGTCTTCCCAGGAGTTATCATGGCAGAGGCTGTTTGGAAATCTCCACTGTTTGGTGAATGGGGTTAGATATTCAGAAACCTCTCTCTGGCCACAAAGAGAAACAGGGGCACACTTATCACGTGTGTGAAATGCTCTTTGGGAAAGGGACACTCAAAACTGAAGGCACCTTGATTAAATACCTCTGCTGAATAAATAGATAGATAGATAGATATACTTTATTGATCCCAAGGGAAATTGGGTTTTGTTACAGCCACACCAACCAAGAATAGAGCATAAATATAGCACTACAAAAACTACAAACAATCAAACAACCAAATGCAAACTATGCCAGATGGAAAATAAGTCCAGGACCAGCATATTGGCTCAGGGTCTCTGACCCTCCACGGGAGGAGCTGCAAGTTCGATGGCCACAGGCTGGAATGACCTCCCGTGCCGCCCAGTGTTGTATCTCGGTGGAATATGGCCGAAGTCCAACAGCAAAAAGTTCAATATTCGGTCTACAAACACGTTCCTCGATCGTAATATGACCCGGATTCCACCATCTGTTGTTAACCAGAACAGTAAGCACTCAACCCCTTTACGCTTACCACTCTCAGTGCACTTCCAGCCAGCCTGAACGGTCTGGAAGCCGTCCATGGAGAAGTTTTGATCGGGTATGTCCTCGTGCAGCCCCGTTCCAGTGAAACACATAACACTGCACTCCTGAAATGTTCTCTGACGCCTGGCTAGCGCCGTGAACTCGTCCATTTTATTACCCACCGAACTCCTCTTCTCCATAAGTCTCTGTTGTCTCGACCCGGTCCTCTTTCCTCGACCTTGTGATCCCCCTTCGCATCCTCTGTGTGTTTTCCTCCAGATTTCAGCAGGGGTGTCCACCGCTCTGTTCACTAAACCGGGCGGCATAAGCTCAATCAGCTGGTCCCTGGAATACACAATGCTACCATGCTTCTGTCTCGCTAATGAGACGTGTCTCATTAAAGCATCTTAATGGTTGTCCCACTCAAAAAAAAAGCTCTCATTTAAACCGTCATCCAACTGTGCCAATGTCAGCAAATGGTTAATTTAGGAACTTACCGAACCTTTGGACTCAATGAACAAGCTTGCAAGGGCAAGAGCAGGCAAGGACTGAACTTAACTCAATGCCACAAACAACCACAATGTGATTTAACAGCAAAGCAATTAAGCAGTTCATGCAAATATAACTTCTAAGAAAGATGAAGGGAATTCAGCATACGGTAACTTGGAGCTGTATTAGGAGCCTTAAGCAAAAAGATGCAGGAAATTTACATAGACATATGGTCAACACTGAGTAAAACTTTTATTCAAGCTTTCCTCAGCATTTGCCATGATAAAAATCTTCTCTCCCTCATGGTCCATCGAATTTCTGCAAAGACAGGACAAGAATGCATTCACATTTTCACTCACCTGTCAGTCCACATGCCTCAGCTGAGAGAAACGCACTCCAGGATAGCAAGAAGAAAATCCCAGTCTCCAGCATGGGGAACTCGCAGAGTTTGGTGAATTTGGTTAAGTAATCACAGTGTGGGTTAAGGAAAGGAATGATAAAGTAAAATAAGCACCATTCCCTTTTTTCACCAAATCTCTCTTTTCCTCCCTTTTCCAGGCATTGTCTCCATCAACTGAGGTAATTCCCACAGACAGCAGCCATCCACTAATATCGCACACAAGTAGAATTAGACACCTTAATCCTTCACTGCACGTCAGTAGACTATCCAAGTGTGAAGATAATGTAACTTGGACCAGGCCAGTTGCCCATTTAGCAGGATGCATGAGCAGCAAACAGCAACACTGTCAGACTTACCCACCCTTGTCCTGGGACGGAAGCACGACAAGCTGTGGCGCTTCTACCACTGTCCTTGCCGCAAACACACACCAAAAAAAAAATCAGGCATCAAGTGTAAGATTTCCTTTCCAAGCTTTGTCTCAGATTTCCAGTATCTGTGTTTTCTAATCTTTTCAAAATGATGATCTGGTGCTAGGCTTATGTTTTAAGGTCCGAAAATTGAAGGGGTTTTGGAAGGTTGGGTTAAAGACATATAATGAAACGGAGACATTGCTGAACTTTCCAGAACACATGTATTAGAATCACAGGCTTTTTTTACCTATGACTTTCATAACAACCTGCAGGCTGGGAAAATAGTGAAAAAATTAAGCATTGACCAGAATATATAAAACACTAACTCAAGCTAACTTATTCCTTGTCAGCCGTGTGAAGACTACAGCATTTACACCATGTTTGCCGCAGTCCTGACAGTCAAGATACAAATTTTAACCTTTCTACTTCCAGTCGCTTCTTACCAAACCACTGTCCCATCACTCAACTCCAAAAGAAACTGATGTTCGCCATTGGAATCAATTATTGCTGATAGACGTTCGGCCCAATGACATTGGGGCTAGCTCTGAAAGAAGCATTTAGTCTGTTCAATTTCATGATCATTTCCAAAAAAATAACTGCAGTTTTCTTTCAAGTTTAAAATCTCTTCCTCTTCTGAAGCCTCCAACTGGAGCTGATACCATCAGCCTACCAAGCAATATATTACAAAGAGTTCTCATGTCATGTGTGATACTTCAGCACTCTATCTGCTATCCTTTCAGCCAATGGAACCAATTTCCTATTTACTTCCTGTACCTAAACTCTTCATTATGATAAATACCTCATATCAAGTCTTCCTTAACCGTCTCTGCTCTGAGCACCACTACATATTCAAGACTGCAATGCATGGAGTGGAGTGCTTGTCCTCCCCTTCTCCGCCCATCTTCTTATTCTGGGTTTGTCCCCCCTCCTTTCCAGTCCCGATAAAGGATCTCCGCCCAAAATATCGACTGTTCATTTCCATAGATGCTGCCCGACCTGCTGATTCTGCCAGCATTTTCTCTGTGTGTGTGTGTGTGTGTGTGTTGCGTATTGCTCTGGATTTCTATCATCTGCAAGATCCCTTGTGTTTATGTGCAGTTCCCCACAATTTTGCAGGAACTTCCTCAGATGCTCTAGAATAGAATATCATTCACTAGTTACATCCATACGTTCCTGAGTGTTTCATTTCCTTGTTTTCTCATAATTAGAATAGCCTTTCTAATTAGAAAGTACTTCTTCTCAAACAACACTCCAAATGCCCGTCTTGTTTCCAAATGGACTGGCCTTCGACTTATGTTTTGTATTTGATTTCCAGGAATTTTATCTTTTCTTAGCAAATGTCACATTGTTATTCAGAAAAAAATTCTTCCATTCTCACAGCCCCTTCATCTTTTTGTTCAATTCTTTCTCAATTGACATTCCACATGTTTAGTTCGCAGCCTCAAGAAACAAAGGGAAAATAAGCTATATGTACACTGAGTTTAAAACTAGTATAAAGAATCCCGTTCTTCAAAAACAAAAATCAAACTGTATTAAAGAACTTTTAAGGTAGACATTCATCCTCAGTCACACACACTAAATGGAAAACACAACAACCAATGTTCTATTCCTTTGTGAAATCTGATTCAATTGAAGTCAATGTAATTGAATTTCACAGAGTAGTTCAGCGAAGATGCAGCAGTATCAGGCACATTTAGTGTATATGGCAGGGGATGAATATCTGCCCCACTATTTATAAGTATTTCTGGATTCCTTCTTCATGTTACAATGAGTTTTCCAAACAATTATTCTGTATTGAATCCCACAGATGATAAGACATAGGTGCATGACCATCGAATCTGCTCTGCAATCCTACAAGCCTTAAGAGCTTAGGTTATTGCCTTTCAGGATCTACATCAACAACTGTAATGGAAGTGATAGGGCAACTGTTCACCACCACCTCATCGTCACAGAATGGCCTGGATCTGCACTTATAGTGATAGTGAAAATGTCAGTGTTTGCCATTATTAGTTATAGAAAAGTACAGCAAAGGAACAGGCCCTTTGGTCCATCTAGTCTGTGCTGAATCATTTAAACTGCCTACCGCCATCGAGGGAACATAGCCCTCCATACTTCTACCAGCCATGTGCCTATCCAAACTTGTCTTAAACATTGAAATCGAGCTTGCATGCAGCACTTGTGCTGTCAACTCATTCCACACTCCTACGACCCTCTGAGTGAAGAAGTTTCCCCTCATGTTCCCCTTAAACTTTTCACCTTTCACCCTTAACCCATGACCTCTGGTTGTAGTCCCACCCAACTTCAGTGGAAAAAGCCTGTTGCATTTATCCTATCTATACCCCTCATAAGTTTGTATATCTCTATCAAATCCTCTCAATCTTCTATGTTCCAACGAATAAAGACCTAACCTATTCAATCTTACTGTATGATTTGAAATCGACAGTAATTTCTGTTGAAAGGTGATGTAAGTTTAACCAATTTCCCAACCCTGCCCCGGTTGTACTGTCTGTAACTTCCCCAGTATAATCTCCAGAAATCAGTGATCTGAAATAAATGTCACATATTCATATATTTTATCTGATGTAAGCAAAATTAAAAATGTTATGGCCTGGGGTATAAATTAATATTATTCTAGATCTCCTACTTTGCAAACCTGGAGGCCATAAATCAATTGATTTCCCTCAGGTAATTAAAATTTCAGCATGACTTAAAATTACCTATATTATGTAGACAGTTTACTGTGATAATCAGCTTCTACCTTAATGCTCTAACCTTGATTACACACTCTGTAACATCTTTAACAATAGTGCTTTTTACTTCCTGATTTACTGTGTGAAAGAACTCTTCGTTGTGGTTAGCTGTTGAAGTTAAAGTCAATCTTGGCAAACACCAGAAATTCCTTGGAACTTGGAAAAAGGTAATGCCACAGCACAGCGATCATTAGATTTCTTCTATGTCAGTCAGCTCTTTACTGCTGACTGCTAAGCCTGGGCGATCATGAGTACCTTATTCTTGAGTTGGAAAGGAATACCTGCAAGGTAAGTGTGCAGAAGCCTTAGAAGGGGGCAAGGAGAGGATAATCAAGATTGAGAAAAGGGGAAGGGGAGGGGAGGGAGCAGAAAGCACAGGAGAGACATTCTGAAATGATCAATAAATCAATTGCTTGGAATCAAATGACCTTGCCTGGTGTCTCAGGGCTGGGTGTATCTGTGCCCGTGCTGCCAACCCCCGTCCCGGCACTCCTCTGTACCTGCCCCACACCCCTCTTGCGGCACTTCACCCTTGCCATTCCCAAAACACTTTGCTCCTGCCAGACTTAAAAACTCGTTCTCCACTCCACATTGATAAGTACAGTTCTGAGCAAAGATCTTACACACCCTAGCGATATGTATGAGCCTAAGAATTTTGCACAGTACTGTATATAAATATGGTCATATGGTGAATGGGCTTTATGCAGGCCTTGATTTAAAATCTGTGGATTGGAAAGGAAAGTCGAAGTATGATTGTAAATAAATAGAGGATGGTTGAAGACTAGTGCCACAAGACTACAGAACAAAATAAAAGTTGTCTGTGTACAAAGATATTTTGTCGGAAAACCACTGTTTAAAATGAGAAACACTACAGCATCCTTTAGTAAGCTTCAACAAAAAGACTCTAACTCCTTTTGATCCTCTCACACAATAGCATAGAGGAGAAACCAAGGATAATGACTAGAACATCACCTGCTTTAAAAGCTTACCACAATTAGGTTGGAGAGCACTCTCTTTTAATCTAGCGGTGCACAGAGTTTTAGAAAATGCTGTTTTAGAAAGTGCTTAAAATAAGAGAGAAACTACAGTGTCCGAGTATTAGAGATTCTATTCTAAAGGAGCACTAAAGACCCACAGAAGTCACGAGTGCATGCTCTCACAAGCAACACTATTTTTAGTGCGTGTCTCAATGGTGCCTTCCTCTCTGTCTGTTTGTATCATCTTCTGTCTTTCCTTTTCTATTTGTTTTTGAGGGATAAATGCAAGTCAGGGCATGGGGGTGGGGGAGGGTTCATCCTTTACCCCTTGAAAACTTCCAATTGATGCCCAACTGAGAAAACAGTCTTACAGTCTAAGACTCAGACTAATACAACATTGAATGAATTACTCTGAACCTTCAGTCCAACCATCCATACTGATTAAGATGCCTATTCATTTGCCCACATTTGACCCATAATCCTTGACTTAATGTTGCATCCTAAAGAAGGCTTCTCTTCAAAATGGTACAAACACCTTGTCCTTGGGTGCAGAAAGTAGGCAGGCTATTTCAATAAAATGTATTCAGAGGGAACCAGAGGACAAGAAATAAATTAAATCAACAAAGAACTAGGTTAGATGTTTGAAGAGAAGAGATGTCAGATGCTGGATTCTAGAGCAACAAACAAACTGTTGGAGAAAGTCAGTGGGTCAAGCAGTACCTGTGTGGTGGGGGCGGGGAGAGGAAATGTCAACACTTGGGTCAGAAACTTGTATCAGGACAGATGTTTGAAGGTTTGTTTCCACTAAGAACTATCAACCTTTACAACATTTTGACAGAGGCAGAGGGATTTGAAAAGTGTTGTGTCTTTGTTTGTAGGTGACATCACCACACAGTCAGACCAAGTACAGTACCATGCTCGTAATGTCCCTTGGCAGAAGATGAGCTACTGTTCCTTGAGATTATGACGGGTTCAATGGGACAATGTAAGAAGAACAATGCAAACCCAGGGAGAGAGAAATTAATAGAAATTCAGGGTTGATAATATTGAGGGAGAGAGAGAATGTGACCTGAAAGAGACAGGGCAAGCTACAAGAAAAGGCAAATGGGGAGATAATACAAGGATGCAAAAAAGGAGTAATAACTGAGACACATCAACATTTTAATTAAAATATTTAGTGGGATTTTTTAATCCTTTGGTTCACAGGTCACAACTAGAGAGCTACAGTCATTAGCTCCCTCTCTTGGCTGAGAAGAAAAGATGCAGGCATCCAACAACAGTTCAGCCAACTAAAAGGGTAAAAAGTGTTTCCCATCTGACATTAAAAGTGGAAAGAAATCCAGGAGAATACTTTACAGTTTACTAGGAACCAACTCACTCTTTATAAGATATGCATCATTGGCCGAAAATACAATTTAAAAATAGATTTCAGAACATAGAATGTACAACAGTACAGCACAAAAACAGGCCATTCAGCCCACAATGTTGTGCTAACCAGTTAAAAAGCAAATCAAAAACATCCAAACAATAATCCCACCTACCTACACAATGTTGATATCCCTTCATCTTCTTTATATCCATGCGCCTACTCAAGTGTCTCTTAAAAGCCTCTATCACCATATCAGGCAATGCATTCAATATACCACTGAGTAAAAAACTTAACCCATCACATCCCCCCTGAACCTTTTCCCTCGCACCTTCAATGCATGCCCTCTGGGATTAGACATTTCAACCCTGGGAAACAGATACTCCCTGTGACCTATATCTATGCCTCTCATAATCTTGTAAACCGCTATTGGATCTCCCCTCAGCCCCTGGCATTCCAGCATAAACAGCACAAGTTTATCCAGCCTCTCTGATAGCACATACCCTCTAAACTAGGTAGCATCCTGGTAAACCTCTTCTGCACCCTCTCCAAAGCCTCAACATCCTTCCTATAGTGCAACCAGAACAAAACTCTAGATGTGGCCTAACCAGTTTTATAAAGTTACAACATAACCTCTTCACTTTCGAACTCAATTCCTCGACCAATATAAGCAAGCATTCCATAAGCCTTCTTAACCACATTATTAACCTGTATTGCCACTT
This sequence comes from Mobula birostris, assembly GCF_030028105.1. Lineage (NCBI taxonomy): Eukaryota > Metazoa > Chordata > Chondrichthyes > Myliobatiformes > Myliobatidae > Mobula > Mobula birostris. The sequence goes on along the minus strand of NC_092373.1, from coordinate 25,628,678 downwards.
TTAAAGAGCTATGAATTTGGATCCCAAGATCTCTCTGCTCAACAACATTGTTGAGGATCTTGTCCTTAACTGTGTACTGTCTCCTTGCATTTGCCCTCACATGGGTTAAACTCCATCTGCCATTTCCCTGCCCATACTGTATCTGCAACTGATCTATATCACATTGTATTCTTTGCCAGTCTTCTACACTATCCGCAACTCCACCAATCTTTGTGTCATCCACAAATTTACTAACCCACCCATCTACATTTTCATCCAGGTCATTTATATACATCACAAACAGCAGAGGTCTCAGTATAGCTCCCTGTAGAATACCAATAATTACAGACCTCCAGCTCAAATAAGTCCCTTCAAACACTACCGTCTGTCTTCTATGTGCAAGCCAGTTCTGAATCCAAACAGCCAATTTGCCATGGAGCCCATGCATCTTAATCTTCTGGATGAGCCTCCCATGAGGGACTTTGTCAAATGCCTTACTAACAATCCATGTAGACAACATCCACTGCCCTACCCTCATCAGTCTCTCTCGTCAACTCGTCAAAAAACTCAATCAAGTTGGTAAGACACGACCTGCCCAGCACAAAGCCATGCTGGCTCTCCCTAATTAGGCCATGGCTTTCCAAATGCTCATCTACGCTATCCCTAAGAGTTTTCTCCAGCAATTTCCCTACAACTGACAACTCAACAGTCTACAGATCCCAGGATTTTCCCCTGTTCCCTTCTTAAATAAAGGTACAACATTAGCCACTTACCAGTCCTCTGGGACCTTGCCTGTGGCTAGAGAAGTCATGAAGAAACTGACGAAGGCCCCAGCAATCTCGTCCCTTGTTCCTCCAATAACCTGAGGTAAATCTCATCAGGACCTGGGGACTTATCCACTTAATACTCTTTAGAAGCCCAACACTTCACCCTTCTTGACCTCTAAATGCCCCTATGTACTTAAACACTCAGCAATGATCTCCTGCTATTCCATATCCTCTTCCTTGGTAAATACTAAAGCAGAGTACTCATTAAGTAGCTCACTCACATCCTCTGCATCCAAGCAAATGTTCCCCCCTTTATCCTTCAGTGGTCCCACCCTCTCCCGAGTTATCCTCTTACTCTGTAATTATGTATAGAATGCCTTGGGATTCACCTTAATCCTACTTGCCAAGGGCTTTTCATGGCCACTCCTGACTTTCCTAATTCCCTTCTCTAATTAATTTTTGGCTTCTTTATACTCATGTTTTTATTTATTCAATTACGGGATGTGGGCATCACCACCAAACTAACATTTATTGCCCATCCCTTGTTGCCCTTCAGAAGGTGGTGATGAGCTGCATTCTTGAAACGCTGCAGTCCCTGAGGTGTAGGTGCTGTTAGAGAGAGAATTTGATGATTTTGACCCAGTGACAATGAAGGAATGGCGATATGTTTCCAAGTCAGGATGGTGAGTGACTTGGAAGAGGAGTTCCAAGTGCTGAGGTTCCCAGGTATCTGCTGTTCTTGTCCTTCTAGATGGTACTGGCCATGGGTCTGGAAGGTGCTGCCTTAGGAACTTTGGTGTCTTGTTGCAGTGCATCTTGTAGATAGTACTCACTGCTACAACTGCTCGCCGATGGTGGAGGGATTAGATGCTTGTGGAAGGGGTACCAATCAAATGGGCTGCCTTGTACTGGATGGTGTCGAGCTTCCTGAGTGTTGCTGGAGCTGCACTCATCCAGGGGAGTGGAGAGTATTCCGTTACACTCCTGACCTGAGCCTTGTGGATGGTGGAGAGGCTCTGGGGAGTCAGGAGGTAAGTTACATGCCACTGGGTTCCTCGCCTTTGACCTGGTCTGGTAGCCACAGTGTTTATATGGCTAAACCAGTTCAGTTTCCTGTCAATGGTAACCCCAGGATGTTGATAGTAGGGGGATTCGGTGATGGTGATGCCACTGAATATCAAGGGATGATGGTTAGAGCCTCTCTTGTGGCAGATGGTCATTGCCTGGCATTTGTGTGGCTTGAACGTTACGTGCCACTTGTCAGCCCGAGCCTAGATATTGTCCAAGTCCTGCTGCACTTGGGTATGAACTGCTTCACTATCTGAGGAGTCACGAATGGGGCAGAACATTGTACAGTCATCTGTAAACATCTCCACTTCTGACCTTATGACAGAAGGAAGCTCACTGATGAAGCAACTGAAGATGGTTGTTCCTAGGAGACTTCCCTGAGGAACTCCTGCAGTAATGTCCTGAGGTTGAAATGATTGACCCCCAGCCACCACAAACATCTTCCTTTGTGTCAAGTATGATTCCAACCAGTGAAGGGTTTTCCCCCTAATTCCCTTTGACTCCATTTTAGCTTGGGCACCTTGATGCATTACTTGGTCAAATCTGCAAAGTGACCACATTCTACAGAGTTGTATTGCGAGCATACTGAGCAGCTGCATCACTGCCTGGTTCAGAAATTGCACCATCTCGGCTCGCAAGACCCTGCAGCGGATAGTGAGGTCAGTTGAGAAGATCATTGGGGTCTCTCTTCCCACCATTACAGACATCTGCACCACACGCTGCATCCATAAAGCAAACAGCATTATGAAGGACCCCACGCACCCCTCATACAAACTCTTCTCCCTCCTGCCATCTGGCAAAAGGCACCGAAGCATTCGGGCTCTCATTATGATTATGTAACAGTTTCTTCCCCCAAGCCATCAGATTCCTTAACACCCAGAGCCTGGACTGACACCAACCTACTGCCCTCTATTGTGCATATTGTCTTGTTTATTATCTATTGTGGTGCCTGCACTGTTTTGTGCACTTTATGCAGTTCTGGGTAGGTCTGTAGCTTTGTGTTGTTTTACGTAGTTCAGTGTAGTTTTTGTATTGTTCACGTAGCACCACAGTCCTGAAAAAATGTTGTCTCGTAGTTACTGTGTACTGTACCAGCAGTTATGGTCGAAATGACAATAAAAAGTGACGTGACTTGACTTGAAGACTATCACTCTCACCTCACCTCCGGTATTTAGCTCTTTGGTCCATGTGCTTCATTTGATCCTAACCTCTGATGCTTTACATACTATTCCTTTTTCTTCTTGACTAAATTTATCACCTCTCTGAATATCCAAGATTCTGTTATCTTTCCATCCCTGTCCTTCCTTCTAACAGGAACATACCTTTCCTGTACCCTGTTCAATTGATCTTTAAACAACCTCTTCATGTCTGATGGGGACTTGCCAGAGAAAAGGTGTTCCCAATTAACTCTTCTTAATTCCTGCCTAATACCCTTGTTATTTGCCCTACTCCAATATAAAACTTTCCTGCAAGGACCATACCTATCACAGACTAGAGAAAATCTGCTGATGCTGGAAATTCAAACAACACACACAAAATGCTGGAGGATTTCAGCAGACCAGGCAACGTTTATGGAAAAGAGTACAGTTGACGTTTTGGGCTGAGGCCCTTCATCAGGACTGGAAAAAAAGATGAGGAGTCAGTGTAAGAAAGTGGGGGGAGGGGAAGAAGAAACACAAAGTGATTGCTGAAACTGGGAGGTGGGGATGAAGTGAAGAGCTGGGAAGTTGAATGGAGAAAACGATACAGGGCTGGACAAGGGGGGATCTGATAGGAGAGGACAGAAGGCCATGGAAGAAAGGAGGAAGGAGCACCAGAGGGAGATGATGTGAGGAGATAAGGTGAAAGAGGGAAATGGGAATGGGGAATGGTGATGGTGGTGGTGGTGGTGGGGGGCTTTACTGGAAGTTCGAGAAATCAGTGTGCACGCCATCAGGTTGGAGACCATACCTATCCTTGTATAGCTATACTGAAAGTTAAGGAGTTGTGGTCACTGTCCCCTAACTGTTCACCAACCAAAGGGTCAGTCACCCGACCAGGCTTATTACTCAACACCAGGTCCAGTATAGCCCCTCCTCTCATTGGACCGTCCACATATTGATTTAAGAAACCTCACAACAAAAGCCAGACTGTAGAGCGTTCCTGAAGATGTAAGAGGATATTCCTGTCAGACGATAAATCAGCAGATGTATCAATGAAAGAATGATTGACAGGTTTTAATTATTTTGCATCCAACATTCAAATGTCTCAGAGTACGAGTCCTATTAGGATGCTCTAGTTTTTTTTTAATAGATTAAATTGCACCTCCATCTATTTGACTCTTGAAATCTGTTGTTCTTCTCACGTTTTGGCTTCTCAGCCCTTCCTTTCCTGCTCCATCATCCCTGGAATGATCCCAGGAATAAAAGAGTAAACATGTGAGGAACATTTGATGGCTCTGGGCCTGCACTTGCTGGAGTTTAGAAGAGGGAATCACAATGAAACCTATCAAATATTGAACAGCCAAAATGGTGTGGACATGGAGAGGATGTTTCCTATAGTGAGAGAGTCTAGGACCAGAGAGCACAGTCTCAGAGTTGAAGGATGTCCATTTAGAACTGAGATGAGGAGGAATTTCTTGGGCCAGAGGGTGATGAATCTGTATCTGTGGCATTCATTGCCACAAGTGGCTGAGGAGGCCAAGTCTTTGGGTATATTTAAAGCAAAGGTTGATAGGTTTTTGATTATTGAGGGAGTCAATGGTAATGTGGAGAAGACAGAAGAATGGGGCTGAGATGAATAATAAATCAGCCATGATATAATAATGGAACAGGCTCACTGGGCTGAATGGCTTAATTCTGCTCCTGTCTTTAAGGTCCATCATCACCAGTAAGGGGGAAATGAGTAATGAAGAGTGTAGTTGCTGAGGAGAACTACAGTCAAAGCCACACATCATGTAAACTCTCTGAGTTCTGACTTCAACAGCAGCATCTTGAGAAGCTGGCCCCTCGGCAGATGAAAATGTTGGTGTAACACCATTTGCAACTTGTAGTGGGACAGATGTTCTTAGCGCCTACCTTCCTTCATACCAAGTGGTGTGGAGCTCATGGCAGAAGCTGCCAGTTCTCTCCTTCCACAGAAAGCAGCAGTGGTTACGATCCACTACATCACAAACATTTGGAAAACAAATTCACAGAGCTGCAGCCTACATGAGCTCCTCAGATGTTCCCAGAACCAGCTTGCAGACTTATGTCATCTTACATTATGCTGCATTTCAAAAACATCTGGCTTATCTCAATGCATCTCCACTTTGTACTTATCTACTGTCAACAAGATCCTTGCCTTCTATAAAATTTAACATAATTACCCTGGCAATTTTATCTTTATTCATCAACGTCATCTCTCCCTGTACTAGTAAACATTCCTTAATCAGGATGCCTTTGAAGTTTTTGCTTTAACTATTACTTCCTCCTTACTGTGTTGAAAGAGTGCCCGTATAAATACATTCTTTCCCATTACTTTAAAATTGAGAAAATCTCTACCTTCCACTAGCTGTTCGCATCAAACAAGGCCTTGGAATATCAATGTGAGTAGTAAAAAAGAACAGAAGGATTATTGAACATATCCTATCTCTGAAGGCTTTTGAAGGAAATCATACACTAGATTAAGTGTTATCAAGACATATGAGATCTTTAGAACAACAGCTAGACTTCAGAGTATTATTTTGATTACCATATTATGGAAAAATGTGATGTCAGTAAGATGGGATTGAAGAGATATACAAGGACATTGCCAGAACTGGAGGAATGAAGAGAGGTTGCATAGATTGGAGTTATTTTCTGGAAGACAGGACATTAATATAAGGTATACAAAATTGATGGAGCTGGAAAGAGTCAACAGGCATCTCTATTTTCTTTTGCAGAGTAACCAATAACTAGAAAGAAAGATTATTGATGATTGTTGAAAGGATTAAAGCAGGGGGTCCCAACCTAGGATCCAAGGACCTCTTGGTTAATGGCAGGGGTCCATCGCATAAAAAATGGTTGGGAACCCCTAGATTAGAGGGTAGTTGATGAATAATATTTTAAAGTAAAAAGTTATGGGTATCAGCAACTCATTGACCTGGAACAGATAGAAACATCATCACATTTAAAAAGCTTTTGGGTGACCATTCGATATGCTGTCATCTGTGGACCAAAACCTGAGACATGGATAGAATTAGAATGACTTGATCTTCAGCTGCCGTGGACATGATGAGCAATGGCTTTCTTTATGCCTTAAATTTCTAAGATATTTTAAAATTTTACCACCAATGTTGGCATCAGTTTTTCAGTTTTAATTCACATTGCCTTGCTGGATTCCTGAATTTTTTTTATGGGCTTTACCTTGATTTCTCTCTAGATTTTTCCATGTAATGGTTACTACTTCTTTCTGGTTCTAACTAAATTGACAGGATAGCACACATTCCACTCCACTACATCAAAGACTTCTGATGATGCGGGAGATGATCAGAAGATCCACAGTAAGTTCTGACTGAAAATAAAGAACATCTCAATAGATTGATCAACAGACGTTTATATTTAGAAGACCAGGCAGCACTTGAAGATATAAGGGATTCATTTTGCCGTCAGAGCAAATATGCAGAAGACTCACCAATCTGATACCAAGAGAAGATCAATAAGGTCCTGCTGCTGTTATGGTCCTGTGTCTGAAAACTTACTTAGAAAATATTATTTTTGGCAGCATTTCTCCATTCTTGTAGTCTCTTGAATACACAGTACACTGCGCTGAGATTTATCGGAAAGTCATTTAAACCAAACTGATCATCAGTACAAGTGGGACCAATTACAGAGCTCCATTCAGAATAGACCTTTGGCTATGAGTTTTAGTTTGAAATTAAGGCATGAGAAAATACTTTGCTCCATCCACAACAAGAAGGATTTCTTAGCAGCCAACCATTTTAATTCCACCCCCCCTTTCCCATTCTGACATTTCAGTCCATGACCTTCTTACCAAGATAAGGGCACCCTCAAGATGGAGGAGAAATACCTCATACTCTGTCTGGTTATTTTCTTCCCCTTCCCCATTCTCCTTTATTCCATTTCCTTCTCTGGTTCCCATCTCACCCCTTCCCTTCTCACAAGCCCCTCTCCTTCCTTTGCTGCCCCTCCTCCTGGTTTTTCTCCTATGGTGCATTCTCCTCTTCTATCAGATTTCCTATTCTTCAGACCTATGCCTTTTACAATTATCATTTCCTGGCTTTTCACTTCACCCCCAATCCCTCACCTGGTTTCACCTATCACATTCCAGCTTGTACCCTTTCCCCTCCCCTCCCCTCCCCCACCTTCTTATTCTTGCTTCTGCCCCCTTCTCTTCCAGTCCTAATGAATGGTCTTGGCCTGAAACATCAACTGCTCATTCCTCTCCATAGATGCTGCCTGTCCTGACCTGCTGAGTTCCTCCAGCATTTTGTGTGTGTATTACTCTGAATTTCCGCCATCTCCAGAATTTCCTGTGTCAATGGAAAACGAATGACCGGTTGCACACAGATACAAATTTTGCACTCTTTCTGAAAGGATATCAGAGCCGTGACAACGCCAAATGCTGAGCCCATGGCAAACGAACCAGCAAAGATCCAGGCAAAGTTCCCAACGGATGTAAAAAAAGCAGCAGTATCAAACATGTGGGGATTGTCCTTTGGGCTGTAGATGGATATGGAGCTGGTAAAAAGAAAGGAAGAATTGTTAGTATTCCACTGTAGAGAAACAGAGCAAAGTAACACACAATGTAAGCAAATTATTACTACAAGACAGAGGGTGGAGCTTAGGATGATGGCGCCTAATGGGACTCCTTTTCTTGCATCTTCGAACACAGCTCTATTTCTAACTATAATATCTCTTTTTTCCCTTTTCAGGGTTCTTTTGAAGACCCTGACCTGGAGCTGCACGCTGACTTTGGTTCTTTGCAGAAATAGGATCCACTCTCAGGGCCTCACAACCTGCCACTATTGGATATGCCAAGGACGCAGCCCAGAAGACTAGCGCGCCTTCATGATGCCGGATTTTCGTGGCTCTGGAGGCGGATGGATTTGAGATTGGTGCCACCGCCAGATGTGTCATGGGAATACACAGAAGATCGAGAGCAGCAAGCTGGCTGCTGGCTGTGTGCCCGGAGACCCGAGTTCTTTGGGCACAGAGCTCGGAAAAAGCAATGCAACAGACTTTTAACACTGTAAATCAGTGAATTGTTTTGTTATGTCTCCCCTTTCGCTGTGAAACAGGGACACTTCTTTTTCCCTTATTAGGGAGAGAGAGAGAGAGCCTGTAGAATGTCGAACACCAGGTGAACGAGTAGTCTTTAGGGTGCTGCAAGTCTATGTTTTTATTGATGCTTTGTTGCACATTTCAGTGCTCGGTGAAGGGTGCAGATGCTTTTTTGCTGGTGGGGGAGGGGAGGTTGTTGCTTTGCTGCTGCTTATGCGTGGGGGGAACTGGAAGAGGCTTTGGTGTTCTAACATTTAACTGTCATTCACTCTTTGAGGCACTCCTCTGTTTTCATGGATGTTTGCAAAAAAAAAAGAATTTCAGAATGTATATTGTATACATTTCTCTGACATTAAATGTACCTATTGAAACCTAATGAGAATAGATAGAACAGGAATGACCTACTTCTGCTTCCATTTCTCAGTTCCTACACATACCATAGGTTGAATATGTATAAGGTGCTTGTTTAAGTACACATACAGTAACCTTAATCCTTTTTATGTCCATAGCCAGTTCTTCAGAAGAATATTCCTCATTGCATATCTCCATTTTGTATTTAAGCTATGATAACACATAAACTGAACAAAGGTCTGGAACAAAGCTATAAATTGTCTCCTGACATTTTTTCCTCTGAAGGGCACATATCTTATTGAAAATTTTAAATTATCTATCAGGTCATCTCCACACAGAAAATATTAGCCTCCAACAAAAAGCACAGAATCAGTGAAGGCCGTCTTCCACAGAGAGACCACGGGGTACAGGTGCATAATTCCCTGAAAGAGATGACACAGGTAGATAGGGTGGTGAAGATGGCATTGGCATGCTTGCCTTCATTGGCCAGGGCACTGACTACTGTGGTTACAAATTCATGTTGCAACTGTGCGAGTTGGTGGTGAGACCACAATTGGGAGTATTGCATGTGGTCTGGTCACCCCGCCATGTGAGGCATGTCACTGAAACTAGAGGACCTGAGTTAAAAGGACAGGCTGGATAGGCTGGAATTTTTTTTCCCTCAAGTATAAGAAGCTGAGGAATTCTATTCAAGATATATAAAATCATAAGGGCTATAGATAAGGTAGATGGTGACAGTCATTTTCCAGAGGTAGGGAAGCTAAAGTTAGAGGACCCAGACTTAAAGCAAGTGGGGAAGTTTTAAAGGGTTAACTTTTTCATGCAAGACGAGGTTGGTAACTGAAACGGACTGCCAGAGGAAGATGGAGAACTGCAATGCTTAAAAGACCTTTGGACAGGTATATGGAGGAAAAAAAAGGTTTAGAGCAAGGGGTCCCAACCTTTTTAATGTCACAGACCCTAGGTTGGGAACCTTGGTTTAGAGGAATATGGACCAAAAGGCAAACAACTGGGACTAGCTTAGATGGATATTTTGGCCAGTTTGGACTTGCTGGGTTGAAAGACCTGATTCTGTGCTGCTTCACTTTATGATTATTTGAGGCCATGGCAAAATAATTTTTAGAAAAGGGTAATGGACAATGGAACAATACACTGTAAAAATCCACAGAAGGCAACTGGTCAGTCTGGAATAAAAGAGTAAATCAAAAAAGTGGGAATATGATTCATTTGGGTTGAAGTATCCTTCTTATTCCAAAAAATATATTTTCATATAATTTTTCTTCCCAATCATCCTGTCTAATTTGTATATTTAGTCTGTTGTTGATTTTCAAATCCTCTCTACCAAAAATTGGTTAACTTGGCAATGAAGAAAAATAATTATTAGGAGCCATTAGTCAAAGGACTGCCTCAAGATGACCTGACTTCAGTACGACTGGGTTCAAAGTTCAAAGTAAAATTTAGCATCGGTGTACATACATGTCACCACATACAACCCTGAAATTCTTTTTCTGTGGGTATACTTAGCAAATCTATGGAACAGCAGCTATAAGCAGGTGCAATGAACAACAAACTGCGCAAATGCAAATCTTCGTTCCAACAGCCAGTGATAATTTGGTCTCCAGGAGACTTGCCCGACATTTTATTTACAAATCTGGGGCCAAACACTAGTTGCAGTTACTAGTTACTAGTTACTGTTAAAATGTGTGCACTACTGGGAAGAGTGGATGCCACATAAATCCCATTACATCCGTGTCAACCATCTATGGCCACATACATACATTCATCCCATTTGCCTGTCCTAGGGCCGTATCCTTCCATACCTTCCCTAAGCTCTGCTCATTATCCCAGGTCTGAGTGGCTTTACCTTAAGAAGCATGAATTTTCCAGCTGACCTTATGAAAACGTTTTTAAGCTGCCTGTTTTCCTGATCTGACCCCTTCCAGTTTCCTTAGCCCACACCCCAACATTCCCACCCCTTAACTCCCAAATCCCATCCATGGATCAGCTTGTGTTGTAAGTTCCTCACCAGAGAAAATAAATATTTTATTTTGTGCATGCCTGAGAAGGTGGTTGGATAAATATCTGCACCTTGTTTTTCACATAGATGTGTAATTTGTGTTTCTGTCAATAGCTTTCTGAGTGCTCAACATTTCAATGTAAATGGTCCCACTGGAACAGCTGTCAGATTCACTTCATCCTGGAATGACTGGTTAAATTTGTTAAGTCTTACACTGAAGTTACAAAGGTATGCCATCAATGTCACTACATATCGTTCTGCCAAAGTGATTTATTTCTGCATTTCTTCAGAAAGAAATCAATACCACAGCTCATTTACAATATCTACTCATACTAAACCGGCTGTAAAAACTATTTAAATCACACTAAATTTGGGGAAACAAACCGCATGTGGTCAGGGCATGGTAAATGTTTTCCTCTTTTGGTTTACAATAGTCAGAGGAAATTTTCAGACCTGCAAAGTATATTTACTGAAAATGTTCGCAACGCGAAGTTCAAAGTTCAGTTATTAAATCTCCCCCGAGATTCATTTTCTTGCAGGCATTCACAGCAGAACAAAGAAATACAATCGAACCAATGAAAACTACACAAAGACTAACCAGCAACCACTGGGCAGTAACATACAACACTCTTACTCTAATCCAGTAATGGGACAGACACCAGCATTCCTGATTCACTTGTAAGACGGTCACATAAGCTTCTCCATCAAAGATACAATCTGGAAATACTAGTTGCACAGACAGACAAACAGTGGATTATTTATGAATCCATATGTCTTGTATTGAAGATTTTAGTACTTGCCAACAGCCCATTTATTAAATGAGATGGTTCTCAACGGGTTCATGTTTTACAAATTAGCTTTGCAGGCAGTAAAATTTTCCAAAGAGAGAGATCAACTTGTAATATTTAATGAATTGCATTTGTATATCACATCAGCAATAAACTCTAAATAAGACCGTAAAACATAGGAGCAGCGATTGGCCATTTGGTCCATCAAGTCTGCTCCGCCATTCAATCATGACAGATCCTGCCTTCTCCACATAACCTTTAACACCTTTACTAACCAAGAACCTCTTAGCTACTACTTTAAACAAACCTAAGGACTCAGCCTCCACATCCACCTGTGACACGGAATTCCACAGATTCACCACTGGCTAAATAAATTGCTCCTCATGCCTGTTCTAAAGGGACGTCCTTCTATTCTGAGACTGCGCCCCCTGGTATATTCGGTAGGCTTAAATGAGATCCCCCCTCATTCCTCTAAGTTCCGGTAAGTATAGACCCAGAGCGATTAAAATGGTCCTTAAACATTAACCCTTTCATTCCTGGGATCATTCTCACGAACCTCTTCTGGAACCTTTGCAATGCCAGCACAGCCTTTCTTAGATACGGGGCCCAAGATTTCAAGACGTAAATGTATACATTTCTCTGACATTAAGTGTACCTATTGAAACCTGTCACAATACTCCAAATGTATTGTTCTGACCTTAAGGACAGAATGGCAAAGGTCTTAAATGCTTGTCAAGCAAACATGAACTACCTAAGACTGTGGTTCAGCAAAGGAAAGGAGCTGGAAGTAAGTTACTGACATCAAAATAGGAAGAGGACAAAATTAATCAGTCCCTAAAAATTATACAAGGTTATAAATTCTGGGAAAAAAGACACTTATCAGTCAAGGCAAAGTGCAATGATCTCAGGTCTTTCTGTAAATGAAGTACAATATAGTCATAGCTATGTCTTTTTCTTAGCTTTCTTGTGAAAGCCATAGTAAGCATAAATACTTATGTAAATATATACTTACAAATACTCCAGCAAGTGCAGGCCCACAGCCATCAAACAATCCTCATAAATGAATCACTTCTAAAGCAGAACAGGATGGCAGGCTGGATACCCACTTTACAATCTGCCAGATCTTATGAACTTATAAGCACTGATGAGAAAATGTATGTTCCTATTTGCATCAATCAAACATCAAATCTTGTAGACAAATGAAACATTTTGCTTTCAGCATGAATTTTACGTTACTTAAAATTCCAGCCCATTATTTCTTGCACATCTGAGATTCAAGGAACAAGGCATTTAATTAGTTAAGTTGAAAATTCATTAATGCAACTTTTAATCTTCATGCTATGAAGTTTCACTATTTATTAATGCCAAGAAAAGCATTAGGTGATAGGCAAGAGTTGTAAAAGCATGTGCATCTGTCTGTATGTGGTCAGAATGCAAATTTCACTTTGTGTAGACATGTCATCTTACATATGTGCTAAATCTGTGCAGCACAGCCCAAGTCTCTGATCATTTTGTTCCTCCTTGCCACAGGATCAAGAACTCACTCTGACAGGGTCATGTGATAGTTTGTGTCCAATAGCTTTCCCATAGTTAAAGAATCAAGGCACAGGAATCTTCCATTCCTCACAACTGGAGTGGAAACGAGTTATCCTACGGGACTGCTGAGGAAGAGAAGATGAAAAAGATGAAGAACAAGAAGATATCCAAGCAAATGATTTGCACATTTCACAGAACGTGGACCCAGATAGAAAGGTCAATCAGCCAGCCGAATGAATACAAGATCAAGGAGAATAAACTACCCACTAGCTCAGTAGAAACACATTCAGGAGGAACAGACAACATACCAGCTTTGTGAATACACTAGCTCACTGAATGAACAATTTGTTTCTGTCTTCACAAAAATCAAAGATCCAGTGGGAATGAAGAAATGAAAGAACTATGAACTAGTTAAAAAAAATGTACCAGCAATGTTAGTGAACTTGTAAGTTGATAAATCCCAAGGACATGCTGATATACATCTCTGCTGGCTTCAGAGATAGTGCGTACTCTATTCTAAAGATTCTGGAACTACTCCCGCAGTTGGAGGGCAGCAAATGTGATCATATTTTTTAAAAAAAGGAGGCAGAGAAACTTAATATACAAGGGCTATTTCTGAGAACTTAGGAGCAAGGGAGATCTCAGCTAAACATACAGAATTCTGAAAAGACTTGCAAGAACGAATGCAGGGAGAAAGTTTCTCGTGGCTGAAGAGTCCAGGGCCAACAGGCACAATTTCAGAGTTGGTGTATTTTGTTTCAGACTGAGATGAAGAAAAATGACTTCATTCAGAAGGTGGTGGAATTCTCCATTAAAGTGGCCTTCAAGTTTCATTCATTGTGTTCATTATAAACAGACTTTCATAGATTTTTGGACATTAAGGGAATCATACATTGCAGGGATAGTGCTGAAGTAGAAAATCAACTTTGATCTTAATGAATAGAGGAACAGGTTGAAAGGACTAGAACGGCTATGCCCGCTTTTACTTGTTATGCTCCAACATTCAAAGTAACTTTATTATCAAAGTACATATACAAATCTGGCAAACTCATTAAATTCATGATAGAATAGTAACCATAATAGAATAAATGAAAGACCACGCCAACTTGGTCGTTCAACCAATGTGGAGAAGACAACTGTGCAAATACAAAATAAAAACAATAATAATAATAATAAATAAATAAGCAATAAATATCGAGAACATGGGATGAAGAGTCCTGGAAAATGAGTCCATAGGTTGTGCAAAGTGAAGTTAAATGAAGTTACTCCCGTTGGCTAAAGAGCCTAACAGTTCGGCATGGACTAGAAGGGCCGAGATGGCCTGTTTCCGTGCTGTAATTGTTATATGGTTATATAGTTAAGGAGTTGTAACTGTTCCTGAATCTCGTGGTGTGAGTCCTGAGGCCCCTGTACCTTCTTGCTGTTGGCAGCAGTGAGAAGAGAGCATAATCTGGGTGGTGGGTGTCTCTGATGATGGATGTTGCTTTCCTGCAACAACACTTCATGTAGATGTGTTTCATGTCGGGAAGGGTTGGGCCATTTCCCCTACTTTTTTGTAGGATTCTACATTCAAGGGCATTGATGTTTCTATACCAGGCTGTGATGCAACCAGACAATATACAGAAGTTTGTCAAAGTTTTAGATGTCGTGCTAAATCTTTGTAAATCTCCGATGTTCCATCCAGGGAACAAACAATCAATTAACTCTATGACTACCAACTGATTCAATATCTGTATATATTGGGGGAACAGATTACCAACTAACTCAGTGACTACACAGAGAAACTGAGGACATATTAGCTTAATGAATATGGATTCAAGGAGAATAAACTGGTACCTAATTTTGGGAATGTGAACTTAGGTGGAATAGATTTCATTCGTAATTTTCTGAGTAGACTCACAGGTATTTCAGTACAATTCAGTGGCTGTGGTACAGACTGATATATAGTTCTATGAATGCCAAATAGCGCACAATAGCTTGGCGGAATCCAGAAGTGACTGTCTCGGGCAGTATAAACCTCCTTCAAATGCAGCAAACGTGAACTCAGTTGAAACAATCCATGCCAGTAGAAAAGAGTGTGGATTTCGTTGAAACAAACTACTACCCTGTAAAATGAAAACTGTGCAACTGACTGCTCTCAGCAATAATAGACATGGACACTGTTTGGATCAAACACACAGAGAAAGGTCTCGGTTGGAACTTAAAGCTCCGCAGTGGAAGAAGTGGAGATTCAGTGAGAAAATGTTGCAAATTAACTAAGACCTGATTCGATGTACGAAAGTGTGGCCCTTGGACTTCAGCTTTGAAAAAGGGAGAAAAAGATAAATGAAGTGGATGGTTAAGTCTAAGTACATTCTCAAACACAGTGAAGTGGAAATTACCCTGGGCAAAATCTTAGCTGAAGAAGTCACCCTAATTTAATACAAGGAATCTCTTTTCAACGTTAGGGTGTACCTTTCAATAAATTATTAACCAGGTGAATTTCAAAGCAAGAGGAATCTGGTGGTTTCAAAGTTCTTTGCCCACCCTATTACAAAGGCCATTATTTGGGCTACCTGTAAAGGACACTTGCACACTCTTAGATATTTAAATCTCATTCACAAAACAAATGAGTTGTGCAAAACAACGGCTTCCTGAAAAAAAAAAGTTTTCTTCAGCCCAAGGTATAGGTTCCCCTTTAGAATCACTCCCTGTTTCTGGTTGAGCAGCATTTCCTGGCTGAGGAAGGGCCTCAAGTTTGTTAGAACAATTTGTAATGAAACATCAACTCTTTCTTTCACTCAATGAAAAGTGCCTGACTTGCTAGGAATTTCTGCTTTTATTTCAGGTTTCTAGTACTGGCAGCATTTTGGTTTAGTAATGGTAATCAGCCAGCTGCTCTAAAGCTCTTCATCAATTTTAGCTTATTTCTCACTTTGAAGTTCTTGGTCCAGATCTTGAATTGAAAATGGAAATGCACCTGTTTTGTTGATGCCAAGTGATCTCAGCATTTCATCCATGGTTCTTACTCTGTTTGAACAGCTATTCTGCTTCCTACCTTTACAAAGAATTAGAATTAGAATTTTTATTTCTTACATGTATCTCACAACATGAGGGAGTAAAAATCTTTATGCTGCATCTCTGTGGCAAGGTACAAGCAATAAGAAAGGGAAATGTGAGAGAATATTGGCCAAACACTAAGATTGTATACATAATTGTTTTGTATACATGGTGCGTCCAGTCAGATACAATGTACAGTCAGATCAACGCGTATTGATAAATCTGATGGCTCGGTGAAAGAAGCTGTCCCGGAGTCCATTGGTCCTGTTCCAGCAGTACTGTTTGCCAGATGGAAGCAGCTGAAAACAGTTTGTGATTGGGGTGACTGGAGTCCCTGTTGATCCTCTGGGCCCTTTTTACACACCTGCTGCTGTAAATGTCCTGAACAGAGGACAGTTCACATCCACAGATGCGCTGAGCTGTCCGCACCGCTCTCTGCAGTGCCCTGCGATAGAGGGAAGTACAGTTCCCATACCAGGCGGTGACACAGCCAGTCAGGATGCTCTCAATGGTGCCTGTGTAGAAAGCCTTGAGGATTTGGGGACCCATGCCAAACTTCTTCAGCCATCTGAGGTGGAAGAAGCACTGATGTGAATCTTTCACCACACAGCCGGTATATATAGTCCAGGTGAGATCCTTGGTGACGTAAACACCAAGGAACTTGATACTACTCACCCTCCCAACTACAGTTCCATTGATGGGGCTAGACTGTCTCTGTTCCTCCTGTAATCCACAATCAACTCCTTTGTTTTTTTGACATGGAGGGAGAGGTTGTTTTCTTGACATCACTGTGTCAGGGTATTGACCTCTCCTCTGTAGGTGCTCTCATCATTGTTGGAAATTAGGCCTATCTAGGCCTATAAGGCCTGTGATCTATAAATTTGATCACCAGATTGGAGCTGTGCCTGGCAACACAAGTCATGGGTATATAGGGAGTAGAGGAGGGGGCTCAGGACACGGGCCTGGGGAGCTCCTGTGTTGAGGATCAGAGGGGTAGAGGTGAGAGTAACACACAAAATTGACATAAAAAGAATGAAGCACTGAATGCACCCCTTCCAACAATAAACATTGCAGGCAATTTAACAGACTCTTTAATTTCATGCAAACAAAGCTAACTCATCCGAAAAAATTTGAGGAGATGAGCAAAATGTGTCAGGAAGTCAACAAGAGCAGATTTATACCAGACTTAATGAGAATGAACTGGCAGCCTAGATTTTAATAAAGCCTCTGATGTCTCTCAGATCCTATTCTTTAACCTTTATCGTAAGTTCATCAAACATCAACTCCCCTAGAGCCTGCCTCATTTTTTTAAAAACATTAATTTAACTCTTAAATGGGAAATGACAGCAAAATTTGGAAGAAGCAGAACACTTGATCAAAATCACAGACGGGCATGTAAATATAAACACAGGAGGTTCTGCAGACGCTGGCGGAACTCAGCGGGTCTGGCAGCACCAATGGAAAGGAATAAGCAGTCAATGTTTTGGTCCAAGACCCTTCATTAGGACCTGTATTGGGATAAGCTGTATATGAGATTACAACTTAGCTGGATTCTAGCGACAGTGGGCTAAAAGAGAATGCAAACTGGATCAAGACATTGAGATTCATTCTTTCTAAGTATTAGTCAAGGATAGGTTTGATATTCATAAACACGAGCGATTCTACAGATGAGACCATTTTATCTGTGTTACTCTAAACAAGGAATCACAAGACTGGGAAAAACGAGGATTAGCAAACAAAACTAAATATCCAGATGCTAAACCTCAATTGACATATGATATTAGAAAATCAAAAGATAGTGAAGTAAGATCTTTCCATCCACTGTTCATATTCAGCTGTTGAAAGGTTTCATGGACCTTCATCAGGACAAAGGTCGTGAGAATAAAAGAGCGAGCATTATCTTCAGTCTAATATACAAACTGGGTGGAGTAAGATGCATATTATCTTCATCCACCTAAGAGGTCCCACATTGTGTCTACGTCATTACCTCAAAGCATGTAGATATAGTAGCAATTTCTCCTCAGGTATTACATAGAAACAGTGGAAAGTTCTGGAAACATGAGTAATTTTCCTTCCCTTTGACAATATGTTTGTTGTATGAGGAGAAGTTAAACAAATACAGTACTGAGCAAAAATCTTAGGCACATATATATAGACAGGGTGCCTAAAACCCCGTTCTGTACAGTTCTGTAGTAAATTTATGTACTGCTGCCACACAAAAAAAAATCACTGACATATGTGAGCGATGATAAACCCCATACTGATATAAGAGTGGGAAGGGGGCAGGGAGACAGGAATCATGGTTGAGAAAAGGGGAAGGAAGAGGGGAGGGAGAGGAAAGCACTGGAGAGACATTCTGTAATGATCAATAAACCAATTGTTTGGAGTCAAATGACATTGCCTGGTGAGCCATGGCTGGGTGTGTCTGCACGTGCACCACCCCCCACCCCGGGCACTCTTTTTCTGCCACCTGTCCCAACCCCTCCCGCAATACTCCACCCCCACTATTCCCAACATCCCTTGCTCCTGCCAGGTTTACAAACTTGCTCTCTGCTCCATGTTGACAAATCCAGTATGTGCAAAGTCTTAGGCATCCTAGCTAGACTTTTGCACAGTACTGTAAATAGGAAAGGTTTAGAGGGATATGGAACAAATACAGGCAAATGGGACTAACTCAGGTTGGCATCTTGGTTGGTGTGGATGAGTTGGGGTGAAGGGCCTTTTTTCTGTGTTTTTCAACTCAATGACTCAGAGTCTACGAGAAACACACCATGGAAACAGGCCCTTCAGACTGAGACACACCATGGAAACAGGCCCTTCTCTCTACTGAGACACACCATGGAAACAGGCCCTTCTCCCTACTGAGAGACACCATGGAAACAGGCCCTTCTCCCTACTGACAGATACCATGGAAACAGGCCCTTCAGACTGAGACACACCATGGAAACAGGCCCTTCTCCCTACTGAGACACACCATGGAAACAGGCCCTTCTCCCTACTGAGACACACCATGGAAACAGGCCCCTCTCCTTACCGAGACACACCATGGAAACAGGCCATTCTCCTTACCGAGACACACCATGGAAACAGGCCCTTCAGACTGAGACACACCATGGAAAGAGGCCCTTCTCCCTACTGAGACACACCATGGAAACAGGCCCTTCAGACTGAGGCACACCATGGGAACAGGCCCTTCTCCCTACTGAGACACACCATGGAAACAGGCCCTTCAGACTGAGACACACCATGGGAACAGGCCCTTCTCCCTACTGAGACACACCATGGAAACAGGCCCTTCAGACTGAGACACACCATGGAAACAGGCCTTTCAGACTGAGACACACCATGGAAACAGGCCCTTCTCCCTACTGACAGACACCATGGAAACAGGCCCTTCTCCCTACTGAGACACATCATGGAAACAGGCCCTTCTCCTTACCGAGACACACCATGGAAACAGGCCCTTCAGACTGAGACACACCATGGGAACAGGCCCTTCAGACTCAGACACACCATGGAAACAGGCCTTTCAGACTGAGACAAACCATGGAAACAGGCCCTTCTCCCTACTGAGACACACCATGGAAACAGGCCTTTCAGACTGAGACACACCATGGAAACAGGCCCTTCAGACTGAGACACACCATGGAAACAGGCCCTTCAGACTGAGACACACCATGGAAACAGGCCCTTCAGACTACTGAGACACACCATGGAAACAGGCCTTTCAGACTGAGACACACCATGGAAACAGGCCCTTCAGACTGAGACACACCATGGAAACAGGCCCTTCAGACTGAGACACACCATGGAAACAGGCCCTTCTCCCTACTGAGACACAATGGAAAATGGCCCTTCAGGCTAATAAGACCTACAAGATTCTACTCATGGTTCTATTTCCTATATTCTTCTCAACAGGGATTTGTACATATAGCCATACATTTTTGAATCTCTCTTGTTTGTTCCCCAAGAATGCCTTGCACTAATTCGATTCCAGGTTCGATGGTCAATTTTAAGGTAGCAGTCAGATTGTTTCTGGGAGTTTGACTTCGGAAAGCAACGATGTTATGAAAAGAATACAGAAAACACTAAGCAGGAGGAAGCCAATTTTAAGGACTGAGTCACAAAGAGAAATTCACAGGAGGAAAGTAAAACAAACACTGCCCTCAGAGTTGATTGAGGTGTTTAATATGTTTGGGGTCAGTGATAATCAACCCACCAGTATTCTAAATAAATCAGAATTGGAGGAGGTGAGTATGAAATTTGCTAGCCTCCAGCAGCTATTTCATGTTGTAGCATTTTTCCACAGTTGTATGGTTGAAAATATTCTCAGACATTACTCTTAATGCAGTGTGATTACATCTTAATGCAATATTCAAGAGCTTGCTTGTGCAAATAATTTTCAGAAACTGTGAAGCATATTTTCACTTAAAGTTTGAGTAAGGTGCATCTAATCTTCACATAGATCTTCCACCCCTTTCTCCTTCAGATCATTTCTATTTATATTTGATTGCCAATAGCAGTCAATAATGATATGGCAGCCAGACCTTCGTAATAGGACATCAATTTCCATCAGGCAGCTCTTCAACTTTCTGTTCAAACATGTAATCAGTAGCCTCGAATCACATCAGATGAGTGCAGAGTTTTTATACACTGTATGTTTTCACTGCTGTGCTATTCTTCTTAAACTGATTGAACAGCAAGCCAATTCAAGTTAAACAATAACGATTTGCATGGATAGAGCAGATATAGAATAACTAAATGTTAATATTCACGCAGGACAACTTGTGTGAATATGCACAGTGTAAATTTATTATCAAAATATGCATATGTGGATCTTCCGGTCAAGATGGTGCCAGTGTGCAATGCTCCTTCAGTCGACATCTTCTGTTTAATCATGAAACTATATATTTCACTTTTTTTTATCTTTCACATTTGTTTTTCATCTTGAATGTGACTCTGGAACCATTGGAGCCTGTGATTTGCTGTTTGGAGATCGTTTAGGTGTTCCAGCACTTGGCAGTCTCCAAGAGGATTCTGGGAGGCAGAGGCAGTGTGCGGGAACCTCATGGCGAGCAGGCTGCAAGCTAGTGTTCGACTTCATTTCACTGATTAAAGTGATGAGGGAGATTGAAACATCAAGGTGAATGCGGAAGCTTGGAGATCATTTGGGTGCTTCAACGCTCTGCAGTATCAGAGAAGATTCTGGGAGACAGAGGCAGCGTGTGTGACCTTTGTGGTGAGAAGGCTACAGGACAGGGCGCAAGCCATTGTTTGATTCCATTTCGCTGATTAAAGCGATGAGGGAGATTAAAGCATCGAGGCAAGTGTGGAGGGTGAGTGCTGTCTGCCTATCTTGATGGCTCTGCTACGGAGGAGGAAAGGTCTGCCGCTGGGCCCGGAGAGTATTGTCCAGATTTTCTGCGTTTTGAATGTGGACTTGGACTGTAGACTTTTTTCAGACTTACAGTTTTTTTATATTCTGTGTTTTTTGCCCAACCTTTCTTGGTTTTTTTTGTGCGAGGAGGGAGATTTGGGGGCCAATGTGCCTGATCCGTTTTGTTTGCTTTTTTGTGCAGGAGGAGGGATTTGGGGGTTGATGTTCCTGTTTCGTTTTGTTCGTTTCTTTTGTATGGGGAGAGGGAATTTTAGAGGTTGATGATCATGCTGTCTTTCTTTTCCTTCTTAGTTTCATGGCTACCCAGAGAAGAAGAATTTCAAGTTGCATACTTTGATAATAAATTAACATTTGAACCTTCAATATGTCACCATATACTACCCTGAGATTCATTTTCTTGAAGGCATTCACAGTAGATGCAAAGAAACACAATAGAATCAATAAAAAAATACACAGAAAGATGGGTCAACAACCAATGTGCAGACTGGGCTGCACGTTGGTTTACAAAAAAAAACCAAATATAATATTAATAAATAAATATTGAAAACATGAATTGTAGAGTTCTTGAAAGTGAGTCCATAGGTTGTGAAACAGTTCATTATTGAGGTGAGTGAAGTTATCTACACTGGTTCAGGAGCCTGATAGTTGAGGGATAATAACTGTTCCTGAAGCTGGTGGTGTGGGACCTAAGGCACCTGTACGTCCTTTCTGATGACAGCAGAGAGAACAGAGTGTGGCCTGGATGGTGGGGGTCCTTGTTGATGGATGTTGCTTTCTTGTGGCAGTGCTCCTTGTAGATGTGGACAATGGGGAGGAGGGGTTTTCCTGTGATGGCCTCAGCCGTATTCACTACATTTTTGTAAGCTTTTCTATTCACGGACATAGGTGTTTCCATACCAGGGGGCATTGTTTAATGAGGCTGATTTTAAGGTAGGCCTTAAAAGAAAGGTCTACCTTAAAGAATGTTCTATATTTAAGAGACTGCCAGACAGGTATATGAAGGAATTTAAGGTGGGAGGTTATATGGGAGGTAGGGTTTAAGGGTCGGTACAACATTGTGGGCCGAAGGGACTGTACTGTGCTGTACTGTTCTATGTTCTAAAAGGAGCAGTGGAGACATATAGAGAGAAAACTCCAGCTGAAGCCAACAATGATAGGATTCAGAAGTAGAAGACTGCATGAAAAGCCAGAGGTTTGTGAAATGTGGAGTGAGAAGCTACAGATTTATAAAAGATTACAGAGACAAAAGGGGATTTGAAAACCAGAATGAGGATTTGAAAGAGAAGGCACTGAGTTATTGAGACCTAATGTGCATTGGTAAACAGATAGGTGATGAGTGAGCAGACATTGGTACAGGTCAGGAAATAGAACTTGATGACAGAGAGTTTCTTAAGAAAACTTTTATTGGTATGATCATACTTCTCATGCACTTGTCCAATCTACTGTAAAGTTACTGAGAATTTAAAGAAACCTTTAGTTTGAAATGGCATGTCTGTCCAAGGTCTCTTCTACTTCATGATGAGGCCAAGCTCTGGTTGGAGGAGAAATAACCCCTGTTTTGAATGGCTAGCCTCCAACCTGATGGCATGAACACTGATTTCTCTAACTTGATGTAATTTCTCCCCCCCCCCCCCACCACGTTTTTCCATTCCCATTTCGGTTACCCTCTCAACCCTCTCTTCTCCTCGCCTCCCCTCCTCCTTCTGTTTTCTCCATGGTCCACTGTCCTCCCCTATTAGATTCCTTCTGCTTCAGCCCTTTACCTCGTCCACCTATCCCCTCCAGCTTCTTAATTCATCCCCTTGCCCCTCATTTGGTCCCACTTATCAACTACCAGTTTGTACCCTTTCCCCTCCCTCCACCTTCTTGTTCTGGCATTCTACCCCCCTCCTTTCCAGTCTGAGGAAGGGTCTTGGCCCGAAACGTCTACATTTTATTCCTCTCCACGGATGCTGCCTGACTTGCTGATTTCCTCCTGCATTTTGTGTGTGTTGCTCAGGAATTCCAGCATCTGAAGAATCCTTGTGTCATTGAAATGACTTGCCTAGGCTTAGGACCTTTCATTTAGGTACGATTTCAATGGTAAGGTATCCAGTGTTCTCTCAGTAGTTATAATTAATAGTGGGGTGTATGGGGTGTCAGGAAGAGGTAGCACCTCTGGTGGGGGAACATGTCGCATCCTTTTCAGGTGGTTTGTCCACCTTAGGTCCCCACCTGACACTCAGCTCTCACCTGTGGCTCCCCGTAGCTGTTTGCATGCGACGGCGGCCACACCCTGGGCAACGGCTTCGACAAGCCGGCTAAACCAGGTGAGGGTAGCCGACGGGTCTCAAACCCTCGGTGAGATAGGGCACGTGAAGACAGACTCCGGCGGATTGAGTGGACGAGACCAATGGAAGGTCCAACGGTCAAGAAGGTGGTCTCTGCAAGCGTCGTGGAATGCGTAGAGCAGGACGAGACACAGAAAACGTCCTGGTCATCCACTGTGCCTAGTTCCATCTCCGGCCATCTCGACTCTTGTCTTGCCGCTGGATCCAGATGGGAATTGGGAAGAGAGAGTGAGGCTGATACTGCGCAACTCTCCCTCACTTAAATCCAAATCACGCGCTAGTCTCGACACCATCAAATGGTGTCGAGGTCTTCATCAACAATAATGGACGAACAACTCAACTCATACTTAGTAGTGAGAAAACCTACAATCCTCTTTCCCTGGTGGTCCATATCTATGATTTACCCATCAGGAATCAGCAGTCAGATTGAATTGCTTCAGTATAAGGAGCAATCCTTGTGCTTTTACTGCCTACAGCACACTGTAGGGAAACACAAGAGTGGCAGATGGATGCTTTTCGAGTGTGAAAATGAAAATGCCTCAATTCAGTTCTTAGATAACGTCCCTAAATCACAGCTTTGAGTGAGCCATGACTACCCTCTACGTCAGGCTTCGTGCTCTCCCTGCTGTCACGAAATGTGTTCTCTTTCTTTGTCAAGGAAACAAAAATCGAAACCATCAGCTCAGAAATCACTGCAACCTTGAAGGATTAAAGTCCCAGAGCATTAAAAAACTCTTAACTGCAGCCCAAAATGATTCATAAAGTTACACATATTTCACAGATGCTTTTACATTCACCAGTGCTTTACAAATCAGTGGACTGGATAGTTTCCATGGCAATTTTTGCCATAATAACACAGACCTCATTTTTATCCACAGCAACAGTAATCTCTACGTGTGCAGATGATTGAGTTAACCTGTGTCACACTGTGCCTCACCATAATGGAGGACACAACCTATTTACTTCGAGTGAGTGGAACACTGCTAAAATAAATATCCTAAGAGTTAGAAATCAATGGTATTGGATCTTTGAAGCAGAGTCCAAAGTATATGTCTTATTGATAAAGATGGTAAATTCCTAAATGTCAGAAATTTGTAAATAAATCATTCGTTCTTGGGACATGAATCACATTGACAATGCATGTATTTATTGCCCACCCTTAAATATTCCCGAACTGCGGAAGCAAATAAGAGCAGCGAGTAAACAGCTTCTGAGAGTCAGTAAGATTTCCAACAATGTTTCCCAGGACGGGGCCTTCATTGACTTGCTGACTGATTGGCTGGCTTTAGCTATTAAACAGGAGATCCCTGACACAATAACAACTTGCTCACAATGCATTCCTTCCTGGTTAAAGCTGGCTTTATGTTCCACTCCTAAAATATACACAACAGATGAGAGAGATTAGTATTACTTGTCACATGCACTGTACATTAAAACATCAAAACATAATGTGAAATGAACCGTTTGTTCAAATCAGCGAAGATTCTGCTGGGCAGCCCACACTTCTGGCACCAGCAGAGCACGCCCACATCTCACCAGCCCTAACTGTATATCTTGGGAATGTGGGGAGAAACCGGAGCCGCCATCTTGTGACAGGTAGAAGAGAATGGACATCAAAACCTTAAAACGTACCTTCTCCCAACTTTCACTCCTGCTCCCCAAGGCATTGCAGAAATGCAGAATGAAATTACTGAACAAACTTGGGGTCTAAGGGACAGAATTCCAGAGATTCTCCACACTGTGCAGGAAGCTCTTCCTGTGTAGCTCCGTTTCAATGACCACGCTGAATCTTGTTACTATGTCCTGTTGTTTGGGATTCTACCACCAGCAGAAACATCTCAATGTCACTGACAAGATGAAGCAGGTGATTGGTCAAGGTGGAGCATGGATGCTGTCTACATGGACTTTAGTAAGGCATTTGGCAAGGTCCCTCATGGGAGACTCATCGCGAAGATTAAGGTGTATGTGATCCATGGTGAATTGGCCTTTTGGATTCAGAACTGGCTTGCCCATCGAAGACAGAAGTAGTGGTTGCAGGGACTTTTTTCTAGCTGGAGGTCTGTTATTAGCGGTGCTCTGCAGGGAACTGTACTGGAACTCCGGCTGTTTGTGATGTATATAAATGATCTGGGTAAAAATGTAGGTGGGTGCATTAGTAAGTTTGCAGATAATATGAAGGTTGGTGGTGTTGTGGACAGTCTAGATGGTTGGCAAAGAAGACAGTAGGATATAGATCATTTATAGATATGAGCGGATAAATGGCAGATGGATTTTAACCCAGCCAAATGTAAAGTGATGCATCTTGGTAGAACAAATATAAAAAGACAAGACACTGTTAAGGACACAGAGAGTGGTGGGAAGCCAAAAATGCGCCTCCTGGGGTGGTGGTACAGGCAGATAAATTAGGGAATTTTAAGGGACATTTATATAGGGACATGGATGTGAGGGCTGGAAAGGAACAGTCGACCCTGAAACATCGACTGTTTATTCCTTTCCATCGATGCTGCCTGACCTGCTGAGCTCCTCCAGCATTTTGTGGCTGTTGCTAAAGATGTCCAGTATCCACAGAAACTCTTGTGGCTGTGCTTTAGAAGCAGATTACCCTATCGTTATCATATTGTTGTGAGAGCTTCTTCACTATATATAGAGCTGTATTTTCTACATTACAAAAATGACTACATTTCACAACTGCTCCATTAGAAGGAAGGCAATTTGGGTTTGAAAGGTGCTTTCTAAATACAAATTTCTCCAAAGGATGATGTTGTGGCTCATGCCTATTGGCAGGTTGAGGTTAAACTGAATTCCATGGAGAATCACTGTAGTTACCAAATACGAGCTGGAACCCGTCATTCTGCTTCTAACTCAATGCCAATCCCCTATTGAGTTTGTGCCAAGATCCAAGTACCAGTCTACAGTCTGTCACTCTTTAATATGAGGCACATCCCTTTCACTTATTTTTCTTAAGGCAATCATTTTCACAAACAGAGACACATTAAAAATGACTAATAATCCCTTTGGTGTTTACAGCTGTGCAGTAAGTTCCATTTTTCAGAGCTGTAACCCATGCCTGACTCATCCAGAATGAAGAAACTATATTTCCCAGGGGAGGCATCATTTACCTAGGAGGATCATGGACACAAATGGAAAATAACAGATAAACCACTCTTTGTAACAATTTACCTCTAATAACTTGTGGTATTACTGAACATAGGTGCTAGCATTCACTTACTGACGAACACCACTTCAGATTGGAACACATGAGGTGATATTTTCCTCCTTTTACAGAGTATATACTTAGATGAAAGCCTGTTGGATAGAGAACCTCTGACAGTAAGTGGAAGGTTTGATAGCAGCTGGGATATTGAAAATCCAATCTTCAGCCCCAAGGAAGATGTTAAATTTCCCCAATGCTTTTTGGAAAAAGCAGGATAGAGATGTCAAATTATGAGAGAGCTTCAGGAACTGGGGGGGGGGGGGAAGAAATTCTGCCTCTTGTGCCCTATAAACAAATCCATACAAGCAGCTATCTCCTCGCAAAAACTGTTCTTGCTCCTGACAGCTGCCATGTTTCCAGAGATATGAGAAACTTTGACATTGTTGAACCTCTTAGTAACAAGTATACTGCTCAGGATACATTACCCCTCTATAACAAGTACAGTGCCTATAAAAAGTATTCACCCCCCCCTTGGAAGTTTTCATGTTTTACAATTTTTTTTTCATGGTTTTCATGTAAACAATAGTTTTACAACATTAAATCACAGTGCACTTAATTTGGCTTTTTTGACTCTGATCAACTGAAAAAGACTCTTTTGTGTCAAAGTGAAAACGTATCTCAGAGACCTCGACCTTCATCCTGCCTTGTGTAGCTGGATCCTGGACTTCCTGTCAGATCACCGGCAGGTGGTAAGAGTGGGCTCCCTCACCTCTGCCCCTCTGAATCTCAACACAGATGCCCCTCAAAGCTGTGTACTAAGCCCCCTCCTTTACTCTCTGTATACCCATGACTGTGTTGCCGCCCACAGCTCCAATCTACTAATTAAATTTGCTGACGACACTGCAGTGATCGGCCTAGTCTCAAATAATAGTGAGGCAGCCTACAAAGTGGAAGTCATCACCCTGACACAGTGGTGTCAGGAAAACAACCTCTCCCTCAATGTTGCAAAAACAAAGGAGCTGGTTGTGGATTACAGGAGGAATGGAGACAGGCTAACCCCTATAGATATCAATGGATCTGAGGTTGAGGGAGTGAACAGCTTTAAATTCCTCAGCATAAGCATCACCGAGGATCTCGCGTGGTCTGTACATACTGGCTGTGTGGTGAAAAAAAACACAACAGTGTCTCTTTCACCTCAGACGGCTGAAGAAGTTTGGTATAGCCCCCCAGATTCTAAGAACTTTTTATAGGGGCACAACTGACAGCATCCTGACTGGCTGCATCACTGCCTGGTATGGGAACTGTACTTCCCTCAATCACAGGACTCTGCAGAGTGGTGCGGACAGCCCAGCGCATCTGTAGATGTGAACTTCCCACTATTCAGGACATTTACAAAGACAGGTGTGTGAAAAGGGCCCGAAGGATCATTGGGGACCCAAGTCACCCCCAACCACAAACTGTTCCAGCTGCTACCATCCGGTAGATGGTACTGCAGCATAAAAGCCAGGACCAACAGGCTCCAGAACAGCTTCTTCCAGCAGGCCATCAGACTGATAAATTTATGCTGACACACCTGTATTTCGATGTTATATTGATTATCCTGTTGTAAATAATATTTATTATAAATTACTATAATTGCACATTGCACATTTGAACGAAGACCTAACGTAAAGACTTTTACTCCTCATGTATATGAAGGATGTAAGTAATAAAGTCAATTCAAATCAATATCTCGACAAAATGATCTAACTTAATCATAAACATAAAACACAAAATAATTGATTGCGTAAGTGTTCACCCCCTTTAATATGACATACCAAATCATCACTGGAGCAGCCAATTGTTTTTAGAAGTCACATAATTATTTAAACGGAGATCTGTTTTTGGAGACTTGTGTGCAGTCAACATGTTTCAATTGCATACATATATTAAAAATACACCTATACCTGGAAGGTCCAACTGCTGGTGAGTCAGTATCCTGGCAAAATCTACACCATGAAGACAAAGGAACACTCCAAACAACTCCACGAAAGGGCTATTGAAAAGCACAAGTACGGAGATGGACTCAAGAAAATTTCCAAGTCACTGAGAATCTCTTAGAGTACAGTTAAGGTAAACATCAAGAAATGGACAGAATACGGCACAGCTGTAAATCTGTCTATAACAGATCATCCTCAAAAACGGAATGACTGTGCAAGAAGGAGACTAGTGGGTGATGCCACCAAGAGACCTATGACAACTCTGGAGGAGCTACAAGCTTCTGTGGCTGAGATGGGAGAGACTGCGCATACAACAACTGTTGCCCAGGTGCTTCACCAGTCACAGAGTTTGCCAGAAGGCACGTGGGAGACTCTGAAGTCAGCTGGAAGAAGGTTCTACAGACTGATGAAACCAAAATTGAGCTTTTTGGCCGTCAGACTAAATGCTTTGGCATAAGCCAAACACCACACATCATCAAAAACACACCATCCCTACCATGAAACATGGTGGTGGCTGCATCATGCTGTGGGGACGCTTCACTGCAGCAGGCCCTGGAAGGCTTGTGAAGGTAGAGGGTAAAATGAATGTAGCAAAATACAGGGAAATCCTGGAGGAAAACCTGACGCAGTCTGCAAGAGAAATGCAACTTGGGAGAAGATTTGTTTTCCAGCAAGACAATGGCCCCAAGCATAAAGCCAAAGCTACAATAAAGTTGATATCCTGGAGTGGCCAAGTCAGAGTCCAGACCTCAATCCAATTGAGAATTTGTGGCTGAACTTGAAAAGGGCTGTTCACTCACAATCCACATAAAGAAGAATGGGGAAAAATGGCAGTGTCCAGATGTGCAAAGCTGATAGAGACCTATCCACTCAGACTCTAGGCTGTAATTTTTGCCAAAGGTACAACTACTGAATACTGACTTGAAGGGGGTTGAATGCTTATGAAATCAATTATTTTGTGTTTTATATTTGTGATTAATTTAGATCACTTTATAGAGATCTGTTTTCACTTTGACACTAAAGAGCCTTTTTCTGTTGATTAGTGTCAAAGAAGCCAAATTAAATCCACTGTGATTCAATGTTATAAAACAATAAAGCATTAAAACTTCCAAGGCAGGGTCAATACTTTTTATAGGCACTGTACTTTCCTCTTAGGGTACTGTTCCTCTCATAACTACGTAGCTATATCTATTACTTTCATAACTAATGGAAGAAATGCTATACCTGCCCATTCACCTCCTCTGTCGCCACCATTCATGGCCTTAAACAGGCCTTCCAGATACGGTAACAAGTCTGTTAAGGTCATCTACTGTATCCAGTGCTCCTGATGTGACCTCCTCTACATCGGTGAGACCTGACATAGATTGGGGGACTACTTTGTCAATAACCTTCACTCCATCCACAACAAGCAGGATTTCCACATGGTTAACCACCTAATTCCAGTCCTCATTTCCATTCTGACATGTCATCCACGGCCCTTCTCTACTGCCACGATGAAGCCACTCTCATGTTGGAGGAGCAACACCTCATATTCCATTTGGGTAACCTCCAACCTGATGGTATTAATGTCACTAATTAACTTCACTAATTTTTTCCTCTTCCCACTTTCCTTTTCTTCCATTCATCAGTCTGTCTCCCCTCTTAGCTCTTCAACTTCTCCTCACCAGCCTATCACCTCCCTTTGATACACTTCCTCCTTCTCTTTCTCCTAAAGTTCACCCTCCTCTATTATCATGTTCCATCTTCTTCAGCTCTTCACCTTCTCACTTCATCCCACCTACCTTCCCCCTCACCTGGCTTCACCTACCATGTTCTAGCTTGGGCTCCATCACCTTGTTATTCAGGCTTCCAGTCCTGATGAAGGGTCTTGGCCTAAAACATTGACTCTTTATTCCTCTCCATAAATGCTGCCTGACCTGCTGAGTCCCTCCAGCATTTTTCTATGTGTTACTCTGGATTTCCAGTGCCTGCAGAATCTCTTGTAATTATGATCAGGAATCCAGCGTACTTGATGGTAATGGAATCAGAGTCAATGAATGTCTTCAAAATGGGACAAGATAGAACAAATCACCATGTAATATGAGCTGGAACAGCTAAAAAGCTAAAACAGCTGCTCTGCAACTCTAGTGACCTTGTTTCAATCCTGAACACATGGTGTCTCTGTGAGGGGCTTGCACATTCTCTTTGCGCAGATTGTCTTTGATTGCTACAAGTTCCTTCTCTATCCCAAAGACATGCTGCTTAGCAAGTTAGTTGGCAATTGTAACTTGCCCCTAATGCAGCTGAATGTCAGGTTTGAGTTGGGCATATAAGAGAGAATAGGTTAAAGGGAAACAAGCAGGAGGTGGGCCTGATAGGATTCTCTAAGAGCGGCATGCATTTAATGGGCTGCAGGGTGGGGCTGGGAGGCTCAAGAGGCTGCAGAAGCTGGAATCTGGAGCAATAAAACCATCTGCTGGAGGAACTCCAGGCGGTCGAGCAGCATCTGTGAGGGGAGAAGAGCTGTCAACATTAATCATGATGCCGAGTTTCAACCCAAATCATCACCATACCCTAACCCCCCACCCCACAGATGCTGTTTGACCTGCTGGGTTCCTGAAGCAGGTTGTTGCAAGGGAATGGAACAGGGTTCCTCTACCATAGACTGGATGTACTAAATGGCTTCCTTCAATGCTATAACAATCCTCTGATTTCACGTCAGGCTTCAGTTTCCTCATTGCTCCTGACTTTGCAAATTAGACAGAACAAGAAACATCAAAAGGAAGAGAAAACAGCAGGCACTAGCATGGGCT
Source organism: Mobula birostris (assembly GCF_030028105.1). Classification (NCBI taxonomy): domain Eukaryota; kingdom Metazoa; phylum Chordata; class Chondrichthyes; order Myliobatiformes; family Myliobatidae; genus Mobula; species Mobula birostris. The sequence continues at coordinate 25,597,238 of NC_092373.1, read as the reverse complement.
TCTTGCTGCGGCTGCTAATTATTCAGGCTCTGCAATCCAACCCTTTGCGCAGGTACAGTAATGTGTGGATATATTGGAGAGTGTGTTACAGCAACACTCAACAGGAAGGCTGCAAAAAAAAAATCTTTTAGCAGGGAGAATTTCTATTTCAGTAGCAAAGCTTTCTTATCGGCAAAATGCAGCTTTAAGCCTTAATAATGGTGGCCTGGGAGTGAGGGAAGGGAGGAGGCCATAAGGAATAAATACCTGAAAGACACCACCTCATTATCGCCCCAGCACATCACTCAGAAATATCAACACTTACTATGTCAGGACTATGGCGACAGCATCGTTCAGAACACTCTCCCCAAAGAGCAGCGTATAGAGCTGTGGATCCACATCCAGCTCGTGGAAAATGGCCAGAACAGTCACTGTATGTGTAAGAACAACAAAGAGAAGCCACGTTTATTCAGACTATAGTGGGAGGGTGGAACTAGTGAAATTAACCCCAAAACCAGACTAGCCCCCGGGTAATCACTGACATTGGAGGCTTCCTGGGTGTAATTTAAACACAAACCTTGCAAGCTTTATTTCATTGCACCGCTCCTGTTGCTAGGCAACCCTGTGGTGACATGCAGCAGCATCCAACAGGCACTATTAAGTATAATACATCAGGAGAACTATTCCTGCAGGCAGTAAATACAGAAGCTCGGTATGCATTACAATTCAGCCTACGAGGGATAGAGTAGAGAATCCATTTGCTTTTTACTCATTCTTTTAACGTGAAAACTTAATTCTCTCCTCAGCCAGTAGCGGAGAGGGTCTGCAGCTATGGGCAGATTCCAATGAATGCTGCAGATGCTTCAAAGCCAACATTTTGCTGTCTAAAGTCATTTTTCCTCACCTTCTCTCCATCCTTTCACCAAGTCCGTATCCAGAGGAGACTACCCCTTCTGCCCAGGGAACATGAATTTACTTATTTATTTTATGAAAGCTCAACATAACGTTGAACATCCCTGCTTAATCTCAATTTAATCTTCATAGTCAACCCCAATGTCACTCATCCCACCAGCTCATCTCTATCACTCTTCTGTCCCCTTACCAAAGACTGCACGGCAGCTGAGAAAACTGGGGCTGTTACCACAGCTTCAGAGAAGGTGCAACAAGATTACTTCCCCTCAATAGCAGTACGCGCCTGTGCACAAATGTGCTGACCTCACACAGCAATGCAAGATTACTCTAATGTTACCTTCCATGCAATGGTCTTGACTCGATGCTGGAGTCACTCAGAACGCAGAAGAGCACAGGTACAGATCCTTTGGCCCCCGATGTTTGCACTGAACATGATGCTGAATTAAACTAGATTCCTTCTATCTGCACATGATCCATATCCCACCATTCCCCTTGCACATTCAACAGCATCTGAAACACCATTATCGCATCAGCATTCTGGTATTGCGTTCCCTTGTACTGCCTCGATGTACCAAAATAACCCGTATGTTTGGCATGCAAAACTAAGCTTTTCTCTGTACCTCGGTAAGTGTGACAATAATAAACCAATTTACAAATTAATTTTCGAATTTAGTAATTCTGCTTCCACCACTACCCCTGGCACCCACCATTCTGTGTATTAAAAACAACTGGTCCCACACATCTCCTTTAAAAATTCCCCTCTCATGTCCTCTAAATGGTCACAGAGCTGTTGCCAGATATGAGACCATTCGAACTTTATACAGGGAAAGGAGGAGCGAGGAGGGTGGCTGCCCCTGGCAGAATCTGGGCTCTAGCTGTGGGTATGTTGTGCGGTCCAACTAATACAACTCATTTTTAGTGGATCCTTGTGGCCCTCCTTGCATTTCCTCACTCTACTTGCTGTCTCACTGACATGGAGACCTGTCAGTGGTCAGTTCACATCGCTCACTTGCAATCTCAATCACTTGCACTCCCCCCCCCGCCCCGAGAAAATCAACCCCACTCAAATTATCATCTGCAATATATGCATCCATACAGTGTTCCCATTGAAGGGTGTCCTCAAGCATTTCTGAAATATAAGCCAACCTAAAATGAAAGCATTTCTTTCAGGAGGTACAGTATGGAATGTGAAAGACCACGCAACACAGGAACAGGTAAAGGCCATTCAGCCCACTGAGTCTGTCCTGCTATTCAATCATGGCTGATTCCCTCTCTAACCTCTTCTCCTGCCTTCTCCCCCGAACTTTTGATGCCTTTACTAATCGAGGACCTATCAACCTTTGTTTTAAATATTCCCAATGATTTGGCCTCTATGGCCCTGTGTAGCAACAAATTCCACAGATTCACAACTTTCTGGCTAAAGAAATTCCTCCTTCTCTCTATTTTACAGGGATATCCTTCTATTCTGAGGCTCTGCCCTCTGGTCCTAGGCTCTACAGCTTTAAATCAATTAAGTCATTAACTACACAACAATATCAGATTCTGAATCTTCCCACAACACTGTCCTTCCCATGGGGAGTGAGCGTCCCACGATGAGCCAGTGAGGACCAGGCACAGAATGCTGATAGGCATGTACTGTTTGAGTTAACAATCCATGCACAGAAATGGATAGAGAGTCACAAAGCACTACAGCACAGAAACAGGCCCTTCGGCCCATTTAGTCCATGCCAAACTATTATTCTGCCTAGTCCCATTGACCTGTACCTGGACCATATCTTTCCCTTCCTCTCCTATCCATGTACTTAACCAAGCCTCTCTTAAGTTTTGCAATTTAACCCATCTCCACCACTTCCACTGGCAACTTGTTTCACACTCACACCACCCTCCGAATGAAAAACTTCCATCCCTTAAATAAGTCACCTTTCACCCTTAACCTATGACATTTAGTTTAGTCTCATCCAACCACAGTGGATAAAGCCTGCTAGCATTTGTGCTTTCTGTATCACTCATAATTTTGTATACACCTATCAGATCTCCCCTCATTCTCCTATACTCCAGGGAATACAGTCCTAACCCATTCAAACCTCCCCTATAACTCAGGTCCTCAAGTCCCAGCAACATCCTTGTAAATTTTCTCCGTACTCTATCAATCTAATTGACATCTTTCCTGTAGGTAGGCAGCCAGAGCTGCACACAATACCCTAAATTAAACCTCAACAACATCTTATACAACTTCAACATAACATTCCAACTCCTGCACTCATTGCCTTGATTTATGAAACCAAATGTACCAAAAGCTTTCTTTACAACCACACAGCATCTACCTGTGATGCTACTTTCAAGGAATTATGGACCTGTATTCCCAAATCCCTTTGTTCAACAGCATTCCTCATTGCCCTGTTTAACTCCTCTTGGTGCTTCTCTTCCTTCCCTTTCTCCTATGATTCACTCTCCCCTCCCATCAGATTCCTTCTTCTCCACCCCTTTACCTTTCCCACCCTCCTGGTTTCATCTATCACCTTCCCCTGCTCCCACCTTTTCATTCTGGCATCATCCCCCTTCCTTTCCAGTCCTGAAGAAGGGTCTTGGCCCGAAATGCCAACTGTTTGTTCATTTTCCACTGTTGCTGCCTGACCTGCTGAGTTCCTTCATGATTTTGTGTATGTTGCTTTGGATTTCCAGCATCTGCAGAATTACTTGTGTTCCTGTTTAGGTCCTACCCTGATTTGCCTTCCCAAAGTGCAATAACTCACACTTGTGGGCATTAAATTTAATTTGCCCTTTTTCAAGTTGGTTCAGATCCCATTACAAGCTTTGACAGTGTTCCTCGCTGTCTATTTTGCCCCCAATCTTGGTGTCACCTGCAAATTTGCTGATACATTTACTACATTATCATCCAGATCATTGATATAGAGGACAAACAACAACAAAGCTGTTATGTTTTATAACTTCAAAACATTAAACTAATTCAAAGGGAGACATGAGGGTCTGAAATTTGAGTCTAACTTCGTTTTTACTTTAAGCGAGGTGCACACACTTATCATGTGGTAATGTCATGACGTATGCAATTCACATATTTTTAGATACAGCATAACCATAATGAATTATATACTCAACAAAGAATGCTTAATCAAACAATATATTTACAAGTTTACTCAAATATTACTGAAATAATATGGTCTATGGTCTTTGATAATAATTAAATACAAAAGAATGCAGTACTGATCCCTGCAGCACATCATTAGTGACAGGCCTCCACTGACAGGCAACCATTTACTGCCACTCGCTGGTTTCTTCCACTAAGACAATGTTGAATCTAATTTACTATCACAGGGAAGACTGTCTCTGATTGTCTGATCTGTCTTGTCCTTCTTTACTTGCCTGGGTCAGTGGCTGAAATCAGTGCTCCGAAGAATAGGCAGTCGGTGAAGTAAAAGTCCAGCTTGCCCAGTTGTCCCAGCTGTATCATCCCCAGGACAAACCCATACATAATGCCCCTGAAAAATACAACAAAGGCACAATGAAATACTGAGAGACCTCTCAAACAAGAACAATCTTGCAGATACCGGAAATCCAAGCAGTCCTGGTAACGGGTCTCAGCCTAAAACATCAACTGTGCTCTTTTCCACAGATGCTGCCTGGCCTGCTGAGTTCCTCCAGCATTTTATGTGTGTTGCTGGGACTTCCAGCATCTGTGGATTTTCTCTTGCCTATGTCCTATAATCTTATGCTTTATAAAATATTCTAATAAGAATACAGTACACTACCTTCCACTGTAAGAGATATTTTAAGGTATTATTTATCCTTTGTTCATATTACCTAGTGCCTATGACATAACACGGGAGGATTTGTGCTTAGAGGGTTGAAGGGCCTTGAGGGCCATGGGCCTTGGTTAAATGACCATAAGTAGTAGGAGTGGAATCATGCCATTCGGCCATGGAGTCTGATCCATCAGTCAATCATGGCTAATTTATTTTTCCCATTTTCCTGCATTCTCCCTATAACCTTTGAACCATTCACTAATCAAGAACCTATTAACCTCAACTTTAAATATATCCAATGACTTAGCCTCTACAGCCATCTGTGGTAATGAATTCCACAGATTCATCACCTTTTGGTTAAGGAAATTCCTCCTCATATCTGTTCTAAAGGGACATCCTTCTATTCTAAGGTTCTGGTCCTAGACTCTCAATCTATTGCATATACTCTTTCCCTGTCCACTATCTTGAACTTTCAATATTTGGTTGGTTTCATTGAGATTCTCATTCTCCTAACATATATAAACACTATAAAGAAGACCTGACTGAGCAGGGTCAGGCTACTCGAAACTACTTACCTTGCCCACCCACCTGTGGCTTTGTACCTATAGCTAGGTAAGCAAGGTAAGTAGATTAAAGCAGCCCCTGTCTCCTCAGTGACGCTGCCTTTAAACTGTGCTCCCAGGTCAAACGGTGTCATATTTTGGATTCAGAGTTCAAATGGTGGTGTGGACAACTTTCACTGAGTGGGGGACTTCGGAGGTGCTATCAGAATAGCATCGGTGAGTAGAAGAAAATGAATGTTTAAGCAGTGGTTGAGGTATTACTCAAAAGAGCTGCTCTCTTGAGGATAATGCCGAACCTCTTGTGGGGCCTGAACCCATCCAATCACAAGGAGAGTATTTCAATGTAGTAGTGTGATCACTTGAGGTGAATATAAGGTTCTCTAAGGGGTTGTCTATTGGTGGGTCCTCAGATGGCTGTAGAGGCAGATCTGGGATCCACATATTCTGCCGTAGAGTGGACAATAGTGAGTGGTGGGTGTGGTTAGTGGTTGGGTCTTCTGATTGTTCAGTCTCTCTTTTCAATGGTCATCTAACACCCATACCATGCCTGGTGTAAAAGCTTTGGCAACTCAGATGGTTAGCCTCACTCACCTCAGAATACCCAGACCTAAACTCTTGGACTCAGGTATTCCAATTGCTGGTCCAGTTAACCTGGCAATCTATCCTATATCACCCTTCAGCTGAATGCAGAAAATCACTAGTATGCAATGACAAAGTGCCAAACCCATTGCAGTGTCTCTCTAAAGCACTCAAAAACTGATTAAATGCAGTTACCAAAAAAGGTTAAGTAAACAGAAACTGATAAGTTTCTACTGGATTAAGTCCAAACCCATCAGAAAATCCTTTAACTGGAGAACAGAGCTCTAAAGTACAAATACGCTGAATACACTTCAATCAGAAAGATTTGCACAAATGAGCAGCAATTTTTGTAATTAATTATGGGTGTCTGCCTAACAGGAAAGAATCAAGCTTGAATCCTGCCTTATGTTTAATGGACATAAACAAATTTAATAGAATGTCATTGGAGAGATTGAACTTCAGAAGCATTAGATCATGTGCAGAATTTTGGATAAATTTCATTTTTGTTAACACAGAAATAATCCAGTATCAACAAGATAAGGGACTTCTTTACAACTGTAGCTAACAGAAGATATGGAACAGGCTTGGTTTAATGATGCTGGGTAATCATGTGGGACAATGTTGTAGTAGGACAATGCTGGGTTCAAATCCAATACAGGTTTGTGGGATATTGATCTTGTGCTTTAGCCTCTCAAGTCAACCTCAAAGTTCAGTGTAATGGGCAGCATTAAACTGCTCTGCATTGGCAATCATATGAGGCACCTGAGGGGGTTATTGGATAATTAGACTGTTGCTGGTAAATGTCCAAGGGTCATTGCAGAACTAGACATGGAACAGGCCACTCGGACCTCCTCTGCATTGATCATAATGTCAAACTAACTAATCCCATCTGCCTGCACATATTCTGTACCCCTCTATTCCCTGCCTGTTCCTGTGTGTGTGCCTAAATTTACAGTGCTGTAAATCTAATTGACCTATACCCCACATCAAAGTGCTGTTACTGGAAGTGGATATCCTAAATGGAGAGCATGAAATGTGTTCACACGAATCCAGGAGACAATAGTGTTGGTGCAGATGCAAATTTATGCAAGACAGGGCAATTTGGTGCATATTTCTGGGTGATTTAGTGACTTATGGAAAATATATCTCTCCTCACTTTATGGTAAGACATGTTCCTTCTAGCAAACACGAGGAAATCTGCAGATGCTGGAAATTCAAGCAACACACGCAAAAGATAGTCATAGTCATAGTCATACTTTATTGGTCCCGAGGGAAATTGGTTTTTGTTACAGTTGCACCATAAATAATAAATAGTAATAAAACCATAAATGGTTAAATGGTAATATGTAAATTATGCCAGTAAATTATGAAATAAGTCCAGGACTTGGAGGCTCAGGGTGTCTTTGTAAAGTTTGATGGCCACAGGCAGGAATGACTTCCTATGATGCTCTGTGTTGCATCTCGGTGGAATGAGTCTCTGGCTGAATGTACTCCTGTGCCCACCCAGTACATTATGTAGTGGATGCGAGACATTGTCCAAGATGTCATGCAACTTAGACAGCATCCTATTTTCAGACACCACCATGAGAGAGTCCAGTTCCATCCCCACAACATCACTGGCCTTATGAATGAATCCCCACAACATCTCAGGCCTTACGAATGAAAATGCTGGTGAATGCAACAGGCCAGGCAGCATCTATAGGAAGAGGTACAGTCGATGTTCGGGCCGAGACCCTTCGTCAGCACGAGGTTGCACTGGACAACCCAATGGCACTGTTCTGTAAAACCTGAAAATGTAGTTCTAGCTCTGCGCAACTTTGATATGCAGCATTAGAATGACCTGACGATAATGGAGGTGGAATAATTCTTAGACCCTCTGGTTTTCAGTAATAATATTCACATTCTAATATAAAATTGCAAAGGCAGGAGGAATCACTAGGAATTCCTGTCGCCCTAGCTGCGAGCATTTGAAGTTGCTCACACAGATGTTAAAAATACCAAAGATTGAAGCCCAGAGTTTGATTGGAGATCTGCAGCCTGAAGCCCTGGGTCTGCAAATCTGCGAGTCCACTGAGGAAGTCATAGCCCCGATGTCTGCAAATTCATGAGTCCACTGGAGGGTGGAGGACCACAGGCCACCTATCCTGTGGTTGGAGTTTGTGAGCCCACTGGAGGCCAGTCCTGGGGTTGGGTGTGTGAGTAGGTGGGCGGAAAGGGGCTTGTTTTGCTGCTGTCGTTTTGTTGCAGTTGTCCTCTTGTTGCTGTTATTTGTGTTGTTCTGCTGAACACTGTGGGCATGCTATGCTGGCACTGGAATGTGTGGCTGCCTCCACATCCTTGGGTTGTGTTGGCTGTTATCACAAATGACTCATTTCACTGTATGTTTTGTTGTACATGTGATAAATAACTGAATTTGAAAAGGCTCACTAGTTTCCTCCTAGCACTGGCACACATTCTTCCTATCCATTCTGAGAGGGTGAATGTGTTTTTAATGACTTGGCAGAAACCTTACCCCATTTTTTAAAAAACCTTTCTAACAAGACACATTGAGACATAAGTATGACTTAAGTGGGACTCTAACAATCTAGAGAAACTCTTACAGTTAAGTCAGGTGAGTTCCAGAAGCTGATTTAGTGTGTATGAGCTCAGTGCCTTGTCGAGCAATTCTACAATTCCACAGGCAATATTCTCATGCATATTATTACACTCAATTATCAGTCCATGAGATACACAATTCCTCTCACATTGTCAGCGAGATCACTGAAACCAGTCATTGCACCTCAACATCACACAGTTCAATTGGAAAAGTGCTGAAAACAGTGTACAGGAAGTTGGATGATGGGATGCGTTAGTGATACTTCTTAAACTAAACCCTTCCTTCTCTCCGGTAAATATCCGAACTGAACCAAGGATGCATGTAACTCTGCGATACTTTAACTCCAATATGAACTCTGGACTTTAATACTGTGTTATTTATTTATTATTTAGGGATACGGGTGTTACATACCTCGTGGGTATCTTGTGACTGTCTTATGAGCATGATGTAATGGTCTTGTGGTGGTCACATGATGTAATTTTCCCACCAGTGTGAGGTCACATGATGACCTGTTCTCAACAGGTATATAAAGGGAAACCCTGTTGTGACGCAGTTAGTTTCAGTTTAGTTTTGTGTCTTAACCTAGGATTTGAGGATAAAATAAAGAATGCTAATGAAAGCAGAGTGGTAGATGTTGTTTCTGTGGACATCAGCAAGACACTGGACAAGGTCTCATATGCTAGGCTCATCCAGAGCGTTACTGAACATGTGATGGAAGATCAGCCAGGTAACTGGATCTAAAAATGACAGTGATAGGAGATGATGGGCAAGAGTGAAAGCACATTTTTCTGATTGAACTTCTGTGATGGGAGGTGTACCACAGGGTGTAGATCAGATGGTAAATTGGTTGGAGCTTCAGATGAAGACATGCTCTCCAGAAAACACAGAAACATAGAAAACCTACAGCACAATACAGGCCCTTTGGCCCACAAAGCCGTGCCAAACATGTCCTTATCTTAGAAATACCTAGGCTTTACCCATAGCCCTCTATTTCTCTAAGCTCCATGTACCTATCCAGGAGTCTCTTAAAAGACACGATCATTTCCGCCTCCACCACCGCCACCGACAGTCCATTCCACGTACTCACCACTCTCTGCGTAAAAAACTTAATCTTGACATCTCCTCTCTACCTACTTCCAAGCACCTTAAAACTATGCCCTCTCATGTTAGCCATTTCAGCCCTGGGAAAAAGCCTCTGACTATCCACACGATTAATGCCTCTCATTATCTTGTACACCTCTATCAGGTCACCTCTTATCCCATATTGCTCCAAAGAGAAAAGGCCGAGTTCATTCAACCAGGGTCTTATATAGCTGCACATCCTCATCCAGGTCATTTGTAAAAATCGCGAAGAGAAGGGGTCCCAGAACAGATCCCTGAGGCACACCACTGGTCACCGGCCTCCATGCAGAATATGACCCGTCTACAGCCACTCTTTGCCTTCTGTGGGCAAGCCAGTTCTGGAAAACTTGCTGTCAAGCTGCTCCTATACAGCGGCAACACTGGCCTCTATTTGACAATGTGGGAAAGGGTGGCATGGTAGTGTAGCGGTTAGCGTAACGCTTTATAGCACCAGGGATCAGTGATCAGGGTTCAATTCCTGCTGCTGTCTGTAAGAAGTTTGTACACCCTCTCTGGGTTTCCTCCTGGTGCTCTGGTTTCATCTCACATTCCAAAGATGTATAGGTTAGAGTTAATAAATTCTGGCCATGCGATGCTTGCATCGGAGCATAGCAACACTTGTAGGCTACCCCCAACAGATATTCGGACTGTGTAGGTCATTGACACAAACAACCTATTTCACTGTATATTTTAATGCACATGTGACAAATAAAACTAATGTGATATAATCTAAAGTTAGGTCCTATCCACACAAGCAGAACAATTCCAACCCAGCCAATTACAACCACATTAGTCTACTCTCAGATATCAGCAAGTAACGGAAGGGATATTCATCAGCGCTATCAAAAGGTTTGTTTACAGCAGCCTGCTCACCAAAGCTCAGTTCAGAATCAGAATCAGGTTCTATATCACTGGCATATGTCAGGAAATTTGTTGTTGCAGTACATTGCAATACATAATACATGCGCAATACATGCGCCGGTCGTGCATGCAGCCTGGTACAGCCGTTCCGATCTATTCTTTTACTTTCTTCTTCTTACTTTTTAATTTACATTATTTTTTGTATTTTTTTTCTCACGGTAACACGTCGAAGCTGCACCCTCTCTAATATGCTGGTAGAGAGAGTTTTATTTGGGTTTTCTTTAGCGCTGGAAATGGTTACATCCCGACACGCGGGACAGAAGCAAGATCGCATTGTGTATTCCACGGACCAGCAAAGACCGGCCGGCTTAGCGAACAGAGTGGCAGACACCCCTGCTGAAATCCAGAGGAAAACACACAGAGGGTGCAGAGGTGGATCACAAAGCCGAGGAAAGAGGACCGGGTCGAGACAACAGAGACTTTTGGAGGAGAGGAGTTCGGTGGGTAATACTGTTCCGGCTGACCGGAAGTGCACCGAGAGCGGTAAGCATGAAGGAGTGGGGTGCTTACTGTTCTGGCTAACAATGGATGGTGCAATCCGGGGTATATTACGATTGAGTAATGTGTTTGCAGACTGGATATTGAACTTTTTACTGTTGGACTTCGGCCACATTCCACCGTGATACAACACTGGGCGGCACGGGAGGTCGTTCCTGACTGTGGCCCTCGAATGTGCAGCTCCCATGGAGGGTCAGACACCCTGAGCCAACAGACTGGTCCTGGACTTATTTTCCATCCGGCATAGTTTTGCATTTTGTTGTCTGATTGTTGGGGTTTTTTGTATTGCTATATTTACGCTCTATTCTTGTTTGGTGCAGCTGCAACGAAACCAAATTTCCCTCGGGATTAATAAAGCATATCTATCTATCTATCTATCTAAAACCATAGATTGCAATAAGTGTATATAAAAATTAAATAAGTAACGCAAAAAGCGCACGACAAAAAATAGAGGGGTGGTGTCCGTGGGTTCAATGCCCATTCAGAAATCAGATGGCTGAGGGGAAGAAGCTGTTCCTGAAACGTTGAGTGTGTGTTTTCAGGCTCCGGCGCCTCTTCCTTAATGGTAGCAATGAGAAGAGGGCATGTCCTGAGTGACGGGGTGTAAACGTGACTGGATCAAATAACGACAGCACAAAAAGATCATTATCTCTTCACCCGTTTATTTCTTCGAGCTCAGCCGGCGAGTGAACTTGGACCCGACATCAGGGAGAGAACCTTTCTCATCTCCCCGGCAGTTCTACAAGTTCACTGCCCGATGTCAGAATTGTCAGAAGTTATAAGGCCACTCATACAAAAGAACAATCAGTTTGATAACCATTCCGGTCAAGCCAATGGACTATTGATACAAAAGTACAATCAATTTGTTAGACCCTCCAGCCACCTTAAATAAAGAAAGAAATGTCCTACCTGGTTTGCTGGAGCCACAACTTAATTAAAAAGATAAGAACATCCGTCAAATTTATGCTTTAATTAAGAAAGGAATGTTCTGTCTAATTTCCATCAGGTACTGCTCTTTGTCAAAATCAAAAGGTGCGAAAAGCCCAGAGACATCTTATGTGGATCTGGGCGAACTTTACCCTTATCTTGCTCCAAAGAAGGCAGCTGTGAGACATTATTCAAACACACTGCAGTCACAAACATAGTCAGTACTTAATTCATTGTTTACAGGGAGCTGAGAATCCCCCATTCCTTAAACTTTATGACGGGGTCCTTCATGATCAATGCTGCCTTTGTGAGACATCACCTTCTGCACCTCTCAATGCAGGGGAGGCTAGTGTCCATGATGGAGCTGGCTGAGTTTAGAACTGTCCGCAGCTTTTTCCAATCCTATGCAGTGGCCCCTCCATACCAGATGGTGACGCAAGCAGATAGTATGCTCTCTACAATCATCTGTAGAAATTTCTGAGAGTCTTTGGTGCCATACCAAGTCTCCTCAAACTCCTAATGAAATAAAGCTGCTGTCGTCCCTTCTTTGTATTTAGATCATTATGGTAGGCGCAAGACAGATCTTCAGAGAGGTTGACATACAGGTAACTTGAAACTGCTGACCCCTTCCTTTTGAGTTCTATCAAAGTCACTGAACTTCTGATCATATTTTACCTTTAGTCTGAATATGAACAGCAAAACTGACCTCTGGTGGTGAAACAAGAGTAACTGCCCTCAACCAGCCAGGCAGTATTTGGTCAAATGTGGCTCAAGGAGCCCTAGCTAAACTAGAACTGGTGGGGGAAACCTTCTGCTGGTTGGAAGCACACTCAGCACAAAGGAAGGTGGTTGGAGATTAATCATCTCAACCACAAGACATTCCTTAGGGTAGTGTCCCAGGCCCAGCCATCTTCAGCTGCCTCAACATGGCCCCTCTTTTGTATGATTAGATTTAGGGATGCTCACTGATAATTGTATAATATTCAGCACCATTTACAATTCCTCAAATAATGAAACGGTCCACATCCAAATGTAGCAAGACTTGGACAGTCTCTAGGTCCGAGCTGACAAGTGGCAATAAATGGTCGTGCCACAGAAATGCCAAGAAATGGTGATATCCAAGAAGAGAAAATCCAAACAAGAGAAAATCTGCAGATGCTGGAAATTCCAGCAACACACACAAAATACTGGAAGAAACCATCCAGTTTTTTCCCCCTGAAATTCAGTGACATTACCATCACTGAACCCCCAATATCAATATCCTGAGGGCATTCATATTGACCAGAAACTGAACACAAGTACCCATACACAGGATGCGCCCACAAAAGCAGGTCAGACCCTTGGAATTCTGCAGTGAGTAACTCAGCCCCCTCAACTCTCTAAAGTCGATCCACCATCTACAAGGCACAAGTTAAGGGCCTGAATGACTGCAGCTTCAATGTCAGTCAAGGAGCTGGACACTACACAGAGCATAGCAGCCTAGTTGAAAGGCATCCTATCCAAATGGAATTCTTGATCGATACAGTGGATGCTGGACTTCATAATCTACCTCACTATGATCTTGCACCTGCACTGCACTGCACTTTCTGTGCAGCTTTTACACTTTATTCTGCATTGTTATAGTTTTCAAGGAAAGCTTTCTGCCATTTTCTTGGTACATGTGACAATAATAAACCAATTCACTCACTCCACCACCAATATACTGTAGTAGGGGTTTGTACCATCTGCTGTATGCACTGTAATAGGTCCATAAACACTGCCCAGCATAACTCCTCCCATAACATACTCAAGACCCACAACCTCTAACATCTAGAAAGACAAGGACAGCAAAAGCATAGGAGCATCACCATCGTGAAGTTGCCCTCCAAGACACATATCTTATCTTGGAAATATATCACTGTTCTTACTTACTTACTGCCTGTAACGCTGCTGGCTTGTAGCACAGCAATAAAGATCCTCTATCTCTGGCAGTGTTCAGGCCTTCCTCCAGTTCTGGTCACCACAGTGCAGAAAGGATGAAACTGCACTAGAGGGACTGTAAAGGGGATCACAAGAATTGTCCTGGATTACAGGACCTTGGTTACAGGAAGAGATTGTGGAGTGGGTTTCTTTTCCCTGAAGTTCACCCCCTGAACTCATCAGAAACAGAATCAGGTTTATTATCACCAACGTGTGTCATGAAATTTGTAAACTGAGCAGCAGAAGTTCAATGCAACACATAATATAGAAGAAAAAAAATTATAATAAAACCGTGCAAAAAAAAGAAATAATATATATTAAAAAAAGTGTTGAAGGGTTCAATGTTCATTCCAACACTCCAACACTATTATGAAGGCAAGACAGTGACTATACTTCATTAGGAGGTTGAAGAGATTTGGTATGTCAACAAAAACACTCAAAAACTTCTACAGATGTACTGCAGAGAGCATTCTGACAGTCTGCATCATGGGTGGGGGGGGGCTACTGCACAGAACTGAAAGAAGCTGCAGAGGGTCAAAGGGTCATATATTTAGTCAGCTTTATATGGATACTAGCCTACAAAGTACCCAGGACAACTTCAAGGAGCGGTGTCTCAGAAAGGTAGCATCCATTAGTAAAGGCCCCCAGAACCCAGGGCATGCCCTTTTCTCACTGTTACGATCAGGTAGGAGGTACAGAAGCCTGAAGGCACACACTCAGTGATTCAGGAACAGCTCCTTCCCCTCTGCCCTCCGATTCCTAAATGGACACTGAACCCATGAACATTACCTTACTTTTTAAATATATATTATTTCTATTTTTGCACGACTTTTAATCTATTCAATATATATATACTGTAATTGATTGATTTATTTATTTTTCTTCTATATTATGTGTTGCATTGAACTGCTGCTGCGAAGTTAACAAATTTCACAACACATGCCGGTGATAATAAACCTGATTCTGATTCTGATCATCCAACATCTTTGTTACTTTATCTTTATGAGCTATGTCGTCTTGTTGATATTTACACCCTCGGGGCACAATGCCATCAGTTTTATTTGTTACTTACCACAGTTGCAAAGTGGGTCACAACCTTCTGTTTCAGGATGTAGTCATCTCACATCAATGTATAGTAAATGGGTCAATGTTGCTCAGGTGAGCTATGCTGAATATCGTGTCGAGCAGGAAACGTTCAAGTCACCGAGTCACTTAGCATTGAAACATTCCCCTCAGCTCACCAAGTCTGTGTAAAGCATCAGGCACCCACTTACATTAATCTGACACTAATCCTATTGTATTCAGAATCAGAATTAGGTTTATGTCACTGTCATAAATCACGATATTTTTTGTTTTGTGACAGTAGGACCATGCAGGCATAATGTGACAAATTGCAGGAAGTCAGTTAAATAAATAAATAGATAGATAGATAGTGTGAAAGAGGAATCATAAGACAGTGCTGATGAGTTTGTGGACTGTTCAGAAATCTGATGGCAGAGGAGAAGAAGGTATTCCTAAAATGCTGAGTGTGGGCATTCAGTACTTCCTCCCTGCTGGTATTAATGAGAAAAGCCCAAGTGATGAGGGTTCTTAATGATGGGTGCCACCACCTTGAGGCATCGGCTTTTGAAGATGCCCTTAATAGTGCAGAGGCACGTGTCCATGATGGAGCTGACTGAGTCCTCTGCAGCCTCTTTCGACCCTGTGCATTGGAGCTCCATACCAGACAGTGGTGCAACCAGTCAGAACACGCACCATGGCACATCTGTAGAAATTCGCTAGTCTTTGGTCACAACAAATCGCTTCAAACTCCTAATGAAGTATGTGATTCCTGACAGCTCCCACCCCCACTCCACACCAAAGTTCTACCACTCACTTGCACAAGCGGCAATACTGTGGACAGTTAATCCTGCAACTAATACATCTCTGAATCATGGGAGGAAACTGTAGTAGCTGAGGGGGAGGTGGGGGTACCCACCCAGACAGAGGTAGGTAGGACATTCAAATTCCACGCAGATTAAACTCCAGAGGTCGGGGTGGAACCTGGGTCCCTGGAGCTTTGAGGCAATGGCACCAATGTGCTGGAATCACACAATCAAAGGAAGGTGGATTTTCCAAAGAAGTAGGCAAAAGCTGTCATTGAGTTTGTCACAGAATGCAGAGACTGTACTAATGTTCTGCAGTGTAAGACTGCAATGGTGTTAAGGAATGGGGAAGGGGGCACACCTTTTTCCTATGTTTACTTCTTTTCAATTTACCTGCAGCTTTGCTTTACACTCTCAATAGTTCAGTCGCAGACAAATCCTGTGCCCATAGCGTTTGCAGGCAAGTTACTATGAACTTGGTCATTGTTATGAGAATTAGTCACTTCACCTTAAATCACGTAAGTTTTTTTTGGTTCACTGCCAGAAGTGACAGTGCTGTTTTTTGCCTTTTGATATCGGCACGTCGCTTGTCCAGGTAACACTCTGCGTCACTGTAACACACCATCAATCTTTAGTAGGACGGTTTTTTGGGAAGATCTTCATCATTCCTGGCTGACACCCAAAGCTGTCAATCAAGGCAGACCTCCAAACTATGGTCCTTCATGAATGTCATCAAGCTCTCTCAACCATTGATGGGAGCTTCCCGTAACATTCCCTCTTAAAAAAAAACCTTTTTTCCTCTCTTTCCCCAAGCCCCACCTCCTCTACCATTTCACAATTTAAAACACTTCCACTCAGCTTACCAGCTCTCCCCTTCAAAGATCAAAAGTTCAAAGTAAATTTATTATCAAAGTACATATATGTCACCATATACAACCCTGAAATTAATTTTCTTGCAGGGATACTCAATAATTCCATAATAGAATAATGACATAACAGAATAATGAAACATAGTACCAAGTTGGGCATTCAACCAGTGTGGAATAGACAACAAACTGTGAAAACACAAAAAGAAAGAAATAATAGTAATAAATCAATAAACAATAAATATTGAGAACGTGAGTTGAAGAGCCCTTGAAAGTGAGTCTATTGGCTGTGAGAACACTTCAATGATGGGGCAAGTGAAGTTTAGTGACGTTATCCCCTCTGGTTCAAGGGCCTGATGGTAGAGGGGTATTAACTGTGTCTAAACCTGGTGGTGTGAGTCCTGACTATCTTCTTCCTGTTGGCAACAGCAAGAAGAGAGCACGTCCTGGATGGTTGGGTCCCTGATGATGAATGCTGCCTTCTGCGACAACGCACAGTGTAGATGTGCTCAATAGAGAAGAGAGCTTTAGCTGTGATGGACTGAGCTGTATACAATACTTTTCAAAGGATTTTCCATTCAAGGAATTTCCATACCTGGCTGCGATTCAATTAGTCAATATACATTCCACTACACATCTATAGAAGTTTGCCAAAGTATTAGATGTCATGCCAAATCTTTGCAAACTTCTAAGGAAGTAGAGGCACTGCCGTGCTTTCTTTGTAATTGTTCTTACATACTGGGCACAGGACAAGCCTTCCAAAATAATAACACTGAGGAATTTAAAGTTGCTGATTATCTCCACCTCTGATCCTCTGATGAGCGCTGGCTCATGAACCTCTGGTTTCCTTCTCCTGAAGTCAATAGTCAACTCCTTGGTCTTGCTGACATTGAGTAAGAAGTTGTTGTTATGGAACCACTCAGCCAGACTTTCAAACTCCCTCCTATATGCTGATTTGTCACCTCCTTCGATTTGGCCTACGGCAGCAAACTTGAATATGGCATTGAAGTTGTGCTTACTCACACAGTCACAAGTGTAAACCGAGTAGAGCAGGGGCTAAGCACACAGCCTTGTGGTGCACCTGTGCTGACAGAGATTGTGCAGGAAATATTGTTCCCAATCCAAACTGACTAGGATCTGCAATGAGGAGATTGAGGATCCTATTGCACAAGGACTATGTCTAGGAGCTTATTAATTAGTTTTGAAGGGATGATGGGATTGAATATTGAGCCATAGTGGATAATGCATTGTTGCTGTCCAGGTGTTCCAGGGGTGAGTAAAGAGTCAATAAGATGGCATCTGCTGTGGACATGTTGCTCCGGTGGGCAAGCTGGAATGGACCCAAATCACTTCTCAGGCAGAACTTTATATATTTCATCACCAACCTCTCAAAACACTTCTTCGTTACTTATTCCTCATGGACTCTTGATCACATGCATGTTTTCCTATAACAGGAGCCTCTGGTTACTGGCAACATACTTACACTGACCAATCACTACCATGGCCACAGCTTTCTCCCCCACCATGATTCCTACCGTATCAAATGCCACCCCCCCCCCCACCCGACATTCGCATCCACCTGTTTTCTAAAACTATTGCAGTGTCACCTCAGGGACTCACTATGTCCTTTTCCACTCGATACACTTGGCAGCCCTGCAGTGAAGCCCTGGCCTGGATTCACTCCGCCACAACATCACTATTCTTTCTATGGCACTCCAGGAACAACTTCGCTCTTCTTGCTGAAACAGGCATTGCTGTCTCCAAAACATTGCCCAAAGACCAGCATCCCCGACACCGACATTCCACCACCTCCAAGCTGTACTTTTCCTTCTGAGATCTTGTTCCATCATAACTCTTCTCTCTCCTTCACCCTCCCACCAATTCTGACCAACTCTTCTTCCTCCATCCCTTCCTCATTGGGCTCTTGTGCGTTCTCCTTCATGAGCTCCTCCTCAATGTTCATTAACTTGCCTTGTCTAATGTTTCCTCAAACCTTCACACTCCGCCCCAGAAATCTGTTGCTGAGGTCTTGCTGCATAGTTTTCTACATAACATTTTTACTGCAGTCCCAACCATGTTCATTGAGTTCTTGCTAGGTCTGTTTTCAATTACCTGATATGGGACACCATCATAGAGACCTATTCTTTTTCATTGCAGAGTTATTTTAAATTCTTCAGCTGGGTGGTTTTGGAACGCATTGTCTTGGGGTGGGGGGGTGGGGTAGGTGGTCCACAATTCGGATCTCTAGTCTGGTAAATTGAAGTGCAAACGAACCATGTATAAGGAATTCATGCAGAATGGGGATAGTAAAGATGAGGCTGGAGTTTGTGAATGGAGGTCAGGAAGAATTAAATGCTGTCCAGGTACTCCATGACCTGGAAAGCATGTAATGTGATTAGAGGTCCCAACGAATTGAATGCAATACAACCCAGCCACTCAACCTGAGTTGTGTTGAATTCAGATGCCAAACAAGCGATCAATCTGTTGAATGATAGTTTCAATGCCTTGACGTACATGTGACGAATAATCTTTAAGTTTTAGCTTACCTCCAGGGCAATTCAATTGTTGGATATTTGTCTGGAAACATTTTAAAATATAGTGCTTGAACTATGATATCTCCCATCTCCAGTGACATGCTTTGTTTACATTGCCACAGACAGGACATCCTTTAACTTTAAAAGCTATCAGGTCTTGAGAATGAATGTCTGTCTAGTCCACCTTCTGGCTTTCATGTATGGCCTTCTAGCCCACCTCAGGCTCCAATCCCAGCTGCCCTTCTTGCCCAACTAATCGTCGAATCGCAAATCCTCTTTTAGACCGCCTCATCCTCCAATGCCAGCTCCCCTTCTAGCCCTCCTCATCCTCCAATCCCAGCTCCCTTTCACCTCCAGCCTCCCACTCAGCATTATGTTGTACCCCACTTGACTGACAGGGTAAGTGACTTGCCACGTAAAATATCAACTAGTGGTTTAAAAGTAATTACTACTAGCATAGCTACGCTTAAACATGCTGCTAAGGCAACACCTCCTGAAGTTAAAGACAAAAGGCAAATTTTATCAGTGATAAATAATGAAATAACCACTTGGGCCAGCCAAGGGGTCCCAACATGGGATCCAGAGCATAAAAAAGGCTGGGAACCCCTGAACTGGGCTGACAAGGATGAAGTAGATGATAATGGTGGCATAGCAGCTAGCGTAATGCATTCCAGCACCAGTGATTGAGGTTCAATTCCCACCATGGTCTGTAAAGACTTTGTACGTTTCCCTGTGACCATGTGAGTTTTCTCCAGGTGCTCCACATTCTTCCTATGTACCAAAGACGCGCAGACTAGTAAGTTGTGTGCATGCAATGTTGAGAGCCAGAAGCATGGCAACACTCGGGGCTGCACCCAGTACATCCCTGGACGGTGCTGGTCATTGACCCAATCGATCCATTTCACCATATGTTTCGATCTACATGTGACAAATAAAGCTAATCTTTAATCTTTATCTTACCTCCAGGGCAATCCAATTGTCTGGAAGTGTTGTAAAATATAGCGCCTGAACTGTGATATCGCTCGTCTCCAGTGACATGCTTTGCTGACACATTTTGAATAATGCAGCTCAGAACAGTCAGTGGGACCCAAACATCTCAACTCTCATCTAGCACCACACTGGCTGGGAATTCAGCCACATTATAATTTATTAACTGTAAGTTACTGTAACTTGTACTAACTTCTCATAACTTGACAAAAAACAAAGGATTTCATGATAGCTGTCAGCAATAAGCCTGATTCAAATTCCTACAATGAATCACAAAGATTACCTTTTGGTCAGTATAACCTACAGCACTCTGGTAAAGTGGCTGTAAACTCTCACTCCACAACCACGGTATCATGAGCCTGTCTTCCATGACAGACAGGCGGATGCCACTTTCCCAACAAAAACATTCCTGGATGCTGGCCAGGACCAATGGTTTTAATTGTTTATAGCTGCTTGGGAGATAGGATCACAGAAGGTGCAAAGCACGATTTATCCATGTTTTAAACCAAGATTTATGCAAGATTATCCAAAGCCTTCTGTCTCTTTGGTTTGTGGATATCTGTAAGAAGATGAACCTCAAGGTTGCACATAGTAGAAGTTGGGGCCCGACTTCTGATGCTCGTTCAACTGGCCGGGGTCCGAGTGGATCACTCTGGGCACTGAAAGAAATCGGGGTCAGGCAGAGGAGATCTGGTGCCTGTATGACTGGACCTGGTGTGAGGTTAGATCGCTCTGGGCACCGAGTTGATTTGAAGAGCTTGAGAGCAGCTTTGGGCTGGGCGACGAATTCTGGACCTGGAGTGAGTCACTGGGCGATGTGGTCTAGGCCTGGGGCCTCTCGCTGCAGGTGGAGCCTAAATGTGAGGTACGATCCCCTGTTTAGATAATTTATCATTGGCCCAGATCAAAGGTGAGAGTCGATTTTGCTTCGTCTCTGCGATTTTCACTCCACTCTCCAGGGCACCAGAGCTTTTTGCTGTTCGGTTGTTTGATCAGTTTAAACACTGGCCCAAATAGACTGAAAGAACAGAGTATTGAGGTCTGAGGCGAGAGCCAATTTTGCTCGCTTTCCATGACAGTCCGTTGTTGTGCTCCGTGCCCGCTAATATGATGCACTGATAAAGTGAGGATTTGGGCCTAGTCTGGGTTGCTCCGTGGTTCAGATTTGAGGACTCAATTTTGACTCAGGATGCTGTTGTTCAGTTCAATTGTTTGCATGATTTTTTCTTTCTCTTACACATCAAGTGTTGGGCTTTTATTTTTACTTTTATTCTTTTTTTCTTTAATTGGGTTCTTTTAAGATTCTTGTTTGCTTTTGGCAAGCAAATCTCAAGGTTGTATAATTTATACCTTCTTTGATAATAAATGTACTTGGTTTGCTGAAATATACTTTGATAATAAATATACTTCGAACTCTTGAACTTTGAACATATAGCTTTTGACCCCCAAAATACTGTCATGTTATGGTTGAAGAGGTTGAACAAGCTTGGAAGAGGAGATGTAAAAAGAACCATTTTGTGTAACCATGGTTTCCAGCTCTGTCCTGCAATAGAAGATATCCAGCAAATGGAAATCTCCTGAATTCATTACAAGGCTGAGGATGACTGAAGGCAAATTGTGGGATTAAAGGCTGTGATGCAACCAGTCAGCATACTCTCCACTACACATCTATAGAAGTTTATTAAAGCTTTAGATGACATGCAAACTTCTAAGAAAATAGAAGTGCTGCTGTGCTTTCTTCATAATGGCACTTACATTTTGGACGCAGGATAGGTCCTCTGAAATGATAACACAGAGGAATCCAAAGTTGCTGACCCTCTCCACCTCCGATCTCCTGATGAGGACTCCAAGGTTCTGCAGCATGTAATCCAACATCCAAGGATTAATGAATCTTCCTTCAATACATCAAAGGAATCCATTCTCATCTGAGTGGTCAATTCTTATCAGCAAGATTTGCCCCGTTACATTCGAGGCAGGGATATGAGACCTTTGCAGTAGTCCAGTTTGCTGCAGTGTTCCCCCTTTCTACTTTGACCAAGAAGAGCTTTGATATCTAATAAATGCAATTCATTCTCAATAATCATCAGCCCATCAAATGGCTCAATTGTGACGTCAAAAGATGAGCTCCCAGTAATGGCATGGTGGAACAGGTATTGGAACAAAAAGGAGAGAAAAACACTTGTTTTTTTTTATGAGGCTGAGTTGCTTGCTCGACACTCAACCCAGCATGGATGGAAAGTGTGGAAGGGGCTGGCCGGATTCGAACCTGAGACCAGTTGCCTCAAAGTCCAGTGCAGATGCCACTACACCACTGGCCGAGTACTTGGGTGACTAACCTTTTGATATTCCATCAGCAAGTTCCTTAATTTTGTCCCAGCAGGAAGAACAGATGAAAGTTTTCCCAAAGGAGAGTGCAAAAATCTAGGAGGAAACCTTCCTGTTGAAGATCGAAAGACATGCAAGTTGGTAGATTAGTTGCTCCTAGTGTGTATGGTAGTGGTTGACACTGGTGGTAGCTGTTGAGACTGTGGTGAGAATGGGATTAATGTAATGAAAAATGATTAGCTGGTTGCCAGCATGAACTCAGTAGGGTTGAAGGTCCTACTTCTCTGATGTATGGATCTGTTTCAGTGATTGAGAAATATCACAGGAACGCTGGAAATCCAAATCAAAATGTTTGGATTTAAAATATTACTTTAAAATTTTCAGCTCCCCATTTTGTGCCAGGAGACAGGATAGATCAAAATTTTGAAGAAAACTGCAGTTACCAGTGAGCTACATGAAACTCATGTCCACTCTCTCCTGAAGGAGGCTACCATGCCAGGGCAGCACGGTAGTGTAGTGATCAGCTCAACGCTTTCTAGTACCAGTAAACTGGGTTCAATTCCCACCGCCATCTGTAAGGAGTTTATACTTTCTCTCCAGTGACTGTGTGGATTTCCTCCCGCAGTCCAAAGACATGCCAGTCGGTAAGTCAATTGGTCACTGTAACTTGTCCTGTGATTAAATCAGGGGCTGCTGCGCGACGCGGCGCAAAGGGCCAGAATGGCCTATTCCACACTGTATCTCAGTAAATAAATAATAAATAAATTGTAGGAGACAGAGCCCTGGTCACAGCTCAGCACCACCACCTGGTGGACAAAAGAACTCAAACCTCCAAATATCCTTGCCGACAGGGTTAAAAACAGAAATCGTTGCAAACATGTCGGGCTGAATCTGTGGCAACAGAGTTAATGTTTCAGGTTCAACACCTTTCACCAGAACAAGGATTAAGAGGCCAATGCCTTTCAGCCACTGAAAGAAACTACACTCGGTCTTGGATGTGTAATGACACACTAATGAATGCAGAAGTCAAAAGTTTACAGGTAACTGATGCATCTTTCGCCATGCTCCGTCACTGGACCTCATGTGAAGTCCAACAGAAAAGCACAGTCTTGATACTTTTTCTCATGTTCTTAGAGCATAGGAGGAGACCATTTGGCCTATCTATATCAGAACTATCCCATTAATCTTTCACCCATTTCTTTCCTGGTAACCTATTCCCTCACAGGAGCTCATCGATATTCAGGGATTGGAGGGATATGATTATGTACAGACAGAAGAAACTTGATTTAATTCTGCATCATGTTTGGCATAGGCATCACGGATTGACAGGCCTGTTTCTGTACTGTACTGAGTTCTATGTTCTAACACGTGAATGACGGGAACCTTACAGCAGCCAACCAACCAAACAAGCAGAATGTCCTTTTGGATCGTAAAGGAAACCAGCGCACCTGGGAGCAGGGGAGGGGGGCCACAAGGTAAGAGGGAAGGCTACTAACTCCTGGCAGGTTGGAATCTCTGAAGCAGCACTCTCATTTCAGCCTCTCCGGAAAGTTGACAGGTCTCTCAAGGAGACTGAGTTGTAGACGTGCAGGGATAATAAGGAGACAGAGAATGGGACATCCAGAAACGCTGTGCTGGGAGCTGGCATTGGCCAAATTGTCTGATTAATTAGCAGGGGAAATTAACATTATTCTGCATGATGGTTTTTGGAATTAAAACCAGGTGACATTGGTTTTATTTCTAAAAACCCTGGTCGACACTTTGTTTTGTTCAGCGGCTAGTGTTCCTGCTCCTAGTCCTTCCTCTGCTACTCCTCCTTCACTTCTTTTAAGGACTGAGTGACCGCCTTATCTGTCTGTCCAAAATGAAATACAATGCCGGAAACCCAACTTTATTTATTGGCTCATGTCTCTTCCTTGTTAGCCACACCCTCCCACACTGTGTCAGATTTGAAGGTGAATGACAAATGGGTCAGTAAAATGAGTGAGCCTTGGCTTCCTTCTAATTCATAAAGAGTGACGATCATTGTAACCTGCTGAGGTTGCAAGACAACTCCGCTGAACCTGGGTGGATTACTTCTCTAGCTACGGTTTCTTCTCTCGGTTAATTACCGGGATCTGGGCCGGGGTTTGAGGGCCACCACTTACTGCCCTCGAGAAGCCGATGGTGGCAACTCTCAGAGGCTGCCGACCCTGTGGAGAAGGTGGTTCCCGCAGGGCAGCTGCAATGGGAATTGCAGGTTGTAGACGCCACAACGATGAGGGAACAGTGATGCAGCACTTTTCAATGTCTGGAGGATAGGAACCTATCACCTGATCATTACAAATTTAGCCACCAGGGTCAGCTTCGGACGGAGTGGCCACTGTATACTGACCCTTGTGTGCAGATGAGTGGCAGAATCTGAGGGAGCTCATGGGAATTTGGGGAGTTTGTGAGGTTCGTGCCAGACTAGTAGTCAGTACAGATTCAATGGGTAGAAGCACCTATTTTACACCGTGTGACTCTGATTCTAAATCTTTATCTACCAGGGTTAGCTTCATTCTTACTATATTTTGCAATCTTGGATGCTGAACCACAACGCCAAGTTAGGCAAATGTGTAGATGACATGTAATGGAAAGGCACAGTGATCTGCGGGAAAGTACAGCCATCAGCCACTGCACATACAAAGGTAAAATAACAGAACACCTGCCAGCGTGAAGTATAACATACTGATGTTATCAAGACTTTGTAAACTAATTAGACAGATGAATGCTGACAGCAGTCTAATCTGCTCAACACATCAGTGTATGCATTGAATGGGGAATCATTATTTCTGCATAGTGTAGTTAGCCATCAAATGTCATTGATTTTTTTCTATGTACAAATACTTATACTTTGTACTTTATTGTCGCCAAACAATTGATACTAGAACGTACAATCGTCATAGTGATATTTGATTCTGCGCTTCCCGCTCTCTAGATTACAAATGGATAGTAAATATTAAAAATATTAAAAATTTAAATTATAAATCATAAATAGAAAATATAAAAATGGAAAGTAAGGTAGTGCAAAAAAACTGAGATGCAGGTCTGGATATTTGGAGGGTACGGCCCAGATCTGGGTCAGGATCCGTTCAGCAGTCTTATCACACTTGGAAAGAAGCTGTTCCCAAATCTGGCTGTACGAGTCTTCAAGCTCCTGAGCCTTCTCCCGGAGGGAAGAGGGACGAAAAGTGTGTTGGCTGGGTGGGTTGTGTCCTTGATTATCCTGGCAGCACTGCTCCGACAGCGTGCGGTGTAAAGTGAGTCCATGGATGGAAGATTGGTTTGTGTGATGTGCTGCGCCGTGTTCACGATCTTCTGCAGCTTCTTTCGGTCTTGGACAGGACAACTTCCATACCAGGTTGTGATGCACCCTAGAAGAATGCTCTCTATGGTGCATCTATAAAAATTAGTGAGGGTTTTAGGGGACAGGCCAAATTTCTTTAGTTTTCTCAGGAAGTAAAGGCACTGGTGGGCCTTCTTGGCAGTGGACTCTGCTTGGTTGGACCAAGTCAGGTCACTTGTGATATTTTCCCCGAGGAACTTAAAGCTTTTGACCTGTTCCACTTGTGTACAACCGATGTAAATTGGGTCGTGCGGTCCGCTACTCCTTCTGAATTCAACAACCAATTCCTTCGTCTTGCTGACGTTGAGGGATAGGTTATTGTCTTCGCACCATGCCACCAGGTTCTTAATTTCCTCTCTGCACTCATACTCCTCATTACCCAAGATATGGCCTACAATTGTTGTGTCATCAGCAAACTTATATATTGAGTTTGATGGAAATTTGGCTACACAATCATGGATGTACAGTGAGTACAGCAGGGGGCTGAGTACACAGCCTTGTGGGGCACCAGTGCTCAGAGTGATTGTAAAGGAGAGCTTGTCCCCTATTTTTACAGACTGGGTCCTGTCTGTGAGGAAGTTGAAGATCCAGCTGCAGATCTGAGTGCTAAGGCCCAGGTTCCAGAGCTTAGGAATCAGTTTATTTGGAATGATGGTATTAAAGGCAGAGCTGTAGTCAATGAAAAGGAGCCTTACGTATGCGTCTTTATTCTCCAGGTGTTCTAAGGAGGAATGCAAGGCCAGTAACTACAATAGGCTAATCAAATCTTTGATAAAGTAAGGCCTTCTTACAAAACATGCTTAAGCTTTTCAGACGGTGAGGCTGTAACTATGGAAAAAGAAATAGAGTGAGTCCACATAGATGACAGCCACTACCCTCCTCTCATCTATATTTTAGCTTATTTCTTTAAAAACAGTTTGTCAAATATGACTTCCCACGTACAAAGCTGAATCAGACTCTCTAACCCAATGCTGGTAGATGCTGTTCTTCAGAATTTCCTCCAGTACCATTCCACACACTGATGTTGGATTGACCAGCTTACAGTTATTACATGTTTTTAAACAATGGAACAACATTAACGACCTCCCAGTCTTCAGGAATTTCACTAGTGGCTAACAATGAAGCATATATCTCCATAAGGACCTCCACCATTTCCTCCTGAGCTTCCTACAAAGTCTAAGAGGCACTGAGTCAAGCCCTGGAGAGTTATCCACCTTAAAGTGCTGTAAGGCTACAAGTACCTCCTTCCTGGTTAAACAATTATTCTCCAAGATATCTCCACTTGTTTCCTTTATTTCATCAGTAACCATAACTTTCTCCTTAGTAAACACTGAAAAATATTTATTAAAAAATCCCACCCATTTCCTGGGCTCAAAACACAGGCAGCCCTGCTGATCTCCAAGGGAATTTGCTCTCTCCCTAGCCAACCTTTTACTTTAAATATAGCTATAGAACCTCTTTGGATTTTCCTTAACTTTACTTCCCAGATCCATCTCATACCCACTTCTTTTTTCTGCAGACTTCCCTTATCTTTTTAGTTTAGTTATCAAGGAATTTGTTTGATCAGTGACCTCCTAAACCTTTCCTACTTTTCCTTGACCAGAACCTCAATGTCTCTTGTCAGCCCAGGTTCCCTAAACCTGCCAGGCTTCCCCTTCGCTCAAAAACAATATGCTGCTCCTGTACTCTCACACTATTAAAAGCCTTCCACTCGCTCCTTTCCCATCAAACAGGCTTGTCTAATCACCTTCTGCTGGATCCTGTCAAATTCTCTCAAAATTAGCCCTACTCCAGTTCAGGACTCTAACTTCTGGACCTGCCCTATCTTTTTTTCCATCACTTTTCTGAAACTAATAGAATTATGGTCACTAGAGTCAAAGTGCTCCTTGACTACCACTTCAGTCACTTGTCCTGTCTCATTTCCTTAGAGGATGTCCAGTACTGCACCCTCCTGAACAGGGCCCTCTATATATTAAGATGTGTTAAAGTGGAAACTTACTTCAAAAGTACACTTTGACAGTGTTTCACTGGTAGTTAACACTGTGAGCCATATGAAGATTAAAGCTGAGTCCGAGAGTTAAGCAATACAAAAGCAAGCCCTTTGGCCCAACTCAACCATGCCTACCAAGGTACCTGCCTGAATGCATCCCACTTTCAGACATTTATCCCTCTTAATATTTCTCATCCATATACCTGTCTAAATGTCTTTTAAATGTTGTTTTTACCATCCTTTTACCACTTCCTTTGGCAATACTTTTCAATTAACTTTCACTCTATGTAAAAATCTTGCTTCTCGGGTCCCTTTAAGTCTTTCCCATAAGACCATAAGATATAGGAGCAGAAGTAGGCCATTCAGCCCATCGAGTCTGCTCCACTATTCAATCATGGGCTGATCTAGTCATCCCCACTCCCCAGCTTTCACCCCATACCCTTTGATGTCCTGGCTAATCAAGAATCTATCTATCTCTGCCTTAAATACACCCAATGACTTGGCCTCCACAGCTGCTCATGGCAACAAATTCCACAGATTTACCACCCAATGATTAAAGTAA
The DNA here is from genome assembly GCF_030028105.1 of Mobula birostris. Classification (NCBI taxonomy): domain Eukaryota; kingdom Metazoa; phylum Chordata; class Chondrichthyes; order Myliobatiformes; family Myliobatidae; genus Mobula; species Mobula birostris. Next base: position 25,568,925 of record NC_092373.1, on the reverse strand, counting down.
TTTCTCTGTACCTCAGTTCTAAAAGGATGTCCTTCAATCCTTAACTCATGCCCTCTTGTCCTAGAATCCCCTACCATGGGAAATAACTTTGTCATATCTAATCTGTTCAGGCCTTTTAACATTCGGAATGTTTCTATGAGATCCCCCTCATTCTCCTGAACTCCAGGGAATACAGCCCAAGAGCTGCCAGACATTCTTCATATGGTAACCCTTTCATTCCTGAAATCATTCTCGTGAATCTTCTCTGAACCCTCTCCAATGTCAGTATACCCTTTCTAAAATAAGGAGCCCAATACTGCACACAATACTCCAAGTGTGGTCTCACGAGTGCCTTATACAGCCTCAACATCACATCCCTGCTCTTATAATTCTATACCTCTAGAAATTAATGCCAGCATTGCATTTGCCTTCTTCACAACTGACTCAGCCTGGAGGTTAATCTTTAGGGTATCCTGCACAAGGACTCCCAAGTCCCTTTGCATCTCTGCATTTTGAATTATCTCCCCATCTAAATAATAGTCTGCCCATTTATTTCTTCCACCAAAGTGCATGACCATACTCTTTCCAACATTGTATTTCATTTGCCATTTCATTGCCCATTTCCCTGAACTATCTAAGTCTCTCTGCAGGCTCTCTGTTTCCTCAACACTACCCGTTCCTCCACCTATCTTTGTATGATTGGCAAATTTAGCCACAAATCCATTAATACCATAGTCCAAATCATTGACATACATCATAAAAAGCAGCGGTCCCAACACCGACCCATGTGGAACTCCACCGGTAACCGACAGCCAGCCAGAATAGGATCCCTTTATTCCCACTCTCTGTTCTCTGCTGACCAGCCAATGCTCCGACCATTCTTGTAACTTTCCTGTAATTCCACAGGCTCTTATCTTGCTAAGCAGCCTCATGTGCGGCACCTTGTCAAAGGCTTTCTGAAAATCCAAGTACACCACATCTACTTCATCTCCTTTGTCTACCCTGCTTGTAATTTCCTTAAAGAATTGCAGTAGGTTTGTCAGGCAGGATTTTCCTTTCAGGAAACCATGTTGCCTTTGGCCTATCTTGTCATGTGCCTCCAGGTACTTCATAATCTCATTGCTAACAATAGATTCCAACAACTTCCCAACCACTGATGCCAGGCTAACAGGTCTATAAGCTTCCTTTCTGCTACCTCTCAGCCTTCTTAAATAGCGGAGTAAAATTTGCAATTTTCCAGTCATCCTGTACAATGCCAGGATCTATTGATTCTTGTAAGATCATTGTTAATGCCTCCGCATTCTCTCCAGCTACTCCCTTCAGAACCTGAGGGTGCATTCCATCAGGTCCAGGAGATTTATCCACCCTCAGACCATTAAGCTTCCTGAGCACCTTCTCAGTCGTAATTTTCACTGCACAAACTTCACTTCCCTGACTTTCTTGAATGTCCGGTATACTGCAGAGGTGGTATACTGCAGAGGTCTTCCACTGTGAAAACTGATGCAAAATACCTATTCAGTTCCTCTGCCATCTCTGCATCTCTCATTACAATATTTCCAGTGTCATTTTGTATTGGTCCTATATCTACCCCCGACTCTCTTTTACCCTTTATATACTTAAAAATCTTTTTAGTATCTTCTTTGATATTAGTCGCCAGCTTCCTTTCATAATTCATCTTTTCCTTCCTAATGACTTTCTTAGTTTCCTTCTGCAAGTTTTTAAAAGTTCCCCAATCCTCTATCTTCCCACTAGCTCTGGCTTCCTTGTATGCACTCTCTTTTTCTTTTACTTTGGCTCTGACTTCACTTGTCAGCCAAGGTAGTGTCCTTCTTCCCTTCTTATTTGGAATATATTTTTCGCAGAAACTCCAGCCATTGCTTCTCTGCTGTCCTTTCTGCAAATGTCCCTTTCCGGTCAACTTCAGCCAGTTCCCCTCTCATGCCTTGTAATTTCCTTTCTTCCACTGAAATACCAACACATTGGATTTTAATTTTTCCTTCTCAAATTTCAAAGTGAACTCAATCATATTGTGATCACTGTTCCCTAAGGGTTCCTTAACGTTAAGCTCTCTGATCACCTCCGGATCATTACACAAGACCCAATCCAGCACAGCTGATCCCCTAGTGAGTTCAACAATAAGCTGTTCTAAAAAGCCATCCCTTAGACATTCTACAAATTCTCTCTCTTGAGGTCCAATACTGACCTGGTTCTTCCAATCCACTTTCATGTTAAAATCCCCGACAATCGTCATGACATTGACTTTCTAACACGCCTTTTCGATCTCCTGTTGTAATTTGTAATCCACATCCTGGCTGCTGTTTGGAGGCTGTGTACAACTGCCATTAGGGTCCTTTTACCCTTGCCATTTCTCTCAACCCATAGAGACTCTACACCTTCCAATCCTATGTCATCTCTTTCCAATGGTTTAATATTATTTCTTATACATACAGCCACACCACCCCCTCTGCCTACTAACCTATTTTTCCTTGGACGTTCAGCTCCCAATGGCAGCCATCTTTTAGCCAAGTTTCAGAGATGGCCACAACGTCATATTTGCCAATCTGTAGCCAAATTTCAAGTTTGTCCATTTTATTCCTTAGGCTGCGTGCATTCAAATACAACACTCTCAGTCCAGTATTTGTTGCTTTCTGTTTTAACTGCACCACGCCTCTATTGCCCTGTAACTCATCCCACTGGCTTTGATTAAGCCTCATCTCCTGCCTGTTCTCTCTATAATCTCTGTTGCACGCCATCTTTAATTTATTTCTATTTTCCCCTTCCTCAGCCCTATCACTCCAGTTCCCATCCCTTTGCCAAATTCATTTAAACCCTCCCTAACAGCTCTATTAAATGTGCCTGCTAGGATATTGGACCCCTTTGGGTTCAGGTGTAACCTGTCATTTTTGTACAGGTCATACCTCCCCCGGGGAGGCCCCAGTGATCCAGGGATCCGAATCCCTGACCCCTACACCAGTCTCTCAGCCACATATTCCCCTTTCACCTTATACAGACATAGAAACATAGAAGATAGGTGCAGGAGTAGGTCATTCAGCCCTTCGAGCCTGCACTGCCATTCAGTACGATCAGTACATCCCACCCTGCAAAAACTGATTTCAGGGAGGTAGTACCATCAATTTGTGGGAGACTCCCGGAACTTCCGGGAGAGCTGGGATGTCTGCAATAGAGTAGCTCCTTAGCAGATAGCCAGTTAGTTTAAATAACGTTAGCTATGCTAATGAACGAATGATACCTGTTAAGCTCACCTCAACATGTCTTTTACAGTCTTAACCCACCATGGGCAATAGAAAAGTCACTGTTGCAAACAGTGCAGCGAGCAACACTGTCATTATTTTTGACCCCTACTAGGCAGGGGTACACTTTAGGGTAGTCTGGGGTGACGTACATTTTATATTTTCTTTTTTTGGAACACTCTCCCATGGCGCGCATGCTCTCTCTCTCTCTCTCTCTCTCTCTCTCTGTCGCGTTCGCTCTCTTGCTCTCGCGCGCGCTCTCTCGCGGTCTCTCTCTCTCTCGTGGTCGCTCTCACGCTTGCTGTCTCTAGAGCGCTCTCTCTCACACTCGCTTTCTCTAGTGCGCTCTCTTGCTCTCTAGCGCGCTCGCTCTCTCTAGTGCGTTCTCTCGCTCTCTCTCATGGTCTCTCTCATGCTCGCTCTCTCACTCTTTCTCACGCTCTCCCTCTCTCTCGTGGTCGCTCTCGTACTCGGTCTCTTGCGCGCTCTCTCGCTTGCTCTTTTTAGCACGCTCTCCTGCTCGCTCGCTCTCTCTCTTGTGGTCGCTCTCGTGCTCACTCTCTCGTGGTTGCTCTCGTGCTCGCTCTCTCTCACGCTCTCATTTGCTCTCTCTCTCTAGCTCTCGCTCTCTCTTGCTTGCTCACTCTCAAAAAAATTGATTTCTGGGACATTGTATATAATTTGCAGGCATCAGGGAGCCACTATTAATATGCGGGAGACTCCCAGAACATCCGGGAGAGGTGGGATGTCTGCCTTATATCTTTCTAACACACTGTCTCTTTCTGGAAAAAACCCTGTGACCATCCACCTTATCTATGTTCGTCGTGATTTCATAAACTCTATGAAATTAATCAGTCTTCTTCAGACCAGAGAAACAGTTGCAGCCTATCCAATTATGACACAAAGCCTGCAGTCTGAGCATCTTTTCTGCATCTTCTAGAGCTTAACCACATCTTTCCTACAGAATGGTGACTAGGCCGGCTGGCAACATTCCAGGTGTGGTCTCACCAACATCCTGTACGTCCGTAACATTACGTCCCAGCTGTCGTACTCAATGCCCTATCTGACGAAGGTAAGCACACCATATGCCTTCCTCAACACCCTGTCTATCTGTGTCACTACTCCCCATAGAAAGCATTCCACTGGGATGCATAACAACTTGATATGACAAGTGCTCAGCATGTGACTGCAAGAAACCGCAGAGAGTTGTGGACACAGATCAGCACAGCCTCCTCTCCATAGACTCTGTCTATACTTTTTGCTGCCTCAGTAATGCGGCCAACATACTCAGACACCAACTCCCTGGACATTCTCTCTTCTCCCTCCTCTCATTGGGCAGAAGACAAAAAGCCTGAAAGCATACACCATGAGGCTCAAGGGACAGTTTCTACCTCACTGTTGTCAAAATCTTGTAGTTCCTCTTGTACAATAAGATGGACTCTTGATCTCACAATCTATCTATGTTATGATCTTGTACTTTACTGTTTACCTGCACTGCACTTTCTCTGTAGCTTTCACACCATTCTGCATTGATATTGCTTTATCTGGTTCTCCCTCGATGCACTGTGTAATGACTTAATCTGTGTGAACAGTGTGCAAGCTTTTCACTGTATCTTGGTACACGTGACAATAAGAAGCCAATACTACAGGTCCACAATCGTTTATCCGAAATCCTTGGGCCAGTTGCATTTCGGAATTCAGAATTTTTTGGATTTCATCCCCTCCTCCCCCGATACCAAAAAAAAGTATGCTCAAGTCCCTTATTTAACCTGTCTCAGTGCGGTGGACTTTAAGGCCCAGCAGCACACCAAACCTACGCACATCCTCCTGTATACTTTAAATCATCTCTAGATTACTTATAAGACCTAATACAATGTAAATGCTATGTAAATAATTGTTATACTGTATTGTTTAGGGAATAATGGCAAGAAGAAATTTTATTTCCAACAAAAACATTCAATAGAACATAAAAATGTACAGCTTCAAACGAACCGAATCAAACACATGATAAATGATTTATCGGAATAAATGTAGAACGTCACTGTCACTATAAAACTTCAGTAACTTGTCTTTCTGTTTATTTAAATCATATACAGTGGTAGTTCCAACATTATTTTCTTCAGTAAGACGCTGCACAGACACACCACGATCAAGCTTCTGAAATAACTCCACTTTCTGAGTTACTGATAGAGAAGATTCCTTCTCTTTTTCTCATTGTTACCCATAGCTCTTTTTGACATTTTCACAGTGAAATTAAACACAAAGTCAACAGTGAACACAAAATATCAGTGAACAGCAAACACACGTATAACCAGTACGAGTGCTGAGCCACAACTGACGTCTGGTGGCCTCTGCTAGTGCTGCCACGTCACACCTGGGTGACGTCAGCTGTTGGCGAAAAAAACTTCGGTTTTCGGAGCTTTTTGGATTTCAGAATTTCAGATAAAGGAATGTGCACCTCTACTATGTACTTGTACCCCTGGGTCTCTCTGTTCCATAACACTCCCCAGCGCCCTGTGATTCTTTGTGCGTGTCCGGCCCTGGTTTAACTTCCCAAAGTCTATCACTTTCCACACCTGACTTAAATATCATCTGCCATTCCTTTGTCCCTGTTTCCAGTTAATCTAGGTCCTTTCATAACATAACACCAGAAATTTTGATATCATCCACAAACTTGCTAATCATGCCACTTGTGATTCACAATGCTCCTTGAGGACAGTTTCAACCCAAAATGCTGAACGTCCCTTTGCCTCCAGAGATGCTCGAGTTCAAGTTCTAGTTTACTGTCATCTGAATGTACATGTATAAAAGGCATCCGTTAGTCTTGTGAGACCATGGATCTGCGCCTGGAAAGTCTTCACTCTCCAGGGCGCAGGCCTGGGCAAGGTTGGATGGAAGACCGGCAGTCGCCCATGCTGCAAGTCTCCCCTCTTCACGACACCAATGTTGTCCAAGGGAAGGGCATTAGGACCCATACAGCAATGTGTGATTAAGCGCCTTGCTCAAGGACACAACACGTTGCCTCGGCTGGGGCTCGAACTCACGACCTTCAGGTTGCTAGTCCAATGCCTTAACCACTTGGCCACTTGCCCACACGTATACAACCAAACAAAACAACGATCTTCCAGACCACAGTGCACTCACCCATGCAACATAAAATAAAATATTACTACAAATAAGTTAATGAAATATAATTCAAAATGCATGAAGTGCACAGCGCAGGTAAACAGTGAACTGCTCGCTGTCCTGGTGACGAGACCTTGGTGGTGGCAGGGTTTTCATTAGCCTCACAGCCTGAGGGAAGAAGCTGTTACCCAGTCTGGTGGTCCTAGTCCTGATGCTCCTGTACCTCCTTCATGACGGTCATGGGTCAAAGAGATCGTTGGATGTGTGGTAGGGATCCTTTAACGATGTTTCAGGCCCTTTGAGAACAATTCTCTGAGGAAATGTCACAAATAGGTGGAAGGGAGACCCCGGGTGATCTTTTTGGCGGTTTCTAATTATCCCCTGTCGATTTTTGCGAGTTGATAGCTTGCAGTTTCTGTACCACCCAGTGGTATAGCCAGGCAGGACACTGTTGATGGTGTTCCTGGAGGAAGTGTTAGAGTGGGGGCCCGACATGTCTCAAATTCCTAAGAAAATGTATACATTGTGTTGCCTTCTTAATTAATGAGGAGGTGTTATGGGTCCTTGCTAGATGCTGTTTGACACGCTAAGTTCCAGCATCTTTTTGGTTACATTCCTCTTTTGTTCTATTTATTTTATTTTTTATTGCAATGTACAGTAATTTTTTAAATATCTTGGACTGTACTGCTGCCACAAAACAATGAGTTTCCCAACATATGTCATACAGTAATAATAAACCTGATTCTGTATTTCAGAATCCCTGTAGTACCTTCACTGACCATAAGATGGCAGCTCTGACCTGAGACTCCAACCCACAGCTGATGGCGCAAAGCTTGCTGGTTTGCATTCACTCTGCGGACAGGTAAAAAAATGAAATTGAAAGAAATGTGTTCCAGTGAGGATTTTACCTTCTTGAGTCCCTCTATTAGAGGGGAAAGAACTGCAATTTAAACGAAACAACACACACGGTATTCTGGCTACTGGGGCTCTCAGCAGTTAAACTATTCTGAAAAGAATTGGCAAAGCCAACAGTGAGCTTTCAATTACCAGCCTCAATTGCTATAAGATCTAAAATCAGCAGGAATGAATTTGGGAAAAACTTATTTAAAGAAAATAGAATGGTGCTTTGATACGTTACTTAGCCCAAAGTTGTGAACCGTTGTTTACAATTGATCTCAGATCAACAGAGGTAAAAAATCCCTTTGCTCTACCTCACATAAAGACCATTAGACGTAGCAGCAGAATTAGGCCATTCAGCCCATCAAGCCTGCGCCACCATTTCATTGTGGCTGATCCCTGATCCCATTCATCCCCATACACCTGCCCTCTCACCATATCCCTTGGTGGTCCAACCAATCAAGAAGCTATCAACTTCTGCCTTAAATATACCCACGGACTTGGCCTCCACCGCAGTCTGCGGCAGAGCTATTCACAGATCCACTACTCCTCGGCTAAAAAAATTCCTCCTTACTTCTGTTCTGAAAGATTGTCCCTCAATTCTGAGGCTGTGCCTTCTAGTTCTGGATACCCTCTCCAGAGGGAACATCCTCTCCACATCCACCTTATCTAGTCCTTTAAACATTCAGTAGGTTTCAATGAGATCCCCACACATTCTTCTAGATTCCAGTGAGTACAGACCCAAAGCTGCCAAGCGCCCCTCATATGTTAACCACTTCATTCCTGGAATCATCCTCATGAAACTCCTCTGGCCTCTCTCCAATGACAATACATCCTTTAACAGATAAGGGGCCCAAAACTCCAAGCATGACCTGACTAGTGTCTTATAAAACTTCAGCACCTGGGCTGTATTTCCACACAATGCTGTGCTTGGAGGAGGTGAGCTTGGTCTGATGAAACGCCAGCACTGGTGGATTAGTATTCCCTGCGTAGCCTACCTGTGAATGAGCACTGAACAGACAACAGCAACTTCTTCAAAGGCAGAGAGGGAAGGGGAATGATGATCAGACTCTATCAGTTACAACACAGAATACTAAAGGACAGGAAAAGGCACTTCAGTACATAATGCTTTGCCGAACCAATTAAACTTGTAATTAAATGCTTAATTAAAATAATCTAGTCTGCCTACATAATGTCCATGTGCCTGCATTCCTTAGAACATTCACGTGCCTATCCAGGAGCCTCCTAAACACCTCCATCATATCTGCCGCATCCACAAACACCCTGGCAGTGGATTTCAGGCACCTACCACTCTCCCTGCAAAAAAAATTACACAACACATCTCCTTTGAATATACCCCCCTCTCAGCTTAAAAGCACGCCCCCTTGTCACTGACCCTGCCTGGAAAAATGATCAAAAGAAGCTCTTCATTTTAAAAACAAGTCACATGGTCGCTTGGCCACTCAACTGAAGTCTGGGAAGTGAGTAGGGAGACAGAGGGTAAACAAATACTTCATGAGGGCAGCAAAGTGACAAACTCAGTCACCTGCCATGCTTGGATCATCCTGGAGCACTTTATTCCTTTTCCCATCCCTTGGTCCTATTGCCAATCCATTAAAAACAGAACACATTTTACTATGAATCCTGCCTGACCTGCCGAGTTGCTTCAGACTTATGTTTGTGCTCTCAAAATGTCCAGCATCTGCAGAATCTTTGGTGTCCCTATTTAGATTCAGGTGGAGAATGATTCTGCTGTATGAAGTCTATGGCAGACACTACAATTGTAAACATTATAGATAGGTTCAAGGCAGCGTCAGGTTTCAGACTGGCATCATTAGGCAGATAAGGCTCAATGCAGAGAAACGTGATGGACGTCAGGAGAACCAGTTTAGAAAGGCTGCTCACTGTGAATGGACCTTCTGAAATGTACGGGCCTTGGTGTCCAAATCCTTAATAGTGGAACAGCAGTCTGAAGAGATGATGAAAAGGGAAGATTAGTTGTTTCAATCCTCACACACTGAGCATAAAATCAAGGAGGAAGTGTTGCACTTTCATTGATCTTGATGTCAGGGCAAGCAGGATGGAGATGGACACGAGGAAATCTGTAGATGCTGGAAATTCAAGCAACACACACAAAAAATGCTGGTGGAATGCAGCAGGCCAAGCAGATGCTGCCTGGCCTGCTGCGTTCCACCAGCATTTTTTGTGTGTGTAGAATGGAGGTGGATTGCCTTGCAACAGACCCCAGCAAAAAAGGAGATTTACTGGAGACAACCAGAAGCTGGAAAATCTGAGGTTGTGCTCCTGGAAAGAAGAACCCTGAACGATGGCTGAACCGGGCAGCTGAAGAAGAAACCAGTCCCCAAGTTTGGTGGATCAATAATCAGAGGGAGCAGATTCAGAAAAGACATTCCATATTTCCTTATGATTTGGGAGACCATTCGGTCCATGAAGTCTCACTGTTGGATTGGGGTGCAGATTTATTATTTTTCTTGTAGTTTAAGTTTCCACTGCTTGCTTGGATTCTTATATAATCACCTACATACATGTAACTATTCAGTGAATTTTCCAGCAACTACTGTACTGTTACTTCATACTTTTCCAGAAATTTGTTAGTTTTCAACTAGCAGGTGTCAAGCTACTTTAATCTGGAGATTTTATAGATTAATTGTTATCACTGAAATTGTGTTTATATCTCATCTGAGTATGAGACAATCACGGCTACCTTTTTCCTTTGTTTCTCAGCTACTCTTTCTCATTTATTTTCCACTCTTAGAGTACTTAATCAAACAATTATAAGCAATATATTTGTGCCTTATTCTAGACTTCCGAAGCACCCTTGGACTCTAAAGGCGTCAGTATCAAACATCACTAAACAATCCCATTCTACACTAAATTGCTCCCTATTCCCCACATTCCCATCAATTCTCATCAGATTGTATCACCCTACACAATGAAGGCACGTTGCAGCAGCCAATTAACCTGCTAAGCTTTACGGGGTGGGAGAAAGCTAGAGCAGCTGGGAGAAACACACATGCGGTCAACCAGAGAACATGCAAATTCCACACAGACTATGTCTGAGGCCAAGGAGAAGCCTGGGACAAAGGAGGTGTGAGACATCAACACTGCCAACCATGCTACCAAATTAGGTGGGTGGGAATCAATTTAGAAGGGTGGGGGTGGGGTAGGAGAAACCTCTTCACTCAGAGCCTGAATCAGTAGAGTCAGATGGTCCTAGAAATGAAATTTCAGAAGAAGGTTGAAAGATTCTGCAGGAATAGATGAATAGACAGGAGGGTCTGAACAAAGCACAGATGAGCTTCAAAGAGCTGAAAAGTCAAGATTGAAGTTACTTGATGGAAGGATCTCAGATGAGGAGATGAATATATATATACACACACACTGGGTGGTTTGTCAATATCTTTTTCTCATGGTAGGGGTTCAAAAACAAGAATGCATGGATCTAAGGTGAGAGGAAGGTGCTTTAAAGGGGACCTGAGAGGCCCATCACATAACAAAAATGCTGGAGGAACTCAGCAGGCCCAGCAGCATCCATGGAAAGGAGTAACCAGTCGACATCTTGGGCCGAGACCCTTCACCAGGACAGTTCTGGTGAAGGGTCTTGGTCCAAAATGTTGACTGGTTACTCTTTTTCATGGATGCTGCCTGGCCTGGAGTTCCTCCAGCATTTTGTGTGTGCGCATGTTGCTTCGGATTTCCAGAATTTGCAGACTGTCTCATGTTTCTGAGAGAGAGTTTTTCTCCCCCATCCCTCCACAGAGACCGGTTAATATCTGGAACTTGCGCCAGAAGTGGTGCTGGAATCAATTACTAACCATAAAGATACACAGACAGGCATTGAAATTGGCAAGGCATAGAAAAATCTGATCCTAATATTGGCAAATGGGATTAGTGTACAGGGGTAAAAAGGTTGACAGGGATGTGATGGGCTGAAGGGCCTGTTTCTGAGCTGTAAAACTCTATGATCCTAGGTGGGTTTGAGGCTCCCAAATTCTGCTTGGATCAGTTGCTAATTCAGACCAAAACAGGCTCTGCTTGAGCTACAGCTTCTCAGAACCTGCATTGTCCAGTCAGCATCATCGCATTTCCCAGAGTGAAGGGATAGTTGGCTATTCAGCCTGTCTACTTTGCAGTTGCTGCTGGCAGAGAAATCTGCTCAGTCCCATTCTGCTGCTCTTTCCCAGTGCCCTGTAAGTTCTTGTTCTAATTCCTTGCTGAAAGCCTTGGTTTAACTCCGTCTCTATCACATCTACAGTCAGTTCCAAATTATCGCTACACTCCACAAGAAATAGTTTCTCCTGCCCTTCCCTTTTGCAGATTCAGTCATCACATTGGCAATGTCACCAAAGACACTGGCAGCAAATTTCTACAGATGTACGGTGGAGAGCACTCTGACTGGTTGCATCACTGTCTGGTATGGAGGGGCCACTGCACAGGATTGGAAAAGGCCGCAGAGGGCAGACATCCCACCCTGCAAAAACTCATTTCAGGGAGGTATCACCACCATTTCAGGGAGGTAGCACCCCCACCCCACCCCACCCCCACGCAACATCATATCCCCACCCCCCCGCTCATCGACCTCCGAGGGTGTATGTAATACTTTGTTTAGTGATTTTGTCTAATCTGTAAACCAAGTTGGGTATATGCAGAAAATGCGACATTAAAATATGTACTTGTATTATATTATATTATATTATATTATCATGTTTATTCTATTACAACTTTAAGCAAGTCCACAGGGAGTTTGGCCTCATCACGTAGGACATCAATAGCGTAGCTCCTTAGCAGCCAGCCAGCTAGTTTAAATAACGTTAGCTATGCTGTAATGACACCTATTAAACTCACCTCAACATGTCTTTTACATTTTAACCCACTATGGGCAATAGAAGAGTCACTGTTGCAAACAATGCAGCGAGCAACACTGTCATTATTTTTGAGGTCGACTGTAAAGCCCGCCACAGAGAAAACTGATAGGTCTACTTAGCAGGGGTCCCCAATGTTTTTTGCACCGGAGACCGGTTTAATATTGACAATATTCTTGCGGACCGGCCGACCGTGGGGACGGGGGGCATGGGGTGGGGCGTGTTAATCACGACTGGAATATAGGTGATAAGTCAATAGCATCATAACATTTTAAGTAACGTTTGGATATTAAACACACAGCACATATTTTCCCCGTATGAACATATAAAATCATTGCAACACACCAATATTGCTGAATCAGTGGGAGCCCTGGGCTTGTTTTCCTGCAACAAGACGGTCCCATCGAGGGGTGATGGGAGATACCCGAAGGGGGTTCCTTATGTCCAGTCTATTCTGCAATTTAGTTTTCATTGCATTCATTGCAGAAAACTCCGCTTCGCAGCGATATGATGTTGGAAATGGAAGCAACGTTTTCAGTGCTTTCGTGGCTATCTCAGGATACTTAGCCTTGACTTTGATCCAGAATGCCGGCAGAGATGTTATATCAAACAAACTTTTCAGCCCGCCGTCATTTACAAGCTCGAGGAGTTGATCTTCTTCCCGCGCTGACACGGACGATGCGTGGGTAATGACCTCGCGTTCGTTCAAGTTCAACGCTGCGTGACAGGGAATGAGGAAAGATGCAGCTGACTCATATCGTTTCATATTGCCAAACCATATTGTTTCCTCACGGCCCAGTGGTTGGGGCCCACTCTTAGCACGAAGAGAGACCAATCAGGATGCTCGCTTTCTCTCTCCCTCTCAAAAAAATCTATTTCCGGGATATTGTATATAATTTCCGGGTGTCAGGGAGCCACTATCGATATGCGGGAGACTCCCGGATCTTCCGGGAGAGGTGGGATGTCTGAGAGAGCTACAAGCTCAACCAGCTCCATCGTGTGCACTAGCCTCCCCAGCATCGGGAACATCTTCAAAAAGCGATGCCTCAAATAGGCAGCGTCCATCTTTAAGGATCTCCATCACCCAGTATGTGATCTCTTCTTATTACTGCCATCATGGATGGGGTACAGGAACCTGAAGACACCCACTCAGTTTAGGAGCTTCTACCCAGCTGCCTTCATATTTCTGTACAGTCAATGAACCAACCCGTAAACACTACCTCACTAATTTTGCTTTATTTTTGCACAACATTTAATTTTATACAAATATCAGAGTCAGAATCATTTTATTGCAAGTATGTGAAATGTACCAGAATTGATTGTGGTTCAGTGCCAAACATAAAACACGTGACAATACCAGAACAGACAACACAATAGGAACCAACAATTTACAAAACAATAGTGAAAACAGCCATGAGCAATCAACAATTAGCATAACAACCACATACGCAAACATCAATGATCAAACTTAAATAAATGTGAACATACTGTATGTACAGACTGAATAATTATCAACAAAACAAGCAGAACAGGAAAGACCATTTAACAGATGTTGTACAGGGACAGTTAGGGTATTGCACCTGAGTGAGTTTTATTGAGAAGCTAGATAGCTACAAGAAAGAAGTTTCAGAGCTGACGTGTAGTCCTGTTGGCGAAGGACTTGTACTGCCTCCCTGGTAGCAATTTGCTGTACAGGTGACTGCTAGAGTGGGTGGAATCAGCAGTAATTTCTTCAGCTCTTTTCTTCGCTCTGCTGATGAACAGGTCCTTTAATGTCAGTGGCTAAAGATGCATCAGGAGTCACCCAGAGGTGTTAAATTTCCTATGTTGGCACAGGAGGAACAATCTCTGCTGGGGTTACCTAGTGGTGATTGCCCCACTTCAAAGTGTTGGCAATGGTAGACCCCATGACTTGACGACACAGCCTGACCATTAATTTCTGGGTTCAGAGTGGGAGGGGGTGGAATAGGGGGTCGTCAGCAGAAATTAATCCTCATTTCCACTATCCTGAGAGCATTAAACTCCAAGTTGTTAGGAGCACACCATTCTGCAAGGCGGTCATCGCTCTTTGACAGCAGGCCAGATCATTATTCTAGTTGAGACCAATTAAAGTAGTGTCATCCGCAAACTTTAGGACTTTTAATGGGTGTACGTATTTTTCTTATTGTAATTTACAATGTTTCATGTGTCACACCGTAATGCTGCTGCAAAGCAACGCATTTCACAAAAACATGTCAGAGGTTTTAAACCTGGCTCTGAATGAGGTTTGCTTGAATTTAAGTTCGTGAAGATTGTGAATCTGTCTGCTCCTCTCCCTGTTGAAATACACATTCCATTCCACTCTGCTTCTGCCATCTGAAGGTGGACCTACAAGATAACTGAGGCGGGGGGGGGTGGGATTGGATAAGCTATTGGCTTGGAAACATTTTCTTGTAAAACTTTCCATTACTCATAAGATAAAATGTGTAAACAAGACTGAAACAAACCAAAAGTAGCACCAATACAGTCTTCAGCCTTGCACGTTACTTCTAGTGCAGAGCCATGGGTAAATCTGAGCTGTGAAGCTGAAGAATTGTGTGTGTGGTTTTTGTTTTCCACACTATAGGGAGGATGTGTTTAAGCAAAACAGGGTGCAGTAAAGATTCACAGGAATGTTGATTGCATTGAAGGGATTGAGTTATAAAGAGAGATTAGATAGGTTGGGACGACATTTTCCCCTGGAGCGAAGGTAGCTGAGAAGTGACCTTAAAGAGGTTTATTAAATTACAGTGGGCACAGATAGGGTAGTTTGTCACAGTCTTTTTGCCAAGGTAGGGTGTCTAAAACTAGCAGGTATAGCTTTAAGGTAAGAGGGGAAAGATTTGAAGAGGATCTGAGGGGCATGTTTTTCTACACAGAGTATATGGAATGAGAAGGCGGTACAGGTGTCTTATAAGTAATTTCCACAGGTACATGGTTAGGAAAGATTGCATTCTCAACTTGGGGTCCACAGAGCCCTTGTTTAATAGTATTGGTCCATGGTTGGGAACTCCTGATTTAGAGGAGTATGGTTAAAACGTAGACAAGTGAAATTCACTTAGGTAAGCACTTTGTTCGACATGGCTGAGGTGGGTGGAAGGAACTGTTTCTGTGCTGTATAACTCTGTGTCTATTAATTGAACATCACCGGATAATCTATGAGCAGAACTACCTTCCCTTGTCCTTCATTTGGCCATTGAAGAACTTTACCCACTGAGCAGCCTGGCAGAAACGTTACCTTCGGCCTCAGGTGAAAGGCTCCCCGTGATCACTCACAGCTTTAATCAGTATGCAGCTGAAAGCAATTAAACCGCCCCACTGTGTGGGCGGCCAGGCTTCCAATGCAGAACCTTCACCCGAGCCCTCCTATCTGACTGAGCTCCAGCTGTGCGATCAGGCTGCGCGAAGCTCCGCAGGGCTCAGCCCTGCACATCGCCTCGGGCAAGGAGGAGCAAGGGTCAGCTGCAGCCTCCCTTCAGCGCTTTGTAAGAAAATGAGAACAGCAATCCACACTGAGACGTGTAACCGGAGAACGTCTGACAAACTGGGCCAACGTTTCCTCGGGTTACCATGTCACGCAGGAATACCTGGACTCCAGCCCAGAACCATCTGCATTAAAGAAAAATCCGACATAAATAACTGAATTGCTCAGTCAGGCAGGAACTGGTGCAGCTGCTTTTAGCACACAGAAGCCTCTAATAAATGCACCCCTGATACCTTTCTCTAGTCTGACTGTAACAAAGGGGTAAAATGCACTGGCATGGGCCTGAGGGTCAGGCTGGATTATCCTTTTCATCTTGATTGTTTCAGATGCAATACAATTTCATCAAATTTAGCATGTTTCTAAACAAGCACCTGATGTCCAGGAATATCCACCTTGAAGAACACAAAATTCTGATCACAATCATCCCGAAATACATACCAGGCTTCCGATTGTATCTGGCAACAACAGACTGTGCTGTTCTTAGAGAATGGGAATGACAATAAATCTGACAAAGGTATTGCTTTTGCCCAAGTGCTCCAAAGTCCAGTGGAGAGCCTGTGAGATTGTGTTCTCTGCAGAACCCTTGTGATGGTAGGCAGATTAATGATGCTGTCTACCTGTCTCCGATCTTGCCCTCGCCACTGGCCATCCCTCAATCCCCTCCAATTGTAATTGAATGCAGCTGTTTGAGAATGCAAACACAGAAATACCGACTCCATTTATTTCAGGTACAGTCGACGTTTCGGGCCGAGACCCTTCTCAGGACTAACTGAAGGAAGAGCTAATAAGAGATTTGAAAGTGGGAGGGGGAGGGGGAGATCCAAAATGATAGGAGAAGACAGGAGGGGGAGGGATGGAGCCAAGAGCTGGACAGGTGATAGGCAAAAGGGATATGAGAGGATCATGGGACAGGAGGCCCAGGGAGAAGGAAAAGGGGGAGAGGGGGAAAACCCAGAGGATGGGCAAGGGGTATAGTCAGAGGGACAGAGGGAGAAAAAGAATGTGTGTATATAAGTAAATAAATAACGGATGGGGTACGAGGGGGAGGAGGGGCATTAGCGGAAGTTAGAGAAGTCAATGTTCATGTCATCAGGTTGGAGGCTACCCAGACGGAATATAAGGGGGTGTTGGAGGAACAACATCTTATATTCCGTCTGGGTAGCCTCCAACCTGATGGCATGAACATTTGACTTCTCAAACTTCCGCTAATGCCCCACCTCCACCCCCGTACCCATCCGTTATTTATTTATATACACACATTCTTTCCCTCCCTCTCCTTTTTCTCCCTCTGTCCCTCTCACTATACCCCTTGCCCATCCTCTGGGCTTTCTCCCCCTCCCCCTTTTCCTTCTCCCTGGGCCTCCTATCCCATGATCCTCTCATATCCCCTTTGCCAATCACCTGTCCAGCTCTTGGCTCCATCCCTCCCCCTCCGGTCTTCTCCTATCATTTTGGATCTCCCCCTCCCCCTCCCACTTTCAAATCTCTTACTAGCTCTTCCTTCAGTTAGTCCTGATGAAGAGTCTTGGCCCGAAACGTCGACTGTACCTCTTCCTAGAGATGCTGCCTGGCCTGCTGTGTTCACCAGCAACTTTGATGTGTGTAGCTTGAATTTCCAACATCTGCAGAATTCCTCGTGTTTACGTCCATTTATTTCAGTCTTGGACAAGGCAGAAAAAAGTTATTAATATGTAAGTCACTGTGATATTAATTTAGTTTTTCAACCTCCACAAACACTGCCTGATTTACCGGGTATTCCCAGCAGCCTCCTGATGGCTTCAGCATGCTGCACCCACTCCGACCTACATTTCACCATGTTTACATCCCTAGACCTGTCTCTCTATATCACCACTCCCATTAATCTAGCAGCCAGACACCTTTGTAAACAGCATCTCACTATATCAACCCAGGCCTCGCCCTATCAGAGATATTCCTATTGTCTGTCACTCCCCAACTCTCCCTGCCAGGGGATTTTTGACATGAAATGTTAATTCCGTTTCTCTTTCCAGGGTTACAACCGATGAGAGGGGATGTAAGATTATTAAGGGATTGGACACGCTGGAGGCAGGAAGCATGTTCCCGCTGATGGGTGAGTCCAGAACCAGAGGCCACAGTTTAAGAATAAGGGGTAGGCCATTTAGAACGGAGTTGAGGAAAAACTTTTTCACCCAGAGAGTGGTGGATATGTGGAATGCTCTGCCCCAGAAGGCAGTGGAGGCCAAGTCTCTGGATGCTTTCAAGAAAGAGATGGATAGAGCTCTTAAAGATAGCGGAATCAAAGGTTATGGGGATAAGGCAGGAACTGGATACTGATTGTGGATGATCAGCCATGATCACAATGAATGGCGGTGCTGGCTCGAAGGGCCAAATGGCCTACTCCTGCACCTATTGTCTATTGTCTATTGACGTGCTGAGTGTTTGCTGCACTTTCCACTTCTTGCTCTCGAGACTCAAGTTAAATTTCAGCAGCTATAGAATTGGAATTCAGTTAATAAACATGAAATAAGCAGGAACAACTGGTCTGTGAGCCTGGGTTGACTACAATCTTGTCCAGACTGGCTGACGTGTGGGTCAGTCTTAAAGGCCTCTGAAATGGCCTAGTAGATCAGGGCAATAAAGAAAGGTCAAAAAATGCCCACTTTCTGGAATGTGAATGAAGTACTTAAATTGACTGCAAAACGTGCGACACCCAAAGCATCAGCTGCAAACAAGGCAGCAAAACAATCTGAATTTACTGGGGAAAAAAATCTACTTTTCCAATGGCAAAGTTCCTGCCTTCGACTGTGGTCTGTCTTTCTTTGATAGCAGGCCACATCACTGTTAGGATTAACATGAAATGCTCAGTTACCGCCACTGTCAGACTTCAAAGCCCAAAGCTGTTTCTCTGGCCTCCTCCTGTCGGGCTCTGAACTTGGTAAATGGTGGCAGTGCTCTCCTGGCAGTGCGGCAGCATGCAGGCAAGAGGATGGCACGAGGCTCATTTATCACACTACCACGCGGCCCTGTCACTGAAGGATAAAAGCAAATTCTTCCCCAGCCCCTTGTGGTATCTCAAGTGCCTTAATGTGCTTCGTTATTGATTTTAATCACAAGAAATCAACTAATTGGGATAAAATATTAATAGCATTTTGTTTAGACTGGGCTGCTTGCCCCTGCGACTGAAATACACAAACACGGAGTTGGTAATTTTGGCAGCTGTTTTCAATTACTGTCAGAAGAATGTGTTTTTATTTTGTTCAGTTTTCATTTTTGATATAAAAGCAGCAACCTCAGATTCCGGGCCATTCTGTTCATTCTGCAGTACGACATGAAAAATAAACCCGACTGGAATTCAGACTAATTAATTCTTCAGACATGGATGAAGCACAAAGATTGTCATGTTCAGCACCGCAGAGTCAAGAAACATGCCACCCTGTGCTCTCTATTAAGTTGAGCCCATCACTCAAGTACTGAGCTGCTGACTCTGTTTGAGCACTGAATTCAGGAGAGGAGCTGGAATATGTCAGGAG
This sequence comes from Mobula birostris, assembly GCF_030028105.1. Lineage (NCBI taxonomy): Eukaryota > Metazoa > Chordata > Chondrichthyes > Myliobatiformes > Myliobatidae > Mobula > Mobula birostris. The sequence goes on along the minus strand of NC_092373.1, from coordinate 25,549,778 downwards.
CACAGGCTCCGGTGTGCAATTCCCAGCCGCAGACTGAAGGCTACAGGCAATCCAGTAATGCATGCAGCCTGCGAACCACTGCACAGGCACATGGATCCGGGGAGCGCTGCAAAGCCATTCTCTGGCTATCCTGCTGGAGAAAAGGTTTGTGCTGAATCCCAGTGTGGGTCTGCATAACAGGACTTGGAATATAATGGAACTTCTAGCTGGCCAGGATTACTGACAAACAGCCAGCTCAGTAGCAGGCGCCAAAGTCAACGGAACTGCGCATCAAGCCTCTTACAAATCATTGGAGCAGGACTGGGTAACTTGGCTCTTCAAATGTGCCCCACAATCCAATACGGTCCTGCCTGATCTGGCCCAGGCCTCGCCTCCTCTTCTGCCCTACTGTCCTCAATTCCCTGATCTTTCAAAAATGTATCTGCTGTTGCTTTTGTCCCACAGGGGCAGAGAATTCCTGAGAGCGGCCAGTTTCTAAACGAAGTTCATGTACCTCAGTTATAAATGACGGGCATTATTTACACAAGCACAATTTAAGTTGATACTGGCACGACTACCCAATGTGAATCTCTACCATTACAGCTACTGTCTAAGGGGCTATTTCTCTCTAAAGTGGCTGCTACTTTAAACTAACACAACACTTGGAGCAACAGCTAGTAAGGCTGATCAATACCTTCACCCATTAACCCATCCCTGCACGCCCCTAACCACTACTATTTCATCATTTCCTTGTCAGTCACCTTATGTCCAGACACTCGTGTCTAGCGTTACTTTATGGTCATACAATCAATTTACAAGCTATCTTATGTATTTATATTTCTTGTGATTTTTATTATTATTAAGTGCTTTATCTTTTGTGTTCTTTTGTGCTGCATCAGACCAGGAGTAACAGTTATTTTGTTCTCCTTTACACTTGTCTACAGAAAATCACATTAAACAATCTTGAAGATCTTAATTTTAAACCCTGCCCCAGCTTCTTTCATCACACCTGTCATTCCCCTTCTCTACACAGATCAGGATTGCTACTGGTCCATGTACGGTGACAAGTGTTAAAAGCTTGTCTTGCATACTGTTCATGCCAATCAGATCATTACACAGTGCATTTAGCTAGAATAAGGCAAAACAATAACAAAGCACTAAATAAAACGTGAAAGCTACCAAAAATGTGCAGTAAAGGTAAATGATAAAGTGCAAGATCATAATGAGGTACAGTAGATTGTGAGGACACGAGTCTCTATTATCAATCACTAACTACTTATCAATTAATTAACTACTGGCCATGTCCACTAATTTCCTTCAATCAACTTCCCCGGTGATGCTGGTCCACATCCAGTATTAGCTTTGATAAAAATTTCAGCCCTTTCGTTAGCAAATAGAAAGCATCATTCTACCACGAAAGCCTTCAAACAGCCTCATCCATCACCTGTGACAACACAGTTAATGTTGTGCATGCCAAATCCTTGACTCTTTCCAAAACAGATACTCTATTTCACGCTCTGTCACAGGAAGAGATTACATAAGTGGAGTAAGGAAATGATTCAAAGCCTCCTTGACGAAACGCAGCGTCCCCTCCTACAAACCTGGCTCATGACTATTCAGAATGCAGGAGGAGCATTGGAATCGGCATTGAGAATCTTGACTACACATCAGGAACAAACAGAAGCCCTGTGTAAGCAACAGAAGAAGCAGCCCACACAAGCTATTCCCCTGGGCACCTACCTGCTCTACCTGTGGATGGATCTGCAATTCCCACCTGGGCCTCATCCGTCACCTCACAACCCACAATACCAGAGGACAAACAAGTCACCCTTGACCCTGAGCAACACGCACAAAATGCTGGAGGAACTCAGCAGGCCAGGCAGCATCTAGGTTAAAGAGTACAGTCAATGTTTCAGGCTGAAACTCTTCGGCAGGAATGAGGTCTAACTAAAATGAAGAACACTTTTAAAGACAGAGACTGGGATTTGGTCTAAGTTTAGCAATTAGAAAGAGATATCAGTCATCTGCATTAATAATACAACTTCAGAAATAAAACAACATTCTTACAACATAAATGGAATAAAGCCCAACTTTAAATGAAGCATCAAGATCTTCTGAATTTCTTAAATCTTTGGAGCCATCTGCTGTAATAATACCTATGCTTCTCTCTCCATCAATTGTGTTCCTCTAATTTCTGCTTCCCCACTTTTCCCACAGATGTCATCCATTATCATTATCTCTCCATCTCCTACATGACTTCAGTGGATGGCAATTGAGGCAAGGAGCTGATTGGAGTTGGCCACACCAGCCATCAAAATTATAGCTATTTCTTGCACTCAACTTCAACAGTGGTGAAACACAAGGGCAGTTCTGTCCTTACTTTTAACGGAGTGCTTGAAGTAAAGGCCGACGCATCTCAAGAGGCCCAAAATGATCCAAACCTTATCATATCCAAGGACACTGCTGTGAGCTTCAAAAATATTAACAGTTAACAGCAGAAGCAGATGGACAAGGCAAGGGATGGCTGCAAAAAATCTGCTGAATGACCTTAGCATGTTGAGCAACATCTGTAAGAGGAAAGGAATTGTCGGCCTGCACCTGAATCAGGACCTAGTCCTGATGGAGAATTTTGACCCTAAGCTTTGACCATTCCTCTCCTCTCGGAGATGCTGCCCGACCTCAGACCCTCGTTGCCCCCAATTCCAGTCTCTTGTGTCTCCAATGCAAGAGAAAGCTATGAATTCTGATGAAAATCATTAAAACCAAAAAGTTAAGTCTGTTTTTCTCCACAGAGAATAGCACAGTGGTGTAACTGGTACAGCCTCTGCTTCACATCTCTGACGACCTAGGCTTGATCATGACCTACGGTGCTGTCTTCAGGGAGTTCGCCATGACCCTCTGGGTTTCCTATAGTGCTCTGGATTCCTCAAACATTGCAAAAGTGTATGGGTTGGATAAATGCCCGCTTTAAATTGTTCGACATAGGTCAGAAGTAGAAACCTGCACAAAGTTAATGCTAATAACAGAACCTCTCAGACTTTATGATGTGCTGTCAGTATTTCTAGTATTTTTTGACAGTATTTCACATTTCCAGTTTCAGCCATTGTTTCTTTGTTTTTCAGTGTTATTTCATATTAATTGCCTTTTGATCATAATGAGACTTTTTTTTTACATCCTCTGCTGAATGGTTTGTTGCATGTGTTTTTGGTCAAAGCCTCTCGAAACCCTGCTTGGATTGTCACCACAATCTTTCAGACAGATCTCCCTTCAGCGTGATGACATTTATCAGAAAATCTAGGTGCACATTACTTGATGTTAATGAGAAGTATCCAGCGGTTGAAAGAACAAAGGCCGGACAGCTGATTGTCCACTGACAGTGAAAAGCCATGTCCATGTGAATAAAAATATGATTATAAAGATAACATATCTGCTGTTCTCCAGCAAGTCCGCACGCACTCCGGCATTACAACAGTAACTGCGTATTCCTTACTGGATGAAAGCCATGGAATAATCAGAGGCTGTGACAAGAAGTATACTTTAATGCAGTGGTGCTCAGTGGATACAATCCCCAGTTTCCGTTAAGAAGGCAAATGTAAGCCTCCATCCTGGATCACCAGTTCAAATTTTGAATTTTTGCTCTCTTTTGGCACTATTTTTAAAAATTTCTTATGGTGACTTACAGTAATTTTTTTTTACCTATTGCACATTACTGCTACTGCAAAACAGTGAATCTCATGACGTGTCTGTGATGGTAAACTGATTCTGATTCTGAAGTGGGAAGGTGATATGAGATTTTGAACCTCGAGTAACGAGGGGGAGCAGTTAGACGAGCAGGTTAGAAAGATGTACGGATCTGGTGACCATGCTACAGAATGCGTAACAACAGAGAAAGTGCAAAAGAGGGTCGTTGTTGTGAGGAGGGAGGTTATAGAGTGGATTTATTCTCACTGATACATAGAAGGCCAGGGAACATCATCATCATTATGTGCTGTGTTGTATGACGTGGGTGATCATGGTCTTGGTAAATTTTTAGACAGAGTGGTTTGCCATTGTCTTCTTCTGGGCAGTGTCTTTACAAGATGGGTGACCCCAGCTATTATCAATACTCCTCAGAGAGATTGTCTGTCTGGTGCCGGTAGTCTCATAACCAAGAACTTGTGATACGCACCAGCTGCTCATACGACCACCCACCATCTGCACCCATGGCTTCGCATGACTCTGATCAGGGGGCTAAGCAGGTGCTGCACCTTTTCTACAAGCTACCAGAAGAGGGAGCAAGCACCTTACACCTCCTTTGATAGAGACATATCTCCATCCTACCATCCAGGGGAAATCTATGGTGATTTATAAAATTATCAGGGGCATAGGTGGGGTTCCTTTGTTAAGTGGGTGTGGCAGTTCACTTTTTGGATTCTGTCTTCATGTGTGCAGGGAAGGAAATCTCACATTTACTGAATAACTGTATGTGGCCGCCTCTTTAACTTTACTTGGTCTAAGTGCTGAGCATCCTGTTCCGGTGCATGCTGAGAAAAATTTGCATTTTCAGAGCAACTTTCACAGCTTTAAATCAGCCTAGAAGACCCAAAAGCAATGAAGTACAAGTACATAAGCACAAGATTCTGCAGATGCTAGAAACCCAGAGCAACCCATGCAAAATGAGTGAAGAACTCAGCAAGTCAAGCAGCATCTATGGAGAGGAATAAACAGTTGAGGTTTCTGGAAAGACCCTTCATCAGGACTGGAAAGGAAGGGGGAAGAATCCAGAATAACAAAGTGGGGAGCAGGAAAAGGAGTAGAAGCTGAAAGGTGATAGGTGAAACTAGATGAGAGGGAAGGGGTATAAAGTGAGAAGTGTGCAGTCTCTGTTCTACATATGCAACATACCAGCCAACTTTTGTACAGCGATCTCCCAGATATAGGAATATAATAATGCTCAGTACAATAGAAAAATTATACAATATGCTGATAATCTGTTTTTGTCTTGTCAAATGAAGGAAAAAATATCAACCGGGTATCTCCCTGCTCTCAAATGAAGTCAGAGTCATGGAATCTTTTATATTCACCCGAGACTTCAAGGAAGTCAGCTTAGTCTCATTCAGAAAGTGTTGTGCATGCCAGCACAGCTTTCTCCACAGTCCTGAAGCACAGTGCCAACACTGAGTTCTGTGCTTCAGAGAAATGGAAGGAGATTCAAAGTCTTCAAAATGACCATGTTCCCCCAGAGCAGAAATTGAGTTTACCAATTCAAGGGTGCTCTGGATCACCAGTAAATAGAATAAGGCAAAAAAATGGAAACTTATGTTATAAAAGGAGCTTAGTACAGCAGAAAGCTTAGACAAATTTGGAAAGTACAGAGATAAATGGAAGAGGAAAATTAGGAAAGCAGAAAGAGGGTATAAACAATCCTGGAAAGTGAAATCAATTAATATCGCAACATATTTTTCAGTGCATAATGAACAAAGAAATGTGGGACCTAATAGAGACTGAGACGTGTGGCAGAGGATGATCTGACCAAGGCTGTTAAAGAATATTTTATGATAATCTTCATAAAAGAGGAATATGATGTCAGTCCCTGGCATTAAGAAGGGTAAATATGAAGTAAAGGATGAGATAAACATTGTAAAAGTGGAAGGATTAAGGAGCTGTCTCATTATTGAAAAGGACAAGTGAAATATACCCTAGTGATTTAAGAAAAAACAAGGGAAGAAACTGTCAGCTCTGGCCATCACTGTTCAATTCTTCCTGCCTAGACATGTGGTGTCATGGTTTGCAGAGCTACTCATGTTGAACCATTGTTTAAAAATTGATGAAGAGCTAAACTAAGTAATTTCAGCCCAGTCAGTTAAACCAGTGATGGGCATATTATTGGCATCAATCTTAAAGGACAGTATAAAGCCTTCATTTAGAAAAAGTACAGTTACTCAGGGACAGTCAGCGTAGATTTACAAAGCAAAAGACTCACCGACGACAAGGCTATCCATCTGCAATATTAATTCTGTTTTTTTCTATTTGTAGACACTACCTGATTTATTGCTCATTCCCAACTTTCTCTTTTTGGTTTCTGTTTCAGCAACAGCTCTGACCTACATTTCACAGTCTTACATATCCCCTTTTCAATTACTTCTCTCCCTAACCGTTATTAACTGCACTTTATAAACTTGGCAGTCCTAGGCTTGTGCCCTGCAATGTCTTGATCATCAGCCAGATATCTTGATACATATGGTCACCAATGATGTAGGTAGGAAAAGGGAGGAGGTCCTGAAGAGGGAATTTAGGGAGCTAGGTAGAAAGCTGAAAAACAGCACCTCCAGGGTAGTGATTTTGGGATTACTGCCTGTGCCACGCGCTACTGAGGGAAAGAATAGGTTGGCTTGGTAGATGAATGCATGGCTGAGGAACTAGTGCAGGGGTCAGAGTTTTAGATTTCTGGATCATTGGAATCTCTTCTGGGGAAGGTATGACCTGTAATAAAGGGGACAAGTTATAGCTGAACCCGAGGGGAACCAATATCCTTGTGGGCAAGCTTGCTGGAGCTGTTGGAGAGGATTTAAGCTAATTTGGCAGGGGGATGGGAAACTGAGTGATAGGGCTGAGGATGGGGCAGCTGGTATATAAGCAGGGGCAGTGTGTAGCGAGACTGTCAGGAAGGACAGGCTGATGACAAGGCAAAATTGCAAGTCAGCGGGATGAGATGCAGCGTAACAAGGGACAAAAATCGAACAGTGCGATAAATACAGGACTGAAGGTGGTATATTTGAATGCATACAGTGTACAGAATATGGTAGATGATCTTGTAGCGCAGTTAGAGATTGGCAGGTATGATGTTGTGGGCGTCACTGAGTTGTAGCTGAAAGAAGGTTTTAGTTGGGAACATAACATCCAAGGATACACATTGTATCGAAAGAACAGGCAGGTCGGCAGAGGGGAGGCATGGCTCTGCTGGTAAAAAATAAAATCAAATCTTTAAAAATTGATGACAGAGCATCGGTAAATGTAGAATCACTGTGGGTAGAGTTAAGGAAATCCAAGGGCAAAAATTACCCTGATGGGAATTACACACAGGCTTCCAAACAGTAGCCAGGATGTGGGCTACAAATTACAACAGGAGAGAGAAAATTCATGTCAAAAGGGCAATGTTATGATAAACGGGGTGGGGGGCGGGGTGGTTTCAATATGCAGGTAGATTGGGAAAATCAGGTTGGTGCTGATTTTGTCTCCAAAGAGACAGAATTTGTAGAATGCCGACAAGATGACTTTTTAGAGCAGCTCGTGGTAGGGCCCAGTAGGGATCAGCTATTCTGGATTGCATGTTGTGTAATGAACTGGATTTGATTAGAGAGCTTAAGGTAAAGGAACACTTCGGGGACAGTGATCACAACTTGATAGAATTCATCCTGTAATTTGAGAGGGAGAAGCTAAAGTTAAATGTATCATCAGTATTAAAGTGGAGTATAGGGAATTACAGGGGCATGAGACAGAAGCTGGCTAAAGTTGATTGGAAGGCGACCCTAGCAGGGATGACAGAACAATAATAGCTGGAGTTTATGGGAGCAGTTTGGAAGGCACAGGATAGATACATCCCAAAGAAGAAGAGGTATTCTAAAAGCATGATACGTAACCACAGGCAACAAGGAAATTCAAATCCAACATAAAAGCAAAAGGGAGCGCATATAATAGAGCAAAATATAGTGGGAAGTTTGAGGTTTGGGACGCTTTTAAAAAGAATCAGAAGGTGACTAAAAAGCCACGGGGTTGGGGGGGGGGGTAGTGGTAGATGAAATAGGAAGGTAAGCTAGCCAATAATATCAGAGGGTACCAAAGGTTTTTTTCAGATATATAAAGAGGAAAAGAGAGGTGAGAGTAGATATCAGACCACTGGAAAATGACGCTGGAGAGGTTGTAATGGGGGGGGGGGGGAGGAGCAAGGAAATGGTAGATGAACTGAATAAGTATTTTGCATCTGTCTTCACAGAAGAAGACACTAGAAGTTTGCTAGAAGTTCAAGAGTGTCTGGGGACAGAAGTGAGTGCAGTTGCTGTTACTAGGGAGAAGGTGCCCGGGAAGCTGTAAAGGCTGAATGTAGATAGGTCACCTGGACCAGATGGACTGCATCTGAGGGTTCTGAAAAAGTAGCTGAAGAGATTTAGAGGCATTAGTAATAATCTTTCAAGAAATATTAGATTCTACAATGGTTTCAAAGGACTGGAAATTTGAAATGTCACTCTACTCTTTGAGATGGGAGGAAGGTAGAAGAAAGGAGATGATGAGGTAGTTAGCCTGACCTCAGTAATTGGGAAGATGTTGAAGTCAATTGTTAAGGTTGAGGCTATAGAGTATTTTGAGGCCCATGGTAAAAAAGGTCAAAGTCAGCATGGTTTCCTTAAGGAAAAATCTTGTATGACAAAACTTTTGAAATTCTTTGAGGAAATAACAAGCAGGATAGACAAAGGAAAATCGGTGGATGTTATGTACTTGGATTTTTAGAAGGCCCTTCTCAAGGTGCCGCACATGAGGCTGCTCAGCAAGATAAGAGCCCATGGTATTACAGGAAAGTTACAAGCATGGATAGAACATTGACTGACAGGAGGCAAAGAGTAGGAATAGATAGTTCTTTCTGATTGACTGCAGGTGACTAGTGGTGTTCCGCAGGGGTTGGTCTTGGAACTGCTTCTTTTTACATTGTACGTCACTGATTTGGATGACAGAGTTGATGGATTTGCAGCTAAGTTTGTGAACAATACGAAGATACAGAAGGTGGAGCAGAAGGTAGTTTGGAGGAAGCAGGGAGGCTGCAGAAGGACAAGACAGAATAGGACAGTGTTGGGAAGTATTCATGAACTTTTGTTGGAGGAATAAAAGCATAAACTATTTTATAAAAGGGGAGAAAATCCAAAAACCCAAGTTGCAGAAGGTCTTGGGAGTCCTCTTGCAGAATTCCATAAAGGTTACCTTGCAGGTTGAATTGGTGGTGAGGAAGGGAGATGCAATGTTAGCATTCATTTTGAGAGGATTAGAATGTAAAAACAAGGATGCAATGCTGAGCATTTACAGGTACTGGTAAGGCCTCACTCGGAATATTGTGAGCAGTTTTGGGTCCCTTTTCTAAGAAGGGATGTGCTGACATTGGAAAGGGTCCAACGGGGATCACAAAAATTATTCCAGGAATGAAAAATTTATAATATGAGGTGCGTTTGATGGCTCTGGGCCTGTACTTGCTGCAATTTAGAAGAATCAGAGGAAATCTCTTTGAACCTATTGAATGTTGAAAGGCCGAGATAGAGTGGATGTGGAGTGAATGTTTCTGAGAGTGGAGGAGTCTAGGACCAGCGGACACATCCTCGGAGTAGAGGGACGTCTATTTAGAACGGAGATGAGGAGGAATTTCTTTAGCCAGAGCATGGTGAATCAATGGAATTCATTGCCACAGGCAGCTGTGGAGGCCAGGTCACTGGGTGTATTTAAGGCAGAGGTTGACTAATTCTTGATAGGTCAGGGCTTGAACGTTTACAGGAAGAAGACAAGAGAATGGGGTTGAAATCGAAATGGATCAGTCATGATGAAATGGCAGAGCAGACTAGCTGGGCAGAATGGATCAATTCTGCTCCTATGTCTTATAGTCTTATAATGTATTCATCTAAAATTTTCATCCTTCCAAACCCCCTTCAACTACTTCATAGAGCATAGAATAGTACAGCATAGAGACAGACCCATCAACTTAAAATGTCAACAGCAAATTATACTGAATTAAATTAACTCTCCACTTTGTTTTCTATTATTTATTTAGGAATGCAGCATAGAACAGGCCCTTCCTGTCCTTCAAGAGGTGTCACCCTGCAACTCACCGATTTAACCCTAGCCCTATCACAGGACAATTTGCAATGACATCTTTGGACTGTGGGAGGAAATCGGAGCAACCGGAGGAAACTCGCAGGCACACATGGGAAGGGACGTACAAGCTTGCTTACTGAGAACGCCGGAATTGAACTCTGAGCTCCGACTCCCTAAGCTGTAGTAGCGTTGCACTAAAATCACTCTCAGTACATGATCCATATCCCTCCAATGCCTTCATGTATTTATTCAAGAGTCTCTTGAGTGGCATTATCATATCCGCTGTCACCACTGCCCCTGGCAGGCTGTTCCAGACATCTACCACTTTCCATGAAAAATCTTGCTCCACACATCCTCTTTAAACTCTATTTCCCTACCCCACCCTCCACCTCGCCTTAAGTGCATGTCCTCTAGTAAACACCTACACTGGGAAAACAATTCTGTCCACCCAATGAATGCCTCTCAGTCATATAAACTGCAATCAGGTATCTCCTCCGCCTCCAGTGATGCTTACGTGATCCAACACAAGGTTGTCCAGTTTTCCCTTATAGCTCAATACTCCAATCCAGGCAGCATCCTGATCTCTGCAACATACAACTATCTTGATTTTACTCAGTTATTGTCTTTGTCCTGTATAGCAACTACTTGAAAACAAAGTAAAAGTCATCGAGAGGCAAAGTGAGAAAGTATCGCACTGGGTGACGCGTTTCCAACTAACTGAATTGCAAGTCGAAAAGGTACATTTAATCCTTTACTACAACCTGACAATAAAATCATTCGACTTTTCTCCACTTCATGTAAAAATAATTGGATCAAATTCAAACAAGGGCAATCAGTCAACATCGATCACTCCCTATTCACCCCCTCTCTATACCACAAGCTGGTGGACAGGTGACTATCTTAACGGCCATCTAGCATCGCCTGCTGCCTGAACCCATGTGACAAATTACCTTAACCCAGAGTGAGGACGTGCAGCACAAATACAATACTCACAGACAATAAACAGGTATATGGTTCCTACAAGTGTTGGCACATGGCCAGATGGTTAGGGCGTCAGTCTAGTGATCTGAAGGTCGCTAGTTCGAGCCTCAGCTGAGGCAGCGTGTTGTGTTCTTGAGCAAGGCGCTTAACCACACATTGCTCTGTGACAACTCCGGTGCCAAGCTGTATCGGCCCTAGTGCCCTTCCCTTGGACAAAATCAGTGGCGTGGAGAGGGGAGACTTGCAGCATGGGCAACTGCCAGTCTTCCATACAACTTTGCCTAGGCTTGTGCCCTGGAAACCTTCCAAGGTGCAAATCCATGGTCTCACGAGACTAACGGATGCCTATATAAAAAAAACGGTTCCTACAACCTGAAATATTAGTGCTTTTTCTTTCCACAGATGCTCCCTGATAGTCATAGGGTCACAGAGCAATAAATTTGATTCGGTGGTTTGTTTTAATGTTAGAGCATGTTTACATAAAACAACTTGAAATTCTTACTCTTCGCAGACGTCCACAAAACAGAAATTTAAAGAACCCAAAGAATGAATTACAGAAAGCGTTTGAGCCTTTCAGAATAAAGAGTCTTGCCTTAATGAAGGACCCTCGGTCTGCAACGTCAACTCTTAATTCCTTTCCATAGATGCTGCCTGACCTGCTGAGTTCCTCCAGCATTTTAAGTGCCTTACTCTGGATTTTCAGCATCTGCAGAATCTTTTGTGTTTGAGGCCGTCCGTTGGTCAAGATCAACCATGGATGTTGTGTCCCAATTCTCTACATAATATGCAAGCTAGGGCAGTGCAATATGGAATGCAAGCTATTGCCCATCAAGCAGATTTCCCCCTCACCACGCAGATGATGAGTCCAAAGCAATGGCGAAGACTGATGCAGTTTGGCACCAGCAGCATTGCAGGAGTTGCCAGACAGTGTTGAACTCAATGCAGGACTGCCTTAGGGACTCCAGCTCCAGATCTTTCCTCGAGGTCTACTCCTGACGTCTTCCCCACGACTGAGTATAGCTGCAAGGCAGCAGAGATTTGAGATCAGAGTTTTCCTTCTGTTAGATAAGCTGCCAACCACAGCGGATAAACCCTCATCTGCCCCAACGTACAGAGAGTTACGTGCAGGGCCAGATTGAAAAGGTCAGGGTGTCGAGATACGGGCCGGTTCAGATCACTGCTCGAAGCTGCAGAACCCCATGTTCAGATGGAGATTTACACGCCAGGCCAGATTGAAAAGGCCAAGGTGTCCAAAAGTTCGGGGTGTCAGGGCCCAAGGTGAAGTATGGCCTATTAAGATCACTGCTCCACCACCTTTACTCAGCTTATAGGTTATTTTATTCTTTCATTTTCTTATGGATTTGATGTGTTTTTTATTCTCTGCACATTAAACGTTAGCCAGTCTTTTTTATATATATGAGATTTGTTTTTGGGTTTCTTTGTTTCATGACTGCCTGTAAGGAGACGAATCTCAAAGTTGTATAAAGTATACATACTTCAATAATAAATGTACTTTGAACTTTGAACTAGGATTTACGATTTACAGAATAGACTGAACGGCGGACTTGGGGAAAGCAAAGGGTAGAGGTGTGTGTTTTATGGCTGGTGCTCCAACGTGGCGGATCTGTTGAACTCATGCTCCCCAAATTGGAACACCTTAAGGTCAAATGCCAACCATTCCATTTACCTTAAAAGTTCTCATCTGCGATTCTGACTACAGTCTATATACTACCAGCAGCCAACTATAATCAAGCACTTGCGACACTGCATGATGTCACCTTGAAAAAAAAAGAAATAGCCCATCCTGACACATTTCAAATTATCATCAGTGACTTCAACTTGGTGTGTTTGAAGAAAACTCTGCCCAGTTATCACCAGCATATAACCTTGTAACCTGTAGCACCTGAGGTCCCAACATACCACACCACTGCTACACTAGGATAAGGAGTGCCTACCGTTGCTTTCCCAAGATTTTGATAAATCAATCACTTGGCTTCCTTATCCTACCTGTAAACAGACAGAAACTAAAATCAAGGCTCCAGAGATTAGGCGAACTAAGAGGTGGTCACAGGGGCCAGCAGACTATGGCAGGATTGCTTTGAGTCAGTGGACTAGGCCATATTCAAAACTCATCTAGAGATCTAGATATTAAGAAAGAAGATGTGCAGGAGCATTTGGAAAGCATCAAGTTGGATAAGTCACCGGGACCGGACAAGATATAGCCCAGGCTACTGTGGGAGGTGAGGGAGGAGATTGCTGAGCCTCTGGCGATGATCCTTGCATCATCAATGGGGATGGGAGAGGTTCTGGAGGATTGAAGGGTTGCAGATGTTGTTCCATAATTCAAGAAAGGGAGTAGAGATAGCCCAGGAAATTACAGACCAGTGAGTCTTACCTCAGTGGTTGGTAAGTTGATAGAGAAGATCCTGAGAGGCAGGATTTATGAACATTTGGAGAGGTATAACATGATTAGCAATAGTCAGCATGGCTTAGGGCAGGTCATGCCTTATGAGCCTGATTGAATTTTTTGAGGATGTGACTAAACACATTGATGAAGGTAGAGCAGTAGATGTAGTATATATGGATTTCTGCAAAGCATTTGATAAGGTACCCCATGCAAGGCTTATCGGGAAAGTAGGGAGGCATGGGATCCAAGGAGACAATGCTTTGTGGATCCAGAACTGGCTTGCCCACAAAGGCAAAGAGTGGTTGTAGACAGGCCATATCTGCATGGAGGTCGGTCACCAGTGGAATGCCTTAGGGATCTGTTCTGAAACCCCTACTTTTTGTGATTTTTATAAGTGACCTGGATGAAGAAGTGGAGGGATGGGTTAGCAAATTTGCTGATGACACAAAGATTGGGGGTGTTATGGATAGTGTGGAGGGCTGTCAGAGGTTACAGCAGGACATTGATAGGATGCAAAACTGGGCTGAGAAGTGGCAGATGGGGTTCAACCCAGATAAGTGTGAGGTGGTTCATTTTGGTAGGTCAAATATGAAGACAGAATATAGTATTAATGATAAGAGTCTTGGCAGTATGGAGGATCAAGGGATCTTGGGGACAGAGTCTATAGGACACTCAAAGCTGCTGCTCAGGTTGACTCTGTGGTTAAGAAGGCGTACGGTGTATTGGCCTTCATCGGTCATGGGATTGAGTTTAGGAGCTGAGAGGTAATGTTACAGCTATATAGGACCCTGGTCAGACCCCACTTGGAGTACTGTGCTCAGTTCTGGTCACCTCGCTACACGAAGGATGTGGAAACCATAGAAAGGGTGCAGAGGAGATTTACAAGGATGTTGCCTGGATTGGGAAGCATGCCTTATGAGAATAGGTGAATGATCTCGGCCTTTTTTCCTTGGAGCGATAAAGGATGAGAGGTGACCTGATAGAGGTGTATAAGATGATGAGAGGCATTGATCATGTGGATAATCAGAGGCTTTTTCCCAGGGCTGAAATGGCTGCCACAAGAGGACACAGGTTTAAGGTGCTGGGGAGTAGGTACAGAGGAGATGTCAGGGATAAGTTTTTAACGCAGAGAGTGGTAAGTGTGTGGAATGGGCTGCCGGTGACGGTGGTGGAGGCTGATACGATAGGGCCTTTTAAGAGATTCCTGGACAGGTATATGGAGCTCAGAAAAATAGAGAGCTATGGGTAACTCTAGGTAATTTCTCAGGTAAAGACATGTTTGGCACAGCTTTGTGGACCGAAGAGCCTGTATTGTGCTGTAGGTTTTCTATGTGTCTATGTTTCTATCTGAATGAATACGCTAGGGTTGTAATGCACTTTATTAAAACAACGGTAGATGAGCGTGTCCCCACTAAATTATTCAGCGTCTTCCCCACTCAGAAGGTTGAACCATGTGATCCGAAAATTTCTGAGGGCTAGATCAGAGGCATTCAAGTCTGGAGACCAAGAAAGCTCCAAGAAATGCAGGTATAATCCCTGGAAAGCCATCTCACAGGTGAAGTAAGAATTGTAGACAAAACCTGCATCAATGACAGATGCTCAACAGCTGTGGCAGGGCTTAAATGGCATATCCTCCGACAAGATTAAATCAAGTAACATGGGAGACGTCCAGGCTTCACTTCCAGATGAGTTCAATGCCTTCTATGCTTGCTTTGACTGTCAGACCGTGGAGAAACCATCGTGAACCCCCACATGCCCCGATGATCCTATGATCTCGGTCTTCAAACCTAACGTGCAGGCTGCCTTCAGTAGGGTGAGTCTATGGAAAGCATCTGGACCAGATGGGGTAGCTGGACACGTATTGAATACCTGTGCTGACCAACTGGCTGGTGCGTTCACTAAGATCTTTAACCTCTCACTTCAGGTGCCCAAGAAAAGCATGGCGACCTGCCTCAATGATTATCTCCCAGTGGCACTTACACCCAGTTATTTCTTCTTCTCTCTTTCCTTCTCACAATAACTCCTCGCCTGTTCTCCATCTTCCCCTGATGCTCCCCTCCCCCTTTCTTTCTTCCAAGGCCTTCCATCCCATGATACTCCCCATTCTCCAGCCTTGTATCCCTTTTGCCAATCAACTTCCCAGCTCTTGGCTTCATCCCTCCCCTTCTTGTCTTCTCCTACCATTTCAGGTCTTCCCCTCCCCCTCCCACCTTCAAATCTCTGACTACCTCTTTTCTCCATTAGTCCTGATGAAGGGTCTCGACCCGAAACATTGACTGTACTTCTTCCTATAGATGCTGCCTGGCCTGCTGCGTTCCACCAGCATTTTGTGTGTGTTGCTTGAATTTCCAGCATCTGCAGATTTTCTCGTTTTTGCTACTCTCTGCCTCTACTTGCCCTGTGCCCCCCCCCACCCCCACTGCTAGGCAGTGATTGCAGTGATACTGGAATTGGTACCTTGAGGCAGTATCCAGAAATTGTAAATAAAAAAATAGTTATTCTGAAAGGCTCAATCACTGCTAGATCAACAGATGGAACTCTTTGAAGGGGAAGTGGGAAAAGGTGCAAAGAACGACGTGGTGGATGTTTTATATTTGCCAAAATATCTGTGAGAATAAACTCAGAACAAAGGTTAGGGAATAATGGTCTGATTGGGTTGTAAGTTACCAGGAGCAGAGAAACCAGAGATTGGGACTAGGATTACCAAAACTGGAGGAAGGAGGAGCATGATAGTGATGATCAGAATTTGAAGATAAACCAAAGCAGGACAGCGAGGAAAAAATGCAATGTGACATGTGGGTTTCTCATATAAATAACCAAAAAACTTAACATGAACATTGACAGAGAATGCTGGACATAACTATTAGAAATGTATTCTTAGAAAAGGTCTTCAACTCAAAATGCCAGTTCTATTTCTCTCCACAAATGCTGCCTGACTTGCTGAGTACTTAACAGCTTTCTCTGTTTGAATTTTGGATTTTCAGCATTTAGAACTTTTTATATCTTGTTTAATATAAATGAATTTGAGATGAAACACTTTTGGGAGAAATAAAATTAAATGTGGCTTCCAGCTTCAGTGAGGTAATGGCTCTGGGGAATAAAGGAAAGTAAATAATTAAAATATCATTACTGGCCAGCAGAGCAAGCAAAATATTTCTAAAGGATTTTGATAGAATTCACAGGTGGTTGAGTTATTTTTAGACACACAAGTGGGACTTCCTGGTGGCCAAACATATTAATTCCAATTCTCGTACCAACATGTCAGGCTGGAGCAGCAACACCTTATATTCCGTCTGGGTACGCTCCAACCTGAAGCCATGAATATCGATTTCTGCTTCCGGTGAGCAAACTCCACAGCACCCCCCCATTCCTCATTCTATCCTTTCACTTCTTCTCACCTCCCCCTGGGTCCCCTCCTCCTATGGTTCACTCTCCTCGTCTATCAGATTCTTTCTTTTGCAGTCCTTAACCTTTCCCATCCACCTGGCTTCACCCATCACCTTCCAGCTAGCCTCTTTCCCCCCTCCCCACCTTTTTATCCTGGCATCTTCCCCCTTCCTTCTCAGTCCTAAAGGGTCTCAACCAAAAACATCATCTGTTTATACTTTTCCATTGATGCTTCATGACCTGCTGAGATCCTCCAGCATTCTGCGAGAGTTTTTTTAAAGACTCCTAATGCTCATTGGCCATTTGGCCTAATAAGTCTATGCCTCTCAGTGTAATCTCTTCATTCTTAATCCCCCACTTATTTCTCTGCAACCAATTCACCCTTACATGTCCAAAAACTCATTTCTTAATGCATGCATTACAAAATGACAATAAAAGAGGACTGCGTGTCCTCATAATCTAAAAAAAATCTAATCTAACTCACCCTGACGTTGAAATGTGCACACATTTGGTTCCGAGATCATTTAGAAAAAGGACTTATAAACAATAGAGGACATACAAAGAAAGATTTCTAAACATTCTTCTGCACAAAAGAAAGGTGATCTTATATTTGTCTTTAAAAGTATGAATACATTGGATGGAACCAATGTGGAGGATACATTTCACATGGAGAGACAGGAGTTGCAAGTCTGAATCCAAACAGGAATTAAAGAGAAATTAACTCACTCAGAGAGTAATTAGAATATGAAATTCAATACTACACTAGGAAAGGACAGCTGAGCCTCTTTCAAAGAGAAAACTAGACAGGTAAACAATTCCTTTCTTTAGGAAAGAAATCCCCAAATGCTGTGATGTAGCAGAATCAGGTTTATTATCACTCGCTTATGTCATGAAGTTTGTTGTTTCATGGCAGCAGGGCAGTGCAAGGCATAAAAATCACTCCAAGTTACAAAACAAAACTGCAGAAGAAGGATAATGAGGTGTGGCTCATGGACCATTCAGACTTAGTGGAGCATAGTCTGTTTGGATCAAACACCCTGGACCTCTGCTGTGCACTCCACCCAGTACTGTGTGACATACCTCCCAAGTCAGGTTGTCAATTTGAAAACAGGTCTCTATCAAGACTACAGAACAGAGAGTGAGATGGGGACCAGTAGCAATATGATATCCTGATGTTTCCTTTGATGGTGAACTCTAATCTGAGCTGTGTCATAAACAGAGGCAGGTGCATTACAGTGCAAGTAAACCCAGAAATATTCACAAACAATGCTGTTTTCAAAATGTAAAAATAAAATTTTCGATCAACAGAAACGTCCCCTATAGAAAGCTGAATGTACAGAATTTTTCCTCATATTACTTCCTGGTTTCTCACATGAAATTATGAGGAAAAAAGTATCAAAAAGTTAACAAAGCAAAGTATGCTTTTCACAGCTGAATTCTGCCTTCCATTAAACATAGACAGACAAAAGGACAAGTCCCATCATGTGTGGGCCCTTTATTTATTACTCAGTACCACAAGCAGTTTATCCCCCAATGCGACAGTTTCAGCTGGGCTCTATGATAACCAGACAGTGGGCAAACAGGCAAGAGAATAAACTCAGTGTGCATATAGGCAGGTCCGCATCCAGAAACAAGCCAAGCAGAGACAAACAAACAGACAGGGAGTTGCTTTTTTCTCAGAATATAGCCAGTACCACTACAGCTTTATGTGCCAGAAAGTGAGGAAGTAAATTGGAGTAACATATCAGGCTACACTTGTAAATGTCCATAAGTCAAAGGAGCAGAAGCAGGGCTTTCCATCATAGCTGGTTTACTCCCCTGCCTTCTCCCTGTAACTTTGGATGATGCCCTTAATAAGCAAAAAACCTATCAACCTCCACTTTAACTTTACTCAATGACTTGGCCTCCATAGCCATCTGTGGTAGTGAATTCCACAGATTCACCACCTTCTGGCTAAAGAAATTCTTCCTCATCTCTGCTCGAAAGGGACATCCTTCTATTCCGAGACTGTGCCCTCTGATCTTAGGCTCCCATACTACAGGAAACATCCTTTCCACATCTACTCTATCTAGGCCTTTCAAAATTCGCTAAGTTTCAATGAGATTCCCCCTCTTCCTCTTCCCCACCCCACATTCTTTTAAACTCCAGCGAGTACAGGCCCAAAGCCATCAAATGCTCCTGTGTTAATCCTTTTGTTCTCTGGATCATTCTTGTGAATGTCTCCTGAGCCCTCTCCTCTGCCAGCAGATCATTTCTTAGATAAGGGGCTCAAAACGGCTCACATTACTCTCAGTGCCATCTGACCAATGCCTTATAAACCTAAGCATTACATCTTTGCTTTTATATTCCAGTCCTCTCGAAATAAATGTTAACGTTGCATTTGCCTTCCTCACCACCAATTCAACCTGCAAATTAACCTTAAAGTTAGAGGACCCAGTAGAGCGTATAAGAAACATATAAATGAAACTGGAACATGGGACTGTGGAGACATTCAGTCGAAGAATATGGATTACACCTAAAATACAAACAGTTTTCATTTATAACGTATCTTTTATGATATAAAATATCCCCCAAAAAACATTACAAGAGTGTAACGCACAAAATTTGGCACCAAGCCACATACTGGAACATATTAAAAAACTTCACTAAAAGAGGTTGAATTCAAGAAACAGCATCTGGGGCATTGAAGGAGTAACTGTGTGAAAGTTGCTGACATTGACCAATAAAAACAGGTCACAAACAAGAGAAAATCTGCAGATGCTGGAAATACAAGTCACACACACAAAAAGCCGGAGGAACTCAGCAGGCCAGACAGCATCTATGGAAGAGAGTACAGTTGACGTTTCGGGCCGAAACCCTTTGGCAGGACGATAAAAACAGGTGTTGTTCGAGAAGCCAAAAGCAGAGGAGGGTGGAGATCTGAGGTCTGGAGGAGGTTTTAGAGACAGTATGGAATGAAGTTCAATAAGGATTTGTAAACAGGACGAAGAGTTTTTAAATCAAGTGTTGCCAGACTGTATACCAGTTTAGTTCAGAGATCAGGAACTCTGATCACTGAACAAGTTACAGAGCTTTTTGGGGTACAGGGTGCAGGGTATTGGATGAGATCAAGCCCTTTGGACTGGGGAAACTGGCTAGAGGAGCACTGGAAACTTTGAACCCGGAAACCAGTGGGTGGGGGTTTCAGCAGTGGGTGAGCAGAGGCCAGGTTACAGAGCTGGTTCTGTGATCTCAGTCTTACCACGTGGGGTCCAATATGATAAACAACATAGTGGAGTCTCAATTAGTTGCTGGGAAGCGGGGCATCATCAGAGACACACAGTTTGTGGTGGGGATAAGTAACAGTGGCTGTGGTCTACTCAATGATTTCTTCAGTGGTAAACTTTGATCTGAACAGTGTCATTATAAACAGAGGCAGGTGCATCTCGGTGCAAGGAGGCAAAGAAAATGAGTAAACAAGGACAATTTCATGCAAAGTGAAAAACAAGTAAAACATCTGATAATTGGGGGTTGAGCGTGCCAGCTTAAACTCCGCTGGTCCTTTTAAACCATGCTATGATAGCTCCCACACAACAGTGCAATTACTGGAATGTTGTAATAATCAGTGTTTTTTGTAACTCAAAACTGACAAATAAAACATAAAGCTCCGTTGTTCCTAGATCATCACCCACAATGACGTTAGTCATGATCCTTCAGTCAATAATTATGGACCTCAGCAACACTGAAATTTCAGAGAAGCTCAGGTTTATAAACTCCAAAGTTTACTCACCCAATCACAATACAGGAGATTGCAGTGCCTATAAATGCGTAGGTGAGAATTGTGCCCAAGTTGCGAAAGAATTGTCTCTGTTGGAAAAAAAATCAAAAGATGGCATGTAACAATTCTGAATTCTTTTGGAGTATTATCGACTCAGTCATAAAAAGATATTGTATGGAAAGAGGCCCCTCAATCCACTGAATCTGCACTGACCAATAACCACCCATTCACATTCATCTTACATTAACCCCATTTTATATCCTCCCCATATTCATACCTACTCTCCACAGATTCTACAACGCACAAACACGCTGGAGAGAGTACTGCAGCAGCCAACTAACATACAAACCTGCATGTCTTTGGATGTGGCAGGAAACCTACAGTGAGAGAACAAGTGAACTCCACACAAGATCAGGACTGAATATATTTGACTTTATGACGCAGTGGCTAGCTGCCCTAACTGTAAGCCAGATCAGGTCAGAAGACAAAGTCATTCTCAGCAGCATTAGCAGATCGACAATGCTAGCAACCAATGATACTAGGATTTACAAGTCAGAGCACGGATATTTACCTTGGCTCCCCAGTTCATATTTTCCCAGTTAGTCTCGGTCAGCAATGGGGAGCCTTTGATGGGAAATACTTTACTTTATTGTTGCCAAACAATTGATACTAGAGCGTACAATCATCACAGCGATATTTGATTCTGCGCTTCGCGCTCCCTGGAGTACACTGGTTAGGACAGAGGTAAATGAATTGTGAGTGGTGTTTGGCCCCATATCTAAGCATGGATGCATTGGCATTGGAGAGGGGCCAGGGCAGGTTTATGAGTGAGCCTGGGAATGAAAGAGTTAACATATGAGGAGTGTTTCTTGCCCCTGGGCCTGTACTTGCTGGAGTTTTTAAAAAATGATGGGGGATCTAATTGAAAGGCCTGGATAGAGTGGAGGTGGAGAGGATGTTTCTTATAGTGGGTGAATCTAGGACCTGAGGGAACAGTCTCAAAATAGAGTGATGTCCATTTAAAACAGAGACGAGGAGGAATTTGTTTAGCCAGAGAATTGTGACTCTGTGGAATTCATTGCCAAAGGCAGCTGTGGTGGTCAAGTCATTGGGTATATTCAAAGCAGAAATTGATAGGTTCTTGATTAGTAAGCGCCACAAAGGTTATGAGAAGGCAGGAAAATGGGGTTGAGAGGAAAAGTAAATCAGCCATGATAGAATGTTGGAGCAGTCTTGCTGCTGGCCTAATTCTGTTCCTACATCTTATGGTCTGACGAATGACACACTTCCTGTTCTCAATTCTTAGACCTCTGGTAAGATGGCAGCATGCTGCAACAGAGTGCCTGCTCCATGGCCAGCCTGAGGTGTTTTTGTCGTTTCTGAACGTCTTTCTTATGATTGTAAGATACTGCTGGACATTAAGAACTTCTAGAACTGCAGCTTTAACCCATCAGTGAGTCGCTCATTAGCGGAGGAGCTGGAGGCGCTGGACTTGGAGAGGCCTGTTGTCGCTAGCTACAGAATGGTTTCGGAGTCAGTGGCAAAGGCAGTGTGCAGCACATCAGAGAGAGATTGTCTGGAGTGTCTTTCTTCGGATTACAAGACCCTATTGGACACTGGTAATATAGAATACCCTAAGCCTGGGTCACTGGCTTATTGACGAGACTGATGGTGGGGGAGCTCTGCTGCCCTCCAGTGTTTGCTCCATGGAAGACAAGTTGGACTGAGTGCATGGTTGCGTGTGTGCTCCATGTGCTTTGTGCTGTGTATGACTGTTGATGGTCTGTTTTGCACTTTGGCCCTGGAGTAATGCTGTTTCATTTGGCTGTATTTATGGGTATTCATGTATGGTTAAATGATAATGAAACCCGAACTTAATCCGTTCATGTTCCTGGCAGAACATTACTGCTGCTGTCCTTGGAACTAGCCTTCTATTGCACTGAAAAAGAGAAATCAACAAAGGGGAGGGTGGAGAGGGGATTAAAAAGAGAATATCCAGATTCAACCTCAATTGCAGGATGAATGAATATAATAAGCAAGCATGTTTCTTTGGAAAAACAGATTAAATCACAAACATTTCTCAAACTTTTTTATTGCTACAAGGTTCCAAGTTAAACATTCAAATTGAATTTATTATCAAAGAACATGCATGTCACCATATTCAATCCTCAGATTTGTTTTCACAACCAGTGTGCAAAAGACAACAAACTGTACAAATACAAAAAAAATTATGATAAATAAATAAGCAATAAATATCGAGAACATGAGATGAAGAGTCCTTGAAAGTGAGTCCATAGGTTGTGGGATCAACTCAGTGACGGGGGACAGAAATTGAGTGGTTATCGTCTCTGGTTCAATAGCCTGGTGGTTGGGTAATAACTGTTCCTGAACCTGGTGGTGTGGGTGGTGTGGGTCCTGTGGCTCCTGTACATCCTTCCTAATGGTAGCAGTGAGAAGAGAGCATGACCTGGGTGGTGGGGATCCTTCTTGCAACAATGCTCTATGTGAATGTGCTAAATGATGGGGAGGGCTTTAACCATGACGGACTGGGTTGTATCCACTACCTTTTGTAGGATTTTCCATTCATTGATGTGTCCATACCAGGCTGTGACTCAACCCATCAATATACTCTCCATCACACATCTATAGAGGTCTATTTAAGTTTTAGATGTCATGCTGAATCTTTTCAAACTTTTAAGGAAGTAGAGGCACTGCCATGCTTTCTTTGTAATGGCACTT
This sequence comes from Mobula birostris, assembly GCF_030028105.1. Classification (NCBI taxonomy): domain Eukaryota; kingdom Metazoa; phylum Chordata; class Chondrichthyes; order Myliobatiformes; family Myliobatidae; genus Mobula; species Mobula birostris. The sequence goes on along the minus strand of NC_092373.1, from coordinate 25,526,700 downwards.
GCGAGCTGGGCCCAAGACAGATCCTCTGAAATGATAGCACCAAGGAATATAAAGTTGCTGACCCTCTCCACCTCCTTCCCCAATGAAGACAATATCATGGACCTCCAGTTTCCTCCTAATGAAGTCAATAGTCGGCTCCTTGGTCTTGCTGACATTGAGTAAGAGATTGTTGATGTACCATCACTCAGCCAGATTTTCAACCTCCCTCCTATATGCTGGCACTTCACCACCTTTGATTCAACCTATGACAGTACTATTGTTAGCAAGCTTGAATATGGCATTGGAGCTGTGATTAGTCATAAGTGTAAGGTGAGTAGAGCAGAGGACTAAGCACACAGTCTTGTGGTGCATCTGTGCTGATGGATGTTGTGGAGGAGATGTTGTTGCCAATCTGAACTGACTGGCAAATGCAAGTGTGGAGATTGAGAATCCAATTGCACAAGGAGGTATCGAGGCCAATATCTTGAAGCTTATTGATTAGTTTTGAGGGAATGATGGTATTGATTGCCGAGCTGACTAGCTGTTCCAGGATTAAGTGAAGAGCCAAATAAATGGCAGCCGCTGTGGACCCGTTGTGACGGTAGGCAAATTGGAATGGATCCAAGTCATTTCTCAGGCAGGTGTTGATATGTTTCATCACCAATCTCTTAAAGCATTTCAACACAGTGGATGTTACTACTATGAGACGATAGTCATTAAGACAGTTTACCACGTTCTTCTTAGGCACATTTATAATTGAAACCGCTTGAAGCAGGTAGGTACCTCAGACTGCTGAAGCGAGAGGTTAAAGACATTGGCGAACACTCCAGCCAGTTGATCAGCACAGGTCTTTAGTACTTGACCAGCTAACCCATCTGGGCCAGAAGCTTTTCATGGGTTCCCCTTCCTGAAGGTTGCTCTCAGATCAGCCTCAGAGACTGAAATCACAGGGTCATCAGCATCTCTGGTAGTTCATGAAGGTTCCTCCACATTTTGTCAGTCAAAAGGAGCTTAGAAGGCATTGCACTCATCTGGGAGTAAAGCCTATGTCACTAGGTTTTGCTTTGCATCCACGCCCTGCCACACCTATTGAGTATTCTTCAATGATTCAGGTTCGGTCTGGAATTACCACTTTGCATGTGAGATGGCTTTCCAGAGATCGTACGTGGACCTCTTGTATCTTACTTGGTTGCCAGACCGGATTACCACTGATCAAGCCCAGAGCAGACTGCAGATCTCATGCTTCATCCAGCGCTTCCAGTTTAGAAGACTCTGAATTATTTTGTGGGGATACACTCATCTACGACTATTTATAATATGTAAAAGTCGTGACAACTGTGGTGTATTCATTCAGACTCTCTGATCAGTCCTTGAACGTGGTCCAGTCCACCGACTCTAAACAATCGTTTCTCTGCCTCCCGTAATCACCTCTTTGTTGTCCTTACCTCTTTGCCTCTGCACATATGCAGATGGAAGGATAGCGAAGAGATCAGATTTCCCGAAATGCGGTCTAGGCATGGAACAGTAGGCATTCCTAATTGAAGTATAGCAGTGATCAAGCGTTTTGGAGCCCTTGGTGCTGCACGTTATATGCTGATGATAACTGGGCAGAGAGTTCTTCACAAAATCACATATTTTACTCCCATACCTATTGTAGGAGAATACTCCTTGGCCCAGTGTAATTCATTGTTCCAATTCCTGATGATACTGGAGTCTAGGATAGACGACTACCTTAAGGATTGGCTGAGATGGAAAGCAAAGACCCTGGAAGTGGAAGGAGTTTGGCTGATACAGCCCATTATAGAAAATACCTCATACTGCATTAAACACAACTTCCACTAACATTACAAATTAGATAGGGCCTTAAGAAGATAGCAATAACCTCTTTCATCTTGTCCTTCAACCAGGATGCATTTCTATAAAGGGCACCCAGTGATATCCTACAGGAGCAACTAGATATTTGTTAAAATCAGGAATGTCACTGAGTTACTCCCTTACACAGCCTAGGATATTAGCGATCATTATTCGGAGGGTGAACAGTGCCGAATAGCATAATTATGGATGAATTAAAATGAGAACCAGTCCTCAGGAAATAAAATCTGTACACAATTTAACTTCCAGTTGATACTTTGTGGATAGTAAAAGCAATCACTGGGTGCGGGACATTCCCAGTCTCATTGAAACTTCAAAGGGGAAGACAATAGCTGAACGATCCTGTTGTTGGAATATTGTTAAAGGTGTGACTTTGCCACTTAAACCACAGTTCAGGACAGGTTTGTTTTGACAATCAGCCTTCCGATTAGTTGTATATTCATGAGGCATTCATCCTTCAATACTGACACTCACTACACGATGGAGGAACTCAGCAGGTCAGGCAGCATCCGTAGAAAAGATCGGTCGACGTTTCGGGCCGGAACCCTTCATCAGGACCCGGCCCGAAACGTCGACCGATCTTTTCCACGGATGCTGCCCGACCTGCTGAGTCCCTCCAGCGTGTTATGAGTGTTGCTTTGACCCCAGCATCTGCAGATTATTTTATGTTCATCATCCTTCAATACTGTAACAAAAGGGGTATATTTTGAGTGCCTGCAGTTTGTACTCAGAGGCCTTAGGAACAGACACTATATTGAATATTCAAAACATGCTGGAGGAACTCAGCAGGTCGGGCAGCATCCATGGAAAAGATCGGTTGACGTTTCGGGCCAGAACCCGGTTCCGGCCCGAAACGTCGACTGATCTTTTCCACGGATGCTGCCCAACATGCTGAGTTCCTCCAGCGTGTTGTGAGTGTTGCTTTGACCCCAGCATCTGCAGATTATTTTATGTTTATTGAATATTCAAAGTGGTTCTGCTAGTTGGAATGTGTTATTATTATAATTCTGTATTCAAAACGTTAAAGTTAAGTAGGTGATTACAGCATTTGAAACAATGGTCATCGTTTATTATCATTGTGTTGAAGCATAAAACATCCCGTCAGGAGAGTGGGATTATTTTGGATTCATTCTTCCTCTCCCTCTCCCCTCCACTGTGTAAATAAAGACTTACATTTCCCAATTACACCTTCCATGTGGTTCAGTTTTAGTCAGTCATAGCATAGGACATAAGGCCATGAGCTGTGATCAGCCAAGCCAGTAGACAATGGAATTACAAGCAACATACACAGAATGCTGGTAGAACACAGCAGGCCAGGCAGCATCTATAGGAAGCGGTATAGTCGACAATTCATCAGGACTAACTGAAAGAAGAAATAGTGAGAGATTTGAAAGGGGGATGAGGAGATCCGAAATGATAGGAGGAAGACAGAAGGGGGAGGGATGAAGCTAGGAGCTGGGAAGTAGATTGGCTAAAGGGAAACAAAGCTGGAGACATGGGAGAAAGAAAGGGGGAGGGGAGCACCAGAGGAAGATGGAGAGCAGGCAAGGAGCGATTGTGAGAGGAGGAGAGAGAGAGAAAAAGGGGGGTGGGAAATAAAAAATGAATAAATAAATAAAATAGGGGATGGGGTAAGAAGGGGAGGAGGGGCATTAGTGGAAGTTAGAGAAATCAATGTTCATGCCATCAGGTTGGAGGCTACCCAGACGGAATATAAGGTGTTGTTCCTCTAACCTGAGTGTGGCTTCATCTCGACAGCAGAGGAGGCCATGGATTGACATATCAGAATGGGAATGGGATGTGGAATTAAAATGTGCAGCCACTGGGAGATCCTGCTTCTTCTGGCGGACAGAGCGTAGGTGTTCAGCAAAGCGGTCTCCCAGTCTGCGTCGGGTCTCACCAATATATAAAAGGCCACATCGGGAGCACCGGACTCAGTATATCACCCCAGCCGACTCACAGGTGAAGTGTCGCCTCACCCGGAAGGACTGTCTGGGGCCCTGAATAGCGGTGAGGGAGGAAGTGTAAGGGCAGGTATAGCACTTGTTCCGCTTATGGAATTACAGTGGAATTCCAGTGGGTCCCTTCACCCACTACATACCAGCTGCATCAGTTCAAAATGGATGTTTTAAATGTGCTTTGATTTATAAGAGCAGTAAATGTACAGTATGTGTAAAATTAACTTAAGACAACCTTTTTAATGATAAATATTAATGTTCTTTAGAAAGTAAAGGACACTATTCTCACCTTCTTCAGACTATATCCAGCGAAAAATATTATTGGAGGCAAGAGGACATTGAAGAAAATTTCTGAATCAAACGTCACCTGAAAAAAAAGGACAAGGTCAAGATGTATCAGTTCAGGTTCCCATCGTCAGTGGGGAGTAATCATAGTCTTGTGCCATATGAACCAAGTGGAAAATTAGATTTTGAATAGCATGTCTAGTGATTTACACAGTGTTGAAAGCATCCAATTAACCAATTAATAGGAGATACACCTCATTGACTTTTGAGCCAGTGGGAATCCTGTAGCAGTGGAAGCTCATAATTTGCGTTAAAATATAAATGCAACAAAAATAATATTACATGAGCAGGAACATCCACTCAGCAGATTTGCCAGTAGTATTTATTGCATCAAGCTCCTTCTTTATACATGCGTAAGTGCTAATACTTCAAACTTTAAATTCTGGTCAATCCTACGATAGCACAACGTGATTCAACCTCACATCTTTCTAACAATGTACTCCTGGAAGTTAATTAAAGAGGAAGTTTTCAAGTGATGATCAGAGGCACGTACAAGAAAAGCACAGCTTTAACATTTCCCTGCTGCTTAATTAAGTCAACCAATTTCTTCTACATTAACACTGCTGAGCTGTTCTGGAATCTGCAGGAAATTCTGAAATTGCAAAACCTTAGAGGGATACATATTTTTCACACTTCATATTTGGAGGTTCTGGCTGCTGTAGTATTGGACCTCTCCACTGAGGTTTATCTTCTTTATCTTACACTGACACATACTGTGTTGTTACTTTCTTCCATTGTATTCCTGCAATAGATTGATTAGCACTGGAATCATTCCCTCTCTTGGCTCATACATGCCTGGCTAAAGAGACCATTTTTGAAGATATGCCAGCATTGAGTTTCCAATGATTAAAGGTTCAAAGATTCAAAGGTTCGTTTACGAGCAAAGTATACATGCAGTATACAACTCTGAAATTCCTCTTCTCCAGATAGCCACGAGACAAAGAAAACCATGGAAGTCAGTTCAAAGAGGAACAGCAAACCCACCCACCCATACACAACAGAAAGGACAATAACACAATAATTAACCCCCCCCCCGCAGCATAGAATGCAAGAAGATCATCCCCAAATCCCCTCCTTCACACAAAAAACTAACAAAAACATTGATCCCTAAATCCCCCTCCCCCACACAAAAAAACTAATACAGGTGTAACAAGAACATCAAACCCCAAACCTCCCTCTCCCCCCCACACAAAGAACAATGAGAAAGATTGGGTGATAACACAGAATATAAAAACTATAGTTATAGTTATAGTCATAGTCATACTTTATTAATCTCGGGGGAAATTGGTTTTCATTACAGTTGCTCCACGAATAATAAATAGTAATAGAACCATAAATAGTTAAATAGTAATACGTAAATTATGCCAGTAAATTATGAAATAAGTCCAGGACCAGCCTATTGGCTCAAGATGTCTGACCCTCCAAGGGAGGAGTTGTAAAGTTTGATGGCCACAGGCAGGAATGACTTCCTATGACGCTCAGTGCTGCATCTCGGTGGAATGAGTCTCTGGCTGAAGGTACTCCTGTGCCCACCCAGTACATTATGTAGTGGATGGGAGACATTGTCCAAGATGGCATGCAACTTAGACAGCATCCTCTTTTCAGACACCACCGTCAGAGAGTCCAGTTCCATCCCCACAACGTCACTGGCCTTACGAATGAGTTTGTTGATTCTGTTGGTGTCTGCCACCCTCAGCCTGCTGCCCCAGCACACAACAGCAAACATGATAGCACTGGCCACCACAGACTCATAGAACATCCTCAGCATCGTCCGGCATATGTTAAAGGACCTCAGTCTCCTCAGGAAATAGAGACGGCTCTGACCCTTCTTGTAGACAGCCTCAGTGTTCTTTGACCAGTCCAGTTTATTGTCAATTCGTATCCCCAGGCATTTGTAATCATCCACCAGGTCCACACTGACCCCCTGGATGGAAACGGGGGTCACCGGTACCTTAGCTCTCCTCAGGTCTACTACAGCTCCGTAGTCTTTCTCACATTAAGCTGCAGATAATTCTGCTCACACCATAAGACTGAAAAAGCCCAGAGTCCAAATCCATAAATGCAGAACCTCGATAACATCCTCCGACATCATTGAAAGAGAGAGGTACTGCTTGAACCACCGAGCACAGTGATAGGTTACACAGGCTCTTTCTCCAGCAGCACAGCGATCCCATCAGCAATCAAAAGGCAGGTGGTCGCCGCTAAACCCACGCTCACCTCCCGCATTCACCTCAATGTTTCAACCTTCCTCGTCCCTTTAATCAATAGAAGCTTTAATCGGCAAAATGGAGTCAAACATCGGCTCACGTCTTGTCTTGGAGTTTCTTCACCTCAAGGCTCGTGTTCGCTTTCCAGGATCTTTTCGGAGACAGCAAAGTGCTGGATCACTCAATCAATCTCCAAACTGTAGATCACAGGCTCTAACAGTTCCAGAGAGACATTTAGGATGAAAAACAGACATAAAAAAAGTGAAATAATCTGTTTTGTGGTCTACACAGAAGATGTCAACTGAGGGAGCATTGAATGCAAGAGCCATCTTGACCAGAAGATATTGCTTTGAGAGTAGGAGAGAGGAAAGGATATTACGAAATGGGAATAATAAAGGGAAGATAACACCACTTATGCTGCATAAGATCCTCTGGATGATTAGAAAGCATCCAAAGACTGAAATTATTTTCTTAACATTCCTTTCAAATTAACTTATGATACACATTGAAAAGCCATCACGAAAATCCCCTCAGTGTATCCAAAGGCACCTAATTGCAACCTATTATCCCAGTATAGTAATTCCACTAATGTCAATATAATACAGTATTTATTATGTTCATACACACTTTTGCCTCTCAGTGTACATGTCCTGAGTCGTAAATGTTTCATCCCAGACAACAGATCTTCATTCTACAGCTCACTAAAGTCTCATCCTTGGCCATGCACTCATGGCCTTAAAGCCCCTTTTCCCTAGATAGCAATATGTAAGTCCTGCCTCTCATGCTAATCTATCCCACTACTCATCTGACTAAAGCTAAGTTATTCCAAAGCAGACCCTCTACTATCTGCAAGTCCCCAAGTTTTTGCAGTTTTGGTCTCTTCAGATTCAGGATGTCTTGATCTTCAGTACAAAAAACATCCCCATGTGCCATGGGACCATCAGCTCCTTAATCTAAACCCTTGGGGAGAACTGGAGATAGCCAATTTCCGCAGTCTCCAATACTGATGAAGACATTCTGGGACTCTCAAATTTTTACAGCAGGTGGTGCGGATATGATGAATGTACAGGCTGGTAGTTCACCAGGCTGTGTTCCCCTTCTATCATTTATACAGTGTTCTGTGCCCACATCACTTGGAGATAATGTTCAAGTGTTCCTTCATTATGTTGAGTCACCATGGACCAGGAATTCCATGGAGGAGAAGGGGAAGGAGGTTCTGTGAACATCCTTGAAGCATAACATTTGTCCCTTCCCAGGACAGAGCATGGAAGAGTGTTACAGGGTCTCATCCTAAAATATCGATAATCCCTTTGCCTCTATGTCTACTGCTTAACCCACTGAGTTCGACCAGCAGTTTATTTTTTGTTCGAAATGTCAGCAAACATAACCCCATGTCTCTGTAGAGCTTTGAAAATTGTGGCTGTTTCAGCGTCTGCTGTTGTGCATGTGAGTGTCATGGCCTGCTGCGTGGAGACAACTGCACACAATTATAGCCTCAGTGGCTATCAGGTCACTGACACTGGTTCACTTATCCTCCTGTGAATTCACAACATTTTCCAGAGATGGTTTGGTGCTCACTCTCCAATTCCTTGAGGTGACTGCAGGAGGTAGTTGAAGTTGAAGAAGCACATAGGAAGGCATGTATCACTGCTGGCTGGTAGATCATATTCTGCAACAAATTTGAGGTCTTGAGACCGAAACATCCTCTCCCTTAAGTGACCAACCGCTACACTAGAGCACTGAAAGTGATGGTGTATTTTATCATTGGCATCCACTTCTCTGAGAGGTGCCTCGCAAGTTAATGGGAAGAAGTCCACATTGTCTAGGGCTTCGTTGTAACTCTCACAATAAAGATGTACAAAGCACAATTCAGGCAAAGTTGGTGGAGGACCTTAGTCTTACAGATGGTGAGTGTAAATTGCATATCCTTATTTGCTTCAGTGAAAGAGGCAGTGATGGCTGCTCTGTGGGTTTGTTACCCAAGTAGTTCAGTTCAGTCACTGAAGTTAGTATGACCCTAGTTCTGGAATTAACGTGGTTTAGCTTGAGGACTTTTCCCATTGACTGGAAGAAGTTGGTACCAGTGAGGATGCAACAAAGGCAACATCCATCAGACATTTCACAAAACTACTTTAATCACTTCTTTTACTTCTTCTTTCAAGGACTGTTCTGCTACCATTGGAACCCATAATCTACATTGTAACGGTGTGTTTATGGGCCAATTGAATGATCTGGCACTTTGCTGTCTCTGGGGAGGTTTGGTGAGGTTTTGAGTGAAATGTGCAGTCTGGAAGCCAACAAGCCTTGAGACTTGGCCCAAGCCCATGACTGACTCCATTTCTCACCAATTAAAACATTGAGGAAGGTTGAAATCAACGAGGGCGAGAGCAGAAGTTGAGCAGGTGTCCAGCACCGTCTGCCTGCTTTTGACCAGACTGTCTCTCACCCTCTCGTTTGCTGTTGCCAGAGGAAGGTGTCTGCTAGTAATTAGTCTTTCTCTCTCATCTGCTGCTCCAGGAGGATGGTGCTTACGATCGATTGATTTCTCACTCGACATTGTCAGAGCCTTGTGTTCTTTGGCAATATTTAATAGACACAGATTATGGATTGGACACTGTGGTTCATGTTTTGGTGTGTTTCTGGCTGCTTCTTTTTGTTGCTCTTGCGCGCAATTTTGATCAAGGTGGACTTGCTCTGCAGCCTGCATTCAACAAATGATACAGCCCTGGATTGAACTGAACATTCCTGGACTGTTTCAATGACTTTTGTGTTCAAGGATTTATATTGTGTTTCTCGCTCATTTTTTTGCCATTTGTGTGATTTCTTCTTTTTTTTGCATGCTGGGGGTTCAATGTTTTTCTTTGAACCGGTTCCACGGTTTCTTTGATTTGTGGCTGTCTGTGGGAAGACAAATCTCAGGGTTGTATACTGCATACATACTTCGATAATAAATATACTTTGAATCTTCGTATCTTTCATCTTGTAGATGAACTCCACTCCGACAAGAAGCCTGAAGGTGACAGGGTGCAACTTGCAGTAAAAAGGATTGAAAACAAATTGGTAATGTAGTATGGTGGTTGGCATAACGCTTCACAGCATCAGCGACCACAATTGGGGTTCAATTCCTTCTGCCGTCTGTAAGGAGTTTGTACATGATCCCCATGACCGATGCTCCGGTTTCCTCTGACATTCCAAAGATGTACAGATTAGAGTTGGCGAGCTGAGGGCATGCTATGCTGGCACAGGAAGCATGGCAACACTTGAGGGCTGCCCCCAGCACAGTCTTTGGATTGTGTTGGTCCTTGAGGCAAAACAACACGTTTCACTGGTTTGATGTTTCAAAGGACACGAAACAAACAAAGCTGATCCTTAATCACCAACCTCACAGTAAACTCTCATCACAGGGTGATGCTGAATGAGGAGGCCGATCTTTTGGGAATGCACCCAGCAGTAAAGCACACCTGTTACATAATGCAGCCTTTCTTCAAAACAGATGAACCAAGTCCCAAGTTAGAGAGCGTCAGAGTCAGTGTAAACTCAGTACTAAGCCAGAAGATGAGAATGATCCAAGAAAACTCCTCAGCATAAAGCCAAAGTACAGCTCTTTACTCCAGTTACACTGGTGCCTCATATAAACTGAAGAGCATGAAAACCTTTGTCCCATTAAGTTAACTCCTATTATCCAATGAGACTACAGCATAAAGCTCCCCATTTTTTAAAAATGAGGACACTTGACAGATACAGTAACAGAAGATGAAGATGCAAAGGCTTCATTCCTCTCTGTGGAGAATGAGAATGAGAATCAGGTTTAATATCACCGGCATATGTCGTGAAATTCGTTAACTTTACAGCAGCAGTACAATGAAATACATGATAGATAAAGAGAACAATAAAAACAGAATTACATTAAGTATATGTAAGGGTTTTTTTCTTTCATATTACTTGCTAAGGCTAATAAAATGGCTTCTCTGTGGTGTTATAATAAAATGGCTTCTTTGTAATGTTCAGTGCTGAGGTAAGGGGATCTCTATAGCAGCATGTTTGGGTTATAATTACTGATAACGGGAGTTGTATTCATTTGCTAACCAATTGGATAGATGTTATTCTTTCTTGTGTGTCTGTAAGCTGTTGTCTGCGCAGGATTTGGGAGAGAACGCGCCACAGGGAAGAAGAGAGTAGACGCACCCGAAGAGATGCAGTGACCTGGTGAGTGGAGCGAATCCTGAGCAGGGGCTCGGGACCCGACAGAGTTCGGAGGAGATCCAATGGTGGAAAGTGGATATTGCGTGAGCTCCAACGGCTTATTTGTGCACAGAACTGATAAATTTACTGACTTGGCATCTTTATTTTATTTTATATTTTGGTTCTCTGCTAACCCCATAGTTCAAGTAAGAATTATAAAATCTTAATTATTTAACCGCATCTGTGTATGGCTTGTCATTACAGGGTACTGATTTGAAACAGGGGACACATCGCACAGCATTCGCCCAAACGAGAGTTCTAAGGTTTGGCCGGGCAGGGGAATATCACCCCGCGATCATGCCACTAGGTAAAGCGAGGGTTACATATATAATTAAGTATATATTCTTTTTTCTATTAAATAGTTAAATTAAAATAAGTAGTACACAAAAACAGAAATAAAGAAACGTAGTGAGGTAGTGTTCCTGGGGTTCAATGCCCATTTAGACGACAGAGGGGAAGAAGCTGTTCCTGCATCGTTGAGTGTGTGCCTTCAGGCTTCTGTATCTCCTTCCTGATGGTAACAATGGGAAAAGGGCATGTCCTAGGGGACTGGTTGTTTAAAACAGGTATGTCACAAACAAGAGAAAAGCTGCAGATGCTGGAAATCCGAGCAACACACACAAAATGTGGGAGGAACTCAGCGGGCCAGGCAGCATCCAGGAAAAAGAGTACAGTCGACGTTTCGGGCTGAAACCCTTTGACAGGACTTGGCCCAAAACTTGACCCTTTGGTCCAAAATGTCAGCTGTAGTCCTTTCCTAGATGCTGCCTGGCCTGCTGAGTTCCTCCAGCATTTGTGTGTTTCATTATTTGTTTATCTAATGATCAAAGAATAATAAAATTCAATACTACTTTTAATCAGCCACAGACAGCATCCTAAGATTTATCGGACTATCCATCTTCTAAATATATGGAACATGATCATTGTTACCCAGGGAAGCTACCAGATCAGCAACGTTCAGTGTAAATGATGGTAATATTTAAAATTGCATTCCACTGTGCACTATTGGGAAATAGGCATTAACCTATATATTTTATGTGAGCATCTCTGATTGGAAATCCAAGTCAAAATGTTGCCATTACCTCATTACAAACCTTTCACCCTGGATTTTCAGCTGAAAGACAATTTAATGAGCATGAAGTCATTTAGTGAAATCCTTCAGGTGGTACGGTGATTAGTGTAGCCTTAGAGCTACAGAGACCTGGGCTTGATCCAGTGCTATTCACATAGAGTTTGAACATCTTCTCCATGACTTGTGTGGTTTCCTCACGACATCCAGTTTCCTCTCCCCTAAAGACATGTGAGGAGCTTGATTAGATATGATAAAGTTCCCTTTGGTGTAGGTGAATGTCATAAGAGGAATTGATGAGCATGTGAGAGAGAATAAGCTGCAAGGGAATAGAGGAATAGGACTGACTGATGGGATTGCTCTGCTAAAACAGACATGGTCCAGATGGGCCAAATGGCCTCCTTCTATATCTTAATAAATTGAAGAGTCTACCATTATTAGAAACTACATTACCAGGAAATATGCAAAAGCCCATCAGGCAGGTACTTACATTCAGGAGGTCTTTTTAAAATTTAAATTCTCTTATTATCTGTCACTTTTACTTTAACAACATGGAGGAGCAAAAGAAAGCCCCTGCACTTCTTAGCTTAATGGACCCAAGAACGTACAGTCTCTTACGCAACTTAGTAACCCCTGCAAAGCCAGCAAGCAAGATGTTCGACAAAATTGTTACAATTTTACAAAATCACTTAAGCCCTAAACCACTGGTAATAGCTGAGAGATGTAGCTTTTACAAAAGGATCCAGTCAAAAGATGTATTTCTGAATACTTTGCAGAACTGTGCAAACTTTCCCTGTACTGTGACCTTAGAGATGGAGTTTCTGATGCATTAAGGGACAGGCTTGTATGTGGCATGCATAGTCACAGCTCTCAAAAGAGGCTACTGGCAGAAAGAGACCCAACCTTAGAACGGGCATTGACCACTGCAATATCATTAGAGACTGCAACAAAGAATGCAGCAGAACTACAGAAAAAGAGGACAGAGTGTGAAATGCACAAAACATCCCTGAATTGTATTAAAAAAATCAAAGATGTTATCGATTGCAAATCCTCCAATGATGCAAATAGCTGTTGGTTCAAAGAAAAAGTCTGCAGAAAGTGCCACAGACAAGGTCACACAGAGATAATAGGCAAGGCAGACAAAAAACTCAACTGAATGAAAAGTCTCAAACACAAAGCTAAACAAATGCATAAAGTTACCAAATATAAAACAGAATCAGACAACATAGGGTCTGAAAAAGAGGAACTGTCATGCATAGTATAACTGAAGCAGATCACAAAACTATATGGATCACAATAGATATGCTCAGTGCAAATCTGAAAATGGAGCTGGATATAGGGTCAGCTTTGTCCATAACTCCGGAGACTAACTACCACAGACCATTTTCTAAGATACCATTAGAGATGGTAAAGTGATGTTAAAGACCTACACAGGTGAAAAAGTGTCTCCCAAAGTTAAACTGAAGGTAAATGTCACATATCGAGACCAAATACAGCAGTTGGAGCTTTACGTATTGAAGAATGGAGGGCCAGCACATTTCTGATGTGAATAGTTGAGAAAAATTCAACTAGACTAGTACTCAATCAAAGTTCTCAGTGTCGTATCAACAGGCAACTGCAGCCCAAATGGTAGCACTAACCAGAAGCTGTCACAGCTGCTTAGTGTTATTCAGAAGGTGTTTGAGAAAGGAAAAGATAAACAGATCGAAGACTTGGCCAAAAGCCGTTCGGAGTGCCAAAAAGTTCAAAATGCCACCCCGCACCCCCAGGCAGTGTTACGCACCAGGAGCGGCAGTCTTCACCAAGGCAAAGAGCACATATTGACCCTGCAGGGCCATTCATGCGCTCTGTGTTTCTGAGTGCTGTGGATGCTCATTCAGAGTGGCCGGAGGTTATACCAATGGAGTCAACCACCTCAGCAAATACTGTCTCCACTCTGAGGACAACCTGTGCCAGAAACAGTTTAGCAGAACAAATTGTGAGCGACAATGGACCACATTATGTGTCAGAAGGATTCCAAATGCTCATGAAGAAAAATGGCATCAGCCATTTCAAGTCAGTTCCTCAACACCCAGCAATGAATGGGTTAGCTGAAAGGTTTATCCAAACACTGAGAATACCAGGTCCAAGTGCAAACTCAGGAAATGACAAAAAATACTTTGGAGGCTTTGTGTGGAGGATCAATTATGAGATCAATTTGAAAACACTGTGTCAACTGTATGGAGCTAATGTTGTGCAGTATTTGTTTCTTCATTGCAACACTTCAGTCTTTATTGATCAGTCTAGAAGCTTTGCTACAAGCTACAGGACACATTAGAGGAAAACTGCAAATGATTCCCTTCGCTCACTATACTCCTGCTGAACTTACCAATGGTCTCAGGTACAACCGACTGTGCTTTGTGTATCTGCAACACTGAGAGTGTGCCGCCTGGTACCCTACTGGATGCAGAGTGCAGGCGTGACTGGATCGGTGCTAAGGCTGCAGACAGGGAAGGGTGCAAGGATGGCGATCGTCTAACAGTTTGCTGAAGCGGGTTCAGGATGGGACTGATGTTTGACGTAAAGGGATTTAGAATGGGAGCATCCCAAGAGCAGTAGGGATGTTACAGACTTCAGGATTTTCAGTGGGTTGATGCTAGGCTGTAGGGAAATTAAGGCGGATGGGACCAATCTGTGTTGTGTACATGGCACAAGGCTGAGAGCAATGATTGAACTTTCTTGTTGGTGTCCCAGACGAGTGCTAGGTTTGTAAGACATTGTTGTTCCAGGGACATTCACTGACAGACATTCCTAGAACAACATGGTCAACATTCCCTGGGAATGCTCTAAAGGAAGGGGGAATTGCATTCGAAGTTGTAAAGGTGTCAGATGATACTCACTTTCTACTTACGAGCATGAGACTAAGCACAGCTCCAATGCCGTGTTTTGTTTTGATGACAACACCACTATCGCTGGCCAAGAGGAGCACAATTAAATTTGTTTTTCTTTCAGATGGTGCCCGATTTGCTGAGTGTTTTCAGTATCTTCTGCTTTTGTTTCAGATTACCAATATCTGCTGTTTTCATTTTCTAGATAATGGTCATGACTCCCAAAAAAAAAAATTGCAGGATGTTGCTTATTTAGAAAAGAGAGAGAATAAAATGGAGTGGAGTGTTGTACTTATTAGAATCACATTAGGACAGCAGACAAAAAGGACATGGCTACAGGAAGGGAAAAATAGAAGCTATGCAGATCATAATGAGTAGAGATAAAGGGTCAATTGCGCCAACAGACAAATGCAAGAGAAATAGAAGAACAAATTCTCAGTTCAATTTGGAAAATGAGTAAAAACTGTCGACTAATAACCAGATGGGATATCAAGTAGCACAAGGTTAATTGAGCTGAACTGGTAGGTAAAGGGAAAAGATTTCCTACTACATGAAACAGACTCCATTCTTACCAAATGTATAAAAATGCCAACATGGGAGGATTTGTTACTGGATTTGGTAACAGATAATGAACCAGAACGTACAACTATTTGAATATATAGGCAAGTGACTGTAATAGCAAAAGGTTTTAATATGGTAATATAGGACATAACTATGGTGACAACCAGATTAACACTGAAGAAAAGCCAATTTTGAATGGTTCAGCATAGAAAGTAGAATGGTAAAGCAGACTACAAATTAACAAACAACAATGTACAACAACAGAGAGAAATATTTAAAACCAGATAACAGAATACAGGGAATATGTGTCCCACTGCAAGAACAAACAAAGCACTCATAGTCCCTGTGGATGAATACTGAAATACTGACATGGGAACAGCTGAGGGTAAGAGGCAAGCTGTCTGTGCCCAAATTTCAAATGGTTGCCCAACACTAAATTTCTGAAGCAGGTAAAAGGAAGAATAGAAAATAATTCAGGCAATTTCTCCCCTCCCCCAGGTTAGCAGATCTCAGGATGAGAGGTGCATGCAGGAAGGAGGAGGCAGGAAGGTCAGAGACCCCTTTAAATACACAAGTCAGTGAGTCTGGAATTCAAGGCTGGAGTTTAAGCAACACTCACAACATGCTGGAGGAACTCAGCAGGTCGGGCAGCATCCGTGGAAACGATTGGTCAACGTTTCGGGCCGGAACCCTTCGTCAGGACTGAAGAGGGAAGGGGCAGAGGCCCTATAAAGAAGGTGGGGGGACGGTGGGAAGGAGAAGGCTGGTAGGTTCCAGGTGAAAAACCAGTAAGGGGAAAGATAAAGGGGTGGGGGAGGGGAAGCAGGGAGGTGATGGGCAGGAAAGGTGAAGAAAGAATAGGGGAAAACACAATGGGTAGTAGAAGGAGGCGGAACCATGAGGAAGGTGATAGGCAGCTGGGGGAGGGGGCAGAGTGACATAGGGATAGAGGGGGAGGGAATTACCGGAAGTTGGAGAATTCTACATTCATACCAAGGGGCTGGAGAATACCTAGATGGTATATGAGGTGTTGCTCCTCCAACCAAGTCTGGAGTTTGGGGTCCCATCATCAGCAAGTCCTGGGGTCGATATTGAAGATCAAATCCCGGAGATTGATTGGAAGTCCTGAAGTCAAGGCTCAGTGGCCGAGACTCTGGGTATGTGGGACAGCAGGTCCATTGGGGCTGGAGGCCCCAAGATGTACTATCTTGGGGTATGAGAAAGCATGGTGACACATGCAGACTGCCCCATCCTCAGGCTGTGTTGGTTCTGAACACAAACGATGCATTTCACTGTATGTCCTGATGTACCTGTGATAAATAAATGAATCTGAATCTGACGTTTCAAAAAGGCTTTCAAAAGGTTCCCCATCAAAAGACTAAAACGATCACAGAATGTGGAGATACAAGAGATTGCAGTTGCTGGAATCTGGAGCAACAATACAGCCTGCTGGAGAAACTCTGGATAAAGTAGCAACTGAGAGAGAAAAGACAATGTCAGTGTTTTGGGTCAAAACCCTTCACCAGGACTTGTGATGCAGAAGAGAATATGGCTTCAAGGGAATGCCGAACATTATGCACGGGATTCTTACATATACTCAATCCAGGTACACGTTACTTGATCATGTAATTCTGATTTAACAATAATTTTGACAGCATATCTCTAGATGACATGCAGTTCTGAAATATATATTATGATTTTTGTGAAGTAAGATTTGAGAAAATGCAACCAATATCTGTACGACAATTTAGTACAATCGCCTCTTCATTGAAATTGTCAATGCCATATTGGTATTGCAAGTAGCTTCTACCTTGTTAACAATGCTTCTGCTCACTATCCTTGGTAAGCAAAATAAACTCAATGACATGGCAATAAAGATAAACGCTCTCTTGTGTCACCTCATCAAATTGTCCCATAAACCAGTCAACAGAAAAACAGCAGTATTCCCAAGCATTATCGTATAGACTTAATCGTTTGTTCAGATAAGCATGGTCCTCATCTGTCATAGTCATTCAAAATGACTTTGCTCCTGGTGATATACTAGTTTTATTTTAGTACCTTATGATTCTTCTTTTTATAAAGGTATATTGTGAATTCGTTTTAGTTCAGATGCTTTCCTTTTGGATGACTCGCTGTAGATCTGCCTGTTAGTGCTTCTACAAGACCGACGGTTGCTGAACCCAAATGCTTGTGGGTCAGCTTTGAATGGCCCAAGGCCCTACTTTACAGTCAGCCCAGCTACACTGCTGATTCTTGTCACAACACACAATTACCATCATTGTAGATTCACAGAGCACATCTTGAAATGTTTCCTCACAAATTTTAATAATGTTTCCTCTTTGAAGAGCAACCTGGCTTTGAACTGCATGCTGTTCACATCTACTGCCCATGCTTCTGAGAGTGCTCTTCTTTGAGCAAATGCTCAGAAATGGCTTATATTTTAACCAAGGCACTCAAGGACATTCCACTTCAAAGCTCCATTTTAGACTCCCCCTGTGAGTCCAGGGAAATCAACTTGATAGCAATAAGCCACAAACCAGATTAGAAACATAAACTATAAGGGTATTAGAAAATATGAAGGCCAAATTGTCACTGGTTTTGATAAGTATATGGCATTCTGAAGCTGATCATTCAGGTCCATGCCAACGTTTTCTTCCATGTGAACTGCCAGCTTATCACTACTCAGCCCATCACCCCTACTGGGGCAGAGGCCGCTGACAGGAGCTCGCTAGATTCCCCTGTCCTCGGCCAGTTCTTCAAGTTGCACAGTCAAAGGGCAGCACAGTAGCGTGGTGGTTTGCACAACGCTTTACAGTACCAGAAACCCGGGTTCAATTCCCACTGCTGCCTGTAAGGAGTTTATATGTTCTGCCCATGACCATGTGGATTTCCTCTGGGTGATCCGGTTTCCTCCCTACCGGTTAGTAGGTTAATTTGTGATTGTAAATTGTCTCGTGATTAGGCTAGGAATAAATCGGGGGATTGTTGGACGGCGAGGCTCAAAGGGCCTATTCTGCGCTGCATCTCAATCAATTATTAAATAAACTAACAGTTGTTCCGAGGTGTAGCCTATCGGGAGGGTTTAAACTAATTTACGAGGAGGATGGGACCCAGAGCGGTAGAGCAGTGAAAGAAGTACATGGAGTAAAGCCAGATGTAACATATAGAGAGGCTTTGAGGAAAGAGAAGCAGAATAAACGGTGTAAAGACAATAAGGTAGAAGGGCTGAAATGTGTGTACCTCAATGCAAGAAGCATCAGGAACAAAGGTGATGAACTGAGAGCTTGGATACATACATGGAATTATGATGTAGTGGCCATTACAGAGACTTGGCTGGCACCAGGGCAGGAATGGATCCTCAATATTCCTGGATTTCAGTTCTTTAAAAGGGATAGAGAGGGCGGAAAAAGGGGAGGAGGAGTGGCATTACTGGTCAGGGATACTATTACAGCAACAGAAAGGGTGGGTAATGTAGCAGGATCCTCTTTTGAGTCAGTATGGATAGAAGTCAGGAACAGGAAGGGAGCAGTTACTCTACTGGGGGTATTCTATAGGCCCCCTGGTAGCATCAGAGATACAGAGGAGCAGATTGGGAGGCAGATTTCGGAAAGGTGCAAAAATAACAGGGTTGTTATCATGGGTGACTTTAACTTCCCTAATATTGATTGGCACCTGATTAGTTCCAAGGGTTTAGATGGGGCAGAGTTTGTTAAGTGTGTCCAGGATGGATTCCTGTCACAGTATGTGGAGAGGCCAACTAGGGGGAATGCCATACTAGATCTAGTACTAGGTAATAAACCGGGTCAGGTCACAGATCTCTCAGTAGGTGAGCATCTGGGGGACAGTGACCACCGCTCCCTGGCCTTAGCATTATTATGGAAAAGGATAGAATCAGAGAGGACAGGAAAATTTTTAATTGGGGAAGGGCAAATTATGAGGCTATAAGGCTAGAACTTGCGGCTGTGAATTGGGATGATGTTTTTGCAGGGAAATGTACTATGGACATGTGGTCGATGTTTAGAGATCTCTTGCAGGATGTTAGGGATAAATTTGTCCCGGTGAGGAAGATAAAGAATGGTAGGGTGAAGGAACCAGGGGTGACAAGTGAGGTGCAAAATCTAGTCAGGTGGAAGAAGGCAGCATACATGAGGTTTAGGAAGCAGGGATCAGATGGGTTTATTGAGGAATATAGGAAAGCAAGAAAGGAGCTTAAGAAGGGGCTGAGAAAAGCAAGAAGGGAGCATGAGAAGGCCTTGGCGAGTAGGGTAAAGGAAACCCTCAAGGCATTCTTCAAATATGTGAAGAAAAAAAGGATGACAGGAGTGAAGGTAGGACCGATTAGAGATAAAGGTGGGAAGACGTGCCTGGAGGCTGTGGAAGTGAGCGAGGACCTCAATGAATGCTTCTCTTCAGTATTCACCAGTGAGAGGGAACTTGATGATGGTGAGGACAATATGAGTGAGGTTAATGTTCTGGAGCATGTTGATATTAAGGGAGAGGAGGTGTTGGATTTGTTAAAATACATTAGGACGGATAAGTCCCCGGGGCCTGACGGAATATTCCCCAGGCTGCTCCACGAGGCGAGGGAAGAGATTGCTGAGCCTCTAGCTAGGATCTTTATGTCCTCGTTGTCCACGGGAATGATACCGGAGGATTGGAGGGAGGCGAATGTTGTCCCTTTGTTCAAAAAAGGTAGTAGGAATAGTCTGGGTAATTATAGACCAGTGAGCCTTACGTCTGTGGTGGGAAAGCTGTTGGAAAAGATTCTTAGAGATAGGATCTCTGGGCATTTAGAGAATCATGGTCTGATCAGGGACAGTCAGCATGGCTTTGTGAAGGGCAGATCGTGTCTAACAAGCCTGATAGAGTTCTTTGAGGAGGTGACCAGGGATATAGATGAGGGTAGGGCAGTGAATGTGATCTATATGGATTTTAGTAAGGCATTTGACAAGGTTCCACACGGTAGGCTTATTCAGAAAGTCAGAAGGCATGGGATCCAGGGAAGTTTGGCCAGGTGGATTCAGAATTGGCTTGCCTGCAGAAGGCAGAGGGTGGTGGTGGAGGGAGTACATTCAGATTGGAGGATTGTGACTAGTGGTGTCCCACTAGGATCTGTTCTGGGACCTCTACTTTTCGTGATTTTTATTAACGACCTGGATGTGGGGGTAGAAGGGTGGGTTGGCAAGTTTGCTGACGACACAAAGGTTGATGGTGTTGTGGATAGTGTAGAGGATTGTCAAAGATTGCAGAGAGACATTGATAGAATGCAGAAGTGGGCTGAGAAGTGGCAGATGGAGTTCAACCCGGAGAAGTGTGAGGTGGTACACTTCGGAAGGACAATCTCCAAGGCAGAGTACAAAGTAAATGGCAGGATACTTGGTAGTGTGGAGGAGCAGAGGGATCTGGGGGTACATGTCCACAGATCCCTGAAAGTTGCCTCACAGGTGGATAGGGTAGTTAAGAAAGCATATGGGGTGTTAGCTTTCATAAGTCGAGGGATAGAGTTTAAGAGTCGCGATGTAATGATGCAGCTCTATACAACTCTGGTTAGGCCACACTTGGAGTACTGTGTCCAGTTCTGGTCGCCTCACTATAGGAAGGATGTGGAAGCATTGGAAAGGGTACAGAGGAGATTTACCAGGATGCTGCCTGGTTTAGAGGGTATGCATTATGATCAGAGATTAAGGGAGCTAGGGCTTTACTCTTTGGAGAGAAGGAGGATGACAGGAGACATGATAGAGGTGTACAAGATAATAAGAGGAATAGATAGAGTGGATAGCCAGCGCCTCTTCCCCAGGGCACCACTGCTCAAAACAAGAGGACATGGCTTTAAGGTAAGGGGTGGGAAGTTCAAGGAGGATATTAGAGGAAGGTTTTTTACTCAGAGAGTGGTTAGTGCGTGGAATGCACTGCCTGAGTCAGTGGTGGAGGCAGATACACTAGTGAAGTTTAAGAGACTACTAGACAGGTATATGGAGGAATTTAAGGTGGGGGCTTATATGGGGAGCAGGGTTTGAGGGTTGGCACAACATTGTGGGCTGAAGGGCCTGTACTGTGCTGTACTATTCTATGTTCCATGTTCTATGTTCTTGGAGTATCCTTCCTCTCCCAGGGATGAGGCCTTAGGAGCTTCTGTTGGCGTTTCTGTAGCTCTGGGTTTTTATAGGACGGTGTTGCTAGCTCCGTGTCCAACCCTCCTCCCTCACAGCCAGGCTTGGGACCATCCAAGGCAAAGTTTGTGAGCCACCAAGTCTAGTCCAATCTTCCATCTCACACCTCAGACCTTTAACACTCCTCCTTCTCAATGAACTCAGTAATTTTCTTTTAAAATTACTGACGATCTCTTTAAAATGAAGCGGAAATTTTCATGTTCCAGAAAAACTGTTCTCATTTTTGTACTTGGAAAATTGCTGTTGCAGCCCTGAGAAATAGATAGATACCTTATTGACCCCAAAGGAAATTACAGTGTCACAGTAGCATTACAAGTGCACAGATATATAAATATTAGAAGAGAAGCAAGAAAAAAAATTTTTAAAGTTACCTTAAAAATAGGATGTACAATATTTGTCAAAGATTACAAGATTTACATGATTTCCAGATTCACACTGATAAGATGGTAGTGCAAGGATTACCATAATAGTATACAGTAATGGGTGCACATTCACACCAAATAAGAAGTGATGATAGTATTGCACAGGGTGTCTGCGATAGCAGGATGTGGTATCAGAGCTTAAACAGAGCTCTGGTAAACAGAGGTTAGTAACAGTCTAATAGGAGAAGGTCATCACTTCCCCAGCTATAGATTGACTCATTATAGAGCTAATGGCTGAGGATAAGAATGACCTCATATAGTACTCCTTGAAGCAGCAGAATTAGATTAGATTATGAAGACATGCAGTCCTCTTTTATTGTCATTTAGTAATGCATGCATTAAGAAATGATACAATATTTCCTCCGGTGTGATATCACAAAACACAGGACAGACCAGGACTGAAAAAACTGACAAAACCACATAATTATAACATACAGTTACAACAATGCAACAATACCATAACTTGATGAAGAAGTGCATGAGCACAGTAAAAAGTTCAAGGTCTCTCAAATGTCCCACATCTCACGCAGACGGGAGAAGGAAGAAAAACTCTTCCTGCCATGCTGACCACAATCTGACTCTGAGTCATCTGAAAACTTCGAGCCTCCGAATCAGCTCTCCAACACCAAGTACTGAGCGCCACCTCTGTCCGAACGATTCAACCTCAATCTCTGTTGCCAACAGCAGGCAAAGCCGGGGATTTTGAGGCCTTCCCTCCGGAAGATTCCTGACCACGCAGTAACGACAGCAGCGAACGAGCGTTTCAGAAATTTCTCCAGATGTTCCTCTGTGTTTTCACGTCTGTCTCCATCAAATCAGAATTGTCCATGGCCCCTATTTAAAAGATACAATATCATTTTTCACCGGAGGGCTGCGCACATGCGGCGCGCTGCTCTCTCTCCTCCCGCCGAATTGTCTTAGTCTATTACTGTAACAGCACCTCTGTTCAGACAAGGTGGCATGCAGAGGGTGAGAAACATTTTCCAGAATTGCCAGGATTTTGCAGCGGGTCCTTTGTTCTACCACAGGCTCCAATATGTCCAGTTTGACTACTACAACAGAGCCAGCCTTTCTAATCAGTTTATTGAGCCTGTTGGCATCACCCATGTGGATGGCAATGCTCCAGCATAGAAGATTGTACTGGCAACAACAGACAATCACAGAACATGTGAAGGAGAAGCCTACATACTCCAAAGGACCTCAGTCTCCTCAGGAAGTAGAGGTGACCCTGGCCCTTATTGTATACAGCCTCTAATTTGGTGCTCCACTCAAGTCTGTCATCCTCGTGCACCCCCAGGTACTTGTAGGTCCTCAACACATCCACATGCTCACCATCAATAGTAACAGGGAGCAGTGCAGACTTGGGCTTCTGATGTTGAGCTGCAGATGATTCAGCTTGTACCAGTCTACAAAGTCTTGTATTCATCCTCCTATCCTCTCTTTATACACCCAACTATTGCTGAGTCATCAGAGGATTTCTGCAGATGACATGACTCAGTGTTGTATCTAAAGTCCAAGGTATACAGAGTAAGTAGGAAGGGAGCAAATACAGTCCCCTGTGAGGCCCCAGTGCTGCTTATAGCATTGTGTGACACACAGCTCTAAGGTCACACAGACTGAGGTCTGCCAGTCAGGTAGTCCATTATCCAGGATACAATGGAAGTGCCAGTCTACACTGAACGGAGCTTTTACTCCAGCAGTGAGAGCTGTATGGTAGTAAAAGCACTTGTGGAATCAAAAAACATGATCCTCACAGTGCTGCCTGTCTTATCCAAATGGGAGTAGGCTCTGTCCAGCAGGTAGATGACAATATTGTTGACTCCAATGTGCTGCTGGTAGGCAAACTGCAGGGGATCGAGGACTGATTAAGGACAGGGTTGGAGGTGAGCCAGGACCCATCTCTCTAGGGTCTTCATGATGCGTGAGGTCACGGGCACTGGACGGTAGTCATTCATGGTAGTCGTTGGCCCTTCTTGGGTACTGGGACTACAATGATGTTTTCCACACAGTCAGAACCCTTTCCAGGCTGAGACTCAGATTGGAAATGTGCTGGAGAACTCCGCTCAGCTGCTCAGCACTCTCCTTCAGGACCTTGGCGTTCACAATGCTTTGCTGTGGCTGAGTTTCCCCAGAACCCTTCTCACCAGCTGAGTAGTGAAGATGAGTCCATGATGACTGGGGAGTTGGTGGAAAGTAGAGGCTGGGGGAGGTGACAACAGCAGTTGGCATATGGAGGTGTGGATGGTAGGCGCAGGGGAAGGAGGGGGGTGTAGTCAGTAGTAGCCTGTGTTGTTCATCCATGTGTAGAACTGGAGGGGGAGGAACAAGGAGGGGAGGCATAGGTGCTGAGGGAGCATTGGGTGCCTCGGTACCTGGGCTGGTGTGCTGCTGACCGTTCTGTCTGTGCCTTTTATCATCTTATACGCCTTTATCAAGAAGTCTCTCATCACCTTTCACTCCAAAGCTTGCTCAGCCTTTCCTCATAAGACAGGCTCTTTAATACATATACATTATACCTTCCTGACAAATGAACTTCAGTGTTTTTGTTGTAGTTAATGGGCAGACAATAATGATGACGATGATGGCTGGTTCTTCGCTTGCAAAGATCAGGAGTGAAGAAGAGTCCTCCAGAGTGCTGGCATAATCGTTGGTGACTGTAGAGGCCAATTCTGGATCTACAGACTCTGGATCAGTAGGGACTCAGGAACAGCTGGGATGTGGGTTCTTGGGAAATAAAGATTCTTCCTGCGTCTTCTCCTCAGCAATTGCTCTTTGGATTATTCTAAATTCTTGGCTGTTCTGTGGATTTCCGTTCTCCAATGGTCTCTGTCACAAGCCCGCTGTGGCCACTTGTTGATCTTGATATTTGCCTGAGAGGGCTGCTGCCTAAGTTGGTCTTTGTACCTTTTGCGCGGGGCACCACGATCTCTCTTGCCCTGAGATAGTTCTTCGTAGAGTACTGCTTTCGGTAACCCGGAGATGTCCATGCGAGACACATGGCTTGGACAGCGGAGCTGCCTGAGCAGCAAGGTGGCTTCAATGCTTGGAAGCTGAGCCTTCTCCAGGACATTGTTGTTGGAGACACAATCCTGCCAGCCAGATACCCATGATGGACAATAAAGATAACTCGAATACCACTAACGCCACTAAGGTTGAAACATAGTACTTGAAACAAGAGAGCTATCCATATTCTGGCTCCATTCACAGTCCTGGCCAATAACTCTGACCACATGGAGACACAAGTGATTCTGCAGATGCTGGGAATCTTGAACAACAACAACACACACACACACAAGATGCTGGAGGAACTCAGCAGGTCAAGCAGCATCTATTGAGGGGAATAAATGGTCAACATTCCCAAACTCAGCTCTGGTCTCTGGTCATACACCAATCATTGATTTTTCATAATCTGCCAGCACACGGAATCAAATGCAATCCATGTCGTGGCAAGAAGATTTCACATGATAAAGCCTTGTCGGGGAACTCAATGTTTACCAGCACTCCCAGTGTGCATGACTGACCTCACAAACACACAGATTCGTAGACACTAAGACAACAGATAATGAGACCTCAGACTAGTCAGTATTTAATCAAATTATTGATCATTTCTTCAAATACTGAATGTGTTCCCATTGGATTCTATACAACCATTTAAGCATTTTCATCATCGATGGTTTTTCACCATGAAGTATGAACTGTTTATTGTACACGTCTCATTTTGTGTCTATTTATTATCAATTGTGTTATATTCACATGCCATTGTTCCATCATCTTTGAGACAATGCATCAAAGGGGCAGCATCCTCCATTAAGGACCCCCATCACCCAGAGCGCACTCTCTTCTTTTTATTACCATCACAGAAGAGGTACAGGAGCCTGAAGACACACACGTAACGGTTAAGGAACAGCCATTTCATCGGACCCCTGAAGGGTGGAGGAGAAGCGGGAGACCAAAGGCAACTTGGCACCATCCCATCGAGGCAGAAATAAGGACCCTAAACCATACCTGGGGCACAACAGAGAAGATGACAAAGGACAGACAGAGATGGAGGACCTTCATTGCTTCCCTAAATGCCAGCGGCGTAATGGGCAGTAAATTCTTCCCCTCAGCCATCAGATTTTTGAACAGAAGATAAACACTACTACACTATTTTTCTCTCTTTCTGCACTACATACTTAATTTTTAAAATATATACATTCCTTAATGTAATTGATACACTTTTATGTATTACACTGCATTGCTGCCACACAGCAACAAATTTCATGACATATGATAGTGATATTAAACATGATTCTGATCCATATACTGTAGTTTTCAGGTTGCTGCATCAGATTCACCTGCCCAATATAATTCAATATCATCTGCAAATCTGATTAGATTGCATCATCCCAATTCTAAACTGTTTATATAAATAAGACACAGTTAAATTTTATAGTCAGCACATTAATAATTTCAGCCCTCTTCAAATGACATTATTCCTTTAACAAGCAGCCATCGTTTTCGACCCTAGAATCTATTTTGTATTGATCCACAAGTTTAATCAATAGTGTACTATATGGATTTGCCAGAATTTTTTTTTTAAAAAGGAGACCTAGGTACAACATGCAGTTGGTATGGTTTCCTCAAGGGAAAATCTTGCCTGACAAATCTGTTGGAATTCTTTGAGAAATAGCAAGCAGGAGAGACAAAGGAGAATTGGTTGATGTTTTCAGAAGGCCTTTGACAAGCCCATGGTATTACAGGGAAGATGCTAGCATGCATAAAGCAGTGGCTGACTGGCAGGAGGCAAAGAGTGGGAATAAAGAGAGCCTTTTCTGGTTGGCTGGCGGTGACTAGTTGTGTTCCACAGAGTCTCTGTTGGGACCGATTTTTTTAATGTTAAATGTAAATGATTTGGATGATGGAATTGATTACTTTGTTGCAAAGTTTGCAGATGATATGAAGATAGGTAGAGGAACAGGTAGTTTTGAGGAAGTAGAGAGGCTACAGAAGGCCTTCGACAGATTAGGAGAATGGGCAAAGGAATGGTAGATGGAATAATGTCAGGAAATGTATGGTTATGCACTTTTGTAGAAGAAATGAAAGGGGTGCAAAGGGACTTGGGAGTCCTTAAAGGTTAATTTGCAGGTGAGGAAGGCAAATACAATGTTAGCATTCATTTCAATAGGGCTAGAATATAAAAACAAGGATGTAATGTTCAAACTTTATAAAGCGTTGGTGATGCCCCAATGGGAGAATGCAGGAAAATGGGGTTAAGAGGGATAATAAATCAGCCATGATGGAATGGTGCAGCAGACTTGATGGGCTGAATAGCCTAATTCTGCTCCTCTGTCTTATGGTCTGGTTAGTAATTTTGCAGCAGTTTATTTGAGGGGATAGTCTAGAGAAAAGGCACATTCTTTCTTTCATAAATCATTCTGGAACCTCTGCTGTTTGTGATTTTTATAAATGACTTGGATAGGGAAGTGGAAAGGTGGGTTACTGAGTTTATAGATGACATGAAGTTTAATGGTGTTATAGATAGTGTAGAAGGTTGTCAAAGCTTACAATGGGACATTGATAGGATGTAGAGCTGGGCTGAAAAGTGGCAGATAGAGTTCAATACAGAAAAATGTGAACTGATTCACTTCGGAAAGTCAATTTTGAAAGCAGAATACAGGGTTAATAACAGGATTCTTAGCAGTGTGGAGGAACAGAGGGATCCTGGGGTCCACATGCATAGATCCCTCAAAGTTGCCATGCAAGTTGATAGGGTTGTTAAGAAGGCATATGGGGTTTTGGCCTTCATTGGTTGAGGAACTGTGTTCAAGAGCAGTGAGGTAAAGTTGCAGCTCTATAAGCTTCAGAGAGGATGCAGAGGAGATTTACCAGGCTGCATATCTTATGAGCAAAGGTTGAGCAAGCTAGGGCTTTTCTCTTTGGAGCGAAGGAAGATGAGGGGTGACAAAGGTGTACGAGATGATAAGAGGCATAGATCAAGTGGACAGCCAGAATCTTTTTCCCGTGGTGGAAATGGCTTAAATGAGGGCGCATAATTTTTTAGGTGATTGGAGGAGCGTATGGGGGGGGATATCAGAGATAAGTTCTTTTATACAGAGAGTGATGGGTATGTGGAACACCCTGCCGAGGTGGTAATAGAGGCAGACACATTAAGAGCATTTAAAAGAATCTTAGGGAGGCACATAGATGATAGAAAAATGGAGGGCTATGTAAGAGGGAAGGGTTTAGATTGAATTTAGTTAAGTTAATTAAATTAAATTAACTAAGTTACAGAGAAAGGTTGAACAAGTTAGGTCTTTATTCTTTGGAGCGTAGAAGGTTGAGGGGGGACTTGACAGAGGTATTTAAATTTATGAGGGGGATTGATAGCGTTGACGTGGTTAGACTTTTTCCATTGAGAGTGGGGAACATTCAAACAAGAGGGCATGGGTTGAGAATTAGAGGACAAAAGTTTTGGGGTAACATGAGGGGGAACTGCTTTACTCAGAGAGTGGTAGCTGTGTGGAACGAGCTTCCAGCAGAAGTGGTTGAGGCAGGTTCTATGCTGTCGTTTAAAGTTAAATTGGATAGATATATGGACAGGAAAGGAATGGAGGGTTATGGGCTGAGTGCAGGTTGGTGGGACTAGGGTAGGGTAAGAGTTCGGCACGGACTAGAAAGGCCAAGATGGCCTGTTTCCGTGCTGTAATTGTTATATCATTATATTAATTTAGAGTAGATTAAAAGATCTGCACAATATTGTGGGCCAAAGGGCTTGTACTGTGCTGTGACCTCCTACATTTAAAAATTGCAAATGTTGGAAATGTTAAATAAAAACAAAAACATGCTGAAAAATAATCAACAGCAAAGCAACAGTTGCAGACAGGAATGTGCAATTACAATTTCAGATTAAAGGCTTTTCATCAATTCCACATTTTGATGGATCACAGAAACAATATTGCAGTGCTCAATTAAATGAAGAATTTGAGATTAGCATCCATCAAAGCATTTACCACTAATTCTAGAAATGTGTAAAACAAAATGGTTACTTAAGTCTGTGACGAGGGAGGCTATCCCTGACCTTAAATGTCACATTTCTCATTTAACAGATGCTACCTAACCTGCTCACCATCTCCAGCATTTGCTGGTTTTATTTCACAAAATCTACTTATTGGCTTTCTTCCCCAGACATGTTTACTCCTGAGACAGTAACTTGTATCAAATTAGTTTCAAAATCCTTTGCTTCCTTCTGAAACCAACTGTGCTTTCAACAAATAATTTAGCAAAAGGACCAAAAAAACGAACACTTATGACCTTTAACAGAAACCTGGTTCCACACTGTTGATGTGACTGCACAGATGTGTACCACTTACAGATTCCACAAGTGTCATCGCACTCTGACTTGCAAACGTAATGCCAGACTTCAAACTGCTGGAGGAGCGAAAATGCTGCAGGAGCTCAGCAGGTTTCTCCATTTCCCTCCTATGGTTGGAGACTACCAAGGCTGAAAATGAGATTCAAGATTCAAGGATCAAGATCGTTTAAGGTCATTTCCAGCAAACAAGTGTAAAGGAGGACAAAATAATTGTTACTCCAGATATGATGCAGCAGAAAAAGCTCACAATAAGATAAAAGAACACAAAAATAAAACACAATAGATATAAATATATAAGATAGCATATGCACATAGTTTGAATGTATGCCCATAAAGTGATGCTAGGTATAGGAGTGTCTGCACATAAAGTGACTGACAGGAAATGATAAGTAGTGGTGGTTGGGGATGTGGAGGGTGGGTTAATGGGTGAAGGTGTTGATCAGCCTTACTACTTGGGGAAGTAACTATTCTTGAGCTTGGTGGTCCTAGTGTGGATACTACATAGCCTCCTTCCTGATGGCAATGGGACAAACAGTCCATGAGCAGGGTGGGTGGGATCATTCATGATATTGATTGCTATTTTCCAGCACCTTTTCGTGTACATGTCCTCAGTGGTGCGTAGGCTGGTGCCGGCAATGCCATGAGGAGCTGTTCCTCTAATCTGTGTCTAACCTCAACTTGGCAGGAGCGGAGGCTGTGGTCAGGCATGTTGGTCTGGGAATGGGAAGTGGAATTACAATGGCTGGCAATCAAAAGATCCTGCCTTGACAAGTGACCAATAGTACTCCAAAAGGCAGTCCCCTAATCCGTATCAGGTCTCACCGATGCAGAGGAGGCCCTACTGGGAGCACCGGATACAATAACTGACATGGACGAGTCATCAAATTGCTGTGATGAGATCCTGGAATTCTATACCTTTCAGTAGAATGGAAAATAAGAAAGGAAAACGCTGGATAAGGCAGCAGCTGTGGAAAGACAATTTGTCAACGTCTCAGATTCAGGACCTTTCATCAGAGGGTTCAAGGACATCATCTGCTCTGTTTCTCTTTCTATCAATGCTGCCTGACTACTTATTCTTCCAACATTTTGTGGTTTTCATTTAGATTTCCAACATCTATAGCTACTTTAAGTTTCTTGGGAATACCTTCACAGGGAAAGTTACAGTGATTGAAGAACTCGCCTTACCACATCCTCCTTCAGAGCAAAAAGGATGGAAACAAAATGCTGGGGTTCTCAATAATGCTGAGATCCTGAAAATGAGAAAATAAAAGATAAGGATAAAGAGTGATCCTTCAAACCCAGTAGTCCTCCATCCTGGTTCTGACAAATGACATTGACCTGAAATGTGAACTCTTATTTCTTGTTCCTCCAGATACTGCCTGACCTGCTGAGTGTTTCCAGCATTCCACACCTTCATCTTCAGTGGTGAAACAAGTACATCCTCCTTACATGACATCTTCCACTCAATGCAATGAAAGGACTGTGTAGTTACATGTGCATATGAGTTCAGTGTCAATGCAAAGTGGGTGTGAGAGAGCAAGCGAGACATGGAGATAGCCAAAGTGTGAGAGATGGAAAAAGCCAAAGAGAAAGAGCAAGAGTTGGTGCAAGTGAGAAAGCTGGAACAAGAGATGGTGTGAGTGAGAGTGAGAGCGAGGGATGGAGCAAGAGACAGAGTGAGAGAGAGACAGCAAGAGAGCGAGAGTGAGATAGAGCAAGCGAGAGATGAGAGACAGAGCAGGCTAGAACAAGAGCACGGAAATCAGCCTTTCAGCCCACTCTCAACCAATCCCACACTGTTCGCAATTTATTCTCCGCCCTTTCCTGTTCACACACCCTGCTTCTATCACTCACTACACACATTAGGGGCAATCTACAGTGTCCAATTATCCTACCAATACAAATACATCCTTGCGAAGCAGGAGGAATCCAAAGCACCCCTGAGAAAAACAATCATCAAATCAGAGGAACGTACAAACTCTGCACAGACAGTACACAAGGTATTGAATGCACCAAAACCTGGGTTGCTGAAGCTGTGAGACAACATATCTATGAGCTACAGCATTGTGCAGTCGTGTGAGTGTGAGTGAGAGAGAGAGAGAGAGAGAGAGAGAGAGAGAGGAGAGAGAGAGTGTGTGTGGGAGTGTGAGAGTGAGTGTGAGTGTGTGTGAGAGAGAGGGTGAGTGTGCGAGAGTGAGTGTGAGAGAGAGAGTGGGAGTGTGACAGTGCAAGAGTGAGTGTGTGCGCATGTGAGTGTGAGTGTGTGTGCCTTTTTGCAAATAAAACACAAGTCGCAGCTGGAAGAATGCAGATCTGATATTGGACACACATGAACAAATTTAGCCAAAAATATGAAAGCGCATTAACAAACAAGTAAGAACAAATTACACCACCAGGTTCAAGAGCAGTTACTACCCCTCAAACACCAGACTCTTGAATAAAAGGAGATAATTACATTCACTTGCCCTATCATTGAAACGTTCCTACAACCAATGACCTCAATTTAATAGGAGGTGGTACAGTCGACGTTTCGGGCCAAGACCCTAGTCCTGACAAAGGGTCTCGGCCCGAAACGTCGACTGTACCTCTTCCTAGAGATGCTGCCTGGTCTGCTGCATTCACCAGCAACTTTGATGTGTGTTGATCTCACTTTAATGATTCTTTATTTCATTATCTCATGTTCTTTTTATTAATGGCCATTTATTAATATTTGCATTTACACAGTTTGTAGTCTTCTGCACTCTGGATGATCTTTCATTGATCCCGGTAAAGTTACTGTTCTACAGATTTGCTTAGTATACCCACAGGAAAATGAATCTTTGAACTTTGAAGTTGTTCACCATGACTCACTTCCAGAAATTTTACAAATTGTAAATGGCTTTGTGCGCTGATTCAGCCAAAATAACCAAAAGGCTAAATATTACAAGGATATGGGCCCAAAAATCTTAAAGCAACCCTGTTCTCGTCAGTAAGTCAGCAGGCACACAAAAGCACAGGTAAATATAATGGAGAGAGGAGTGCTGTATCTGGAAGAGATATAGTTGCTGTGGATTGCAGAGAAGTCCCACTGCAAGTGACAAGCTATCATTTAGTTTCTCAAACAACCCTTCGTGTGCTAAGCTGTAATTCATTGTCACTGGCCTTTGGGAGATGATAAGCTTTAGAATTTAATAGCCCACGAACCAAGAGGGGCAGTTAGTTGCATGGCGTGCTGTTTGCTCCCAGCCTGGAAGAGGTTATCTCAGGTGAAACACAGCGCAAAAGGCAGAAAATGATGACAATCGAATTTTAGAAATTTGTTAATGATACACGGTCTGTTTGGTACTTAAAAAAAATTAGCTTTATTTGACACATTGATAACTGGAGCACCAATCTTGAGTTGGAGAGCTACGAGAGAGGAGGCAGCGCACAGGTCCGGGAGCGAAGTTTAAAAGGGGAAAGCTTCGCTGGAACTCGGCTATCACCGGACCACCAATCGTGTGTTGGAGAGCAGGGACGGTTCAGATATAACAGGAAGACACTGCCTAGCGGAGCAGCCATTGACGGAGTGGTCTGCGTCAGGGTGGTAGGGCTTTGGCTCATTCGGGCTTCAGCGAGGTAAGTGGGTAAGTGGACTTAGTTCTTCCCTTGCATTTTTTTTTTGAGGAATAGAGAGCACGTCTGTAGGGTTAGTACTTTGCTCTGGGTGTCAGATGTGGGAATTCTGGGAATCTTCCAGTCTCCCAGATGGCACATCTGCGCCAGGTGAACCGAAATGCAGCTCCTGAGAGACCGTGTTAGGAACCCAGAGCTGCGCCTTGATGACTTACAGCTTATAAAGGAAAATGAGCAGGAGAAAGATAGGAGCTACAAGGAGTTAGTCACCTCCAAGCTGCAGGAGTTAGACAAGTGGGTGACTGTTAGGGAAGGGAAGGGAAGAGCTCAGATAGTAGAGAGCACCGCTGTGGTCATCCCCTTCAGTAATTGTTATGTCGGTTTGGATGCTGTTAAGGGGGGGGGGGGGGGGAGACCTGACAGAGGACGACCACGGCAATTGGGTCTCTGGCACTCAGCCTGGTTCCGTGGTGCAGAAAGGAGAGAAGAAGATGAGGAATGCCTTAGTCATAGCAGATTCCATAGTGAGAGGAACAGACAGGAGGTCCTGTCAGCCTGATAGAGACACCCGCATGGTGTGTTGCCTCCCAGGTGCTAGGGTACGGGATGTCTCGGATCAGGTGCAGAGTATCCTGCAGGGAGAGGGTGAACAGCCAGAAGTCTTGGTATACTTTGTTACCAATGACATAGATAGATAAAGGAAGGAGGTCCTGAAGAGAGAATTCAGGGAGTTAGGTAGGAATTGAAAAGCAGGACCTCGAGGGTAGTAATCTCAGGATTGCTGCCTGTGCCACGTGCTAACAAGCGCAAGAATAGCATGATCAGGCATATTAATGTGTGGCTGAGAGACTGGTGTAGGGGGCAGGGCTTCGGGTACCTGGATTATTGGGGCTCTTCTGGGGAGGTATGAACTGTACAAAGAGTACAGGTTACACCTGAACCCAAAGGGGTCCAATATCTGTGCATGCAGGTTTAATAGAGCTGTTAGGGAGGGTTTAAACTAATTTGGCAGGGGAATGGGAACCGAAGTGATACGGCTGAGGAAGGGGAAAACAGAAATAAATCAAAGATAGTGTGCAACAGAGTTGAAAGGAAGGATAGGCAGATGAGACATAATCACAGTCAGTGAGATGATTTACAACAGAAAGCAACAAATACTGACTGGAAGTGTTATATTTGAATGTACGCAGCATAATAAATAAAATGGACGATCTTGAAATTCAGCTACAGATTGGCAAGAATGATGTTGTGGCCATCTCTGACACTTGGCTAAAGGATGGCTGCCATTGGGAGCTGAACGTTCAAGGATATATGGTGTATTGGAAAGATAGTTTAGTCGGCAGAGGGGTTGGTGTGGCCCTGTGTATAAGAAATAACTTTAAATCATTAGAAAGGGATGGCATAGGATAGAAGGTGTAGTCTTTATGGGTTGAGTTAAGGAATGGCAAGGGTAAAAGGACCCTAATGGCAGTTGTATACAGCCTCCAAACAGCATCCAGGATTGGATTACAAATTACAAGAGATAGAAAAGGTGTGTCAGAAGGGCAATGTCATGATAACCATTGCGCATTTTAACATGAAAGTGGATTGGAAAACCAGGCCAGTACAGAACCTCAAGAGAGAGAACTTGTAGAATGTCTAAGGGATGGCTTTTTAGAACAGCTTGTTGTTGAGCCCATTCGGGATCGGCTGTGCTGGATTGGGTGTTGTGCAATGATCCGGAGGTATTAAGAGAGTTTAAGATTAAGGAACCCTTAGGAAACAGTGATCACAATATGAACAAGTTCACTTCAAATTTGAGAAGGAGAAACTAAATTCAAATATGTCAGTATTTCAGTGGAATAAAGGAAATTACAATGGTATGGGGTGTCAGGGAGGGGTAGCACCTCTGGTGGGGGAACATGTCGCATCCTTTTCAGGGCGGTTAGTCCACCTTTGGTCCCCACCTGGCACTCAGCTCTCATCTGTGGCTCCCCGTAGCTGTTTGCATGTGACGGCGGCCACACCCCGGACAACGGCTTCGACAAGCCGGCTAAACCAGGTGAGGGTAGCCGACGGGTCTCAAATCCTCAGTGAGATAGGGAGTTGTCTATCCCAGCATGTGAAGGCAGACTCCGGCGGATTGAGCGAATGAGACCAATGGAAGGTCCAACGGTCAAGAAGGTGGTCTCTGCAAGCGTCATGGAACGTGTAGAGCAGGACAAGACACAGAAGACGTCCTGGTCATCCGCTGCGCCTAGTCCCATCTCCAGCCGTCTAGACTCTGTCTTGCCACTGGATCCAGATGGGAATTGGGAAGAGAGAGTGAGGCTGACGCTGCGCAACTCTCCCTCACTTAAATCCAAATCACGCGCTAGTCTCGACACCATCATAATGGTGTGGAGGTCCTCATCGACGTCAATGATAGACGAACAAGCACAATGGTATGAGGGGGGAACTGACCAAAGTTGACTGGAAAGGGACACTAGCAGGAAGGACAGCAGAGCAGCAATGGCTGGCGTTTCTGCAAAAAATGAGGGAAGTGTAAGACAAATATATTACAAATAAGGAGACATTTTCGAATGGAAGGAGACTACCGTGGCTGACAAGTGAAGTCAGAGCTAAAGTAAAAGCAAAAGAGAGTGCATACAAAGGAAGCCAAAGCTAGTAGGAAGATAGAGGATCGGGAAGCTTTTAAAAACTTGCAGAAGGAAACTAAGAAGGTCATTAGGAAGGAAAAGATGAATTATGAAAGGAAGCTGACAACTAATATCAAAGAAGATACTGAAAGCTTTTTTAAGTATATAAAGGGTAAAAGAGAGTTGAGAGTAGATATGGGACCAATAGAAAATGACGCTGGAGATATTGTAATAAGAGACGCAGAGATGGCAGAGGAACTGAATGTGTATTTTGCATCAGTCTTCACAGTGGAAGACATCTGCAGTATACCGGACATTCAAGAGTGTCAAGGAAGTGAAGTTTATGCAGTGAAAATTACCACTGAGAAAGTGCTCAGGAAGCTTAATGGTCTGAGGGTGGATAAATCTCCTGGTCCTGATGGAATGCAACCTTGGGTTCTGAAGAAAGTAGCTGGAGAGAATGTGGAGGCAGTAACAATGATCTTTCAAGAATCGATAGATTCTGGCCTTGTACTGAATGACTGGAAAATTGCAAATGTTACTCCGCTATTGAAGAAGGGTGGGAGGCAGCAGAAAGGGAACTATAGCCTGTTAGCCTGACATCAGTGGTTGAGAAGTTGCTGGAATGAATTGTTAGGGATGAGGTTATGTAGTACCTGGAGGCATATGATAAGATAGGCCAAAGGCAGCGTGGTTTCCTGAAAGATAAATCCTGCCTGATGAACCTATTGCAATTTTTTGAGGAAACTACAAGCAGAGTAGACAAAGGAGATGCAGTAGATGTGGTGTACTTGAATGTTCAGAAGTCCTTTGACAAGGTGCCGCACATAAGGCTGCTTAGCAAAATAAGAGCCCATGGAATTACATGGAAGTTACTAGCATGGGTGGACCATTGGCTGATCGGCAGAAAACAGCCAGTAGGAATAAAGGGATCCTATTCTGGCTGGCTGCCGGTTATCAATGGAGTTCCACAGGGGTCGGTGTTGAGACTGGCTGCTTTTTACAATGTATGTCAATGATTTGGACTATGGGACTAATGGATTTGTGGCTAAATTTGCCGATGATACAAAGACAGGTGGAGGAGCGGGTAGTGTTGAGGAAACAGAGAGCCTGCAAAGAGACTTAGATAGTTTAGGGGAATGGGGAAAGAAGTGGCAAATGAAATACAATGTTGGAAAGTGTATGGTTATGCCCTTTGGTGGACGAAATAAATGGGCAGACTATTATTTAGGTGAGGAGAGAATTCAAAATGCAAAGGGAATGTGCAGGATACCCTAAAGGTTAACCTCCAGGTTAAGTCGATGCTGAAGAAGGCAAATGCAATGTAGGCATTCACTTCTGGAGGTATCGAAAGAAGAGCAGGGATGTGATGTTGAGGCTCTATAAGGCACTTGTGAGACCACACCTAGAGTATTGTGTGCAGTTTTGGGCTCCTTATTTTAGAAAAGATATACTGACATTGGAAAGGGTTCAAAGATTCACGAGAATGATTCCAGGAATGAAAGGGTTACTGTATGAGGAACGTCTGGCAGCTCTTGGGCTGTATTCCCTGGAGTTCAGGAGAATGAGGTGGGATCTCATAGAAACATTCCAAATGTTAAAAGGCCTGAAAAGATTAGATACGGCTAATTTATTTCCCATGGTAGGGGAGTCTAGGACAAGAGGGCACGACTTCAGGATTAAGGACGTCCACTTAGAACAGAGATGCCGAGAAATTACTTTAGTCAGAGGATGGAAAATCTGTGGAATTTGTTGCCATAAGTGGCTGTGGAGACCAAGTCATTGAGTGTATTTAAGGCAGAGATAGATAGGTTCTTGATTAACTAGGGCGTCAAAGTGTATGGAGAGAAGGCAGGGGATTGGGGATGACTGGAAGAATTGGATCAGCCCATGATTGAATGGCAGAGCAGACTTGATGGGCCGACTAGCCTACTTCTGCTCCTACATCTTATGGTCTTACAACATAGGTATGTCAAAACATGCAGTGAAATGCATTGTTTGCATCATCGACCAACACATGGATGCACTGGGGGCAACCTGCAAGCATTGCCCTGCTTCTGGCAACACTATAACATGTCCACAACATGTCTTTTGGGTGGAATAACCTACAGCGTGTCAGTAGAAATGACACAGGTTACTTAGCAGGTAGAAGAGGTCCTAGGTCTGTGTACCCGTGCACTAGTGCTCAGTGTAATAATTCAGCATTTGCAAACTCCAATGCAGTAGATTCCATTCTAATCTTGCTGTCAAGGATATGATGCTGAGCAGATGGTGCAGACTTCCCTCGACAGAAAGAATGAAAAGGTTGCACCATTCTGGGTTGACCCTGCCTGTGGTGTTCAGGCTGCACAAAGGGAAGGACATGGAAAATGAAATGACTGGTCACTGGACCCAGTGATCCCCTCTTTCTAGGGGTGATGTGCAATCTATTTCTTGAGAAAAACCTGCTCCTATCATCTAAGGAAAGCTGATACCATAATAAATCCTGGACCTTGTAGATGGATTGCAATAACAACATAAAGGAAACTAATCAAATCAATGGATGAGTGCAGTTCTAACAGTAATCAGGATACTCGGTATTGTGTAGGACAAAGCAAATGAATGATGGTTATCCACCCACCACCACCCAAAACATTATCTCCTCACATATTGTAGATTGTGAACCATTCACAATGTGCAAGGCAGCAAACAGGTAAGCGTTCTTTGAAAACACCACTCAAACCAACAAGCTCTACCGCATAAGAGGAAAATGGCAGCAGGGATTTGGGAATGGCACTGACATAAATAAATATATTGCTGTTCATTCATCTTCATTGGGTTTAAACAATGGAACTTTCTACCAAAGGGTACGGTGGAAATATCTTCACAACAAAAACTACACTGGTTCAAAAAGTGGCTCAGTAGCGCCTTCCTGAGGACAATAATGGACAGGCTATAAAAACTGACCTTGCCAGTGATCTCACATCCCATCAATGACTGATATAGGCTTTCCATTCACTTCTGCTGTGTGACCTCAGCCTTCAATCCTCTAATGATCAACCACCCCTCCACTACCCCACAGAACTTTCAATATTTTCTCATTATAAATTCAGAGTTATGGATGGAAGTATCAACTTAGAGGTCAATTCCCTTGCACCAGATAACAATTTCTCCTAGTATGAGCATCATGGGGACTGCTTAAAGAGAACTACATCAATTAAGGATAATAGGAAGGCAATTTACCCGGAAATGAGAGCTTAATAAAAAGGTAAATGCTTTAAAGGAACAGTGAAAGATGTTCGCAGTATGCTGGTGGATTCTGAAACAAACATAGTCTGATTAGACGGAGTCAATGGGGTTTGATAAAATGAAACTGATGTGTATGAGTATTGCGGCTTCTGGGATAGATAGAAAAAAAGACATTAGATATTGTGCACCATATTTTTTTGTGGGCATTTAATAAGGCAGTATACAAGGTAGAACTCGTCTGAAATACAGAATTAGAATGGACTGAGGATTGGAGAAATAATTAAAAAAAACGGAAAATCAGGAGATTTTTGGAATGTTACTCTTGGAATACTGTAATTACCACAATTCAGAGGTTATATCAATGAAATTAAAGATTTATTTACTCTAAAAATCCAATGGCTGATCTATCATCTACTTAGTCAGAAATTTGATTGTTTTTCCTAATTTCATAAATCGACATTATGATAAAAATGCACACAAAGGGAAGAGACAATACAAAAGAATTCAAAAGAATCTCCAGAAATTCAAACACATTGGCAATTTTTATGCACTGCTCATTTCAAATATGAAACTGATTGTTTCCACATGCAACTTGGGTCGTCTCTGAGAACAAGAGGCAGGGTGTGGGTGGAGTGTGACGTGGACGGAGCTTGAAATGTTATAAACATGGTAACCAACCTAGAAATTCAGCTGGTGAACTTGTAGAACTACAGCTGATAAGTAAAATGCCTATTTAAATAGCAGGGCAAATAAAACACCAACTCTTAGCTCTCTCCTGTATCTGATGTGGTATTTTGTAATGCTTTTGCAATAATTGGCACTTCTTGACCTCTTTTGTGCAGATGTAAAGAAATATCACCCAAACCTTTCAAACTGACGATCAGTAAGCCTCCCCAACTATATGAATGTAACTCATCATACAGATTTATATCTTGTATTTTTATTGAATTAAATATTTATGCAGCTCATAATTTTTGCTGGTCATTCAGAATATATTGCAAAGTGATTTAAGACCATGAGACATAACTGCAAATTAGGCCATTCAGTCCATCAAGTCTGTTCTGCAATTCAGTGGCTGAATTATTATCCCTTTCAACCCCATTCTCCTACTTTCTCCCCATAACCTTTGACACCCAGATTAATCAAGAACCTACCAACCTTCACCTTAAATATATCCAATGAACTAGCCTGCACAACTATCCATGACAATGAATTCTGCATATTCACCAGCATCTGGCTAAATAAATTCCTCCTCATCTCTGTTCTAAATGGATGTGCTTCAATTCTGAGGCTGTGTCCTCCGGTCCTAGTCTCACCCACTATTGGAAACCTCCTCTCCACCCACTATTGGAAACCTCCTCTCCACATCCACTCTATCTAGGCCTTTCAATATTCGATAGGTTTCAATGAGATCACCCCTCATTCTTCTAATTTCCAGTGAGTACAGGCCCAGAGCCATCAAACACCCCTCCCCTGCTATCCTTTCATTCCTAGGATCAGTCTTGTGAACGTCCCCTGGACTCTTTCCTTTCATAAAGAGCCCAAAACTGCTCACAGTACTCCAAGAGCAGTCTGATAAATGTCCCATAAAACCTCAGCATTACATTCTTGCTTTTGTATTCTAGTCTTCTTGAAATGAATTCTAACATTGCATTTGCCTTCCTTACCACCAACACAAATGCAAGCTAACCTTTGGAAAACCTACATGAATCCTCCCAAGTTCTTTTATGCTTCCGATTTTTGAAGTTTCTCCCCATTTAGGAAATAGTCCACGCAAAATGGTCTGCCAAAGTGCACGACCAAGCATTTCCCGACACTATATTCCTTATGCCACTACTTCGTTCATTCCCCCAATCTGCCTAAGTTCTTCTGCAAACACCCTGCTTCTTCAACACTACATGCCTTTCCACCTGCAATATCTTCATATTGTTCATAAACTTGACCAGAAAGCCATGAATTCCTTCATCCAAATCATTGATATACTGTATACTGTGAAAAGAGGCAATCCCAACACATACCCCTGCGGCACACCACTAGTCACTGGCAGCCAACTACAAAAGGCCCCCTTTATTCCCACTCTTTGCCTCCTGCCAGTCAACCAATCTTCTATCCAAGCTACGACCTTTCTTGTAATACATGACTCTTATCTTGTTAAGCAACCTCATGGCTCTTCTCTTCTGAGCCACAAAGCCAGATTCGGTGCCAGAAACCCGTGGCTTCCCTCTGGTAGGCCGTTCCCCCGCCCCCAAACCCACTCCAATGTAATCCAAAGCAGTATATTTATTAATGAGGCGAACAGACACAGGGGTACTCTGCACTGGCTGACTATTCTCCTTCCCTCTCCTGACAGTCACCCAGGCACCTGCCTCCTGCAACTTAGTGGTAACTACCTCCCAATAGCTCCTATTCATCACCTCTTCATTTTCCAATATGAGCCAAAGATCATCAAGTTGCAGCTCCATTTCGTTAATATAGCCTCAAATGAGCTGCAGCTCAGTGCTCCTCATACAGACGTAGTTATCAGGGAGACTGGAGTTCCGACATCTCACTCAAGGAATATACCACTACCTCTGACTCCATTCTCAGTGCACTAACTATGTATAAACAGAAAATATAGAGTTTATAGAGTCTATATATATTTATAGAGTTTAAGTGTTGCGATGTAATGATGCAGCTCTATAAAACTCTGGTTAGGCCACACTTGGAGTACTGTGTCCAGTTCTGGTCACCTCACTATAGGAGGGATGTGGAAGCATTGGAAAGGGTACAGAGGAGATTTACCAGGATGCTGCCTGGTTTAGAGAGTATGCAATATGATCAGAGTTTAAGGGAGCTAGAGCTTTACTCTTTGGAGAGGAGGATGAGAGGAGACATGTTAGAGGTGTACAAGATATTAAGAGGAATAGATAGAGTGGATAGCCAATGCCTCTTCCCCAGGGCACCACTGCTCAATACAAGAGGACATGGCTTTAAGGTAAGGGGTGGGAAGTTCAAGGGGGATATTAGAGGAAGGTTTTTTACTCAGAGAGTGGTTGGTGTGTGGAATGCACTGCCTGAGTCAGTGGTGGAGGCAGATACACTAGTGAAGTTTAAAAGACTACTAGTCAGGAATATGGAGGAATTTAAGGTGGGGGCTTATAAGGGAGGCAGGGTTTGAGGGTCAGCACAACATTGTGGGCCGAAGGGCCTGTATTCTGCTGTACTATTCTATGTTCTATGTTCTAAATAATACTTACTTAGAACCTCCGTCTGTGCTTGCCCAAGCTTGCTGAGCCAAAGCCTGGCCACTCTAAACACTGGCCCACTCAAACAATGGCCGCTTCCATAATGCAGCCGTGCTTACACCTCCCTTCTTGTTATTGGCCCCACACTGATTTCAGCCCACCAAAAAGAGTCGAAAGCACTTGAGCTCTTTTTAAACCTTGTGCTGCCTCACCAACAAGCGACCTTTCGTGCTGATTTCAGCCTGCTGAATATAGTGTCATGCAGCACAAACATAGGCCCACTCAGACCACAGTGGCAATCAAGCAGTCATTCACACGATATAATTCTCCCACTTTCCCATCAGCTCTCCCCACATCTGCCATTCACCTACACAACAGGGGTAAGTTATATCATTCAGTTAACCAACCAAACTTCATGCCTTTGGGGTGTGGAAAGAAATCACAGTCCCTGAAGGTAACCAGCATGATCACAGGGAAAACATGCAAGGTACAAATATACAGCACTGCTATTCAAGATCAAAGCCAAGTTGCTAAACTGTGAAGTGGCAGCTAAACCAGCTGTGCTATTACATTCACAGCATAATTTTACTTAGAATTTCTAACTACTATTCTATTAATACATCTCAGGATTCTTAAGGTCTATTTAACTGCAACATCTTACAGTTGTCCTATACTCTATTAGTGCTTCTGACTAGTTGCATCATGGTCTGGTATGGCAATTTTAATGTGCAGGAGTGTAAGAGGCTGCTGACAATAGTGGACTCTGTAGTTCCTCCTCACTACCGGTAGGATCTACAGGAGGCACTGCCTCAAGGAAGCATTTATCATCAAAGATTCCCCAGTGTTGTGTAGTTAATACTTCAGTAATATTGTACACATATTGTTTGATTAAGCATTCTTTCCTTGTATACATAATTAATTACAGGTTACACGTAGAAAAACAAGAATGGCACGCGACATCACACCACCACATATATGTGAGTGCCTTACTAAAGTAAAAAGGAAGAGTACACATTTATCCCAGTCTCCCATCTTTTGCTTTTGGTTAGTTTATCGAGGTACAAGACATAACAGTGGCAACAAGTAAGTTTTAAAACCAACCCAAGATGACTACCTACCTATTGAAGCGCAGCACATTTTTTCTTCAGGAAGAGGAGAGAGATGGATGAGTTAAATGAAATGGCAGAAAATGGACGGAATTCATAGGACTATAAACAGTGAGTACTGGATGATAATAGTAATAATAAAAAAGCAGAAATGGCTGGCTATATCAGAAAGATAGGTGGGTTTGATTATAACAGAGGTAATGGGATTACGTAAAGTAAGTAAGTTGAACAGTATTCTAAAGCAAATGGAATATCTGATAAGAAATGAGTGCCAGTTTAGCTGAGTACAATAGCTGGAAGAGCATACAGTTTTCTTAGAAGTTTAACTGATCTAACCAAATGAACCGAAATGAGCTTTGCCGATAGCATGAACGTAATGCAGGAGCACTTAGAACCGAAACCACTGCTGATTGCAGAAGACTTTAGGTTTCATACGTGGAATCAAAAGGAAAAGGAGTCTATTTCATCATAAATAGATAAATTGAAGAAATTATCCAAGCATTGTCAGTTCAGTGATGGGGTTAATAATGCACTGAGAGATTATTTAGTTTGCAGAATCTTTCAAGAAGGTATTCAAAAATGGCTCCTAGCTGAGGCACGGCTCACATTTAAAACAGCAGTTGAAATCTCTGTATCAATGGAAACAGCAGTCAGAGATGGAGTCAGGAATAAATACTAATTTGAACAAAATTGTAACATCTAAACAGAAACCTGACTGGCTAAACAAATTGTTTTACCATTGTGGCAGGGGCTCACATACACCAGACCAATGCAGGTTTAAAGGTGAAACTTGCAGACGATGCAACAAAGTAGCACTCATACAAACAGCATGTCTGGCAGACAAAAATAAATGGACTGCACAGGAAGGAGAAAAAGATAAAAAGTCAATTTGCAGCTTCAAAAAAAGCACAAATCTGCAGACTGTTTATCCGCATAATGAAGAATCTGATAATGATGAGAGTGACACAGGACTGAGTAGCCTTGAGAGTTCCATTTGAAAATTGACAAGCACAAGTGAATGACAAATTAATTAAAATGGAATTGGACACTGGCTTGGCGGTTGCAGTCATTCCACAAAATGAGTTTGAATTGCATTTCAAAGATCCTGAACTGA
This sequence comes from Mobula birostris, assembly GCF_030028105.1. Lineage (NCBI taxonomy): Eukaryota > Metazoa > Chordata > Chondrichthyes > Myliobatiformes > Myliobatidae > Mobula > Mobula birostris. The sequence goes on along the minus strand of NC_092373.1, from coordinate 25,482,770 downwards.
AGCCTGCAGATATTCAACTAAGAACTTATACTAATAACTCCTGTGGGAATGACATTCGTAACAGTGAAACACAACAATTATCAAGACACAGTGGGCTTGCATATCATAAAACAGGAGGGCCAGCATTGTTCGGCAGAGATGAATACAACTTGATTGGTGATCCATCCAACATCTGCTGCAATAGAGTCAACTGTAAACAAATTAAGAAAGACACAGAATGATGCCACAGCAGTGCTCAAGGATGGCAATGAAAAACTCAAACATATCAAGGATAAAATAGTTTAAATGAAAATACCACACCCAAGTTTTACAAAGCCCATCTGTTTCCTTGTATCATTCGTGATAAAGTAGCCAGTGAGCTAGAACACATGGATGCTGAAGGAACTCTTTCCAAGGCTGAGAGGAACCCAAGGGCGATGCCAGTGATCTCAGTGGCCAAGAAGAAGGCTCTGTCAGGATCTGTGGTGACTTTAAGGTCATTGTTAACCCGGTATCAAATGTAGATCAATACCCTCTGCCCAGGATAGAGGATATCTTTGAAAACCTTTCTGGATGGAAACACTTCAGCAAAGAGGACTTAGCTGAGGCCTACCTACAGATGGAGATGGAAGAACAGTCCAAGGTGCTTCTCACCATAAACACTCACTCAGGGCATTATCGCTATAATAGTCTTATTTTTGGAGTAGCATCTGCACCTGCACTGTCTAAGCTGAGAGCTAAAGTACTGAAGGAGCTACATGCTGGTCACCTAGATATGGTCCAAATAAAAGTGTTGGCTTGAAGCTTTGTCTGGTGGCCGGACAGATCAGCGGATCGAGCAGCTTGCCAACACATCCAGAAGCTGCCAAGAGCAGCACCTCCCATCCCTGGGAATGACCTGCATTGCCTGGCAGAGTATTTTGCCAGATTATTCATGGGCACTAATTCCTTGGTAGTATTGGGTGCAATCACAAAGTGGCCAGAAGCATTCCCAATAGCCCCCACTAGAGCCTCACACTCAGTTGATTTGTTGAGAAGCCTTTTCTCAAGGACTGGTGTTCCAGAACACCTAGCCGGTGACAATGGACCACAGTTTGTTACAAAACAGTTGCAGTTATTCCTGAAAATGAATGGAATAAGATATACTATATCTACACCACTGTACCAGCCAGCTACTAATGGCTTGGTGGAAAGGTTTGTCCAGAGTCTAAAGAATGCACTGTGAGCAATGTCAACAGAACACACTACACTGTCACTGAATCAGAAGCTTGCCAATTTCCTCCTTGCATATCACAATGCTGCACACTCCACAACCAACAACTCACTAGTTTTGCTGTTCCTGGGTTGTCCTTTGCACTCACACTTGGATCTCCTCAAACCCAATCTCAGAAGGAGTATGCAGGACAGAAAGCTGAGACAAATTGAGGGCTCCTCAAACAAGGAAGTTTGGTGTTTCACTCATGGACAAGCAGTCCTGGTGAGTGACTACACAGATGGTCCGAAGTGGGTACTTGGAATGTTTAAGGACAGAACTGGACCACTCTCCTACACAGTGGAGATGGCATCAGGTGTCATCTGGAGATGACACATTGACCAACTGAGGAGAGCAGAAGTCAATTGTTAGAGACAATGGTGGTTACCACCGTCAGACCACTTGCTGTAATCCCAGAGTCAATGTCGACAACCACCACAGAGGACCAAAGGTTGTTTCACTGCTATGACTCTCACCTGCCAAGCAGAATAACCACCGACACCCCCCCCCCCCACCGCCCCTGACAGGAAAGATGTTATCCCGCAATAGCAAGAAATCCTACATTGTGATTAAATCATTAGGGCTGAACGAGACAATTCTAAAGTTACTATGCCGGGGATGTCAATATAGTATTATATGTGGCTACCCAGCAGAGTGTTATACGGCCAGCTACATCATGGTCGACACTCAGCTGGAAGGCCAAAGAAGCGCTATAAGGAACAGATGAAGAATGCTTTAAGGAAGTGCAAGATCAGACCCGAGGACCTGGAGGATGCTGCTGCTGACTGTACCACGTGGCGACAGCTGTGTAGGGATGGGGTTCGTATTCTGGAGATGGAAAGAACAACCAGAAGACAGCAGAAGAGAGCCAGGAGAGATGCAGTCATGGTTGCCACCCCTACCACATATACATGTCCCACCTGCAATAGAACTTGTGGGTCCAGGATAGGACTGTATAGTCATCAAAGATCTCACCATTAAAGGAGTGGACGTCGTCATTGGATTTTGATGGACAACCGAAGAGAATTATATAGCATATTGTGTATATTATTTAAGATGACTAGAGAGCAATACATTACATATTTGAGTGCCGTATGTGTGTGCCTCACTAAAGTAAAAACCAAGAGTACACATTTATCCCGGTCTCATGTGTTTTTCTTTCAGTTAGTTTTTGGAGTTACAACACATAACACCCAGCATCTGCAGCATGCCACATATTCATAGTTATCATCAGGCAAGAGATAAGTCTGAGGTCCTTCACTGGGTTCAAGAACAGATTTTTCCCTTCAACCATTAAGTTCAGCATTAACCCCAGTTCAGCAGCACTTTAGTTATCTTGCACTGATAGCTCCTTGTAAAAAATATTGCATTATTTATGCTTGGCTTATGCTTTTCTTGTGAACACTGCTTATATGTGCTTGCGATGTTGGGGCAGGTTGGATTTTTTTTACAAATGACAATGAACTTAATTTTGATTTTGGCTTAGGATGTCATAGACTAAAATGAAAAATATGAACAAAAATGATATTGTTCATCACTTTTTAAAAATATATCTGAACAGTTCTTCAAAATATTTCAACTCTGGTGAATCAATAATTGGGAAAAGCAATCCCTTCCCTTCACTGCCAAGCAATCCCCTTTATCAAGTTTTACTCTTCTCTTTCAGTATCTGCAGCCCTTTGATATCTCCACTAATCACTTCACACTCTCTATTGCTATCTCCTCCCCGCCTGGATCCACCTATCACTTCCCAGCTTCCACCCCTTCACCTTCTTTACAACTGTCCATCGCTTCTTTACAATCATCCATCGCTTCTCCACAATCTTAGACCTGACGCAGGGTCCCAAAACCAGAAATGTTGAATATCTCTTTGCCTACATAGATGCTGTCTGACCTGCTGAGCTCCAAAGAAACAGGACAATCTTACTTGCATCCTTAGCGGGAGTCCCACAAGGAAAAGTGCAGTAGATTCAGCTCAAATGTACTGACGAACATTTCAAAGCATTTCATGGGGGGAGGGGGGCTGCCTATTCATTTGTAATGGGGGCCTAGCCACATCAGGTGTCTACAATGTTCATCTAACTGACAGAGAACTGAATTCCCACTCCATTGACCCACTGAGCTCATTAGCTTTGGTGTGATGCTATTTTGAAGTCCTTTTCCTGAGAAGATTCAAACGATACCACAGGGCAACACTGCAGAATGCTGCACCATCAGAGAAATCTCCTATCAAACTTGACAAGAAACCAGGACCTCTCTGTAGATTATAAAATGCCATGGCGCTATTTTGTACAACAAGTGAATTCTCCCTAGTGCCATGTCTAATGTTTATCCCTCAATCAATAATTGTCAATAGGAGGTTATCTGGTCAGTATTCCATTGCTTTGTGTGACCTGACCGTACAGAACCTGGCCGACATGTTTATAACATTAGAACAAGGACCACACTTCCAATCTGCTTTATTGGTTGTCAAGTTCTTCTGGATGTCCTGAGATTATGAAAGGAACCAAGGAAATACCAGTCATTCTTCTTCCCATTCCTACAAAACCACTGGGGTTTGTATACTCCCTGGAAAGATTTACGTCTCAGCTCTTTGTGTTGCAAAGAGCAGTGTACTAATTCTGGCATCAATTTACATTTGAAGTGAATCGCTTGAGGTGTATTTATAATTAGACCTCATACAGAATTTATGCATTCGATCCAAGTATACTGTGCTCCTTAATATGAATTAGGCAACCTCTGATGAGCTCTTCAAACAGGACTGCTTGGCTAGCAGAGCCCCAGTCAGCAATTTGTTTTTATTTTCATTACAAAGGAGCTAATGATGTACCAGCAAAATTCTGTATCGGACTGAGTTCAAAATGCACAATTGAAAATAACGTCCAGATTTCAGTGTGGAAAAATCTGACCCAGAATTAGTTGATATTGTCATCTGTGGAGAAGAACTAAAGTGCATGTACTAGACAACAAGCTTCAATTTATACAGCAGCATTAATTACGCAATACAAACCAAGATGCTTGTTGCAAATCAGAATAGAGTCATAATTGCAGAGAAATGTAATGGAGAAACGGCCCTTTGACCCTGCTGACTATCAAACCAGCCACTTACACCAATCTTATCTTATTTTTATTAATCGCCCTGAATTTGCATCAACTGCTCCCAGACTCCACCGAATAAAGGGAGGGGGGAGGGGGACAATTTGATATAATGTCCTGAATATCCTTGGGATCAGAGGAAAGCAGAGGAGCTGGAGAATCACATACAGTTACAAGAAGAACATGCAAACTCCAGGCAGACACTACTTTTATTTTTAGGAGGCCTTTCTGGACCTTCAAGCCACACCACCCAGCATTCCCCGATTTATCCCTAGTCTAATTATGGGACCAATTAACTGACCAGCTGCTACATCTTTGGACTGTGGGAGGAAACTGCAGCACCCAAAAAAAAACACATTGTCACAGGGAGAACATACAAGCTCCTTACAGGCAGCGGTGGGAATTGAACTCAGGTTGCCTGTACTGTAAAGCGTTGTGTTAACCACTACACTACCATATCACCCTATAACCCAAGGTTAGGACTGAACCTAGGTCACTAGCACTGTGAGACAGAGTCTCTAGCAGCCGCAGCACTCTGCTGCTCAATGTACACTGGCACCAGGGCTACAGGCCAACGAATTCCCAGGACCTGATCATCTACTCTCATAGTGGTCCAGGAAAAGTGAATGCATTGAAGGTCACCTTCCAAAATTCTCTGCAACAGTTCCTACGGATTGGAGGGTGATAATGCAAGTCCTATTTTTAGAAGAAAAGTGAGAAAAAATGAATTAGAGACTAGTTAGCCGAACCTCAGTGTGAAGAAAATGCTATAATCTATTATCAAAGGTATTAAACAGAATACTTGGAATGCATTAAGAGGATTAGACAAACTCAGCACTGGTTTATAAAGGGAAATTCATCCTCAAACAATCTCAATGGTTCAATGGTTCCATTTAATATCAGAGAATGTATACGGTATACAACCTGAAATTTTTACTCTTCACAGACATCCACGAAACAGAAGAAAATGTCCAAAGAATAAATGACAGAAAAACGTTCAAACACCAGTGTAACTAGTATTAAATGTATGGAAGGATCAGTCAATACTATGTATTTGGACATTCAAAATGTTTCTAATAACTAACTACATAAAAAGTTAGTGTGCAAAAATAAAACAAAGCACATGGAATTGTAATTACCATACTGACGTCATGGATAGTCAGTTGATAGAAAGGAAAAGGAGATGGGGAATAACTCAGTCTTTTGCTGGGCCCCAGATACTCACAATATACATCAATTGTTTGGATGAAAAACCGAAATGGAATGTATTCAAGTTTGCAGAGACACAGCTGGAAGGAAATGTGAACTTTGAGGAGGATACAAAAAGGCGAGAAAATCTGCAGATGCTGGAAATTTAAGCAACACACACAAAATGCTGGAGGAAATCAGCAGGCCAGGCAGCATCAATAGAAAAGACTAAACAGTCAATGTTTTGGGCCAAGACCCTTCATCAGGACTGGAAGAAAAAGATGAGAACTCAGTGTAAGAAGGTGAGGGAGGGAGAAGAAGAACAAGGTGGTGGATGATAGGTCAAACCGGGAGAGGGGGATGGATGAAGTAAAGAGCTGGGAAGTTAATTGACGAAAGAGATAAAGAGCTGGAGAAGGGGGAATCTGTTAAGATAGGGTAGAAGACCATTAGAGAAAGGGAAGGGGAGGAGCACCGAGGGAGGTGATGGGCAGGTAAGAAGATGAGGTGAGAGAGGGAAATGGGAATGGTTAAGTGGGGAGTAATTATCCTAAGTTTGAGAAATCGATGTTTGTGCCATCAGGTTGAAGGCTACCCTGACAGAATATAAACCTGAGTGTGGCCTTATCACGGTAGTAGAGGAGGCCATGGACTGACATGGGTTCAAGGTTGGTGACAAATCAGCATATCGGAAGGAGATTGAAAATCTAGCTGAGTGGTGCCACAGCAACCTCTTACTCAATGTCAACAGCACCAAGGGACTGATTATTGACTTCAAGAGAAGGAAACCAGAGGTTCATGAGCCAGTCCTCATTGGGGATCAGAGGTGGAGAGAGTCAGCAACTTTAAATTCTCTGACATTATCATTTCAGAGAATCTGTAGTGGGTGCTGCATGTAATTTCCATTACAAAGAAGGCACAGCAGCACCTGCACTTTCTTAAACGATTCTGCAGATTAGGCATGTCATGTAAATCTTTAACAAATTTCTATAACTGTGCTGTGGGGAGTATACTGACTGGTTGCATCATGACCTTGAAAGGAAACACCAATGCCCTTGAACAGAAATGCCTACAAAATGTAATGGATATAGGCAATAGACAATAGGTGCAGGAGTAGGCCATTCAGCCCTTCGAGCCAGCACCGCCATTCACTGTGATCATAGCTGACCATCCACAATCAGTATCCAGTTCCTGCCTTATCCCCATAACCTTTGATTCCGCTATCTTTAAGAGCTTTATCCATCTCTTTCTTGAAAGCATCCAGAGACTTGGCCTCCACAGCCTTCTGGGGCAGAGCATTCCATATATCCACCACTCTCTGGGTGAAAAAGTTTTTCCTCAACTCAGTTCTAAATGGCCTACCCCTTATTCTTAAACTGTGGCCTCTGTTTCTGGACTCACCCATCAGCGGGAACATGCTTCCTGCCTCCAGCGTGTCCAATCTCTTAATAATCTTATATGTTTCAATGAGATCCCCTCTCAGCCTTCTAAATTCCAGAGTATACAGGCCCAGTCGCTCCAACCTTTTGACATATGACAGTCCCACCATCCTGGGAATTAACCTTGTGAACCTACACTGCACTCTCTCAATAGCAAGAATGTCCTTCCTCAAATCTGGAGACCAAAACTGCACACAGTACTCCAGGTGTGGTCTCACCAGGGCCCTGTACAGCTGCAGAAGGACCTCTTTGCTCTTATACTCAATTCCACTTGTTATGAAGGCCAGCATGCCATTAGCTTTCTTCACTTCCTGCTGTACTTGCATGCTTGCTTTCAGTGACTGACGTACAAGAGCACCTAGTTCTCATTGTGCTTCCCCTTTTCCTAACTTGACTCCATTTAGATAATAATCCGCCTTCCTGTTCTTACAACAAAGTAGATAACCTCACATTTATCCACATTAAACTGCATCTGCCATGCATCTGCCCACTCATCCAGCCTGTCCAAGTCACCCTGCATTCTCATAACATCCTCCTCACATTTCACACTGCCACCCAGATTTTTGTCATTGGCAAATTTGCTAATGTTACTTTTAATTCCCTCATCTAAATCATTAATATATATTGTAAACAGCTGCGGTCCCAGCACTGAACCCTGCGGTACCCCACTGGTCATCGCCTGCCATTCCGAAAGGGACCCATTAATCACTACTCTTTATTTTCTGTCAGCCAGCCAATTTTCAGTCCATGTCAGTACTCTGCCCCCAATACCATGTGCCCTAATTTGGCCCACTAATCTCCTATGTGGGACTTTATCAAAGGCTTTCTGAAAGTCCAGGTACACTACATCCACTGGCTCTCCTGTGTCCATTTTCATAGTTACATCCTCAAAAGATTCCAGAAGATTAGTCAAGTACGATTTCCCCTTCGTAAATCCATGCTGACTCGGACCAATCCTGTTACTGCTATCCAGATGTGTCATAATTTCATCTTTTATAATTGACTTCAGCATCTTTCCCACCACCAAAGTCAGGCTAACCAGTCTATAATTCCCTGTTTTCTCTCTTCCTCCCTTCTTGAAGAAAGAGACAACATTCGCCACCCTCCAATCCACAGGAACTGATCCTGAATCTATAGAACATTGGAAAATGATTACCAATACGTCCATGATTTCTAAAGCCACCTCCTTAAGTACCCTGGGATGCAGACCATCAGTTCCCGGGGACTTATCAACCTTCAGACCCAACAGCCTATCCAACACCATTTCCTGCCCAATATAAATTTCCAGTACGTCACAGGTGAAGTCCTCCCCACCGTTGAGGATATTTACAAGAAGCACTGCGGCATCCATCATCAAGGAATCCCACCATCCAGGCCATGCTCTCTCCTCGCTACTGTCATCAGAAAGGAGATACAAGAGCCTCAAGCCCCACACAACTAGGCTCAGGAACAATCACTACCCCTCAGCCATCAGGCTCTTGAACCAGAGGCTTAAGTTCACTCACCCCAACACTGAACTAATTCTGTAACCTATAGAATCACTTCTAAAGACTCAACAACTTGTATTCTCAATACATATTACTTGTTTATTTTTTCTTTTCTTTTTGTATTTATACAGTTTTTTTTGTCTCCTGCACATTAGTTGTTATAGCTGTCTCCGTCATCTGCAGTTCTCATTGAGTCTACTGCAGTTTTTTTTCCTGTTTACTATGAATATCCACAAGAAAACGAACCTAAGGGTAGTCTATGGAGACTGATTTGTACTTAAATTTACTTTGAACTTGGAGGTTAGTTAAGTGACTAGTAAGCATTTTATTGATGCAACACACCGGTGCTGGAGGTAAAAGAAATGAATGCTTAGGGTGGTGAGTGGTCTGCCAATCAGATCAGAATCTGATATGTCAGGTTTAGTGTTTTTATTCTGGATATAGCTTCTTGAAAATTGCTGGAGCTACTGTCATCCAATAGAGTGGAGAGTGTGACATCATGCTCCTGGTAATGTGAAGGGGTGTCAGGAAGGGAGAACTTGTCAGAGGATCCCCAGCATCTGACCTGCTCTCGGAGCCACAATAAGTGATTGACCTAAATACATTTCTGGTCCATGGAGCTCAGTGACAATAGCACCATTGAACTTCAAAGGTAGCTGGTTAATCGAACACGGTAGACTGACTAGGAGAGTAATATGAGGTGAAACAGGTACAGATGATGCTCCTAGCAGCAGATGAACTGATATAGGAGTGGAATCAGGCATCAGCCTTTTACTTTCAAACAATATTGGTACACAGATTAGAATTAGATCTGAATAAATAGTTAGTAATATGGACGGCACGGTAGCGTAGTGGTTAGCACAATGCTTTACAGTACAGGCTGCCCGGGTTCAATTCTTGCCACGGCCTGCAAGGAGTTTGTACGTTCTCCCCATGACCGTGTGGGTTTCCTCCGGGTGCTCCGGTTTCCTCTGGGTGCTCCAGTTTCCTCTCACAGTCTAAAGACAGACCGGCTGGTAGGTTCATCGGTCATTGCAAATTATCCTGTGATTAGGCGAGGATTAAATAGGGGGTTGTTGGGCAGTGCAGCTCAAAAGGCCTATTCCACACTGTATCTCAATAAACAAATAAGCATCACAAATTAAAAATCCTGGTACATTATAATTGTCAGAATCATAATTATCAGTGGTTTATTTACTCAATATTCTACGTTTTTTAAATTGAGCGACCCACTGGGCATACCAACAACAGATTGCCACATGTCCACCTACATAGTCATTTAGTCTGAGGCTTGGTCTCACTGAAAAAAGAGAAATGTAAGAAAAGTAATGAATTATCACTGCTAATTAACAGAGACGAGGCAAACATGGAACAGATTTCAAAATGAAACTAGAATCCAGTTCCAAACTGAGACTGAGAAGCAGTGGTAAGTGTAGAGGTTGAGTCTAAAGGTTAATGTTAATAATTTATTGGCACAGTGTTGGGGGAAGTTGCATATGGATCACAGGGTCACAGCCCCATGCTGCTCAGACACAGATCTGATTCAAAGATTGATAAAGGAAGCCTGATATTGGTGCATATTTTCACTATCACACTACTTAAAACAGTCGCAGCCTCAGTTATCACATTCTGCTCTGTTGATTGGTTTCTATAGTAACCAAAGCTCTCAGGTAATTAGTGTTAACCTTAGAAGTACAGAAGATATTGTTTTCCAATTTAAGGATCATTTTTTATTAATTAACCCCCGGACCTTGATACTTCTTCTAAATGATTCACTCTTAAAACATCTGAGCCAATGTTATTCAACATAATTTCAGTGGAGCCTCTTCAATTCTCTTAGCTTCTAAGTTATCACTTGGAAAAATTCCAATCAATTCTCACCCTTCGTTTAATATTCCCAATCAATGCCAGCATTTACAGTAATTCATCATAAACTTGGCACTGTTTAATCTGTCAAATCTCAAAGCTAGAAAATCACCTGAATAGACATAATATTTCAGACTGCTGTTTGTTTTATATTGGTTCGTAGACTTAGTGACAAAGATGGCATCTACTGTCCATCCCCAAACGTTACTGCGCCAATTGGTCAAAAAATTTGCTGCCAGTTTAGAATTCAATGGTCCATAATGGGCAAGAACATAAATTCCAAAAATACTTCAGCTTGTACAGTACTTGTACATCCATTAGTAATAAATTAGAACTTTATATATCTTGAGGGCACATGGCCAAGTGGTTAAGGCATTGGACTAGCGACCTGAAGGTCGTGAGTTTGAGCCCCAGCCGAGGTAACATGTTGTGTCCTTGAGCAAGGCACTTAATCACACATTGCTCTGCGACAACACTGGTGCCAAGCTGTATGGGTCTTAGTGCCCTTCCCTTGGACAATATTAGTGTTGTGGAGAAGGAGAGACTTGCAGCGTGGGCAATGCTGGTCTTCCATACAACCTTGCCCAGGCCCGCGCCCTGGAGAGCGAAGACTTTCCAGGCACAGATCCATGGCCTCGCAAGACTAACAGATGCCTTAAAATTATATTTATATATAAAATTATAATTAAATTCACCTGCTATCCTGACAACATTTGAACCTGAGTTTCCCAATTGTTGGGGCTGACCTCAGAATTGACACTGCAGTTACATAACTGGTCAAGATGGCACCAGTGAATAATGATTCCTCAGGTGGCATCTTCCAGATGGCCCACAACACTGTCTATTTCACCTCTTGCATATCTTCTCTTTATCTTAAATAGGTTTCTGGAACTGTTAGAGCCTGTGATTCAAAGTTTGGAGATCAGCTGAGTGATCTAGTGCTCTGCTGTCTCTGAGAACATTCCAGGAGATGAGCGCGGGACTCTTGGCAAAGCTTAGAGACGGGGCACAAGCCCATGATCAACTCCATTTCGGTGTCCATTAATCACCGATTAAAGCATCAAGGAAGCACCTGGGTGATCTAATTTGGGCGGGTGGGGGGTGGAGGTTGGGGTTTGATGTTATCACAGTTCGCCTGATTTGTTTCTCTGCGTGGGGGGGGGAGGGTGGATTGAAGTCTTGCTACTACTGCACGATTTGTAAGTTTTTTACTGTGCGGGGGGTTTTGATGTTTTTCTGTGAATGACTTCTATGGTTTTCTCTGTCTCATGGCTATCTGCAGAAGATGAATCTCAGAGTTGTGTACTGCATAATAAAGTGAACCTTTGGAAACCATTATTTTTCCACTTCCTTCCATGCTGTAACACCAGTTTGTAATTAGACAAAGAGCTAAGAGAGGGCAGATGCTGGAACCTCGAGCAACACACAATCTACTGGAGGAACGCTGCAGATCGAGCAGCATCTGCTGGTGGTGGGGTAGGATGATCAACATTTTGGGTTGAACCGCTCTTTTCTCCTCACCGATGCTGCTCGACGCTCTGAGTCCCTGCAGGAGATTAAGCGCTGCTGGAGGGGAGACCGAATCAGATGCTAAGCAACCAATGTTAAATGCGAAGACATGACAATGTCCTCCTGGATAAGCTGCATTCACCTGGTTCTCCATATGCAAAGAAAGCAGAATCAAATGATTGAAGTGCAAGCAGCAGGTTCAAAAAATAGTGCTGAACGGATATATTTTTCTCAAGGATAGGAGGATAATAGGTTCATTTACATATTAGTTATGATAGAACTGGAATCTGTCTTCTTAAAATTAACCCATATTTCAAAGGAAATTTCACAGTTGAAACTTACTGCTCATTTAAGTAATCACCTCTATGCTTTTAAGGATTATTTGTAGCAGAACAGCAGAGAGAAACGTCTCCAGCAGCATACCACTATGAAAGGGATGGAGTCTACAGTCCTGATAAAGAAACAACATCAGCAGATATCACTTAATAATGTTGAGCTATTTTCAGAACTGCTTCATAAAGAAAGAAAATTCCCAATTAAAAATTCGATCACTGGAAATTTAAATTTAATTGAAATGTAAAATACTGGAACTACTCGGATTAGAACTTTCATAGAGGAAACATACGGCACACGAGTGGTTACCATAACACAGGAGCCCATTCTGAATATCAGGTCCTTACCAGCTCAGTGAAGCTATGTAATAGAACACAAGTTTCCTTTTCTCTTTCACTTTAAAAAAAAGCCTTTTTTGATCTAGCAAAAGTGGGAATTGGCGATAGTCACATAAATACAGCTAGAGATGTGTTTTTGATCAAAATGAGCATGCTTCGAAGCAACCCGAGTTATAACAACTCTAACATTTAAGAAATGAGCAAAAAAAATGCCATGTCAGAAATCTAAAATAAAACAAATTTTGTTGGCTGACTAATTATTTCCAGTATTTTCTGTTTTCATTTAAGACAGAATTCCTGTGAGTTTCTTCGTAAATTGCACCACATGTCATAACATTTACGTCATCTGTTTTTGGTAAAAAATGGGTGCAATTTGAGGAGCCCTTGCAAACCACTGCAGCAATACTCTGGACAAGACTTAACCTAGGCAAAATTAATCTTGAACTTTCAGAAGAGATTGTTGGAAACACTGACAAAACACACACACACACACACACACACACACACACACACACACACACACACTCACACACACACACACACACACACTCACACACACACACACAGCTTCATGTGGTCAAAATTTCATTTCTAGTTGTACTGATTAGGCTGATCTCACCTCACAAGATTGGATTCAGAAAGACAGGGAACGACACAAACTTCATCTGCACTGAAGCAAGGTTCTACACACAGGAAAGGAAGTGGGTAACGGGCAGGTCAGAGATGGGAGAGGGTGAAGGAGGAGATCTGGCAAACAAAAGTGAAATGGCCCATTAACAGTAAACCATTCAGCAGAACAGTTACTCAGTTGGGCATGGAAATCTTTAACCAAGGAAACAAACAAACATTTGCAAAACGATACAAGCAGCACCCCCATTTTAAAAAAAAGCATATTGGTATCAGCTTCCAACTCAAAACATTAATTCTGTTTTCCTCCCTCTCCAGAGGCTGCCTTACCTGCTTTGTGTAAGTAGCAGCATCACAGTGTACACTTTATGTTTCAACTGAACTGTTCATATAAATTTCTGAGTTTTTTTTATCCTTTCCCCTCTTGGTGACTGGAACTACTTATACCTATGGTCAGTTTCCCAGTTCATCATTGATTTTTTTTACTGAATTGAATTATAGCTTCTGCTGATTCTGTTCAGAGCATTATGTATTGCATCTCCAGCCAAGCAGGAAGCGTGAAATGAATTGTAACGTCAATTACATAACATATGGGAGATTTTAGTTCACTTAGAAATTAGCTATTTTCTAACAGTCTGTTTGACATTAATTATAGTGCAGTCAACCTGACTAAAAAGCATCACAGCAAATCAAAATTACTGCTTTAACCACACAGGACAGATGTCAGTGTATAATAGAGGGAGAAAGGAAAGCAAGTCCTGTAAAGTGAAATTTCTATTTAATGTGATTTGCAAATTTAAGATCTACAAATGTGTTACATGTTGGAAAGTACTAGTACTAAATTTAGATGATATATCAAAATTTGCTGATATGATTTTTTCCTCAAGGTGATGAATAGCATTGGAACTACTTAAATAGATGAAGACGTAAGGAAGAATGGAATGAAAATTGCTGTGTACAATATCGAATACTCATGATCTTTCTCTCACTTTTCTCTGTTTCTTGCTCTTTCAGCTCACATACATTTCCCCCTGATGAAGAGACCATGATGTAAGGAATAGACTCCATTTTTATCTCCACAGAAGGAAAGAAGGCACTTCAGTGTATGCACTTTCTTAAGTGCCTGAGAAGATCAGGCCATCCACAAGGTCTTTCTCAAACTTTGACAGATGCACTATTGTAAGTATGGTGACAGGTTGCATTTCAGCCTGGAATAGCAACTGATTTGATCTGGATCATCAGAGAACAGCAAACACTGCCCAGTCCATCACAGGCTCATTATATCCTTCCGTCCAGTCCATCTTCACAGTGCACTGCATCAGGAAGGCTAACTGTATCACGAAGGAAGCCTGTCATCCGAGTCATTCCATTTTCTCTCCTTTACCCTCTTGGAGAAGATATCGGAGCCTGAAACCCAAACAACCATTCTCCAGAACAGCTTCTTCCCCACCGCTATCAGTCTCCTGAACCGATCAACTCTTTCCGATCCCTTTCCTGGTGCAGCTGCCATGTTCTTGAACTCTTAATTATATCTGTTACGTTAGCATTTCTTTTTGCACTGTAGTTTGCACCCCTAGGCTTTGCACCATTCCATTGCCTAAGCACCCGTCACTGTTGTATTTATCATTACCATGCATTCTGCTTATTATTAGAGAGCACAGGAACCTCTGATGGTAGGGATGATATTGAAACTAGAAGGAGGATTGGGATTGCTAAATGCACGTTCGAGAGCTTGACCAAGATACTGTAGAATAACATAGTCTCTATGGGTACAAAACTCAGAGTGTTGCAGTGCTACGCTCATTCCACACTAACATATGGAAGTGAATGTTGGACAATATCAAAGCAAAGTGAGGGAAGACTCGAAGCTGCAGAAATGTGTTTTCTGAGAAGAATGATGAAAATATGGAAGGACAGAATAACAAATAAGGAAGTGTTGCAAAAAGTCGGAATAAGAAGAGAGCTGATATCGTCAATTGGGCAACAGCAGCTGGAATTTCTGGTATGCATACTGAGGAACAACAGCTGGGAATCTCATGGACTCTGGTGTATATGACAAAAAATTCATCTGAATCTGCATCTTCTATTTTGCTCTCTTTCAATTACAAATTTCCCCAATTTTCTTTCTCCCTTGCTCATCTTATTGTTTTACCTGAATTTTTGTTTCCTTAAGGATAACATGCCATTCAGAATGCTGTGGTGCTGCTGCCAATATTGAATTGAATGATCTTTATTGTCATTATACAGAGGTACAATGAAACTCTGTTTGGCTTCCTCTCAGGCAATTAAATAAAGCGGTAGATAAAACAAGACAGTAATGGAAAAACAGTATTAAATAGATAAGTGGCAGAAAATAAGTTGCAGCAGCACCAGAATATCACAGAAATGCACAAAGGCCATTAGTGCAAGTATTTGAGTCCTTGTGTGTGCATGTGTGTGCTCACAGTTTCAGTCATTGTTTCTGTGGGAGTGGTGTGATGGAGGCCACAGCTCTGGGATAGAAACTGTTCCTCAGTCTGTTTGTTCTGGCTTTTAGCATCCTGAAGCTTTTGCTGGATGGCAGCGGGTCAAACAGGGAGTGGCCGGGGTGTGTGGTGTCTCTGGTTATGCTGATTGCTTTCCTCCTGAGTCTGCTGGAATAGATGGTGTCCAGTCCTGGGAGCTCCATCCTGACAATTCGCTGGGCCGCCTTCACCACGCGATGCAGGTCTTGTCGCTCAGCAGCTGTGCAGCTGGCATACCACACTGTGGTGTTGTTGGTCAGGATGGTTTCAGTTGTGCTTCTGTAGAAGTTAAGCAACAGCTTTTGAGGGAGTTCGGCCTGTTTCAGCTTTCTGAGGAAGAAGAGTCTTTATTGTGCCTTTTTCACAAGCAGCGAGGTGTTGGTGGTCCATGTCAACTGTTTTGACAACATAACTCCAAGGAACTTCAGGTTTTCCACACTTTCCACTACCTCTCCATGTATATGGAGGGGGTGTGTACTCTGTCCTTTGATCTCCTGAAGTCAATGATCATCTCTTTTGTTTTAGAAGTGTTAAGGACCAGGTCGTTGAACTTACACCACTCCATCAGATGATCCACCTCAAGCCTGTAGGCTGTTTCATCCTCATCCGAGATCAGGCCAACCACTGTGGTATCGTCCGCAAATTTAATTATGGAGTTGGAGGTGTAGATGGGGGTGCAGTCATGTGTGAAGAGTGTGTAGAGCATAGGACTCAGCACACAGCCCTGCGGGGTGCCTATTTTTAAGATGAGGGTGCTTACCAATTCTGAGCTGTGGTCGGTCTGTGAGAAAGTCCATGACCCATGAGCAAAGGGAGGAACCAAGGCCAAGAGTGTTCAGTTTGCTGACCAGTTTATGAGGGATGACTGTGTTAGATGCAGAACTGAAGTCCACAAATAACATCCTCACATAAGTGTTCGGTTCCTCTAAGTGAGTCAGAGCAATATGGAGGGCTGTTGTGATTGTATCCTCTGTGGAGCGGTTTGCCCGGTAGGCAAACTGGTGTTTGTCCAGATCAGGTGGGATTATAGCCTTAATGTGTGAGAGCACAAGTCTCTCAAAGCTCTTCATGGCTATGGGTGTCAGCGCTACAGGGCGACAGTCACTCAGGCACTTCACAGCTGATTTGTTGGGCACTGGGATGATGGTGGAGGTTTTAAGGCAATTTGGAACAACAGCTTGTCGCAGTGAGAGGTTAAATACACTTGTAAACACCTCAGCAAGCTGGTCGACACATGCTTTCAGTACCCGGCCGGGCACTCCGTCTGGGAATATCAGTTCATGTTTCCATTCACTTGCACCATAAAAATAACAAACATTTATCAGGAGCGCTGGGTATGCAGGGCATATAATATTATTAAGGATCCCACCCATCCATCCAGCATCCTCTTTGACCTTCTACCAATGCACAAAAACAGGAATAGTCAGGATGGGAAACAGTTTCTTCTCCCAGGACGTTGGGCTCCTGAACTCCCTACTGCATCATATTTGAAGAGTCACCAGTCAATCCGTTCCGTACCTTACAATGTTTAATTTATGCAACCTAGACTGTTATTTATCTGTGATTCATCTATAGATTTTATCCTTGCCTTCATAAGTTTTTGTGTTTACACCCTGGGTTGGAGAAAGATTATTTTGTTTCTATATGCATTATATGTTTATATATAATATTTCAGCAAGGCATTTGACAAGGTACCGCATGCAAGGCTTATTGAGAAAGTAAGGAGGCATGGGATCCAAGGGGACATTGCTTTGTGGATCCAGAACTGTCTTGCCCACAGAAGGCAAAAGAGTGGTTGTAGACGGGTCATATTCTGCATGGAGGTCAGTCACCAGTGGTGTGCCTCAGGGATCTGTTCTGGGACCACTACTGTTCGTGATTTTGATAAATGACCTGGATGAAGAAGTGGTGGGATGGGCTAGTAAATTTGCTGGTGACACAAAGTTTCGAGTTGTTGTAGATAGTGTGGAGGGCTGTCAGAGGTTACAGCTGGACATAGATAGGGTGCAAAACTGGGCTGAGAAGTGGCAGATGGAGTTCAACCCAGCTAAGTGTGAGGTGGTTCATTTTGGTAGGTCAAATATGATGACAAAATATAGTATTAATGGTAAGACACTTGGCAGTGTGGAGGATCAGAGGGACCTTGGGGTCCAAGTCCATAGGACACTCAAAGCTGCTGCGCAGGTTGATTTTGTGGTTAAGGAAGCATACGGTGCATTGGCCTTCATCAATCATGGGACTGAGTTTAGGAGTCGAGAGGTAATGTTGCAGCTATATAGGACCCTGGTCAGACCCCACTTGGAGTACTGTGCTCAGTTCTGGTCACCTCGCTACACGAAGGGTGTGGAAATCATAGAAAGGGTGCAGAGGAGATTTACAAGGATGTTGCCTGGATTGGGGAGCATGCCTTATGAGAATAGGTTGAGTGAACTCAGCGTTTTTTCCTTGGAGCGACAGAGGATGAGAGGTGACCTGATAGAGGTGTATAAGATGATGAGAGGCATTGATCATGTGGATAGTCAGAGGCTTTTTTCCCAGGACTGAAATGGCTAGCACGAGAGGGCACAGTTTTAAGGTGCTTGGAGGTGGGTACAGAGATGTGGGGGGTAAGTTTTTTTATGCAGAGAGTGATGAGTGCGTGGAATGGGCCGCCAGTGACGGTAGTGGAGGTGGATACGATAGGGTCTTTTAAGAGACTCCTGGCCAGGTATATTGTTGTGGCATCCGTTAGTCTCGTGAGACCATGGATCTGCGCCTGGAAAGTCTTGCTTCAGTCTGTGTTGGTAGAGCAGCGTCTGTTGTGTCTGTAGATGCCCACACAGGAGCGACAGTCTCGTGCAGCGCTGAAAGCGCAGTCCTCCAATGTTGCCTTGGTGCTGTTTTTCCGATGAGTGCGCTTTTCTTCAGCAGCAAGCCTCAGCTTCTCTTCTCCTCTTTTTAGACCTCTGCGTAATTCCAGCCTCCAGTGAGAGCGATCGCTTGCGATGTCCTCCCACCTCTCGACGTTCATATTCAGTGACTTCATGTCTCTCTTGCAGACATCTTTGAAACGAAGATGGGGCTGCCCTTGTGCTCTCTTGCCGGAGGCCAGTTCCCCGTACAGCAGGTCTTTTGGGATCCTCCCGTCTGACATGCGGTGTACGTAGCCCAGCCAGTGGAGACGGCGTTGTTGGAGCAGGGTGAAGAGGCTGGGTATCTGGGCGCAGGCCAGGACCTCATTGTTGGTGACTGGGTCAGTCCACGTGATGTCCAGGATGCATCTCAGGCTGCGAAGGTGAAAGGCATTGAGACGCCGATCTTGTCTGGAGTAGAGGCTCCAGGTCTCGCTGCCGTAAAGCAGTGTGCTGAGGACGCAGGCCTTGTAGACTGCAACCTTGGTGTGCGTCGTCAGCTTTCTGTTCTCCGAGACTCTCTTTGTCAGCCTGGCGAATGTTGAGGCTGTTCATCCAATCTGTCTGTTGATCTTGGGGTCTAGGGAGAGACTGTCCGTGATGGTGGAGCCAAGGTATGTAAACTTGTGAACTACCTCCAGCTCGTAGTTGTCGATGGTAATGGCAGGGGGGTGCTCAACGCCTTGGCCCAACACGTTGGTCTTCTTCAGGCTGATGGTCAAGCTGAAGTCCTGGCAGGCTCTTGAGAAGCTGTCCATGAGGAGCTGCAGTTGCTCTTCAGAGTGTGTTGCCAGTGCCGCATCGTCTGCAAACAACATGTCCCTGATGAGTACTTCAAGAACCTTGGTTTTTGCCCTCAGCAGGGACAGTCTGAACAGCCTCCCATCCGATCTGATGTGGAGGTAGACACCATCAGTTAATGTTCCAAAGGCGTGTTTCAGCATGACTGCGAAGAAGATGGTGAACAGGGTGGGGGCAAGCACACAGCCCTGCTTCACACCACTGTGGATGTTGAAGGCCTCCGAAGAAGAGCTGTCGAACTGAACGACACCCTTCATGTCTGTGTGGAATGACTGAACTATCCTGAAGAGCCTTGGGGGACAACCAATCCTGGCGAGGATTTCGAACAGGCCGTCTCTGTTCACAAGGTCGAAGGCCTTCGTAAGGTCAATGAAAGCGATGTAGAGTGGTTGTCTTTGCTCTCTGCATTTCTCTTATAGCTGTCGAAAGGAGAAGATCATGTCGATTGTAGAGCGTTCTGACCTGAAACCGCACTGAGACTCGGGATATACCCTTTCGGCTATTTTCTGCAATCTGTTCAGGACCACGCGGGCAAAGACCTTCCCAACGATGCTCAGCAAGGAGATTCCCCTGAAGTTGTTACAATCGCTTCTGTCCCCTTTGTTCTTATATAGGGTGACAATGTTGCAGTCTCTCATGTCTTGCAGCACTGCTCCCTCTGTCCAGCACTGGCACAGTAGTTCGTGCAGGTGGTTTAGCAGGACACCCTTTGCGCATTTGATGGCCTCTGGTGGAATGCCATCCAATCCTGGTGCCTTCCCAGCGGGCAGGCTGTCGATGGCTTTACTCAGCTCGACAGTCGGCAATGCATCAAGTTCCTCCATGACAGGCAGGCATTCCACAGCATCTAGCACGCTGTCCAAGATGCTGTTTACTCTGGAGAAGAGTTCAGAGTAATGCTCCACCCATCTCTCCATCTGCTTGCCTTTGTCATTGATGGTCTCGCCTGTTATGGTTTTCAATGGTGCTGTCTTGCTCTGGGTTGGCCCGATGGCTTTCTTGATCCCCTCATACACTCCACGGATGTGCCTGTGTCAAATGATGACTGAATGCTTTCGTATAGTTGTAGCCAGTAGTCATTTGCACAGCGTCTGGCTGTTTCCTGGGCCTTGCTTCTTGCCGTCCTTAGCGCTTGCAGTATTGCCTGAGTGGGATGGCGTTTGTGCTCTAGTAGTGCAACACGCTTCACCTCAATGACAGCCGTGAGCTACTTGAGCTCGCTTCAGACCAGTCCTGTGTCTTGCCCCATTTCTTCCCAAAGGCCTTGAGTGCAGTGCTGTGGATAGTGTCCCTGAGAGAGTCCCATCTCTGCTGAGCATCTCCTTCCGGTGGGTCTGCAAGGAGAGCATCCTCCAGTGACCTGATGAACTCTGCAGCTTTGTCTGGGTGCTGGGTCTTACTGGCATCAATGCGCTGCTTGGCGCAGTGCATCTTCTTCGGCCGAAGTCCGATCTTGCAGCAAACCAGAGAGTGATCCGTGTCGCAGTCGGCACTCTGAAAGGAGTGAGACATGAGCACGTTTCTCAGGTGACGGCATCTTGTGACTATCAGGTCTAGCTAGTGCCGGCGTTTAGAGTGGGGATGCCACCAAGACACTTTGTGCTGAGCTTTGGTCTGGAGGTAGGTGTTGGTGACACACAATTCATGGAGCATGCAAAGCTCGAGCAGTCATTGCCTGTTGTCATTCATGCTACCAATCCCATACCGCCCCAGGCAGCTTGGCCAGGAGTCGTGCTCAGCGCCCACTCTGGTGTTGAGGTCACCAAGTGGCAGCAACTGTTCCTGACTTGGGATCTCCTGCATCATCATTGAGAGCTGGTCGTAGAACTTGTCCTTTGTGTCTTGTATAGAGTAGAAGGTTGGAGCATAGACGCTGACAAGGTTGACAGGCCCATTGGATGTGTGGAGTCGAAGTGCGAAAATCCGCTCTGTCCCTTTCTCGCTAGGCTCTACCATCTTCAGCAGCGAGTTCTTCACGGCAAAGCAGACACCATGCTCTCTGGTCTCGTCTGAGCCCTTCCCCTGCCAGAAGAAGATACAGTCTCTTTCACGTAGGGTTCACGATTCTGCGAGACGTATCCCTTGGAGTGTTGCGATGTCCACTTGGAGTCTCAACAGTTCATTGTTAATCTCTGCTGTCTTGCGTGTGTCGCTGATCTCCCGAAAGTCATCTGATATACCAGTTGTCGTGGTCTGTATATTCCAGCATCCTAGTCTGAGTGCTGGCTTCTTTCTTTGTCTTCTAGTTGTGCTTGGTGCAGTGTTTACAGTCCGCAGTTCGGGCTACTTGTATCCCTAAGCTCCACGCACCCAGTGGAGCGGGCGGACTGTGGCGGGACAGCCCCTAACTGGCTGGGGGCTGCCCAGCTTGAGGCGGGCAGTAGCTGTCCAGTGAGACGTGATGGTCTCTGCCTCCATCGAAAGCAACCCCTGGGGCCTTGCTCTACGCCATTCGAGCGCAGGCTTATAACTGGTAGACTGCTGCTTTCTGTATTGTGCCATCGCAGTGAGGCAACGCTGGAGTGTCCTCTCCAGGGCGCAGGCCTGGGCAAGGTTGTATGGAAGACCGGCAGTTGCCCGTGCTGCAAGTCTCCCCTCTCCACGACACCGATGTTGTCCAAGGGAAGGGCAAGGGCCAATGCAGCTGGGCACCAGTGTCATTGCAGGAGTTGCCAGAACGAGGCTGAAGGCAACGTCAGACTGCCTTAGGGACTCCAGCTCCGGATTTGTCCTCAGGGTTTACTCCCGTAGCCTTTCCCATGAGTGGGTATGGCCGCAAGGCAGCGGAGGTTTGAAATCAGAGTTTCCTTGTCTAAGATGGACTGCCTTCCCAGGCTGACGAGCTCCATCTACCCGAAGCACTGGTTTTAAGGCGCCAGGACCCGCCTTTGCCCCTTCTCCTGTCAGTAGAAACAGTTCCACCGGGCTTAGATGCTAAGCCACACGAGAAGGCCAGGAGCTTAGACAGGTATATGGAGTTTAGAAAAATAAAGGGCTATGGATAACCCTAGGTAATTTCTCAGGTAAGGACATGTTTGGCACAGCTTTGTGGGCCGAAGGGCCTGTATCGTGCTGCAGGTTCTCTATGTTTCTATGTTATATGCATGTCTATAGTCAAATGACAATAAACTTGACTTGATAGAGTCAATGACCTGAATCAAATGCTCACCATAACATAGTCAGCATTGGCAATTTCATCTTTGTACTATGTAACTCATTTACCTTCTCCTTCCAGTTTACAAATGACCAGATTTGCTCTGCCCAGCTTCATAATTTAGTTTGAAGGGAATGGAACTCTTAACCTGTAAGTTGGTCACTTGATAACAAAATCACAAGCCAGCTATAACAGCTAAAGAGATGACAAAAATTGACATGAGAGACCATAATCGAACTGTGGAAAAAGTTGGAGGAACTTTGCCATTATTATTCAGTGAAAATATCTACTTAAGTATATTCCCACTGAAATTTCATAGTCTATTTATTAAGCCTTTATAAGGCATTGCTCAGGGTTTATAAGGCAGTGGTCAGACCACATTTAGGGTATTGTGAGCAATTTTGGGCCCCTTATCTAAGAAAGGATGTGGTGGCATTGGAGAGGGTCCAGAGGAGATTCCAGGAATGAAAGGGTGAATGTAAGAGGAGTGTTTGATGGCTCTGAGCCTGTACTCACTGGAGTACAGAAGATTGGGGGGAGGGGCATCTTTCTGAAACCTATCGGATATTAAAAAGCAAGGATAGAGTGGACATGAAGAAAATGTTTCCTATTGTGTGTTGGGGGAAGGTGGAGAGGCCACCTTAGAAGGGCGTCCCTTAGAACAGAGATGATGAGGAGGAATTTCATTATCCAGAGGGTGATGAATTTGTGGAATTCATTACCCTAGACAGTTGTGGAGTTCAAACACTCATTGGAAATATTTAAAGCCGAGTTTGATAGCTTCTTAGTTAGCAATGGCGTCGAGAATTATGGGGAGAAGGCACAAGAATGGGTTTAAGAGGGATAATAAACCAGCCATGATTGAATGGCGGAGCAGACTGAAGGGACCGAATAGCTTAATTCTGCTCCAATATCTTATGGTCTTTCAGTCATTTGATTACTGGATTTGGGAAGGGATTGTTTAATATCACAAGGGGAGCAAATTGAGAATTCTTTATTTAGGACCCTGAAGTTGCTTGTTAAATGCTACCAGATTTGCAGTTATAACGTGTATGATTAGATCGCTGAGAGCTGCAACCATAGCAAATCAGGTGCATGCCTAGGTATACAGATACAGATCAAAGATAAAGACGGGAAGTGTTGACTTAATAAACAGAAGCAAGCCAGATGCCTGCAAAGAGCACTGTATTGACTTTGAATTACAGTCCATGCCAGGGGTTAACATAATCATATAAGTTTATAAACACCTAATGTGTCATTCAGCCTGTCTTTTCCATGTCTCCCGAAAAGCGAGTTAAGGATAAATTAATGTATGTACTAGTGTGTAAGACAATAAACTCTACTTTTAAGTGTTCTACCTCAGCCATTCAACTTTACAAGCAGAACCTTCCAGCCCTTCAGCAATCTTAATTTTTAAGAAATCCCTGCTCTCAATTCTTATACCTTTTATTTTATATCTACACTTTCCTAGTAATTACCTATCTGCTAATTATTCCTATTACCTGTGCCCATCCCATCATAATGTTACACATCTCAGTTAAGCTTCCCCATAGACTTACACATAGATAAGCATCCCCATAACTCTCCCCCCATCCATTCTGATTTTATCACTCTTTCTCTTATATGAGCATGTCTCAATATTGTGCCAACACAAGCAGGAAG
This sequence comes from Mobula birostris, assembly GCF_030028105.1. Taxonomy (NCBI): domain Eukaryota; kingdom Metazoa; phylum Chordata; class Chondrichthyes; order Myliobatiformes; family Myliobatidae; genus Mobula; species Mobula birostris. The sequence goes on along the minus strand of NC_092373.1, from coordinate 25,458,644 downwards.
TGTGGGAAAAGCTCAGCAGTCAGCATCTGTGCAGGAAAAACAGTTTCAGATGTATGACCTTTGTCAGGACCAGGCATTTCTTGTTCGGACGAAGGGTGGCAGACTCAAACACTGACAGTGCAAGGACGCTGCCTGCTCTGCTCATTTTTTTCCAGCATTTCCTGTTTTTATTTCTATCTTGCATCATCTGCAGATATTTTGATTCTTGGTATGAGTGGAAAGGTTGTACTTACAGCTACTGCAGAACAAGAATGAGCAGCATATGCTCAATATGGAGGAACAAGTGGTCTGGCAAAGATACCAAGAGAGGAACTGTTTCAGGAGATCAGTGCCATGTGAGTGAAACACATCCAACAATGTATTGCCAGCAGATAGGGCAGTCACCATAACCAAGAGTATTCCTAACCATTGACTCTCTGATAACTCTGTGAGATACTGGACTACACAGAAGAATGGCGGCAAGCACACATGCCTGGCAAGCTGATCTCAGCCAAAAGACATCCCCAATTAGCCTCCAATAACCATGGTTCATAAGCAGAAGGAATAAACCATCAGGCTCAATTCTCACTAATAATAATTATCTAGACATCTGTGCTGGGAGAACAAGTACTGAGACAAGAGCTGGCTTAGTTATAAAATTCCACAGGCCGACCAACCTGCCAATATCACGGGCAACCATGAGTAAGGCCCATCTAACTAAGGAGCGCCAAGATTAAAACCAAACATTCAATACACCCCAGGGGCTGTGGTGAGGTATATAGAAGACAGAACATCTTAGCATGCAGCAGGCTCTTTAGCCCATGATGTGCTGACCTTTCAATCTATTCTAAGATCAATCTAACCTTTCCCTCCTATATAGCCCTCCATTTTTCTTTCATCCAGGTGCCCATGCAAGAGCTTCTTAAACATCTCTAATATGTTTAACTCTACCACCACCCCAGGCAGGGCATTTCACATACTCACCACTTTCTATGTACAAAACTTACCTCTGACATTTCCCCTCCCCGCTATAATTTTCTCCAATTACCTTAAAAATGAAGCCCCCTCGTATTAGCCAATCCTGCCCTGGGTAAAAGTCTCTTGCTATCCACTCAATCTATACCCCCTGTTATCTTGTACACCTCTATCAAGTCACAATCCATCCTCCTTGGCTCCAAAACGACAAGTCCTAGCTTACTCAACCGACCCTCACAAGACCTGCTCTCTGATCCAGGCAACGTCCTGGTAAATCTCTTCCACATCCTCTCTAAAGCTTCCCCATCCTTCCTATAATGAGTATAGTGCCATCTTGGACAATGTCTCCCATCCACCACATAATGTACTAGTTGGGCACAAGAGTACATTCAGCCAGAGACTCATTCCACTGAGATGCAACACGGAGCGTCATAGGAAGTCATTCCTGCCTGTGGCCATCAAACTTTACAAATCCTCCCTTGGAGGGTCAGATACCCTGAGCCAATAGGCTGGTCCTGGACTTATTTCCCGGTATAATTTACATATTACTATTTAATTATTTATGGCGCAACTGTAACGAAAACCTATTTCCCCCGGGATCAATAAAGTATGACTATGATTATGACTATGACTAACCAGAACTGAACACAGTATTCCAAGAGTGGTTTACAAAGGTTTTTATAGTGTGGTTTACCTTTAGTACCTAAGAGTCTAATCAACAGAAATATCATCGTGTGAACTATCGATTCTAGTAGTGCTTCTCATTCCAATACTAAATCACAATCTAAGAAAGTATCATTTGAACTTGGTTGCAGAAGATGCAAGATTAGACAAATACAACATTAAGTGGAGTGAATAATTTAAAACCCAATAGTCCAGCATCCGATTGATCACAAATCCTGATTGTTCGTCATCGGGTCCACCCATTAATCTTGAATATGCGCTGGAACTCCAGAGTCCAAGTAGAGTACGTGACCAGAGCCAGGGACCAAAATGTGCCTGAAGCCTCAGTGTGTATGTACATATACACTGGGCGTGTAGCTGGAGTTGGCCCTGAAGGTTCATCCCAGAGATCAGGAATGTGGGGAGGTTGGCAGCTTCAGCTGGGGTCCAAGTTGCCAGCAAAATGCCCACTCCGTTTAAAAGTAGAGTTCTCCGAAAAAAATTACATTGCTGTATAATGTGGAAAAAAAACCATTAAATGTCATTGTGTTTTGGATATAATAGGAGTAACATCAAATAGACTGGAAAACCTACTTGAACAACACTCTTATGGTCCAGGCCTGCTGGATTACACTGGACAACAAAGATTTTGCTTCCTGAATACTTTTGGGTGTATCTTAGGGATTTTGGGCTGCTGATCATGAAAACCACAATTAAATTTCCCTATCACGCATAATTTTTGAAATCTCCTGTATTTATCATTTCGATTTATAATTCAAGTCAATTAAGATGTTGGCCACAATGTAAGCTGGAAAGTTCCCTATCTCGTCCAGGCATGCCTGGGTGTGCTTAGGCAGGGCGGATGCTACATGGCAGGACAGGTTTTAGTAATAATTATTGGGTTCAGGATTGTGAGGATGGAATTTGCTATCACCAGGCACAAAAATTTCTATGAAGGATTTTGATATTTGAGACAGATGCTTCCCAGAATAAATGATGCCATGATTAAGGAAAGCATCAAACAGGTCATCAATGACAGGCAATTTGAAGAATTTCTAGTGGGACCGGAGAAAATCACATGGAAGGCATTCAAGGAAGTTGTTGAAATTTTTCTCGGCATCTACAGAGCACCAAACTATATGCAGCTGGTTGAAAGCATGCTTCAAGCATAAAAAACCATGAAATAAAACATATCACTAAAGGTTCATTTTCTGCATTCCCATTTAGACTTCTTCTCTGCAAATCTTAGTGTTATTAGTGACGAGCAAGGTGAAAGGTTTCACTAGGACATTGTGGTCATGGAGAAAAGATACCAGGGCAACTGGAATCCATCAATGCTGGCAAATTGTTGTTGGACACTTAAGCGAGAAGCCTCAGACACTGAGTACAAATGAAAATCATTAACAAAATATTTTTAACTTAGTTGAACCATTGCAAAGCATCAGCAACATTATGCAATTAAACACATTGTATTCAATAAAAGTTAATTTGTTATTTCTACAAATTCCTGCGTGATACAAGTGGTCTGAAATTATACTTGTGTTCCTCTTCAAGCAGTCTATCATAAACAAAAAAAAAATTCAGAGGAAACAACACTTTTGAAAAAATTTGCTGTCCAGTGTTATCAAAGTTTTACTGTACAAGGCTGATAAGCTCAGTTTCACTAATGAGCAAGAACCAACTGTGACTGAAGCATTCCCAATGGTCTTGAGTCAGCCAATACTGAGACCCCGACTGAAAAAAAAGTCCCAGTGTACAACAAGGTAGCTCCCCAAGACGCCAGATCTAACCTACTGCTGCCAATCTTATCTCATGCCAGAGAGCAAATTCCAAAAAAATACTGATTTACAGCTGCACAATGCTGGGTACCAGCCTGCATTTCTGGCCACAGGCAGTCTTACATTTCAGTTCCTGAGGGAACTGCACTGCTCCATCACCAAGACAATTAACAGTCACGGCTGCTGTTCAGCTCACAGGCTCCAGTATTCCATGAGCTCCAGGCTAGATGACTCAAAATGTCAATGCCAATCACTCCACAACCCCAGGAACTTTTACTGGCAAGTTTTCTGCTCTTTTATTATATGTAAGATGCACGCTTTTTGTAAGAAGTAAGATGCAGATGCCACTTTTTGTTGGGTACCTTTCACCTACAAAGATATCTCAACACCAACCAGTTATTTTGTAATTTGCAGATCACATCTAGGAAATGAGATAAATCAGCAGATAAGCAGGTTTGCTGAACTGGTTGATGCATAAGTGTTGTCTAAGGCCTAGAGAGAACTTCCTGCCCTATTTCAGGTAGGGACTCACACTCCATTTCCTTCCCCAATAGTCAATATTCACTTCAGAACAAGAGTGAATGCATACTTATGTAAGACTTGTGTGTTTAACAGGCCCCTCGTAAGCAATCAAATGTAAGTTACTGGCACATCCTTGATGTGCTGCAGAGTGTTTCTCTCTTCTCCCTTCTCCCATTAGACCAGGGCTTCCCAAACTGAGGTCCATGGATCCCTAAGTTAATAGCAAGGCACCATGGCATAAAAAATGTTGGAAACCTTGCATTAGACCGAAGATACAAAAGCTGAAAGCACATACTACCAGGCTCAAGGACAGCTTCCATCCCATTGTCATTCCTGAAATCACGCACCAGCAGGCTTTAGGAGAGCTTCTATCCCACTGTTATAAGACTAATGAACGGTTCCCTAGTACAAGATACGCTCTTGACCTCACCATCTACTTAACAGTCTGCCTGCGCTGCACTTGCTCTGTAACTAACACGTTACCCTGCATTCTGTTATTGCTTTCCTTTGCACTACCTCAGTGCACTGATGTGATGAAATGATCCATGTGGATGGCATGCAAGACAAAGTTTCTCACTGCACCTCTGTACACTTGATAATACTGTAATAAAACGAATATACAAATTCTCTCACATGGTGGGTGGAAAAAGCTAAAGTAATATACCAAAGAAAAACACCTCTGTGTGAATCATTCCCTCATTACAACATTAGAGGGAAAATCGATATTCTCTGATAGAAAGCTAACAGCTTCTGGAACTCTATTCCTACAATCCCTTCTGAAAACAATAAAATAGTTTTTGTTTCAGCATTTGTGTTTTAGCAAAGCTCTTTATTTAACACAGTGCTTTCCAGATTCAAGGTTGTTTATTGTCATTCTTCAGTACGCGACTGAAAAGGAGATTATTGTTACTAGGATCCAATGCAGCACAAAAACACACATTAAGCATTAAAAAAAAACCCAAAAACACAATAAATATAAATATAAGAGCAATCCTACAAAACGCAGTGTGCAAGCAATTGTCAAGTTCAGGTTTAATTGTCATTCAACCACACTCATGAATACGGCTAAATGAAGCAATGTTCCTCTGGGGCCAAGGTGTATAACACAGTACCAACAGTCATACACAGCACATATCGTGTAAAGTTCATATAACGAAGATTGCAGGAAAACGGACAGTCACAAAAAATATATGGTCCAAGTCCCTGAGTGCAGTGGCCTGAAGATTGAGTGTGCACAGGCTGTTGTCCAGGACCCACGTTTCTGCAAGAACTAGCAGGCAGCAGTTCATCGCCTCGCACGAATGACTATCTGTACATAAAGTGACGCTATGTGATTTAGTGGTACGCAGTGGTGGTGCGGGGTTAGTGGGGTGGGTTAATGGGTGGAATTGAGAGCTTGGGTGAAGTAACTGTCTTTCACTGTGATGGTCCTGGCATAGCTGCTGCGTACGTAGCCTCCTCCCTGACGGGAGTGGGACAAACAGTCCATTAGCAGGGTGGGTGTGATCCTTCATGATGGTGATGGGTTTTCCCCTCCAGAGTTTGATTCTCTTCTTCGGATTAAAAGGAGTAGAGAGTTACCACTGAGGAAAGGAGAATACCTAATGCAATGTGCAACTCAAACGTGAAAAGATGTAGTCCTGATAAGGAATCATTCCCCGTAAGTATTCACCTTCCAAGACCTGCATATTATCTGTATTTATTACCCCTCCATGAGGGTCCTAAAGAAAGAGGCAGTGGGCTGTCATCTTGATTCAAGAAAGCCCTCCTGGTGAAAAGCATCTCCAGCACTGCTGGGTAAAGGCTGGAGGAGCATGGTGCTCGGTGACCAGGACATAGAACCAGCAACAATGAAACAATGTCATCCACTTCTAAATTGGATGCACATCCCCTTGTTGGGTATTGGAGGATCTGCTATTTTCAAGTTTATTTAGGTATATTGGTCTGTTACTAAGACCAGAAATTTGATAGTATCAGCACGACATACAGTGTCTATTTCTTTTAAAAGTATGACTTCCTCCATAGGGTATTGAGTGGAATCACATTACACCTGTAATTCATTCACCAATGCTTTGAATGAATACTGCAGGGGATCAAAAGTGGTGTTTCTGCTCTCAGTTCCAACCAAGGGAACAGTTTCATTCAGTCTAACTAATCCTCAAAAACTGGGTGACGAGAAAGCCTTACCCAGTTTTGGCTGTAGAACAAGGCCCAGACGCTTATTTCAATAGGAAGCACTGAAGGCAAAATTAAAGTCAGGGCCACGCAGTTCAGTGAATGTGAAGGTAATTTATAGCCTGTGAGAAGGCAACGAACAAAACACTGTGTCACTCCTCATTTAATTATTTACTTTTTGTTGTCAGCATTTCTGAAGCAATGACCTACTCCAAAAGAGAATACCTTAGGCAGAAACAAGCAATCTTCCCTTTATTGATATGAATATTAGTAGCAGACAAACAGCTGCAGCAAGTGCAAGAAGATATTAAAATGGACAAATGATTCTCTGGGCAAGCTAGTGTGTGTGGGAGCATTTTGGAAAGGGTAATCAAAGGGCCCGCCAGTGGTATGGTAGCACCAGCACTGTCCTTCCAGGACCAAATGGTCCCGAGTTTGAATCCGGCTGGGTCCCAACCTGGACAGCAGCAGTATCAGTGCAAAAGAAAGGTCTGGCAATCTACTTCTGTATCTTGGCCACAAAAACAAAGATGAACAACAACAAAGGCCTACATTGTTGACAAGTTGTGGCAGGCTACAAGGCCACAAACCATATAGCACCAGCATATAGCATGAAATTTGTTAATAGCATTACAATGCAATACATGATAATATAGGCAAAAACTGGGAATTACAGTAAGTACATGTATATCAAATAGTTAAATTAAACAAGTAGTGCAAAAACATAAATAATAAAAGTAGTGAGGTAGTGTTCATGTGTTCAATGTCCATTCAGAAATCTGATGGCAGAGGGAAAAAAGCTGTTCCTGAATCATTAAGTGTATGCCTTTAGGCTCCTGAACCTCCTTTGTAATGGTAGCAATGAGAATTGGGCAGTGGGCATCCTTAATGGTGGACAAGCCATTCAAAGTGCAAATAAATCTCACGTGGTCTATACACACCAGCTGTGTGGTGAAAAAGGCACAACAGCACCTATTTCACCTCAGACAGTTGAAGAAGTTTGGTGAGGGCCCGCAAATCATAAGAACTTTCTATAGGGGCACAATTGAGACATCCTGACTGGCTGCATCACTGCCTGGTATGGGAACTGTAGGACTCTGCAGAGAGTGGTGCGGACAGCCCAGCGCATCTGTAGATGTGAACTTCCCGTTATTCAGGACATTTACAAAGACAGGTGTGTAAAAAGGGCCTGAAGGATCATTAGGGACCCGAGTCTCCCCAACCACAAACGGTTCCAGCTGTACCATCCGGGATACAGAACCACAGCATGAAAGTCAGAACCAACAGACTCTGTGACACAATTTCCTCCAGCAGATCGTCAGACTGCTTAGATCATGCTGACTCAACTGTGTTTCTATGTTACATTGACTATCCTGTTGTACATAATATTTATTATAAATTACTATAAATTGCACATTTAGACGGAGATGTAATGTAAAGATTTTTACTCCTCATGTATATGAGCAATGTAAGTAATAAAATCAATTCAATTCAATAAACCACTGGAGTTAAATCACAGAGAAATTATTTTAATAGAACATAGAACAGTACAGGCCCTTCAGCCCACAATGTTCAGCCAACCCTTAAATCCTGCCTCCCACATAACCCCCCACCTTAAATTCCTCCATATACCTGTCTAGTAGTCTCTTAAATTTCACTAGTGTATCTGTCTCCACCACTGACTCAGGCAGTGCATTCCACGCACCAAACACTCTGAGTAAAAAAAAACTTCCTCTAATATTCCCCTTGAACTTCCCACCCCTTACCTTAAAGCCATGTCCTCTTGTATTAAGCAGAGGTGCCCTGGGGAAGAGGCGCTGGCTATCCACTCTATCTATTCCTCTTAATATCTTGTACACCTCTATCATGTCTCCTCTCATCGTCCTTCTCTCCAAAGAGCAAAGCCTCAGCTCCCTTAATCTCTGATCATAATGCATACTCTCTAAACCAGGCAGCACCCTGGTAAATCTCCTCTGTACCCTTTCCAATCCTTCCACATCCTTCCTATAGTGAGGTGACCAGAACTGGACACAGTACTCCAAGTGTAGCCTAACCAGAGTTTTATAGAGCTGCATCATTACATAGTCATAGTCATACTTTATTGATCCCAGGGGAAATTGGTTTTTGTTAGTTGCACCATAAATAATTAAATAGTAATAAAACCATAAATAATTAAATAGTAATATGTAAATTATGCCAGGAAATAAGTCCAGGACCAGACTATTGGCTCAGTGTGTCTGACCCTCCAGGGGAGGAGTTGTAAAGTTTGATGGCCACAGGCAGGAATGACTTCCTATGACGCTCTGTGTTGCATCTCGGTGGAATAAGTCTCTGGCTGAATGTACTCCTGTGCCCAACCAGTACATTATGTAGTGGATGGGAGACATTGTCCAAGATGGCATGCAACTTGGACAGCATCCTCTTTTCAGACACCACCGTCAGAGAGTCCAGTTCCATCCCCACAACATCACTAGCCTTACGAATGAGTTTGCTGATTCTGTTGGTGTCTGCTACCCTCAGCCTGCTGCTCCAGCACACAACAGCAAACATGATGGCACTGGCCACCACAGACTTGTAGGACATCCTCAGCATCGTCCGGCAGATGTTAAAGGACCTCAGTCTCCTCAAGAAATAGAGACGGCTCTGACCCTTCTTGTAAACAGCCTCAGTGTTCTTTGACCAGTCCAGTTTATTGTCAATTCGTATCCCCAGGTACTTGTAATCCTCCACCATGTCCACACTGACCCCCTGGATGGAAACAGGGGTCACTGGTACCTTAGCTCTCCTCAGGTCTACCACCAGCTCCTTAGTCTTTTTCACACTAAGCTGCAGATAATTCTGCTCACACCATGTGACAAAGTTTCCTACCGTAGCCCTGTACTCAGCCTCATCTCCCTTGCTGATGCATCCAACTATGGCAGAGTCATCAGAAAACTTCTGAAGATGACAAGACTCTGTGCAATAGTTGAAGTCTGACTCTGACCTCGCGATTCTTGAACTCTATCCTCGACTTATGAAAGCTAACACCCCATAAGCTTTCTTAACTACCCTATCTACCTGTGAGGCAACTTACAGGGATCTATGGACATGTAACCCCAGATCCCTCTGCTTCTCCACACTACCAAGTATCCTGCCATTTACTTTGTACTCTGCCTTGGAGTTTGTCCTTCCAAAGTGTACCACCTCACACTTCTTTGGGTTGAACTCCATCTGCCACTTCTCAGCCCTCTTCTGCATCCTATCAATGTCTCACTGCAATCTTTGACAATCCTCTACACTATCCACAACACCACCAACCTTTGTGTCGTCTGCAAACTTGCCAACCCACCCTTCTACCCCCACATCCAGGTCATTAATAAAAATCACAAGAAGTTGAGGTTCCAGAACCGATCCTTGTGGGACACCACTAGTCACAACCCTCCAATCCGAATGTAATCCCTCCACCACGACCCTCTGCTTTCTGCAGGCAAGCCAATTCTGAATCCACCTGGCCAAACTTTCCTGGATCCCATGCCTTCTAACTTTCTGAACAAGCCTACTGTGTGGAACCTTGTCAAATGCCTTACTAAAATCCATGTAGATCACATCCACTGCACTACCCTCATGCCTGGTCACCTCCTCAAAGAACTCTATCAGACTTGTTAGACATGATCTGCCGTTCACAAAGCCATGCTGACTGTCCCTGATCAGACCATAATTCTCTAAATGCCCATAGATCCCATCTCTAAGAATCTTTTCCAACACAGACGTAAGGCTCACTGGTCTATAATTACCCAGACTATCCCTATTACCTTTTTTGAACAAGGGGACAACATTCGCCTCCCTCCAATTTTCCGGTACCATTCCCGTGGACAACGAGGACATAAAGATCCCAGCCAAAGGCTCAGCAATCTCTTCCTTCGCCTCATGGAGCAGCCTGGGGAATATCCCGTCAGGCCCCGGGGACTTATCTGTCCTAATGTATTTTAACAACTCCAACACCTCCTCTCCCTTAATATCAACATGCTTCAGAACATCAACCTCACTCATATTGTCCTCACCCTCATCAAGTTCCCTTTCATTGGTGAATACCAAAGAGAAGTATTCATTGAGGACCTCGCTCACTTCCACAGCCTCCAGGCACATCTTCCCACCTTTATCTCTAATCGGTCCTATCTTCACTCCTGTCATCCTTTTGTTCTTCACATAATTGAAGAATGTCTTGGGGTTTTCCTTTACCCTACTCGCCAAGGCCTTCTCATGCCCCCTTCTTTCTCTCCTCAGCCCTTCTTAAACTTCTTTCTTGCTTCCCTATATTCCTCAATAAACCCATTTGATCCTTGCTTCCTAAACCTCACGTATGCTGCCTTCTTCCACCTGACTAGATTCTCCACCTCATTTGTCACCCCTGGTTCCTTCACCCTACCATTCTTTATCTTCCTCACGAGGACAAATTTATCCCTCACATCCTGCAAGAGATCTCTAAACATCGACCACATGTCCACAGTACATTTCCCTGAAAAAAATCATCCCAATTCACACCCGCAAGTTCTAGCCTTATAGCCTTATAATTTGCCTTTCCCCAATTAAAAATTTTCCTGTCCTCTCTGATTCTATCCTTTTCCATGATAATGTTAAAGGCCAGGGAGCGGTGGTCACTGTCCCCCAGATGCTCACCCACTGAGAGATCTGTGACCTGACCCGGTTCATTACCTAGTACTAGATCTAGTGTGGCATTCCCCCTCATCGGCTTGTCAACATACTGTGACAGGAATCCGTCCTGGACACACTTAACAAACTCTGCCCCGTCTAAACCATTGGAACTAATCAGGTGCCAATCAATATTAGGGAAGTTAAAGTCACCCATGATAACAACCCTGTTATTTTTGCACCTTTCCAAAATCTGCCTCCCAATCTGCTCCTCAGTATCTGTGCTGCTACCAGGGGGCCTATAGAATACCCCCAGTAGAGTAACTGCTCCCTTCCTGTTCCTGACTTCTATCCATACTGACTCAAAAGAAAATCCTGCTACATTACCCACCCTTTCTGTAGCTGTAATGGTATCCCTGACCAGTAATGCCACCCCTCCTCCCCTTTTCCCCCCTCTCTATCCCTTTTAAAGCATTGAAATCCAGGAATATTGAGAATCCATTCCTGTCCTGGTGCCAGCCAAGTCTCTGCAATGGCCACTACATCATAATTCCATGTATGCATCCAAGCTCTCAGTTCATCACCTTTGTTCCGAATGCTTGTTGCATTGAAATACACGCACTTTAGCCCTTCTACCTTACTACCTTTACACCCTTTATTCTGTTTCTGTTTCCTCAAAGCCTCTTTATATGTTAGATATGCCTTTACTCCATGCACTATACTCGCAGTTCTCACATGACCTTTATCCTCCTCCACCTCAGAATCTGCTCTAACACTCTGGTTCCCCTCCCCTGCAAATCTAGTTTAAACCCCCTGCCCCCCGCGGAGCAGCACTAGCAAACCTTCCCACAAGGATGTTTGTCCCCCTCCAGTTCAGGTGCAACCCGTCCCGTCAGAACAGATCCCATCTTCCCTGGAACAAAGCCCAATTGTCCAGAAACATCAAGCCCTCCCTCCTGCACCAACTCCTTAGCCACGTATTTAGCCGCATCATCTTCCTATTTCTAGCCTCACTAGTACGTGGCATGGGTAGCAATCCTGAGATTGCAACCCTGGAGGTCATGTCCTTCAACTTTGCACCTAACTCCCTAAATTCTCTTTGCAGGACCTCCTCCTCCTTCCTATCCACGTCATTGGTCCCTACATGAACCATGACATCTGGCTGCTTACCCTCCCTCTTGAGAATACTGAGAACTGACGAAGAGTTTGGTTAGACTTCACCAGGAACTCTGTATACGCCTGGCTTACAAAGATTAGACAGCAGAATAGGTAATGTGCAAAAATGAATTAGAAGGATGATACCAGACTATCTGGATTTAATTGTTGAGAACAGTAAATAGAAATAAACAGTGGAGGAGGCATCAGCGGTTTCTTCTGCTTCTTCTTGGGTGAGTGCTCAGGATGAAGGAGGACATGCTTCCACTCCAGTTTTGAGTGTTTTGGCATGGCTGACAAGACCAATGTAGGAACCACAGACTCAGGAGGTCTCCAATGGGGAGGATGGGTGAGTGATTTGTGATATGATATGCCCCTTTCACCCAGACTTCTGCGGGCTCCTGATGATTGTTCTCAATACCATTCTGAATGCTGTTTCTCCAATTTCAGCTATTGTGGGCCAGGGATTACCAAGAGTCTGTTTTTCCCAGAAGGCTCTGTCCACTGTCTGCATTATAACTTATTCTTATGACAGAGCTCAGGGAAGTGAGTCTGCATTAGGACTCTGCCATCAGGGATGTAAACTACTTGGCCTGTACTAAGCAGCAATCTATGTGTGGTTAGGATTTAAGTGCTGAGCATGCTGTTTTCAGAGAGGGCACTGGTTTGTTTATCCTTCCAGTGAATTTGGAGAAATTTGCAGAGACAGTGCAAATTTTGTGAATGGTGACATCTTCCAGAAACTTCAGATAAGCCGATGGAGGACTTTTATTCCAATCCTGAAAAGTTACAGGCCTGCATCCCAGAGGGAGACAAACTGATTTCCCGATGGACTCCAACACCTGATTGGCAAGGAAGGAAGAGTAAAAGGCCAACTTCAATAAGATGCATATCATGACAAAATGTTTGCAGCTTTTCACAACAAACACCTTGTTCTGTCAGAGGAGTCGTTAAAAGACTTCATGACAATGCCTGCTGTCTATGGATTGGCACTTACTAGACTATAACATCAGTTGAGCATGACTTCAGATGGAAGTCTGCATTCCCTGTGCTAAGTATTGAAGGTTTAATACGGTAAACATTATGAAATTATGAATGTTATAATGAAACATATACTCCGTTAGCTCCTGTACCTAATAAAGTGGCCACTGAGTGTACATTCATGGTCTTCTGCTGCTGTTGCCCATCCACTTCAAGGTGCACGGAGCTTAGAAAAAGAGAGGGCTATGCACTAGGAAAACTCTAGGCAGTCTCTCGAGTAGGTTTCATGGTCGGCACAACATTGTAGGCCGAAGGGCCTATAATGTGCTGTAAATTTCTATGTTCTATGTTCGACATGTTGTGCGTTCAGAGATGCTCTTCTTCACAACTCTGTTGTAACACATGGCTATTAGTCTTACTGTCGCCTGCTTGTCAGCTTGAACCAGTCTGGCCATTCTACTCTGACCTCTCTCAGTTACAAGGCACGTTCTTCCACAGACCGCCACTCACTGGATGCTTTTTTGTGTTTTTCATACCCATTCTCTGTAAACTTGAGAGACTGTCGTGTGTCAAAAATCCTAGGAGATCAGCAGTTTTTGAAATATTCAAAACACCCCATCTGCCACTAACAATCATTCCATGATCAAAGTGACATTTCTTCCCCCATTTTGACGTTTGATCTGAACAACAACTGCACCTCTTCTGTCTGTCTGTCTGTATCTTGTTTTACGGCAGTTGGCATCCAGCTTAATGGTGCATTACCGCCACCCTCTGCTCCAGAATGTGCACTAGACATACATTCTAAATCCCTTCACCCAATCGTGTGCGTGCGCGCGCACACGCACACATATATACAAACCTACACTTCACCCTCCCATCTTTGACCATCCTAGTATCCTATTCCCGTTTATTCGTCATATTCTATAAAAAAAAACCCCTGTACCCCAACTGCACCTCTTCATTATGTATGCATGCTTTTATGCATTGAGTTGCTGCCACATGATTGGTTGATTAGATATTTGCATTAACAAGCAGGTCTACAGGTGTTCCTAATAATGTGGCCACTGGGAGTGTGGGTTTTCACTTGTGAGATTTTGGAAACCAGAAGACAGATGGATAGATAGATATTAAATAATAGAACTTCACTAGGAGTCAAGAGCCATTTAATTAAAACTGTGATGAGTAGAAGAAAAGGGTGAGTATTAGAATTCCTAGATACAGGTGATCTATTATACTTTCACATTAAGGAAACAGTTTAAATAAAAGTTAAATACAGTAGATTCTGGATAATTCAAACAAATCTGGATCAGTACATTTTGGTCTAATTAAGTGGCTGCCCTAATTAGCTGGTTTCATGGAAGTAGTTAAAAAGTATAAAAAAGACAAACTATCACTTAACTGAGTAATAAATTATGTATTTAAATGACATACAGAACAAATTAGATACTACTACTGTGTATTAGTTCCTAATAGTTATCAACAGAGGAATTTCATCTATTATCTGTAAATGAACAAAATCAGCATGGACACCTACTACAGATAATGGACTGCCTTCATACAATACTTTCGGCAATTGCACCCTCCAAATCTTCATTTTCATTGTAACATTCAAGATGATTGTCGAGACTTTCAAATTATTCATAACTTGTTGAAGTAGAGAAATATTTCATTTTCACTCCTGAACTTCTCTGGCATCTCTAAGCCTGAATACTTGAAACTACAGTGAGCAAAACAGTTCTGAATTATCTTACTGCTGATTTCTCAAAAATCTTTGCTTTTTACATGCAACTGACACTATTTAAAAACTCTTCATTCTAAGCATGGTGTCGTGTCAAATGCCACATCAGTGCACTCAACTGGTGCTTGTTAGAAACTAACCAGCAACAATCTCCTGTCCAATTAATCAGTATAGAGTCCCAAATAGATGAAGGGAATCCCAGCTACTTTCTCGATTAGTTTTTGTTCTTTAAGAGCAGCTGTCCCAATTAACCGATAGTCCAATAACTGGAATCCACTGGCAATAGACGATGGTAAATCAGTGCTCACGAGTACCCTTGAAGAAAGGTGCTGACAAAGATTTTACAACCTTAATTGTACTGAGTATCCTTGGGAAAAGGGAGAAACCATGTTGGAAATATGAGTAACAACAAGAGGTGAGAGAGAGAAGGTATCATAGTGATGCAGCTAGTGGAGCTGCTACTTCCCAGGTACCCAGATTCAATCCTGACCTCCAGTGTTGTCAGCATGGAGCTTGTGACCATGCGGGTTTCTATAAACTGCTCCAGTTTCCTCCCACATTACAGAGCCTTGTGGATCGGTAGATTAACTGGTCACTCTAGGTTGTCTCTGCTGTGTAGGTGCACAGTAGAATCCCTTCTCTTCACCCGCCTAACACCTGCACATGGTGCTCCTCCTCCTTCCCCTTCTCCCATGGTCCACTCTGCTCTCCTATCAGATTCCTCCTTTAGCTCTTTCCCTTTTCCTCCTGTCTGCACCCAGCTTCTCACTTCAGCCTCCCCCTGCCCCATTCCACTCTCCTGGCTTCACTTTATCACCTTCCAGCTTGTACTCTTCCCCTCCCCCCACATTCTTATTCTGGCTTCTGCCCCCTTCCTTTCGAGTCCCGAGAAAAGGTCTCAACACAAAACGTCAACTCTTTATTCCTGTCCATAGATGCTGCCAGATCTGCTGAGTTCCATTCGCATTTTGTGGATGTCACTCTGGATTTCCAGCATCTGCAGAACCTCTTGCGTTGGTAGAATCTGGGAAAGGTTTGTGGGAATGTGGGAAAAATTTAAATGGGATTAATGTAGGATTAGAGTAAATGGGTGGTTGATGGTTAGCACAGATTTGGTGGGCCAAAGACCTGGTCTCCTACTGTACCCCTATGATGCTAACATATGGACAACAACAACCTCATCTGACACCAGCCAGCTTGCCTGTTCCAGTTAAAGTACTGCCGTACAGTCGGACAGTAGTTTTCTAGTATGGGTGTGATTTGAGGCATCCATCACGACTATGAAGATATTTGGCCCTCACTCATTTCTTTATGTTACTTCATAGGGATGGCATCCCTAAATGAGTAGGAAGCCCCAAAAGGACAACCAGCTGGGAGAATCTTCGGTCCCTTTGCAATACAAATAAAATTACAACCAGACTTCAGGTTGGTTTTCCTCTGCTGCCTTTTCACAAAAGCAACTGGCACATGTTCTTTTCACAGAAACATAGATTTAGGAATCAAGATGTATTGAAAGTGACGAAGTAATATAAATTTGTATCTCTCAAGGATTTCTAGCCAGTTATATGGAAAGACCTAGTTCTTTTAAAACATTGCAAGGAATATTGCGTTCACAATATCATGAGCTTCAGCATTTCAGTTCTGTAATGTGTTTACCAATGAAGCCTATCAAATACTTCAATAATACAGTGCGGTTTTGTTTCACTTCAAGCTATCAGTTTTCCTGTGGTAAAGGACAAATGGTTATTCATTTTAAAGCAGACGGTGCTCTGACAGCTAAGATGGGTGTGCCCTGCCAACTCTGACATAACATATGAACGCACTGCATATTGTGTTGCCAACTTCCTGCACAACTACAAGCATTTTATATTGGAGCACGGCATCCATGCAATAAAATACCTGATACTCACCGCTGCACATTCAAGACATCAAAATACAGGCTCAGACATGTTAGGATAATAATGTGAAGCTATTCTAAAACTTTTGTGCTTGATGGAAGAGTCTGCAGTGAAAATAAACCACCATGCTAATTGACGGATTACTTACCTACCATTTCCTACATGATTTGCAATAACAACATTTTAAATTAGCAAGTGGAAGTCAGCATCTTATGGAAAGGAAATCAGCCAGTAACAAAGTGCTGATTCTCTGGTAGATCTTACCAAAGAATATGCTAATATAATTACTCCAAAGACCCATCGTGTAAAAAATTTTGAATGTAATCATTTTACATATTCATTTTTGAGCCATTAATCTCATTGACAGAGCTGACATTCATTGCTGATCTGTACTTCACCCCTTAGAGGGTAATGGTGCGGTGGGGGTGGGGAGGGGAATTTAACATGAATTCTGGGTAATTTCACTCTGTTGCAAGGGAGAGAATTCCACAATTTTCACTCAGTGATTGTTCTAATGTCAAATGGCAGGATGTTTTCAATTCTGTCTAAGAGAGGAGAAGGGTATTGGAGGTGCCTGCGTTGCCATGCACCTGACTCCCTTATCATTTTCTCTGAAAGAGATCACAATTTTGGGAAAAACAGCCAAAGAGCACTTGGCAAGTCACTGTTTTTCATTTTTCAAGCACTACACATTGCAGGTGTAAGTAACTGCATTAGGAACGCTGAAGTACACTACTGGATCAAGGAAAACATTAGGCTTCATGGAAAGCCAAAAGCATCTGCCGCCTGCTTAATAAAGATGAATTCTTGATTTCTCAATCTAGCCCATCGTAGCCCTTGGATTTCATCTGTCAACATTTGCACGTTCTCTAAAGGTTAAAGATTAGCTTTATGCGTCACATGTACATCAAACTAATTGAAACTTACAGTGAAGTGTGTCATCTGCATCAATGACCACCATATCGTCTGAGGATGCGCTGGGGGCAGCATGCAAGTGCCACCATGCTTCTGGCACCAATGGACCACGCCCGCAACTTACGAACCGGCATGACTTTGGAGTGTGGGAGGAAACCCGAGCACCCAGAGGAAATCCACGTACTCGCAGGGAGAATATACAAGCTCCCCACAGATAGTGGTGTGAATTGAACCCCAAATCTGGTGCTGTAAAGTGTTACACTAACCGCTACATGCCACCCATCTACGCTACTACACTGCCCATGTTCCTCTGTAACTGCAGCGCTGCATTCTGCATTGCCTTCTTTTGACTACCTTCATATACTTATGTATGGAATGATCTGGCTGGATGGCATGCAAAACAAGAGCTTTTGACTGCATCTCAGTGCTTGTGACAATAATACACCAGTCCTAATGTGTATAACAATGAGACTTGCAGTTACACAGCTAATTAGTCGAGTTTCTGCTCAGCAGTTCATGGTGGCATCCAGTTTTTTGGGAATGGAGGATTCATGGGACCAAATTTCCTGGGTACATCAAAGTGTACTCAGGTATTAGTGATGGTCACTTCATGCTACCGACATGGGACAAAACTGTTTGCCACATCAGCCCAAGTTTCCATGTTGCCCAGACTGCAGTAATATAGAGACTCTGGATTATCTGAGGAATATCTAGTAGAGACCAAATGCAAGTAGATGCAATTGAATACATTTCACCAATAGTAGAGCACTAGATTGCAACTGTTTGCATCATCCTTTTGCATAATCAGCATTATCACATTCCATAAAACCATAAGATATAGGAGCAGAAGTAGGTCATTCAGCCCATTGAGTCTGCTCCACCATTCAATCATGGGCTGATCCAATTCTTCCATTCATCCCCACTCCCCTGCCTTCTCCCCATACCCTTTGATGCCCTAGTTAATCAAGAACCTATCTACCTCTGCCTTAACTGCACCTAATGACTTGGTCTCCACAGCCACTTATGGCAACAAATTACACAGATTTACCATCCTCTGATTAAAGTAATTTCTCTGCATCACTGTTCTAAATGGACGTCCTTCAATCCTGAAGTCATGCCCTCTTGTCCTAGACTCCCCTACCATGGGAAATAACTTTGTCATATCTAATCTGTTCAAGCCTTTCAACATTTGGAATGTTTCAATGAGATCACCCCTCATTCTCCTGAATTCCAGGGAATACAGCCCAAGAGCTACCAGATGTTCCTCATATGGTAACCCTTTCATTCCTGGAATTATTCGCGTGAATCTTCTCTGAACCCTCTCCAAAGTCAGTATATCCTTTCTAAAATAAGGAGCCCAAAACTGCACACAATACTCCGAGTGCCTTATAGAGCCTCAACATCACATCCCTGCTCTATATTTTATACCGCAGAAATGAATGCCAACATTGCATTCGCCTTCTTCACAACCGACTCAACCTGGAGATTAACCTTTAGGGTATCCTGCACAAGAACTTCCAAGTCCCTTTGCATCTCTGCATTTTGAATTGTCCCCCCATCTAAATAATAGTCTGCCCATTTATTTCTTCCACCAAAATGCATGACCATACACTTTCCAACATTGTATTTCATTTGCCACTTCTTTGTCCATTCCTCTAAACTACCTAAGTCTCTCTGTAGGCTCTCTGCTTCCTCAACACTACCCGTTCCTCCACCGATCTTTGTATCATTGGCAAATTTTAGATTATGAAGACCCGTATTCCTCTTTTATTGTCATTTAGTAATGCATGCATTAAGAAATGATATAATATTTCCTCCGGTGTGATGTCACAAAACACAGGACAGACCAAGACTGAAAAAACTGACAAAACCACATAATTATAACATATAGTTACAACAGTTCAACAATACCATAACTTGATGAAGAAGTCCATGAGCACAGTAAAAGTTCAAAGTCTCTGAAATGTCCCACATCTCACGCAGACGGGAGAAGGAAGAAAAACTCTCCCTGCCATGCCGACCACAGTCCGACTCTGAGTCATCCAAAAACTTCGAGCTCCGATCAGCTCTCTGACACCGAGTACTGAGCGCCATCTCTGTCCGAACAATTCGACCTCAACCTCGGTCGCCACTAGCAGGCAAAGTCGGGGATTTTGAGGCCTACCCTCCGAAAGATTCCTGACCACGCAGTAACAACAGCAGCAAACAAGCGTTACAGAAATTTCTCCAGATGTTCCTTTGTGCTTTCACGTCCATTCTCCATCAAATCAGAATTGTCCACGGCCCCTATTTAACAGATACGATATCATTTTCACCAGAGGGCTGCACACACGCGCAGTGCGCTGCCTCTCTCCTCCCGCCTTTAGCCACAAAACCATTAATCCCATAGTCCACATTATTTACATACATTGTAAAAAGCAGAGGTCACAGCACCAACCCCTGTGGAACTCCACTGGTAACCGGCAGCCATCCAGAATAGGATCCCTTTATTCCCACTCTCTGTTTTCTGCCGATCAGCCAATGCTCCACCCATGCTCGTAACCCCTCTGTAGTTCCACGGGCACTTATCTTGCTAAGCAGCCTCATGTGTGGCACCTTGTCAAAGGCCTACTGAAAATCTAAATACACCACATCTACTGCATCTTCTTTGTCTACCCTGCTTGTAATTTCCTCAGAAAATTTGCAGTAGGTTAATAAGGCAGGATTTTCCTTTCAGGAAACCATGCTGGCTTTGGTCTATCTTGTCATGTGCCTCCAGGTACTCTGTAATCTCATCCCTAACAATCGATTCCAACAACTTCCCAACCACTGATGTCAGGCTAGCAGGTCTATAGTTTCCCTTCTGCAGCCTCCCACCCTTCTTAAGTAGCAGAGCTACATTTGCGATTTTTCAGTCACCTGGTACAATGCCAGAATCTATCAATTCCTTTAAACGTTATTAAAAAGCACCTTAGCCAGCATACACATGCACAGCATCACAGGCACTCTCCCAGCCACTGGAAAGTTGTATTTACTTCCACGTGCCTACAAGAGATTTCAGGGGGCAGGAAAGAAGCTCCCTTTCAAATACTGTAGAGGAAGTCCCTCATGTTAGCTTGCGGTTCAAATTACTGGCAGGAGGAACATTCTCTTTTCAAAGGAGCCACAGAGACATCCAAGTCAACCTGCAGATCCATTCACTGCAAAAGTACATTAAAGGTAGATCAAGATAAAGCAATAACAGAATGTAGAATAAAGTGCTAGTGTTATGGAGAAAGTGCAGTGCAGGTAGACAATAAGGTGCAAAGTTATAACAAAGTAGATTGTGAAGTCAAGAGTTCATCTTACCATACGCAAGAATTGTTCAACAGTTTTATACCAGCAGGATGGAAGCTGTACTTGGGCCTGGCTTTCAGTCTTTTGCATCTTCTGCCTGATGGGAGGGGAGCTTCAATTACGCTGGCTGCTGTACTGAGGCAATGAGAAGTGTAGACAGAGAACAGGGAAGCAAGGCTGTTTTCTGTGATATGATGAGTTGTGTCCACAACTCTCTACAGTTTCCTATCTTCATGGGCAGAACAGTTACCACCACAAGTCGCAATGCATGTGAGAGCAGAAGTACATTGGAAATGCCAGCAATGGCAACAAGTTCTCACGGCTGGTCATTGGAACTAAGAGTTAGAAACACGAGCAGCTTTACTTTTCCCTGTATTCATGTTTGGAATACAAGTGGCATTACCAAGACCAGCATTTATTACACATCCCAGAATGGCCCCGGGCAGGTGGTGGTAAGCCACCTTTTTGTACTGTTGTAGAAATTCTAGTGGAAGTGCCCTCCTGTGTGAGAGAGTATTCCTGGATTCAGAATCATTGACCATACAATATATTTCCAAGTCAGGATGGTGATGGTATTCCCATGCACATGCTTGAAGAGTCATGGGCTCTGGAAGTGCTGTTCGTGGTACCTCGGCGAGTAACCTGAAGTGTATTCTATAGATAGTGCACACAACTGCCCCTCTGAGTCAGTGGTGGATGGAATGAGTGGTTGGCTGAGGACTAATCATGTTGCCCACTTCATCCTGGACGGTGTTCAGCTTCTTGGGAGTTACTGGCACTGCTCCTATCTAGGCAAGTGGGGAGCATTCTATCACACTCATGCCTTGCGCCCAATGGTGAAAAGGCCTCGCAGTATCAGAAAATCACTCACTTCCGACAGGACACTCCCACCCCTGCTTCTGACCTGTTCCTCTAGTCATGGTGTTTTTTTGAGGCTGCTGCACTTCACCTTCTGGTCAACGATGATCTCTACATATTGATGGTGGGTCACTTGGCAGTGCCACTGCCATTGAGTGTTGAAGTTTGGTGTTACTTCAGATTCAGATTCATTTATTTATCACACCTCCGTTTAAACATGCAGTGAAATGCATCATTTCTGTTAACAGCCATGGTAACGTAACAGTTAGTGTGACGTTATTACAAATCTGGGCGTCGGAGTTCAATCCCAGCATTCCCTGTAAGGAGTGTCTGTATGTTCACCCCATGGAATGCATGGATTTTCACCAGGTCCTCCAGTTCCCTCCCTCACACTTTCCAAAAACTTACCGGGGGGTTAATTGGTCATTGTAAGTTGTTCATGATTATCTAGGGTTAAATCGAGGTTGTTGGTGATTGCTGGGCTGTGTGGCGCGAAGGGCTGAAAGGGCCTATTTTGCACTGTATCTCTAAATAAGCCAGCACTACACAAGGACGTGCTGGAGGCAGCCAGCAAGTGTCACCACACATTCCTGCGCCAACATAGTATATCCACAATGCGCTTGCTAATTATTAGCTAATACACAATTTTGTCTGCACTTGTTATGTGCAGACATGGGCTGCTTCATTTGATGAAGGAGTGCAAATGGAAAAAAAACATGCAATTATTAACATACATGCTAATGATGCAGGAACACTACTGACAAAGTAGCTGAAAGTGGCTGGGTTTTGGCCATTGCCCTGAGGCATTCCTGCAGTGATGGCCTGAGGCTGGGATGACTCTGACAACTCTTGGCGCACAATATAATCCCAGTCTTTGCAGCCTTTTACCCTGTGATCTACGTTCACAGAAATAGGGCTCTTCTGGAAGACAGAACCGTTGTTTTAGACCACTCTTATTGCAAATCTCAATGGGGCGGGGTGGTGTTGTTCCCTTAACACTGACATCATTTAGGCAAACATCTTGTCATAAAAGCACCACCAAAGAAATGTAAATCTAGCCCAATAGTAGCATAACACAGAACACAGGACATTACAGCATAGTATAGGCCCTTCAGCCCATGATGTTGTGCCAACTTTTTGACCTATTCTATGGTCAATCTAACCCTTCCCTCCTACAGAGCCCTCTATTTTCCTATCAAGCATATGCTTGTCTAAGGGGTTTTTTTTAACATTAACCTCTAATGAATCTTGATAAGTCCCCAATGAACCTTCCTCTATCACCACCCCTACAGGACATTCCATGCACCCTCCACTCGGTGTAAAAAATCTACCTCTGACATCCTCCCCTATATTTTTCTTCTATCATCTTAGAATGAAGCCCCCTTGTATTAATGCACTCATGAGTAAACTATGTCTTCTATAAGCACCAGATGCCCAGAAAAATGCGCTAAATTCCTCACATTTTTTAAGCATCACAAAACTTTTTTTTGATGTATTGAGCAGGTAGATTCTAGCCCAGTACATTTGGACGTTGAGAAAGCTTTTGGTTAAGTGTTTCATTAGGTGAAAATACATAATAGGTCCTGGGAAACTGCAATGTCGCTCCTGCACTGAAAATTAAATTGTTTTTATTCTCAGAGATACAGAATTGTTATTAACAGCTGCAATTCCTCTGGAAAAAAAAAGATTACAAATAGAGTTCAAGCAACACGCACAAAATGCTGGAAGAACTCAGCAGGCCAGGCAGCATCTATGGAAAAAAAGCAAGGATGTTTGTTTGGTTAGTTACCATCCAGAGTATCAATGATCTGGCACAACATAACTCCACCATGGAAGGTCCCAAGGCTGGCTGTGAAAAGAGGAGGGAACTGCATGGGACTAGCAATCCCATCCTGTGAAAACCTCAAACTACAGAAATACCAACAGAAGCTCCAAAGACCTCATCCCTGGCAGAGGAAAGATCGTAGCCTAGAAGACGTATGATATCATGAGATGGGCTACATCTGTGGATAACTTAAAAGACTGGCCCTGGACAGAGGACTCCGGTGACCTGTTGTCAGCAGCCTGTGCCCCAGTAGGAGTGATGGACTCAGCTCTGGCACAGACATAAAGGACAGACATCCACAGGCTTATAGGAGACAGGGGAACCTGTGCTGCTTAGTAACTGTTGAGAAATAGAAAGCTAAATACTCTAATCCGCACGTGCTTGGTGAACAGGCTCAAACTTTTGAAAAGATATATAATGTGACAAGATGTAGTTAAATGCATATGGGTAGAATCGATGGTAAAACATCAAGGAACAGATGGTTATGAATTGAAACCTCATTAACAAAATCATAGCAGTCTACACCACAGAAAGGTGGTTTTTTAGCACATTTCATATAGGGAAGGTCAAATGCAGTTAATCTTGTTTCCCATTCTTGGTCCACAACCCTGAAAGTTGTAATTCCTTAAGCGTCT
Organism: Mobula birostris; assembly: GCF_030028105.1. NCBI lineage: Eukaryota > Metazoa > Chordata > Chondrichthyes > Myliobatiformes > Myliobatidae > Mobula > Mobula birostris. The sequence goes on along the minus strand of NC_092373.1, from coordinate 25,434,603 downwards.
CTTGTTGAAATAAGATGAGGATTTCTGCCTTTCAGGCAACAAAGTTCAAACCCACTAATCATTGGCTGAAATCTATTTCCTCAACATACGTCAAACTCTTTGTCTGCTAAACATATAGTGTATATGCACTCCGGATTTGATGACATCTCTGCTAAAGGAGATAGGTTTTATGTGTTCATCCTGTCTGGCTTTTTCATAATTTTATTAACAGAATCTTGCCTCTGTCTTCTTTCTCTTGCCTGGTGCTATCAGATCCTTTCTGTCATGCTGTGCCACAATTCTATGAATTGCTCAAACTGTATTTTAAACAATTCTCCCTGATCTTGTGTTCTGTGCCTCAATCAATAAAGACAAATATCCCATATGTCTTCCTAAGACATCTTATCTAGCTAGCTTCATAATGCCATTTCTCAGTATCCTACTATTTGTTATCTTGTTCCTTATCTTTACTGCACACGTCCCTCCTCCCCATCACTGCACCTCAACCCCACCACCAGTTCATGTGCCTTACTTTTCTAGGTTGACTTCCATTTAGCCCACGTTTATGCCCACCCAGCCACTCCTTTGGTGGGCCTCCTAGCAAATACTCTGACATTTGCAAACTGTTTATTCATGACCCCTACATTTAAGCCTTGATCACTTACATGTGCCTACAAACTTGTACTGAGCTTCACTCGTGACAGTCACCATAATGCTTGCTGATCATGATCCTTTGTTTTCTCCCATGACTTTTGAATCTGACTTCTTTCCTCAGATGACAAATTTCAATGCTATATTCTAATTTCTAAATTCTTACAACCTGCACAGAGATACAACAGAATAAGCAAAAGCAGTAATAGGATGTTTAGTTTGGATTATGCAATATAAAATAAATTTTAAAAACACTATTAAGTTCATTCTTAAGGCTTTGGTGATCAGTTCTGGCTCACTTACACTGTGGGATCTGTTTGGTGATAGAAAAGCTCTGAAAAACAAACAGATTAATAACCCTTAGCTACTCTTACAGGCTGAAATAGACATTATCCCCTCAAGAGAACGCTATTTAAAATAATGAGAGGATTAAACTTTAAAATTTGTACAGATTATTTCAATTAGTCAAATCAGAGATAGGAAGACTATGAATCTTACACCACTAATAAGATACTGTCAAGAGGCTTTTCAGTTTCCCAGGATTGTGACCTTTAGCACAGGCTCCTTGTTCAGATGTTACAGCAGCTTTAGCTTCACTCTACAGTGGCTACAGATTCACTGCAAACATTTAAAAAGGAAATTGGAAGTTCCTGAAGGAAGCTGATATTGCTAAGTAAAAATGATGGGTGGTTTTTAGGGAGTTCTGTTTTACTGTAGTTTCCTGGAGTTCAAGGAATTTCCACAAGTTACTTTTAATTACTGAATTGCCATAGGTTGTTTTGACTTTTCATTCTTTTTCCCCTCACCTTGTGGTGTACAGACCCACAGTCCAAAAATGTACAAACATTTTAGTATGATATGCAAACTTGCGACATGGGTACTTGGGAGAAGCTCATCTTTCTTTGGACTGTGTCCTTCATCACCTTCAATAATAGTCGCAAGCTTACATATAATAGCAATACATATAATTTCTTTTATGTTCGGATCTAAGATGGGGAGAGTAAACTGGATGTGATCTCGATATAGTGGAACTGGTAGATATCCTCTTAAACTGCAGATCTGCAGTATTATGGATGCCAGTGCTGCAAATAAAATGGAGCCATGTATAAAATGGAAGGTTGTGAACTTAAATCAGTTAAAGACCATAAGACATAGGAGCCGAATGAAGCCATTTGGCCCACAGAGTCAAGACTGATCCATTTCACTCTCAATACCATTCTCCTATCTACTCGCCGTAACTTTTAACTCCTTTACTATTCAAGATCCTATTAACTTCCACCTAAAATACACCCAACGACCTGGCCTGCACAGTCATCCGCAATGGTAAATTCCATTGATTTACTATCCTATGGCTAAAGAAGCTTCTCCTCACCTTCACTATAACTGAATGCCCCTCTACTCTGAGGCTGTGTTCTTTGGTCCTGAACTCCCCCACCATCAGAAATATCCTCTCCACATCCACTCTATCAAGGCCGTTCAACAATCGATAGGTTTCAATGAGATCTCCCCCCATCATTCTTCTGAATTCCAGTGAGTAAAGGCCCAAAGCCATCAATGGCTCCTCATATGATAAGCTTTACATTTCCAGAATCCTTCTGTTGAACTTTCTCTAATATTAAATAAGGGGTAAAAAACTGCTCACAATACTCCAGATGAGGCCTCGCCAGTGCCTTATATAGCTTCAACATTACATTCTTGCTTTTATATTCTAGTCCTCTCAAAAAGAATGCTAAAATTGCATTTACCATCCTCACCACCGACTCAACCAGCAAGTTAACCTTTAGGGAATCCTGCATGAGGAACGCCAAGTTCCTTTGCACCTCAGATTTTTGAATTCTCTCCCCGTTTAGAAAACATTCTATATTTTTATTCTTTCTACTTCATGACACTGTATTCCATTTGCCACTTCTTTGCACATTCTCTGAATTTGCACAAGTCCTTGTGCAACCACCTGGTTTTCTCAACTCTACCTGCTCCTCCACTTATCTTTGCATCATCTGCAATCTTGTCCACGGAGGCATCAACTCAGTCACCCAAACCATTGACATACAATGTAAAAGGAAACAGTCCCAACACGGCGGAAAACCACCCGTCACAGACAGCCAATCTAAAAAGGCTCCATTTATTTCCACTCTTTGACACCTGTCAATCAGCCAATGCTCTAACCATGCTAGTATCCTTCATGTAATACCATGGGCTCTTATCCGGTTAAGCAGCCTCATGTGTGGCACCTTGTCAAAGATCTTCTGAAAATCCAAGTACACAACGTCCACTGATTTCCTTTTGTCTATCCTGCTTGTTATTTCCTCAAAGGATTCAAATATTATTTGTCAGGTAAGATTTTCCCTTGATGATTGTGGCCTATTTTAACAAGTACCCCAAAAGCTCATCATTAACAATTAACTCCAACATCTTCCCAACCACTGTGGTCAGACTAATTGGCCTATAAATTTCCATTGCAACACACAAAATCTGGAAGAACTCAACAGGACAGGCAGCATCAGGACTGGTGAAGGGTCCCGGCCTGAAATGGTGACTGTTTACTCTTCTCCATAGATGCTGCTTGATCTGCTGAGTTCCTCCAGCACTTTGTGTGCGTTGCTTTGGATTTCCAGCATCTGCAGATCTTCTCATGCTATTATTTCCTTTCTTCTGCCTTCTTCGCTTCTTGAAGAGTGGAGTGACACTCGCGATTTTCCAGTCTTCCAGAACCATTCAATAATCAAGTGTTTCTTGAAAGATTCATTACTAATGTTTCCACAATTTCTTCAGCTACGTTCTTCAGAACCCTGAGGTATATTCCATCTGGTCTGGTCTACATTCAGACCTTTTAGCCCTCAAACTTCCAGCATACTGCTAGCGACTTCCACAGTGAAGGATGATGCAAAATACTTAATCAGTTCATCCACTATTTCCTTAACCTCAATTACTAACTCTCCAGCATCATTTTCCAGTGGACCATTATCTACTTTCGCCTCCCTTTTACTCTTTTTAATCTGAAAAAAAAACTGTTGGTAGCCACTTTGATATTGTTGGCGAGTTTATCTTCTTATTTCATTCCCCTCCCCACCCCCTGTGGCTTTTTTAGTTGCCTTCTGTTCATTTTTAAAAGCCTCCCCTATCCTCTAACTTCCCACTATTTTTTGCTCTATTATATGGCTTCTCCTTTGCTTTTATGTCCGATTTGACTTCCTCTGTCAGCCACAGTTGCATCATCATGCCTATAGAATACTACTTCGTATTTGGGATGCATCTATCCTGTACCTTCTGAATTGCTTTTAGAAATTCCACTTTGCTGTCATCCCTCGTAGTGTCCCCTTTTAGTCAGCTTTGGCCAGCTCCTCGCTCATGCATCTGTAATTCCCCTTAAGGCTGATTTATACTTCTGCGTCAAATTGACGCCGTAGGTACAGCGTAGCCGCGAACCCTATGCAGAGCCTACGGGGATCCCTACGCCATAGCCTGACGCGCACCTCTCCCAAAATGTAATGCGTCGCGGCAACGCAGATTGCAACAACTTGGTAGCATCACATTTCCTCCTATGCTGCAATAGCTTCCCATTGGGCAACTGAAGGGCAGGGAAGGAACTCTGGCGGCAGTGCTTTCCATAAAGCTTTACAGACCTCTGAAATTACGGAGGACACACTTTGCCTTTACAAAAAAAGACGCTCGCTTTAACCATGTTTACCCTGAGAAAGACTACCATGACCATGAAGCCTTGCACGGGCAGGTGTGTGCACATGTGTGACGTGCGCGAATTGCAAAGCAACGCAGACAAACCAATGCACAAGTATAAATGCTCACAACGGCGTTGCCCACTTGCGTAGGCCACGGCGCAAGCTTGACGCACAAGTATAAATCAGCCTTCACTCCACCGTAATAGAACATAGAACATAGAATAGTACAACTGTAATGATACATCTGACCTTTAGCTTCTCCCTCTTAAATTGCTGGGTAAAATCCATCATATTTTGATCCCTGCCTCCTAAGAGCATCTTTACCTTGAGCTCCCTAATCAAAACCGGTTAATTACACAACACCCAATCCAGAATACCCAATCCCCATTGGGCTCAGCCATAAGCTGCTCTAAAAAGCCACAATGTAGACATTCTACAAATTCTCTCTCTCGAGATTCAACATCAACCTGATTTTCCCAATCTACCTGCATAGCGAAGTCCCCCATGACTATCATAACATTGCTCTTTTTACAAGCCTTTTCTATCTCCCGTTGTCATTCACAGCCAACATCCTGGCTATCCTTCAGAGGGATATGACCCCCATCAGGGTCCTTTTACCCTTGCAATTTCAGAAGTTCAGTGTGGTTGCTAGAATTTTCTAACTGTTTGATGGTTCACAACCACTGCTATTCCCGGCAGCAACTTAGATATTAAATTTGAAACTTCCTATCCTGCCTTTGCAGAAGATACTAGTTAAGTTTTACATGATACTGTGGTCAGTTTTCTGCCTTGATCTATGGGATGAAGTCCAGAAGGTTTAGCCAGCATTTTACACATAACTTAAAGGGTCATAGTTATGAAAATAAGCCAAGCAAGATTAAGGTTCTGTGTCTAGAAAACCAGGAATGCTCCTTTAAACCTTTGAACTAACACCAGATTTATGTTCAACCAGCATGTATAAGGTATTAAATTTGCGTAGTTTGAGAGGACATGAGGTCACGTAATTAGAACTACAGAAGACATCCCATTCGTGCTGTTGACTGAATAGTTCTGACTTGTCCTCAGATATTACATGCTCAGATCCAAGTTCAACTCACTGAATCACAGTCCAAGGCAAAATTAGAAGGTTCAAATAATATCTTCAAGGAGAAAGTGAGAATTCCAATTAAACATTAGAGATCAGAGACCAATTAAAGATCAGAGTATACAATTCAATGGATAATATAGTTATGAATAATAATGTTGTGTCAATTAATTCTATTTTAACCCCAGTTTTAATTGAGAGAAAATTCAGTTAATAAGGGACATTGTTCTGATATCCTCTTGAACAATTTGTAAGAAATCCCTGCACAAATGGTTCAGAGTGACGAACAAACTCATTATAAATGTAATACAATTCTAATGGGGAAAGCTTGAACCTACATAAATCTGACAGAAGTGCAAAAGAAGGACATCAAGATATGCAAAGAGGCATATGCATGCTCACAAAATGTATTCATTAAAAAGCGTTAATGCCCATACCGATGCATAGTAGATTATGTGCTAACAAAGGATACAGTATAACTGGAGACACAGCAGACTGCAAATATTGGAACCTGGAGTAAACAGCAAGGGACTCAGCATGTCAGGAAGGGTCAGTGAGGGGAAATGGACAGTCAATATCTCTGGATGAGACCCTTCATCTGGATTCATAGGAAGAGGAGAGAGAGCCAGCAGAAAGAGGTGAGGTGAAGGGATCGAGCAAGAGCTGGCAAGTGATAATTGGATCCAAGTGAGCAGATAAGCAGACAGAAGGAAGAGCAGGAGAAGTGATAAAGGTTGAGAGGTGGTGGCAATAAGGACTGCAGATGATAGAATTTGGTAGAAAAGTGGAACCATATAAAGGAAGTGGTGGGGTATAGGCATCTCTGCCAGAGATTCATAGCACCTCCTCCAAACAGGCTTGTCACATTCTGTATTCGTGACGTGGCCTCCTCTACACTGGTGAGACCAAGTGCTTTGTCAAGCACCTGCACCCCGTCTTCCATGACTTTCTGGAGCTCCCTGTTGCCAGCCACTTTCATTCCTCTCCCCATTCCCATGACAACATCTCTGCACTCAGCCTCCTCCATTACCAGGTGATGTTCTAAACACAAGCTAGAGGAATCCACTTGATTAGTCTACAATCCAACAACACAAACGGTGAATTCCCTAAATAAAAGTAACCTGTATCCCCCCCGCACCCGCTTTCCTGATCTGCCCCATTCCTCCTAAAACCCCTCCAGCTCCCCAATCAACATTTCTTTCCCTTCCTTCCTACATTCCATCTGGCCATCACCTCTCCCATAGGATCTGCTCCCCCTTCTATTTTTACTTGTCCATACTTACTCCCTTTTTGGGTTCCACGCATTAGGCCCCCTTCCTTTCCTATCAGATTTTCCATCATCTGCAGCACTTTGTTGCCTCCAGTTATATCCTCTCAACATTTGTCCTTTTTTCTATATTTCCCTTCTTCATCTGCTATCACCCTTCTTGCCCCACACCTTCTCCTCACCTCTTATATACCAGCTACCTGCCCTCTATTTTACAGTCTCAAGCCAAAATATTTACTGTTCACTTCCCTCCACAGATCTTGCCTGACTCACTGAGCTCCTTAAGCCTTTTGCTTTTTGCTTCAGATTCCAGCATCTGCAGTTTTATGTCCCCTCCAACAGCTTGTTATCTTTACATAGTATAATTCACTTGCATCACTAAAACTTGTTCAATTTTTGCTGCTCAGTCAACATTTGAATTTTTAGTAATAGTTCAATCTCTGATACCCACACCAGGAAACACTCTCAGATACCTCCTGTAAACATAAAGTTGCAACTTAGTGATGGACCTTGCATTAAAACCTTACCTTCTGAAGAATCTCACTTCCTTGCTGGCTGTTCATATTGTGCTTGGCAATCTCCCGCTTGTATGTGTATTCATACACTTGGTCTGTAATGTTGAGTAGCAAAGTGCCAGGACTGTTGGTCATATCTACACAGTTATGCACAATGCTGTTTGCAGGGTCAGAGGATGATGTGGTATAGCGGAGGATCAGTCCCATTATCAGGCCTAAGTAGATCAAAAAGAAGTAAACTAATTTGTATACTTCCACATTTTATCCTATGGAAAATGTATATGACCTAATTGGCAACAAATGGGACCCAATTATTAAAAGCTGGAACCAGCAATCCTTCTGCATATGCACTTCATTAATCATTTAATTGTTCACCAATTCTATTACATCATAATATTCAATGACTTGTTAAATTCATGGCATTTCCATTTCTGCTTCCGACATAGAAGGGGCACATTTTGGTCAATCAGGTCTGTGTCAGCTCAAAGCAATCCTCTTCCAATCCAGTAATTGCTTTCCTTTTAGCATTTAGTTACTCAAGTTTAGTGAGCCAGGTGGACTACGGGCAGCACACACAAAATGCTGGAAGAACACCGTCGTCGGAGGGAAATAAAGAACCTTGCAGGTTTCCTCGGGGTGCTCCAGTTCCCACCAACATTCCAAAGACATGTAGTTACACAGTTAGTGAGTTGCATGCTTGCAATGTTGATGCCAGAAGGGTTGCCTCCAGCACATCCCAGGACTGTGTTACTTGTTTATGTAAAAGTGGTGCATTTCATTGTATGGCATGAAACTGATCTCTTAACATCCTTAAACCTTAACTTCCCTCCAAAGATCCTGCCTGACCTGTTGAGTTCTTCCAGCATTTTGTGTGTGCGTGTGCCGCTCAAGATTTCCAGCCTCAGTAAAATTTCTCGTGACTCTGTCTTCAGGCCGGTAACCTACTGTGTTAGCAAGCGCTTTTGCTTGTTCGGGGGAATGAGCCATGGCTGGCAATTACTGCCTGCAATGGCCAAAAAGAAAGTGGTGACCAGTTGCCTTGTTGAACTTTTGCATTTGGTCTGATTAATGTTCTCCAAATGTGGGCAGCGCGTTTCAACATTTTGACATTGACATGCTGAGTTAACACCAGTTTTGAAATGTGTGACTTGGAACTTTTAGATGGTGGCGTTTTCATACTTTCTGTTGTGTCCACAAACTTCCCAGTTACTCAACATTTATTGCTACATTACTACAATCCATTTATAGCTTCACCCTATAATACCTCCAATTCCTTTACAATATCCAGTTCCAAACTGTAACTAAGAAATTGGAAATAAATACTGTAACTTAAATTAAAGCACAGCTTTAGAACAATCTGTGGGACAGATGAAAAGTGGGAGAGAAGAACAAAGTATATTTTTGAGGATAACTTTAATGGAGAATATATAGTTGTGATACTTCCTTATACTTTTTGAAATTTGTATGCTCAGATATGTAAAGCAGGGCATTTTTTTGGAACCATGGATAGCGGGGAGATTTAAATGAGATGCATAAAATTATGAGAGGTCCAGTCAGGTCCAAAAGAAAGAAAGCATCTCCCTCAGATGAGAGTTCACCAACTTGGGACAGAAATAAAACTTTTAATACAGTAGGTAGAGGCTCAGAGGGAATTTGTGGGATATGTTTATTGCTGGTCTACAAGAATCTTTAACAGCAAAAAAATGATATACATTTTCAAATGTTCACTCAACCACTTATAATTCTAAGACAGAGGCAAAATACAGTAAACACTCAGTGGATCAGGGAACATCTGTGGAGCAAGAAGCATATCAATATTTCAGGTCAATGACCTTTCACCAGACCCAGAAACAATTAGTAATCAAACATGCCTTAAATGGCAGGTAAAGGTGAAATGTAGAGCAGAGAAACAGGATGCCTATGACAGGGTGGAAGTCAACACAAAGCAAAATATATAAAAATTGTTGGTTTTGGCTAACACCAGACATACAACCTTCCTTTTCAGTATTCTGAAGGAATTATTTCCTCCACAATTCCCTGATTCACACTTCTATCTCCACTAATGCTCACTTCCCCTTTCATGCATTTCCCCATACAACTACAGGACATGTAACACTGGCCCTGTTTTTTTTTGTAATTCTTCCCTTATCACCCAAATGAAGAACCCAAATGCTCCATCCAAGTGAGGTAATGACAGTACCTCTTCCAATTTAGTGAAATCCTCACAATGTGATCAAAGGTTCATTTTATTGTCAAAATATGCATATACAATACAACTCTGATATTTGACTTCTCCAGATAGCCATGAAATACAGAAAGACCTTGGGAACTGATGAAAAAGAGAAGAAGCAAAATTTGCAGACCCCAAAACCTCCCACACCCACAGAAAAAAACAGCAACAATAGCATCAAATCCCCCACCCCTCCCCCAAAGAAAAAAACAGCAACAGTAACAATCCCCAGTCCCCTCATCCACAGAAAAAAATGTTACAATAACAATCTTCAACCCCCTCACTCGCAGAAAAGAACAGCGACAATAACAATCCCTACGCCCTCACTTGTAGAAGAAAATAGCAACAGTAGCATCAAAACCTCTAACTACCCCCCTTATACACAAAAAATTAACAGATCACCCATCCACCAATCGGCCACAAAAAAGAAAACACCAAGGAGCTGAAGGAGACCAATATAAAGTACTGTCCAATAATCATATAAATCTCAAAATATCGAAAACATCTTTTCATCAGCATACGAGGAGAGCGGCTGCACAAGCTTTGTCATTCCGTAAAGAGTGACCACCAATCCAGGCTGACTGTAGTCGCCCTGGTGGCCTCCGTTGACAGCCATTGCTATCTGCCTCCACATACATTTCAATGCTTCGATCTTCCTCGCCGTTCCGAGATGGAGTCAACCATGATCCCGTGTCCCATCTTCAGTCGTTTCAAGGAGTCAGCTCGTGTTCTCAGTCCTTTTCGGGCTCCCTTCTCTGATCTCTATGAGGTAGCTCTCCGGACGCAGAATTGCGCTAGGTCCTTCAACCGAGTTCCAAACTGTACGTCACAGGCTCCAACAGTTTCCGCAACATAAACAAGACGAAAAGAACAAGCAGAAGGCGTAGAAAAAGTGAAATAATTGGAGAGATTTGCTGTCTGAAAGATGTCGCCCAAGGAATCGTCGTTCACTGGCGCCATCTTGAACAGAAGATTCCTTTTGCACGAGAGAAACCAACTGCAGTTCAAGGGACTGGTTTGCTTATCACCTCTGTTCAGTCTGCAAGAGTGACTCTGTGCTACCTCTCTACCTTTGGTCACTTAAACTGTTCCCAAAAAGACCACGGTAAACTCAAGCAACAGGAGTTATTCTTCTGACAAAGCCCTTAGGATAATAATCGAATTCAATAATTTCAGATAACTAGCCTTTCTAGTTTCTGGCAGATCTGGCTTCTTCTGATGAAAAGTATTCAACTTGTATGACACTGTCTGACCTGCTGAGTGTTTCTTTTGTTTAAGATGTCTCATATCTGAAGTTTAGAGTCCTGATTGCTTAAATACCTAATAAGCTGAAAAATACAATTTGAAATCAAGGTAAAGCACTACAACAAAATCAAAGGCAGGTTAGCCCAGATTGAATGTGGGTGTATATGCTCGCCTTTTGAATTAAATACTGTTAAGGGAGATTGCTAATACATAGGGAATATCCTTTCAAAATGAACAACTTCATATTTTCCCACAGTATAATTTACTTTCCACCCCCTTGACCTTTCAATTCCTCGCTGTAAACAGCTTGTACCCTCTTTGCAGATTACATTCCCAACTATTCTTATTTCCTTCAGAAAACTTGTTACTGTGTGTTTGCTTCCTTCCTCCAAAGAAAGAAAAAACAAGAAAGAAAAACAACAGGTCAGACAGTATTAGTTGAAAGAGAAACAGTTATTTCATAGAAACATAGAAAATAGGTGCAGGAGTAGGCCATTCGGCCCTTTGAGCCTGCATCGCCATTTATTATGATCATGGCTGATCATCCAACTCAGTACCCTGCCCCAGCCTTCCCTCCATACCCCCTGATCCCCGTAGCCACAAGGGCCATATCTAACTCCCTCTTAAATATAGCCAATGAACTGGTCTCAACTGTTTCCTGTGGCAGAGAATTCCACAGATTCACCAGTCTCTGTGTGAAGAACTTTTTCCTAATCTCGGTCCTAAAAGGCTTCCCCTTTATCCTCAAACTGTGACCCCTTGTTCTGGACTTCCCCAACATCGGGAACAATCTTCCTGCATCTAGCCTGTCCAATCCCTTTAGGATTTTATACGTTTCAATCAGATCCCCCCTCAATCTTCTAAATTCCAACGAGTACAAGCCCAGTTCATCCAGTCTTTCCTCATATGAAAGTCCTGCCATCCCAGGAATCAATCTGGTGAACCTTCTTTGTACTCCCTCTATGGCAAGGATGTCTTTCCTCAGATTAGGGGACCAAAACTGCACACAATACTCCAGGTGTGGTCTCACCAAGGCCTTGTACAACTGCAGTAGTACCTCCCTGCTCCTGTACTCGAATCCTGTTGCTATAAATGCCAGCATACCATTCGCCTTTTTCACCGCCTGCTGTACCTGCATGCCCACTTTCAATGACTGGTGTATAATGACACCCAGGTCTCGTTGCACCTCCCCTTTTTCTAATCGGCCACCATTCAGATAATAATCTGTTTTCCTATTTTCATCAGAATTGGGAGAGAAATCTAGGTAGCCTAGGTGGAAAATGCAAAGGAGAGGGCAACAGCGGAACTAAAGGAATTGCTCACATAAAGTGAAATAATGGGACACGGTGAAGCTTAAGCTTCTGTCTCTACATACATTCCCAATGTTGTAATGCTGATTTTCATCTGGGCTAGGGTACATATTAGCCTTTGGCTTGTTGGTTTGTTAATACTATTTTTTCCAGTGATGGTATTTAATTCACCCTGGAATTATTTAATATTAACAGAATGTTTGATGATACTTCAACCATAAATTCCAATGCAAGCTTTTTATTTAGTTTCTCCTTCTGTGACTCCCTTAATTGACAGAAATGGCTTCGCCTTGGAATCTTCTCTAATTCATAAAGAAACATAAAATGTAGAATACTACAGCACAATACAAGCCTTTTGGCCCACAAAGTTGTGCTCACCTTATAACCTACTCTATCATCAATCTAACCTTTCCTTCCTACATTTTCCTATCATCAATGTGCCTATTTAAGAATTCTCACAAGCCCCTAATGTATCTGCCTCTACTATCACCACCCCTGGCAGAAACACACATAGATACTTTTCTCTTTGGCTCCCTTGCACCAATTTAGAATCAAATTGTTTTACTTATTTATTACTAAATAATTCATATTTATCTTGGGCATTATTTGTCATAGAAACTGGTTTTAAACTTCAAGCATGCATTGCAAGATAATGTTTTTCATTAACTTCCTCACGCTATCTAGGACGTTGGGGTATGATGGAGAAATGGCATGACGCCAGTATCAGTGACTATTGGCAAAGCAATGGGAAAGTCATAATGCAGTAACACACGGTTAGATCTCATATCAGACAATCAAATATTGCACTAAGGGGAGGAGAGAGGGCTTATACTTCGGCTTCATATAGAGACTCTTTATTGTGGTCACAATACGAGAAAATAAGTATCTGAGAATAAAGATCCAGCAATGAATACCTACTCAAGGGCAGGTAATGCCTATGACCCATATTCTTTGCTATCCACCGCAAAGAATTTTAATGCACTTGTGGACAAAGTCTAACTTGACTTAATCTCAAACGTCAACCACCTTTTCCTGTGTTCTCCCATGTTGCTTTATAACTTTTTTTTTAATCTCAGATCTCCACCCCAAGCGAAACTTTTACAAACTAGTTTCAAACCCACACAGTTCGTCTGTGAACCCCGATGGTGTGCAACTGTATGTGCTCATGTGCGCGCCACGTCTCTCATGTGCTCCGTGGTGGCGGAGCAGAGCAGCGTCGGGAAGGAGTAAGTGAGCAGCGCCCGAGCTGCTTGTTCGCAACGGCACCTGAGCATCGACAGGGAAACGAAGGGACTCATCTCGCTGATTTGGTCATTTCCTCTGTTGTAATCCAACGGCTGACAGCCATGACGATTTAGGTTAGTGGAGGACTTGTTTGCACCAGCCATTCCAAGGCTGCAAGACTCCTCATGCTGGGGGATCACCAATACATTAACTCTTGTCTAACACACTAACTGGAGCATCGATCTCCACTCAATACCCAGAATGGAGATGGTTCACTCTGCTACACCACTCCCCCCTCCCCCGATACGATACTGTAACTTATACTCTGCCCTCACCATAAAACATTGATCCTCCAGTCTCGTGCAGAAAGCGAACTCTCCGATGTTTGAATAGAAAAATAGTTAAGATGGTGAGAATCAGCAAAAAGTTGAATATTAGCAGCTGCACCGTATCCTGGCGATGACTTTCTGCAACGCTCTGGCCCGAGATGGACTTCGTCCCAGCTCGGGGCACCATTTTTGACGGATGTAGACTCTGGGCTGAAGGGGGAGGTAGGGGTTCTCTCCGGGCTTGGCTTGGGCGATTCAACTACGTCGATTGCGGGCTCAGACTCGGAGGGATGTGACCAGGCTGAATTTTGGGCGAATTGTCAGCGCTGATACCGGCCTGCGGTTGGCGACGAGGGAGGATGCTGGGCTGACGTTCGCCGGTCAGACAGCCGGAGTTGGGCGAACTGTCAGAAATGACTGCAGGTTGAAATTGGGCGGAGTGTCAGCACCCACTCACCGGGGATCCACTCCGTTAGATCCTCTGCTAGCCGGCAGCCGCCGCGCTGCTCTATGGGAGTTGTAGTTCCACCATCCATCTGCCGAGCCAATGTGGCAGTAATAGGGACTACATCTCCCGGAGAGCTCTGTGCCGCGCCACCCAATGTCATTCAGCTGAGTTTTTGGCTCCAGGCGCAACAATGAAGAGGTATTTACTCCTTCCTCACTCTTTCATTCAGGCTGTCCCTGATTGTTAACCCCGAATGACTGTTCACCGAACACCATTCTATGGGGTCCGACTCAAGAGTCAGATTTGCCTTAAGGTAGAAAATGATGGAAATACTCAGCAAGTCACACAGCATCTGTGGATATACTCCCACGCAGGAATGGGTCACTCGGCCGCTTACTATTGCTCTGCGATTTAATAATGTAATTTCTGAGAGAATGTAACGTCATTTCTGCGCTATCACCTATTCCCAGTAATTTTTTAACCAGGTCGTTGAACACATATCTGTTGCCCAAACAATACTCAATAGTTCTGCTTCTGCTCTCCAGGGAATAAAATTTCGCCTCATATTTGTCCTAAACTGGCGACTCGTCTTATTTAAACAGTGATTCTTAGTTCCCATGTTGTCATAGAATAAATCTGATCTGAAGTAAGGACGCAAAACCGTAAGAGTGCTTCTGATAGGATCCACCAATGTCTTACGTAACAGAATTATAACTTAATTTTGCATTCTCGTCCCCTAGCAATAATTAGTAACTTATGTTATCTTTTCCAATACTTGCAGCATCCAGATACTAACCTTTTGTGAATCATGATTCAAATACTCTAATCGATCTGTAACGCAGACCTCTGCAAAGTGGGTGGTGTGGTGGACTGTGAGGAAGGTTGCTAAAGGGCTAAAGCAGAATAGAAATCAGTTGGGAAGGTGGGTGAAGTGCTGATAGATGGAACTAAGTTCCAATGAGTGCAAGATCATCATTTTTGAAGTCAAACAGGAGTAGGACACATAGTAGTCATACTTTATTGATCCCAGGGGAAATTGGTTTTCATTACAGTTGCACCATAAATAATAAATAGTAATAAAACCATAAATAGTTAAATAGTAATATGTAAATTATGCCAGGAAATAAGTCCAGGACCAGCCTATTGGCTCAGGGTGTCTGACCCTCCAAGGGAGGAGTTGTAAAGTTTGATGGCCACAAGCAGGAATGACTTCCTATGATGCTCTGTGTTGCATCTTGGTGGAATGAGTCTCTGGCTGAATGTACTCCTGTGCCCAACCAATACATTATGTAGTGGATGGGAGACATTGTCCAAGATGGCATGCAACTTGGACAGCATCCTCTTTTCAGACACCACCGTCAGAGAGTCCAGTTCCATCCCCACAACATCACTGACCTTACGACTGAGTTTGTTGATTCTGTTGGTGTCTGCTACCCTCAGCCTCATGCAGTAAATGGTAGGGCACTAAAGGATGTTGATAAACAAAGAGGCAAAGGGCTGCAAATCTATTGTTCCTTGAAAATAGCAACACAGTCTGATACCCATCTGGCATGCTTACCTTTTGTTGCGAGCTGTGAACGATATCACCAGAGAGACACTGAAACTGATGTATCTACTCTAGATGTCTTTATTCATCAAAACAAGCAGCAGCTTCATTCTCCAGGCACTCTTGGAAGAAGAGGCTTGCCTGGCCCAATACTACATGACAAGTTTATAAGCTAGAGATCTAAGGTAACAGTAGGACAATCCTATAGGTGCAGTGTATCATCAATGCTTTCTTTTAATTACATATAGTTTTCAACACTTCCAACACACCACCCAAAATGAGTATTAATCCCCTTCGTCTCTCCAGCTGCATTCATGCAAATGCAGATATCTCAGGTGATCAGCCCCAGTCTGCAGCTCCAGGGAGACCATTGTTCCGAGTGGCATTTTAAATTCAATCTGCAATCCACATTCAAATCTGAAGATTGGTTGCTGTTGAAAATAATATTTGCTATATACCCTACCTCCAGAATAAGCCCAAATAGGGTGGGACATAGAGTATAGTATTTGGGGTGTTAGGTTGTAAAGTGCTGGTTAGACTGCACGTGTGTGCAGTTCTGGGCACCACACTATAGAATGGTGCTGGTTGCTGCGGATGAAGTGAAGAAGTTGACCCGAATGTAGCCTGGGTTGCAGAACTTTAACAAGGGGAGAGACTGGACAAGCTGAGCTTGTTTTGTCAGGATTGAAGAAGGCAAACAGGACCTGAAATGTCAATCGTTTATTCTCCTGCATAGATGATGCCTGACTTATCTATCTATCTCTTGATTGATTGATTAAGATAGAGCACAGAACAGGCCCTTCCAGGCCTTCGAGTTGCATCAGCCAGCAATCCTCCGATTTAACCCTAGCCTCATCAATGGACAGTTTACAATTACCACATAACCTACCAACCGGAATGTCTTTGGACTATGGGAGGAAACCGGAGCACCCAGAGGAAAGCCACCCAGTCACAGGGAGAACATGCAAACTCCTTGATTGTACTTGGGTCGCTGGTACTGTGAAGTGTTACACTATCACTACACTGCCATGCCACCCCGTCTAGCTTTGTGCCATTGGAACATTTCATAACCATTCTGTTGGTGCCTCATGGAAGTGGGCTGTCAGGTCCCATCCCAATGACACACCACTCATTATATCTCATTACATCTTTCCAATCAAATATACTGTTTCATGTCAATGTCTTAATGTCACGGTCACAGTTTTGATGAATGTCAATGGCCCAAAATGTTAGCTTTGTCTTTCTCCAAAGACATTTCCTGGTTACTGAGAATCCCCACCATGTTTTTGTTTTCAGATTTACAGCAATTTTGTTTTGATTTTCAGATCTGTCTGTAATATCTGTGGATTCATTTGTGTTGATGTTTGCATTATGCATTGTGTTATGTCCAGGCATAATCAATAGTTCCCTTACATAGCCTAAATTTATTTGCATACCATTATGTAAATATTTACATAATGTTTACGCCCTCAGGGATTGTGGTTTGTTGTATTGTTCTGAAATAGTCCAAGTCATATTTGAATTCCCCTTAAAACTTCTATCTCTTATGCCTGCTTGTTTTTGATGTCTCTCTGGTGTGAAAAAGATTTGCTGAGGCTTTATAAGGCACAGATCAGACCGCACTTGGAGAATTGTGAGCAATTTTGGATCCTTTATCTAGAAAGGATGTGCTGGCAAAGGAGAGGTGCCAGAGGAGGTACACAAAAATTATCCCAGGAATGAAAGGGGAATATGAGGAATATTTGATGGCTCTGGGCTTGTAGTACCTGGAGTTTAAAGAAAGATTCATTGAACCTGTTGAATATTGAAAGACCTTGACAGAGTGGTGTGGAGAGAATGTTTACTACGGTGATGGAGTCTATGGCAAGAGGGCAGAACCTCTTAATAGAAGGACATCCTTTTGGAACAGAGATGAGGAGGATTTTTTTTTAGCTGGAGGGTGATGAATTGGTGAAATTTATTGCCATACTTGGCTGTGGAGGCCAAGTCATTGGGTATATTTAAAGCCCAGGTTGATTAGTAAGGGCGTCAAAGGTTACAGGGTGAAGGTAGGAGAAGAGGGTTGAGAGGGATAACAGATCGGCCATGACTGAATGGTCTAATTCTACTCCTATGTTTCATGTCTTATGGCCTTATTTTGGTTTGTACCCAACTTATGCCTTTCATAATCTTATTTACTTCCGACAAACTGCTTCTGTTCTTGACTGTCAGCCACCCAGTCACTGCTGCAGGCTGAAAATAATGAAAGTACTATTTACATTAATATATGACTGTAATTCAATCAATTATGTATTCACTTGATCTCTTGATTTCTTCATTCTCTTAAGTCGAACTGGAAATTGCACATAGTAGCTTTGAAATATCTATTCTGGGCACTCCCAATTCTAGTGGATTATTTTAGTAGGGATGCCTCACGTCTGGTCTTGTTGCCTTCACATAACCTCTTGACTGATTGCAATGTATTATGCATTCTGTATCATCATGTTAGTCAACTCACCCAAATGGACAAAATGTCAACAAAGGAATTAACACAATTGCCAGGAACTCACCAATAACCACAAGAGTTACAATTAGACATTATATTTGTACATGACTGGATACCATGATCTCAGTTGCAACCACCTTGACTTAACTTCCTTTTCCAATTTCCAACAGAACTGTGCCTCAACCTTCCTCCCATGATGGCCATTATAAACTTTTACTAGACCTTTACTATAGTCTTACTAAGACTGTTGAAATCACAAAATTATTTATTTTGATACTTGGAGCAAAGGAGGATGAGAGGTGACATGATAGGGGTGTACAAGATTAAGTGGACAGCCAGAGACTGTTTCTAGGGCGGAAATGTCTCATACGAGGGGGCGTAATTTTAAAGTGGTTGGAAGAAAGTAATTTTTTTTTACACAGGGAGTGGTGGGTGAGGGGAATGCGCTGTCAGGTGTGGTGGTAGAGACAGAAACATTAGTGACTTTTAAGAAACCGTTTGATTGGCACAAGGATGATAGAAAAACTTGAGGGCTACATAGGAGGGAAGAACACCCATCATTATCATTTTTGCAGGCTCTCCACCTATAGAAGCACACTGTATAACATTATAAGGGCATATCCCACTTATAAATCAAGCCTTGTATCTTCCTCTATATTGTATGGTAATGAAAGATCACGTCTCACCCTTCTTCAGCAGGTCCCTCCGCTGGCTTCTCATCAGCAATGGTGCTTCCTTTGCATTCTCATGCATGGTTACACTTTCCTGTTCTACTTCCTCCCTTGTGATCCTGAAAAGATTGCTTACTCTCTTAACGTTTCCAAACATTCGATTGGAGGAGGAAAAAATGGTAGCACGTGCAACCTCTCTGGTGAATGATATCTGTAATCTGTCAAGTAGGGGACCGTGCACAATTCTGATTTGATGGAGACGGACGTGAGAGTACGGAGGAGCATCTGGAAAGCTTCTGAGATGCCCGCTTTGCTGCCACTGCTACTGTGTGGTAACCGGAATCTCCGGAGCAGAAGGCCTGGAATCCTCGGCTTTGCTTGCTTCAGCGGCCGGAGCTAGGTCGAAGGCACTTGGCAGAGGATGGCACTCGGGAGGCTGTATCTGAGGGGCTGGTCGGAGGCTCGAAGTTTTCGGACGGATGGACTCAGTGTCAGCTGTGGTCGGCTGCTTCCAAGGCATCGGCAAGTTGACGGTGCCTGGAGGTTTATGGCAGGGAGTTTCTCCCTTTTGCCACCTGCTATCAGGGGACTCGGGAGTCGATCGACTCAGGGACTTTGAGACTTTTTTTTACCATGCCCATGGTTTGTTCTTCATCAAATTATGGTATTGCTTTGCATTGCTGTAGCTTTACATTGCTGTAACTGTATGTTATAATTATGTGGTTCTGTCAGTGTTAGTCTTTGGTTTGTCCTGTTTTCTGTGATATCACTCTGGAGAAACATTTGTATCATTTCTTAATGCATGTATGCATTTCTAAATGACAATAAAAGAGGACTGAGTGTTCTCATAATCTAAATCTAAAAGCATTCTATATGCAGTGCAAATTATTGGATCCACTCACACCTTTCAAGCTCCCCAACACATCCATCATGTCAACTTCCTATTGTCATCTCTGATGTCCTCCATTTTGCTCTCTGTGCTGGTACTTGCCCAAGGCACAATTTTCTACATTGAATGCCAGTATATTTGTGCTGCTACTCAATCAGTGTAGAGCTAGTAATTGGGAAGTCTTCCCCAATGGCAGTACAGCATCATCTAAACTGCAGTACAACATAAATAGTGATGACAGGTAATACAAACCAGTTCCTAATGCTGCCCTATATGCACATACATGCCTGACAATCATCAACAAATATTACATTAAATTGGGGAAATAGCACTTCTTTTAGCTTAATACTTTTGATAATAATAATAATAAAACAAATGCCTAATTCCTTGGAAGTGGCGTCCCAGGTAGATAGGGTCATAAAGAAACCTTTTGGCACGTTGGCCTTCATAAGTCATTGTACTTATCATATAATAAACATGAGATTAAAGAATTTAAGAATTTCAATAACATACTGTTTTAACTTTGTCTTTAGGTGAAGTCCCAAGTGATCATTTAGTTACGGTAGATCCCAATCATCTGTGATCCTCCATATGTAGAATAGGCCACATGTCCTTACTGTGCAGTTTGATGAACTAGCTACTGTCATTTGGATCAGATAACGGAGGATATCTTGTGTCTTCAGAGAATAAAGCACTTCCTCTGATATCTGAATTCTCCATTAAGCATAGGAAGGAACCAAATGGAAATTCAGTGGTCAAATCAATCTTGTGTAACTCCTTTTTACTTCTTCTTCTGAGGAAGTCCCTTAGAATGGAGGAATGCTTGCCTCTCCTCCCGTTTTGTAGGTTCAGTGGTGGCTAGTGAGGCTGTGGTGGCAAGCACAGTCTCTTCTCATGTATGAAGCTGAAGGTGGCTGAGAGGGTTGTCTCTCAGTATTGTACTGTTGTCACTCATCCAGGACTTTGTGCTCCCTTGAGGTTCTCAGTACCATTCAAAATGCTGCTTTCTCCACTTTGACTGCTCATAGAGTCATAGAGAAGTACAGCACAGAAACAAACTCTTCGGCCCATCTAGTCCCTGCTGAATCCATTTAAGCTGCCTACTTCCGTTGACCTGCACCGGGACCATGGGGCTCCATACCCCTCCCGTCCATGTAACTATCTAAACTTCTCTTAAACGTTGAAAGCAATCTTGCATGCACCACTTGTGCTGGCAGCTCAATTCACACTCTCACCAACTTCTGAGTGAAGAAGTTTCTCCTCATGTTCCCCTTAAACTTTGCATCTTTCATCATTACCCATGACCTCTGATTGTAGTCCCACTCAACCTCACTGGAAAAAGCCTGCTTGTATTTACTCTAACTATAACTCTTATAAGTTTGTATAACTCTTATCAAATCACTCCTCAATCTTCTACTTTCCAAGGAATAAAGTCCTAACCTATTCAATCTTTCCATATAACTCAGGTCATCCGGACACAGCAACATCCTTGTAAATTTTCTCTGTTCTCTTTCAACCTTGTTTACATATTTCCCATAGGTAGGTGACCAAAACTGCACACAATACTCCAAATTAGGCCTCACCAATGTCTTATGTAATTTAAACTGAACATCCCATCTTCTGTACTCAAGACATTGATTTATGAAGACAATGTGCCAACAGCTTTCTTTGCAACCTTATCTACCTGTAACACCACTTTCATCAAATTATGGACCTGTGTTCCCTGATTCCTTTGTTCTACAACACTTCTCAGTTCCCTACCATTCACTGTATAAGGCCTATCCTGATTGGAAGTGTAAAACCTCGCACTTGTTTACATTAAACTCCATCTTCCATTTTTCAACGCAAACAAGAGGAATTCTGCAGATGCTGAAAACTCAAGCAACACACAGCAAAGCCGCTGGTGAACGCAGCAGGCCAGGCAGCATCCCTAGGAAGAGGCACAGTCGATGCCTCAGGCCGAGACCCTTTGCCAGGACTGTGCCTCTTCCTAGGGATGCTGCCTGGCCTGCTGTGTTCACCAGCGGCTTTGATGTGTGTTTCTTCCATTTTTCAGCCCATTTTTCCAACTGATGCAGCACTCTCTGCAAGCCATGATAGCCTTCCTCACTTCCACCACACCCCCAATCTTGGTGTCTTCTACAAATTTGCTAATCCAGTTAACCCCGTTATCATCCAGAACATCAATATAGTTGACAAACATCAAAGGATCCAGCACCGATCCCTGTGGCATACCATTAGTCACAGGCCTCCTGTCAGAGAGGCAGCCCTCTTCTACCACTCTCTGGCTTCTCCCACAAAGCCAATGCCTAATCTAATTTACTATCTCATCCTGAATGCTGAGTGTAATCATGTATCAGAGGACCCCAGCATCAGTGAGACTGTTGCATTTCTTCAAGGAAGTTCTCAGCACATACGTGATTTTTTTTTCCCATGTGCCTGGAAATCTCCTGTGACAGAACTAAGTGTCTGCTCCAGGAATCAACCAGCTGAAAGTAACTCGGGCCATGCTGCTGGGGTGGGAGAAGACACTGACTTTGGAAAAGTTTGTGAAGACAACATTGGGGTTATTTTTCCATTGCCCTGAAATGTCAGCTGAAGGTAATCCAGGTCTAAGAAGCCTTTGGAAGGTGCAGGGATCACTCTTCCCCAGTAAATCATGTGTTTTCTGCTGGATCTTGACCTTATCTTCAAAAAAAGTAAAAAAAATTGCACCATGCTGCTGTGCAGAGGAACTTGTGAGTGCTTGTGCATGAATCACAAAAGGTTGGTTTGCAGATGCAGCAGGCTATCAAGGAGGCAAATTGGATGTTGGCTTTCATTGCTGGAGGGATTGAATTTAAGAGCAGGGAGGTTATGCTGCAGCTGTACGGGGTACTGGTAAGGCCGCATCTAGAGTACTGCGTGCAGTTCTGGTCTCCTAACTTGAGGAAGGATATAATGGCTTTGGAGGCGGTGCAGAGGAGGTTCACCAGTTTGATTCCAGAGATGAGGGGGTTAGACTATGAGGAGAGATTGAGTCACCTGGGTCTGTACTCACTGGAATTCAGAAAGATAAGAGGAGATCTTATAGAAACATAAAATTATGAAAGGGATAGATAAGATAGAGGCAGGAAAGTCTTTTCCATTGGTAGGTGAGACAAGAACTAGGGGACATAGCCTCAAGATTCAGGGAGTAAATTTAGAATGAATATGAAGAGGAACTGCTTTTCCCGGAGGGTGGTGAATCTGTGGAAATCTCTGTCCAATGAAGCAGTGGAGGCTACCTCAGTAAATATAGTTAAGACAAAGTTGGATAGATTTTTGGATAGTAGGGGAATTAAGGGTTATGGGGAAAAGTCAAGTAGGTGGAGATGAGTCCATGGTCAGATCAGCCATAATCTTATTGAATGGTGGAGCAGGCTCAATGAGCCAGATGGCCGACTCCTGCTCCTATTTCTTATGTTCTTATGTAAATACCATTTCCTCAGTTGCCCGAAGGCTGACAAATGTATTGAGAGTATTCTTTGCAGTAAGTGGTAGTAGGGTGACCATGCATACCAGTTCGTGCAATGTTACCCAATGTCAGCAAGACCAAGGAGATGCTTATTGACTTCAGGATGAGCCAGTCCTTATCAGGGATCAGAGGTGGAAAGGAGCAGCAACTTAAGATTCCTTGGTGTTATCACTTCAGAAGACCTGTCCTGGGCCCAGCATGTAAGAGCAATTATGAAGAAAGCACGGCAGTATCTCTACTTCCTTAGGAGTTTGCGAAGATTCACCATGACATCTAAAACTCTGTCAAACTTCAATAGATGCATGATGTAGAGTATATTGACGGGCTGCATCAGAGCCTGGTATGGAAACAACAATGGCCTTGCATGGAAAATTCTACAAAATGTACTGGCTACAGTCCAGTTCACCATGGGTGAAACCCTCCCACCATTGAGCACATCTACGTTTGTACATGGAGCGTTGTTGCAAGAAAGCAGTAACCATCAATTTGGATCCCCACCACCCAGGTCATGTTCTTTTCTCACTGCTACCATTTGGAAGAAGGTACAAGTGCCTCAGGACTCACACTACCAGCTTCAGGAACAGTTATAACCCCTCAACCATTAGGCTCTTGAACAGAGTGGATAACTTCACTCAACATCACTTGCCCCATCACTGAACTGTTTCCACAACTTCTGGACTCACTTTCAAGAACTCTTCATCTCATGATCTTGAAATTTATTGATTGATTGATTTGTCTATTTATTTATTTATTCTCTTTTTTTCTTTTTGTATTTGCACAGTTTGTTGTCTTTTGCACATTGATTGTCCACCCTGATGGTGCAGTCTTTCACTGAATTAATTATGGTAAATTGGATTTTCTGAGTATGCCCACAAGAAAATGAATCTCAGGGTTGTATATGTTGACATTTAAGTACCTTGATAATAAATTTACTTTGAACTTTACAGTGTCAGTGATAATTGATCAGGTTTCAATTCACACTGCTGTCTGTAAGGGGTTTCTACATTCTCCCTGTGACCACGTGGGCTACCTCCAGGCGCTTCATCTTCATTCCACATTCTAAAGTGAGTTGTGGGCTTGCTATGTTGATGCTGGAAGCATTGTAACACTTGCGGCCTCCCCCCTGCACAATCATCAGACTGTGTTGGCTGTTGAGACAGTGATGTGTTTCACTGTATGCTTTGATATTTTGATACATACGTGACAAATAAAGCTCATTTCTCAAAATATTCTAAATAGTCATCGTTCTAACAACACAAAACATGAACAACTTCATAAATTCATTATTTTAAAAATAATACAAGAATTTTTGTATCTTTAAAATCAGTAATTTTGAGATTCATCATTAAAATATATCTATCCTTTTCAATCTAACATCATATTTCAAGCAATGAGAAGTGCGAGGTACACTGGAAGCAAAGAATCTATGCTGGGAGCCAAGGGAACTGCAACACAATAATCCAAATGCCCAGATGAATGATGTGAATGCTTAAGTCCATCCCAGCAGCTCTGAATTCTAAATCAAATTAATTAAATATATTTGGAATAATAAAAACTTAATAAAGTAATTCATCAAGGTCATGACTAATCTTCTATTTCAGTTCCATTTGCCTGCCCAAATCCCATCTTCCTTTATTCTCTTAATATCCAGAAAACCATCAGAATCAGAATCTGGTTTATTATCACTGACAGACATCATT
Source organism: Mobula birostris (assembly GCF_030028105.1). Lineage (NCBI taxonomy): Eukaryota > Metazoa > Chordata > Chondrichthyes > Myliobatiformes > Myliobatidae > Mobula > Mobula birostris. The sequence goes on along the minus strand of NC_092373.1, from coordinate 25,409,857 downwards.
AAATTTGTTGCTATGTGGCAACAGGGCAGTGCAATACATAAAAAAATACTATGAGTTACACACACACACACACACGTATAGAAAGATGTACATATAGATAGATATACTGTAGATATGTACAGTGGATTCCGGTTAATTGGGACATCAGTAATCTGGACAGCCACTTATTTGGGAAAAGTCTTAAAGAACAAAAACTAATCAAGAAAATAGCCAGGATTTCCTTCATTTACTTGGGACACTATGCAACCTAATTGGGACAGGAGACTCTTGCTGAATAGTTCCTAACGATCATCAGTGGCATGAACTTGTGTGGCTGTTAGACACTACATTGTGCTCAGAGTGAATAGTTTTTAAATAGCACCATTTGCATGTGTGTTCAAAAAAACAGTGATATTTGTCATTGATATTGGTGAGAAATAAGCAGTAAGACAACTTAGAATTGCTTTGCTCACTACGGTTTCAAGCATTCAGGCTTGGAGATAAGAGAAATAGCAGGTAGTGAAAATGAAGCTATTCACTACTTCAACAAGTTATGAACTACGAAGAATTTAAAGCTATCAACAATCATCTTGAATGTTACAATGAAAATGATGATTTGGGGGATGTGATCATCAAAAGCATTGTTTGAAGGCAGTCTATTATCTTGTAGGTGTCTGTGCTAATTTTGTTCATTCACAATGAAAAGAACACAGCAGCCTGTTAGTTGTCTATGTATCCAGGGGGGTAACTGAAGAGGAGTGGCCAGTGTGTGAGTGGCTCAGGGTAGGAGTGGAGCTTTGAGGCTTTGGCTCGAGAGGCTTCAGCGAGCAGAGGCTGAGGACGAGCTTGCTCCCAGTGAGGTAAGGCCGGGTAAGTTCCTTTAATTAATTTAATTAACTTAGGAGTAGGTAATCGAGACAGCAGTTAGGGCAGTCGGGTGCTCCGTATGCAGTATGTGGGAAGTCAGGGACAGCACAATTGTCCCTGATGACTACACCTGTAAAAGGTGCATCTAGCTGCAGCTCCTGACAAACCGAGTTAGGGAACTGGAGCTGGAGCTGGATGAACTTCAGATTATTCGTGAGGCAGAGGCAGAAATAGACAGGAGTTTCAGGGAGACAGTCACCCCTAAAAGTCAGGAGGCATGTAGCTGGGTGACTGTCAGGAGAGGGAAGGGGAACAGACAGAAAGAGTAGAGCAACACTGTGGCCATTCCCATCAACAATAAGTATACCGTTTTGGATACAGTTGGTGGGGACGACCTACCAGGGATAACCGGGGATAAGTTGTAGTGGTCACATCTCTGGCATCGAGACTGGACCCTCAGCTCAGAAGGGAAGGAGGGAAAAAAGGAGAGCAGTAGTGATAGGGGATTCGACAGTTAGGGGGACAGATAAGAGGTTCTGTGGGAGAGATCGAGAATCCCGGATGATCTGTTGCCTCCCTGGTGCCAGGATCCACGATATCTCGGATCGAGTTCTTGGTATTCTCAGGAGGGAGGGTGAGCAGCCAGATATCATGGTCCATGTAGGGACCAATAACGTGGATAGGAAGGAGGAGGAGGTCCTGCTAAGAGAGTTTAGGGAGTTAGGTGCAAAGTTGAAGGACAGGACCTCCAGGGTTGCAATCTCAGGATTGCTACCCATGCCACGTGCTTGTGAGGCTAGAAATAGGAAGATGATGCAGCTAAATACGTGGCTAAGGAGTTGGTGCAGGAGGGAGGGCTTCATATTTCTGGACAATTGGGCTTTGTTCCAGGGAAGGTGGGACCTGTTCCGACGGGACGGTTTGCACCTGAACTGGAGGGGGACTAACATCCTTGCGGGAAGGTTTGCTTGTTCTGCTCATGGGGGGTTGAAACTAGATTTGCAGGGGGAGGGGAACCAGAGTGTTAGAGCAGATAGTTGGGTGAAGGAGGATAAAGGTCATGCAAGGACTGCATGTACAGACAGAAATCAAAGGTTTGTACGTGATAGAAATGTTCTCAGGTGCATCTATTTCAGTGCAAGGAGTATTGTAGGTAAGGCAGATGAGCTTAAGGTGTGGATTGGCACGTGGGATTACGACATTATTGCTATTAGTGAGACTTGGTTGCAGAAGGGGCAGGGCTGGCAGCTTAATGTTCCAGGGTTCCGTTGTTTCAGACGTGAGCGTGGGGGAGGGATGAAAGGAGGAGGACTGGCATTACTAGTCAGGGAAAATATCACAGCTGTGATTAGGCAGGACAGCCCGGAGGGCTTGTCTACATAGGCCATATGGGTGGAGCTGAGGAATGGGAAATGTGTGACCACACTAATAAGGTTGTATTATAGACCGCCCGATAGTCAGAGAGAATTGGAGAAGCAAATCTGTAGACAGATAGTAGACCGATGTAAGAAACAGAATGTTGTAATAGCAGGGGATTTTAACTTTCTACATATTGACTGAGACTACCACACTGTGAAAGGGCTAGATGGCTTGGAGTTTGTCAAATGTGTTCAGGAAAGTTCTCTAAATAAATATATAGAGGTACCTATGAGCGAGGATGCAATACTTGATCTCCTATTAGGGAACCAGACAGGTCAGGTGACAGAAGTATGTTTAGGTGAACATTTTGGGTCCAGTGACCATAATGTCATTAGTTTCAAGTTAATTATGGATAAGGATAGGTCTGGTCCTCGAGCTGAGGCTGTAAATTGGAGAAGCGCCAATTTTGTGGAAATGAGAAAGGATCTAGGAGGAGTGGATTGGGATAAGTTGTTTTCTGGCAAGGATGTGTTCAGTAAGTGGAAGGCCTTCAAAGGCGAAATTTTGAGAGTTTGCATGTTCCTGCCTGGATTAAAGGCAAGGTTAATAGGCATAGGGAACCTTGGTTTTCAAAGGATATTGGTTAAGAAAAAGAGAGAGGTGTATAGCAGGTATAGGCAACAAAGAACAAATGAGGTACTTGAAGAGTATAGAAAATGTCAGAAAATACTAAAGAAGGAAATCAGGAAGCCAAAAAGAAGACATGAGGTTGCTTTGGCAGATAATGTGAAGGTGAACCTGAAGGGTTTCACAAGTATATTAAGAGTAAAAGGATAGTAAGGGAAAAAACTGGTCCCCTGGAAGATCAGAGTGGTCGTCTATGTGTGGAGCCTCACGAGATGGGGAGATCTTAAACAGTTTTTTTGCATCAGTATTTACTCAGGAAACTGGCATAGCGTATATGGAAGGAAGGGAAACAAGCAGTAGTGTCATGGAACATATAGAGATTAAAGAGGAGGAGGTGCTTGCTGCGTTACAGTGAATAAAGGTAGATAAATCCCCTGGGCCTGACATGATATTTCCTCGGACCTTGAGAGAGACTAGTGTAGAAATTGCAGGGGCCCTGGCAGAAATATTTAAAATGTCCTTAGCCACGAGTGCGGTGCCCAGAGGATTGGAGGGTAGCTCATTTTCTTCAGTTGTTTAAAAAAGGCTCCAAAAGTAAACCAGGTAATTACAGGCCAGTGAGCCTGACATCAGTAGTAGGTAAATTATTGGAAAGTGTTCTGAGAGATCGGATATACAAGTATTTGGACAGCCAAGGGCTGATTAAGGATAGTCAGCACGGCTTTGTGCATGGTAGATCATGTTTAATGAATCTTTAGAGTTTTTCGAGGAGGTTATCAAGAAAATAGATGATGGAAAGGCTGTGGATGTTGTCTACTTGGAAGGTCCCACATGGGAGGTTAGTTCAGAAGGTTCAGACACTAGGTATCAATGCAAAGGTTGTAAACTGGATTCAAAATTGGCTGTGTGGGAGAAGGCAGAGAGTGGTAGTGGATGATTGCTTCTCAAGCAATCATCTGCCTGTGACTATGTGACTAGCCTGTGACTAGTGGTGTGCCTCAGGGATCTGTGCTGGGACCATTGTTGTTGTCTATATCAATGATCTAGAATCTAGATGATAATGTGGTAAATTGGATCAGCAAGTTTGCTGATGACACTAAGATTGGAGGTGTTGTGGACAGCGAGGAAGGCTTTCAAAGCTTGCAGAGAGATCTGGACCAACTGGAAAAATGGGCCAGAAAATAGCAGATGGAATTTAATGCAGACAAGTGTGAGGTGTTGCATTTTGGAAGGACAAATCAAGGTAGGACATACACAGTAAATGGTAGGGCACTGAGGAGTGAGGAGGAACAAAAGGATCTGGGAGTTCAGATACATAATTCCCTGAAAGTGGCGTCACAGGTAGACAGGGTTGTAAAGAAGGCTTTTTGCACCCTGGCATTCGTAAATCAAAGTATTGAGTATAGGAGTTAGGATGTTATGGTGAGGTTGTATAAGACATTGGTGAGGCCAAATTTGGAGTTTTGATCACCTAATTATAGGAAGGATATCAGTAAGATTGAAAGATTACAGAGAAGATTTACTAGGATGTTGTTGGGTCTTCAGGAGTTGAGTTACAGGGAAAGATTGAACAGGTTAGGACTTTATTCCTTGGAGCATAGAAGAATGAGGGGAGATTTGATAGAGGTTCACAAAATTATGAGGTGTATAGACAGAGCAAATGTGAGTAGGCTCTTTCTACTTAGATTAGGAGAGATAAATATGAGAGGACATAGCTTTAGGGTGAAAGGGGAAAGGTTTAGGGGGAAAATTAGGGGGAACTTCTTCACTCAGAGATTGGTGGGAGAGTGGAACGAGCTGCCATCTGATGTGGTAAATGTGGGCTCACTCTTAAGTTTTAAGAATAAATTGGATAGATGCATGGATGGGAGCGGTCTGGAGGACTGGGTGCAGGTCAATGGGACTACTGGAATAAAGTTTCAGCACAGACTAGAAGGGGCGAATGGCCTGTTTTCTGTGCTATAGTGTTCTATGGTTCTATGGCATCCAACAATGACAGTGAAACCTGTGCAGGAATTTTTAAAGTGGAAAAGCCATTGCATGGGACAGTTCCACTCTCTTGACCTCGGAAGTCCAGGTCTAATAATACAAATAGTTGTCACAACTGGGGTGGGTCTTCCTTGCTTGCAATGGATAAACATGGCTTCTCTGTGCCTTCTGCTCTCCACAAAGTGTTACAGAACTGCCTTCCTAGTTGTTGGATCTCACTGTTGACCTCATCCAGAGCTGACTTCGCATGCTAGGACAAGCATGTCTCTATTTCACAGGGCGTATGAGGCCTGCCAGCTACCCTCACCTGGTTTTGCCTGCGTGTCAAGCAGAGCCCTGGAGAGTGGCTGCTGTCGAATGCAAACTACTTGGGGCCACAGGTGAGAGCTGAGTGTTTGGTGGGGACCAAAGGTAAGTGAACTGCCCTGTCCTGGTGCTCCCCCTCCCTGTACACCCATGCAAAGCAGAGTACACAGGATAAATTCCTCTGTCAATAACAATTAGACTACTAAACAGTTTTATAATACTGTAGTAGCATTGTTAGTGTTTTAATTTGTTCTGTATTGTGTTCAAATATATAATTTGTCAGTTTGTCGTTTTTTTATACCTTTTTAACTATTTCCATGAAACTTCAGCTAACTGTGGCAGTGGCTTAACTGGGCCAAAATGTACTTGTCCAGATGTGTCCCAGTTAAGTGGAATCCAGAGCTTCTTTAGCTTCTTCTATACAGAATGCTTCTTCGAACACCCAGGAACTTGAAACTGCTCACCCTTTCTACTGAAGATACCTCAATGAGGACAGCTGTGTGTTCTCCCAACTTCCCTTTCCACAATCAATTCCTTGATCTTGCAGTTGTGGAGTACCAGTTTGTTTAAGTCTGTGATTAGACTGAAATACCACAGCCCTCTGGGATGGAGAATTCCAAGAGTTCACCAGCTTCTAAGTGAAGTTATTTTCCCTCTTCTCAGTCCTAAATTGTCTTATTCTGAGACTGATCCCTTATTTAGAACTTCTCGGTCAGGGGAAACATCCTGTCTGCATCTAACTACTGAGCTCCACAAGAATATTGTAGGCAAAACAACAATGTGCCCGAAAAACCCAGCAGGCCAGGCACAGGCGTGGAGGCAAAAGGGTATTCGATGTTTTGGATTATGACTCTATATTGGGACTGAGAGTGTAGAGGGAAGATAGCCAGTTATTATTATCCGAATGGTGGCCGATTAGGAAAAGGGGAGGTGCAACGAGACCTGGGTGTCATTGTACACCAGTCATTGAAAGTGGGCATGCAAGTACAGCAGACGGTGAAAAAGGCGAATGGTATGCTGGCATTCATAGCAAGAGGATTCGAGTACAGGAGCAGGGAGGTACTACTGCAGTTGTACAAGGCCTTGGTGAGACCATACCTGGAGTATTGTGTGCAGTTTTGGTCCCCTAATCTGAGGAAAGACATTCTTGCCATAAAGGGAGTACAAAGAAGGTTCACCAGATTGAGTCCTGGGATGGCAGGACTTTCATATGATGAAAGACTGGATCGACTAGGCTTATACTCTCTGGAATTTAGAAGATTGAGGGGGATTTTATTGAAATGTAGAAAATTCTAAAGGGATTGGACAGGCTAGATGCAGGAAGATTGTTCCCGATGTTGGGGAAGTCCAAAACGAGGGGTCACAGTCTGAGGATATAGGGGAAGCCTTTTAGGACCGAGATGAGGAAAAACTTCTTCACACAGAGAGTGGTGGATCTGTGGAATTCTCTGCCACAGGAAACAGTTGAAGCCAGTTCATTGGCTATATTTAAGAGGGAGTTAGATATGGCCCTTGTGGCTAAAGGGATCAGGGGGTATGGAGAGAAGGCAGGTACAGGGTTCTGAGTTGGATGAGCAGCCATGATCATACTGAATGACGGTGCAGGCTCGAAGGGCCGAATGGCCTACTCCTGCACTTATTTTCTATGTTTCTATAAAGAGTTGAAGGGATGTGATGATAGTTGGTTGTTGACAGGTTGAACTCCATGGGATGAGGAATGACGAGCAGATAGAAGCCGGTGAGGGAGGGGACAGGGAAATGCAGAGGCTGGCAATTGATTGGTAGAATCAGATAAGGGAGGGACGATGGGCAGATAAAGATGGGGGCAGGGATAGTTAGAGTAGGTCATAGGAGAAGAAGCCAAGGTCAATTGCTGTGTGGCTGATGGGAAGTTGGCAGTGTGGGAAGGTGAACAAATGGAGAGAGGAACCAGGTGAATCAGTAGGAGTGGGAATGAAACACAGAGGGAGTGGGTTACTTGGAATTAGAAAATGCAACATTCATACAATCAGGTTAGTCATAGTCATACTTTATTGATCCTGGGAGAAATTGTTTTTTGTTACAGTTGCACCATAAATAATAAATAGTAATAGAACCATAAATAGTTAAATAGTAATATGTAAATTATGTCAGTAAATTATGAATTAAGTCCAGGACCAGCCTATTGGCTCAGGGTGTCTGACCCTCCAAGGGAGGAGTTGTAAAGTTTGATGGCCACAGGCAGGAATGACTTCCTATGACGCTTTGTGTTGCATCTCGGAGGAATGAGTGTCTGGCTGAATGTACTCCTGTGCCCACCCAGTACATTATGTAGTGGATGGGAGACATTGACCAAGATGGCATGCAACTTGGACAGCATCCTCTTTTCAGACACCGCCGTCAGAGAGTCCAGTTCCATCCCCACAACATCACTGGCCTTATGAATGAGTTTGTTGATTCTGTTGGTGTCTGCTACCCTCAGCCTGCTGCCCCAGCACACAACAGCAAACATGATAGCACTGGCCACTACAGACTCGTAGAACATCCTCAGCATCGTCCAGCAGATGTTAAAGGACCTCAGTTTCCTCAGGAAATAGAGACGGCTCTGTCCCTTCTTGTAGACAGCCTCAGTGTTCTTTGACCAGTCCAGTTTATTGTCAATTCGTATCCCCAGGTATTTGTAATCCTCCACCATGTCCACACTGATCCCCTGGATGGAAACAGGGGTCACCGGTACCTTAGCTCTCCTCAGGTCTACCACAGCTCCGTAGTCTTTTTCACATTAAGCTGCAGATAATTCTGTTCACACCATGTGACAAGGTTTCCTACCATAGCCCTGTACTCAGCCTCATCTCCCTTGCTGATGCATCCAACTATGGCAGAGTCATCTGACCTCTGAAGATGACAAGACTCTGTGCAGTAGCTGAAGTCCGAGGTGTAAATGGTGATGAGAAAGGGAGACAAGACAGTCCCCTGTGGAGCCCCAGTGCTGCTGATCACTGTGTCGGACACACAATGTTGCAAGCTCACGTACTGTGGTCTGCCAGTCAAGTAATCAAGAATCCATGACACCAGGGAAGCATCCAACTGCATCGCTTTCAGCTTCTCCCCCAGCAGAGCAGGGCGGATGGTGTTAAACGCACTGGAGAAGTCAAAAAACATGACCCGTACAGTGCTCGCTGGCTTGTCCAGGTGGGCGTAGACACAGTTAGACGATGGCATCCTCAACTCCTAGTTGGGGCTGGTAGGCGAACTGGAGGGGATGTAAGTGTGGCCTGACCATAGGCTGGAGCAGCTCCAGAACAAGTCTCTCCAGGGTCTTCATGATGTGGGAGGTCAATGCCACCGGTCTGTAGTCATTGAGACCGCGGGGGCGTGGCGTCTTCGGCACAGGGACGAGGCAGGACGTCTTCCACAGCACAGGAACCCTCCGGAGCCTCAGGCTCAGGTTGAATACATGGCGAAGTACTCCACATAGCTGAGGGGTACGGGCTTTGAGCACCCTGGTACTGACACCATCCGGTCCTGCAGCCTTGCTTGGGTTGAGACGTTTCAGCTGTCTTCTCACCTGTTCAGCTGTGAAGCCTACCGTGGTGGTTTCGTGTAGGGAAGGGGTATAGTCATGAGAGCAGGGTGGGGGACTGTGAGGAGGGTAGGAGGGGAGAGTGGAATATGTGTTGGTTGGGGGGGCGACAACAGATGGTGCATGTGGGGGATGGGCAGGGGCCACAATGTCAAATCTGTTAAAGAACAGATTAAGTTCATTGGCCCTGTCCACACTGCCTTCCGCTCCTCTGTTGCTAGTTTGCTGGAACCCAGTGATGGTCCTCATCCCCCTCCAGATCTCTCTCATGTTGTTGGCTGACCAAGTGGGAAAAAAGGTGCTACAGTCTGCTGAAGGAACTCGGGGTGGGGGTATCAAGCAGTATCTGTTGGGGGAGAGGTGTGGAGGGGCAAGGGTGAGGAATTGTTGACATGTCAGTATTCATCCTTCTTCCAGAAAACTGCCTCCAAGTCTATGCTTGGTTTCACTGAGGCTACATCGGGAGCACTGAATACAAAACATGAGGATGGATGAGGTGGACACACATCTTTGCCTCACCTGGAAGGACACAATAGATCCATGGATGATTGTGCGAGAGGTGGTGTAGGGACAAGTATTGTCTCACCTATGAGTGGATGGTGAGGATTGAGTTATAGATGGATTTATTCCTGCAGGAATGTGAGTGAGAGGGGAAGATAGAACTGGTGAGGGTTCCTGGTACAGCCGAAGGATATGGCAAAAAATGATATGCTGGATGTGAAGGTGCTGGGGTGAAGGTTGAGGACTAAGAGGATTTATCTACGTTCTGCCTGGAAGGGAGTTGTCGATGGTTGGGGAGGGAGCAGATGTCCAGGAAACGGAGGAAATATGTGTGAATGCTCATCAACTACAGTAAAAGGGAAGATATGCTTGATGAAAAAGGAAAGCTATTTCAGAAGCCCTAGAAAGGAAAACTTCATCTTGATCGGGAGCAGAGAAATTGAAAGTAAAGGATGGTTTTTCAAGGCAACATGACTTGCTATATTGTCTAGACAATGTTTTGCCACTCGTCTGAGAAGGTTCTTCAGTTCTGATCCATGATGGTTTGTTTTCTGGCTTATAGACAATAGACAATAGGTGCAGTTCACCTATTGTGGTCTGCCAGTTCACCTATTGTGGTCTGATAGACAATTCAACCCTTCGAGCCAGCACCGCCATTCACTGTGATCATGGCTGATCATCTACAATCAGTATCCAGTTCCTGCCTTATCCCCATAACCTTTGATTCCGCTATCTTTAAGAGCTCTATCCATCTCTTTCTTGAAAGCATCCAGAAACTTGGCCTCCACAGCCTTCTGGGGCAGAGCATTCCATATATCCACCACTCTCTGGGTGAAAAATTTTTTCCTCAACTCCGTTCTAAATGGCCTACCTCTTATTCTTAAACTGTGGCCTCTGGTTCTGGACTCGCCCATCAGCAGGAACATGCTTCCTGCCTCCAACGTGTCCCTTAATAATCTTATATGTTTCAATAAGATCCCCTCTCAACCTTCTAAATTCCAGAGTGTACAAGCCCAGTTGCTCCAATCTTTCGACATATGACAGTCCTGCCATGCTGGGAATTAACCTTGTGAACCTACGCTGCACTCCCTCAATAGCAAGAATGTCCTTCCTCAAATTTGGAGACCAAAACTGCACACAGTACTCCAGGTGTGGTCTCACCAGGGCCCTGTACAGCTGCAGAAGGACCTTTGTGCTCTTATACTCAATTCCCCTTGTTATGAAGGCCAGTATGCCATTAGCTTTCTTCACTGCCTGTTGTACTTGCATGCTTGCTTTCAGTGACTGATGTACAAGAACACCTGGATCTCGTTGTACTTCCCCTTTTCCTAACTTGACTCCATTTAGATAATAATCTGCCATAGCAGGTATAAAGGTTTAAAAGTATAGCAATCACATGAGGGTCATTAAGAGTTGTAGAGGTAATGAGAGGGTCATTAGTTTAATCTTTGTGTGAACAGAGGTGAGAACTGCTGTGGAGACACCAGGCTAGGAATGTTAGGACGGCATTATAAGTAGCTGATAGGTGGTGTCTTGCCCCACCCTCTCTGTTCAGGGATGGGTTTTCCAGTTTGACAAAGATGTTTTCTTTAACCCTCTTTTAAACCACCTGTCCTCCCTGTCCAAAATGTCCACATTGTTATCATCAAAGGAGTGTTCCTTGTCCTTTAGGTGTAGATATACAGCCGAGTCCTGACCTGAGGTGTTAGCCCTCCTATGTTGGGCCATCTGTTTGTGAAGTGGTTGTTTTCTCTCACTGATATACAGATCTGTGCAGTTCTCACTGCACTGAATAACATATACAATATTGCTATGTTTATGTTTGGGTGTAGGATCCTTGGGGTGGACAAGTTTCTGTCTGAATACGTTTGTAGGTTTGAAAAACACAGCGATTTGGTGTTTGTTGAAAATCCTTCTGAGTTTCTCTGAAACTCCAGCTACATGTGGGATGACTGTTTTTCCATCTGCTTTGCTCCTTACCTCTGTCTGTTGGGCTGATGTCTCTGCTGGTTTTTGTTGCTCTTCTTGAAGAACCCGTCAGGGTGGTTGCAAGCTTTCAAGGCTCCTCTCAAATACTTGTGCTCCTTGTCTTCAGCTGTAATGTTGGTGGGCACATTCTTAGCACAGTGATAACACCCAATTTATGTTCGAATAGGTGATGAGAGTCAAACCGTAGATACTGATCTGTGTGGGTTGGTTTCCTGTAAACTTTAATATCGAGATGTCTGTTTTCTTTCATAAGTACTGCACAGTCTAAAAAGGCCAGTCTATTGTTCTCAACGTCTATCAGCCGTCTCCAGAACCATTCACACCTTCATTCATGCAAAGATAAGATCCTCTCATTACTTCTACAACTTTAACAGCCCTCATGTGCTTGCTATACCTTTAAACAGCTCACAGAGTTTGTAACTACCCACCATGGATTAGAACTGAAGAAGCCTCTTGGATGAGTGGCAAAATGGCTTCTAGACAACACATCAAGTCCAGTTGCCTGGATTAACAATGACCTGGATGACTGAGAACCTTCATAGAAAAAGGATGGTGTTCTTAAAGGAGACAAAATGAGAAGAGGTTTGATCTGGGTAACTGTGCGAGTCAGAGGTTTTATAGTAAATGTCTGTTTATAGTTTGTCTCCAGAAATGGAGTCAGGAAAGGGAGAGGAATATGACAGCAGGGTCAAAGTGAATAGCAAATAATTTTCTAAGTTTAAGTGAGATCACCCCTTGTTCTTTTGAACTGCAGAGACTGCACCCTCAGTCTGTCTCATCATTCCTTACAGGGCAACCCCAGAAACAGGTGTTCATCCTCAGAGATGAGTACAATAGTCTCCTGCCATGTTTGGCAAAGTTCAAATTTCAGTTGATTGAGGAATTTGGGCTGATAACATTTGAAAGGGCTAGTAGACACACCAATAAATGTGCTCCATGTATTACAGAGATTGAAATGATCATCACTGCTGATCATTCACGGGCGTTCATATTCAGTCGTAAGCTAAAAACAAACACAATTATTGAATTTACCCTGTATCTCATATTGGAATAAGTCTGTCATCAAACACCTGGTATAAATTTATGAACTGCCTTAGTAATCTATATTAATTTTAATTTTCTGAAAATTAGTTTGAAAATTGAAAGGAAATAATATTCAGTGAATTGTTCATCATTTATGAAATGAGATTTCAGGTTGCAATTGCTCTATATTGTGCACAACAGAGCAATCTAGCTACTCATAAAGTCCAATATTCATTTGTGCCTTTGTTTCTCTTCAGCTGTAATATCCTCATTAAAATTGTTATAACTTTGATGTATTCAGAGGGTGCTGAACTCTTGAACTCTATCCCTGAGGGCAGTGGAAACTCATCAAGATTTCTGAATACTAAGGAATGAAGGACTGTGGGGTTTGGGTAGGATGTGGCAGATGAGTTGTGGTCTTGATGAATTGCTGTATAGGCTGTCACAGGGTTACAAACACATGGCATGGACACCCTGACATGTGAATGAGCTCCCATATTATTAGCTTTGAAAGTATGAACATATGTACATACATTAATTCCTAGAATTGGCAGAACTAGTTGCCTCTTGGTCACAAGAGATTCTGCAGATGCTGCAAATCTGGAGTTCCTCACCTCTTCTTCCATGGTCCACTGTCCTCTCCCATCAGTTTCCTTCTTCTTCAACAGTTTATCACTTCCACCTTTTAACTCTCAACTTTACACATCATCTCCTCCCTTTTACCTTACACCTTACCCCTCACCTGGTCTCACCTATCACCTGCTGGTTTGTACTCCTATCCAACATTGGATTGGAGAACTATTTGTGTGTAGGCGGGTGGGTGGGAATGAGTTTTAAGTTGTTTTGTTGCTTGTGTTCTGTGTTGTTCTACCGAGCATTGTGGGCAAGCTATTTTGGTGCATAGCCCGCTGGTGGTGTAGCAGCATCCGCACCTTGACTTTGAAGCGAATGTTCCCAGATTTCAATCCTGCCGGCACCTTACATGCTTTACGTCCGTGCTGGGTTGAGCATTGAGCTAGCAACTTGGCCTTGTAAAATAACAAGACCTAAAGAAACGGTAAGGTTATCGCCCGACGCGCCACAGGGCACGGAGACGAACAACAACAACAATCTCAGTACAAGGGTATGTAGCGACACTCGCAGACTGCTCCCAGCACAGCCTTTGTTGTGTCGGTTGTTAATGCCAATGCTATTTCACTGTACATGTGATAAATAAATAAATTTGCAACTGAAACTGAACCCCCCCTCTTATTCTGGCTTCTGTCCTTTGCATTCCTGATGAAGGCTCTTGGCTTGAAATTTCAACTATTTATTTCCCTCCATAGATGCTACCTGACATGTGGAGTTCCTCCAGTACTTTGTGCATGTTGCTGTAGTTTCCTCCAGCTCTCCACTTTTAGTCATTGTTCTTTGTTGTTGCTCTCATGATCTGTTGATGCCATTCATTACAATACCGTGGAGGTCTGGTTATCATATCAGGTGATTTTTTTGTGGGTTTTTCTGAATTATGGACAAAATTGATTTACAGATATCTGTAAGAATGATAACGCTTTGTTACCAGTATTGTGTTTCTCTTAATGCAACATTTATTTAATTGACTTCTTCCCATCAGGCCATAATTATTGACTAACCACAAGAGATTCTGCAAGTGTTGGAAATATTAAGCAACACTACACAAAATGGCGGAGGAACTCAGCAGGTCAGACAGCATCTATGGAGATGAATAAACAGCAGATGCTTTGGGGCAAAACCCTCCAGGACTGTCAATCATATTAAACATGGTCAGCTGAGACTGTGCATTACTGGACCTATTAGTGTCATTGATATCGGATGCAGCTTGCCACACAGCTCTAAAGCAATACAGTACAGGTGGTTAGTAGAAGGGAGCCAGAGACGGTTAGTCAGTGGCTAGAGCTAAGGGTCAATACAGTGATTCAAACTGGGGACCCACAAGGTACCAGATTTGGAGGAGTGCGTGAATTTCAGAGCAAGAGGAACCTACTGGAAAGCAAGTAGGTTCATGAAAACAAGAATGAATATCTTAAAATGAATGGTAGATGAATTATCTCAATCTAGCGTTGTAACTCCAGGCATGCTGAGTAAACAAAATGGCAAACAGGATTTAGGAGAGTTTTTATTTATTTTATTTGGAGATACAGCATGGTAAATAGGCCCTTGTGACTCACAAACTCGTGCTGCCTGATTACAAGCATGTGACCAATTAATTTACTAACCCACACATCTTTGGAATGTAGGAGGAAACTGGAGCACCTGGAAGAAACTCGCGTGGCCACGGGGAGAACGTAGAGACTCCTGACAGACAGTGACAGGAATTGAACTCAGATCGCAGGCACGGCAACAGTATTATGCTAACTGTTACACTACCATGCCACCCCAAAGAGGTATAATGGGGATACTCAATAGTTACTCTGGTGAACCTGCTGCTTCTGTCATCAGCAGGACATGAACTTGTGCAGGGAAACCCCCAATCGTTTTCTAGTCCACCACTTTAACCACTTGGCCATGACTACCGTTACAGGGAGGAAACAATTTAAGCTCCAGCAGTATTACAAAATATGGAAGGCAGACACATAAATCATTTAAATATCTAAATTTTATTTCTTTTAAGCAATAGCAAGTTATATTTAAACCATTTTGATATATACTATTTTTATCAGAATCCACAGTTTGACCAAATTAGAAGATTGGATTGCACATGAAGAATATAACAGTGACATTCAGAAAATCCCATCAGTTTAAGAACACATTCCTTAAAAGGAATCATATTTCAAGAGTTTGTTCATTTATTGTTCTATGTGTTTAAAATAATATTTGTTCAGGATAATTTAAATTGATTTTATCAGGTTATCATATTTAATATAATGCACACCCCTTATGGTTGCAACTGTATGAATATCGAATGAGTTAGAAAATACCCACACATAAAACTCTGAACATGACCGCCCTCCAAAAGGCTGCCAGGTAGGTAGGTAACTTTCCATCAATTTCAGTCTGCAGGTCATGCTGGCTATCAGCTCAGTCAGGACAATGCTCAGAGGGATCACCTATAAATCCAGGCTCTTCCATCCTTACACTTGATGGAACTTGGGTAGAGAAAGGGAGTCAAACAGAATAAACTGAGTTCCCTATAACTGTTCATTAACAGAAGATGATCAATATCATAGTCGTTAAGAGGAAGACAATTTTATCTCAGGAATCCTAAACTTACTGCAAATATTTAAAGTGACATTCCCACATGCTTATGGATGGTACTTTATATCCTTAAGTTCAAATATAAAGCATTATCATTAATTATTGGCCATTTTGGAAGATAGTTCAACATTTAATTATAGATAAGCATTTGATTCTGGTGCTTGTAGCAGTTAACAAAGTCTAATTCTTTCACATATTTCCAACTCTGAATTTTTCAAAGGGCTCCCACAAATAATCAAACAAATTTACCAACACTTCCCTTTCTTACTAATATGCATTTCATTAAAATAAGCAGTCATGCCTTATATTGGATACACTGAAGCTACTTTAAAAAATATCTAAAAGTTATGTATTGTACATATATATTTTCCCATTTTTTCAGCAGCAGTTCGTGAAAGTAATTAATGCTGCATCATTCGCTGTGCAAAGAGTTGCCAGAAACAGATAAAGCTTTAATTCTTTCTCAGGATCCATTGCAAACAGACAATCTGAGCTGTCAGTGGTCCTATGCTTTCACCATTCAATTGACCCAGGTTGGGAGGTCAGTTCGACAAAATCTTCATTGTAATTTACTGGCACAGACAACACCATGTGCACCTTGAAGTCAACAAGATTAATTTCCTTATATTCATCCAATTTGCCTTTCAGCTCTGATCGATCTCTCACCGCGTCAGCTCTCTCCTGTCCCCCGGACTTGTGGCAAAAGTACAAAGCCCTGCAGAAAATGGAAACATTTGTTACACTTCCATCAGTTAATTTGTGCTCTGCTGTGTATAAAAATGCTCTCCATGTTGTTTTCTTATGGAATTGGACGATAATTTTTCTTTCTGCTGACAATCTCGTTAATTTCTATGTCATTCAGTTGTTTAATCCTGGAAATTATGAGTATATGTATAGCAGTCTAACACAGCATAGAATTCATAACTGAATTAAAAGAACGTTAAATACCTATTAGAGTTCATTGCTCCAACGTAACGCCCAAGGGCCATGATGAAAAACAGCAGCATATAATGGATAAATCCAACCACCCTAGTCTGCCTTGAACGTTATCTCCAAGCTACAGCATTGCAGTTGACTTTTGACTACCCTCTGTAAGGGCCTAGTGACACAGCAGCTCAGGGGCAATTGCCTAGGGCAATGATGTTTGCTTGCCAATCCTCTGACTGAATGAATAAAGGTTTAGATGGAAGTACTCATTAGATCTTAGAAAGACACTGCGCTGTGATAAAGTGACACGCCGGTAAAGGAATCAAACCTTTAGGAATTTTCCTTGTGAATTTTGGCAATTCTCTACCCTGCTGAATGACTGGCTATTAAACGGGGATCAACCATCTATTTAGATTTACAGATCAGGCAAAAAATGTGGATGGGGGTACCAAATCTTAACCGATCTTAATGCTTGAGGGGCACTCTCTCACTTCTTCGAGTTGTTACGTCTGCATCATGTAAAACTGATTCAGGTTGATTTGGTGAAATTTCAGACAGTAACTTAAGCCTCAGTAGAAGACCTTCTTTGCAGTTTGTTGGCTTCGGCTGCACAGTTCCCCATGTAATGACGTTCTTTCAGCTGGCCAATCAAGAGTACGAGAATAAGATAAGTGCTTAGTGAGAAGATGGAAAATTTGTTATAACTCTGTGTGGACAATGGAAAGGAGACTGAGGTCAGAACTTGCGTCTTTTACAGAAATAAGGTGTAGGCTAACTTAACCTCATTCAAATTGCTCGTTCCGGGCTGGTTGTTTCCTGATGGGCTGTTGGCTCAGTCCATCAGTCCATCTCCTAATCACCAGGGATGGCAATGCAAAGGCAGGTAACGTTAAACATATAGTGTGGGATCTGGAGGGCAGCAGTACTTCTCCAATTCCACGGATACCAGGAAGACAAGATAGGCATTTAGGCCTCGTCTGGGCTTCGTTCATTCCTCTAGCTTTAACTTCAGTAGCAGCTACTTCCTCTTCATACTTAGGTTTCAGGTGAAAACGCTAGAATCTGAGGTTCAAAGTAAATTTATTATCAAAGTATGTATATGTCACAATATACTACCTTGAGATTGGCAATCCAAAAACATCTCGACGTCAGCTCGGTACTGGATGTAAGAAAAGGATTTTCAGTTACTGAGGGTGGTGATAATGTGCAATTTGCAGGGAAATCAGGTTTGGAAGACAGTATACCCCCTGTACAGCACTAGGCCGGAGATCCATGTGTTGTCTGGCTGCCATTAAATGTGACATTGGCATCTGTCCCTTTTCTCACCACTGAATGTTTTCCTGTCATCCCCGCTAAGAAGATCATGTGGGCATATTCTGGAGATGGTACGGTGCGAGGGCTAACTGGCATACACTGAGTGGTTAAGAGTCCTTTCTACGTTCCCTTTCTAGCCTTACACTTGGTGGATGATCACCTTTGTGAGGGATGCAGACGTTGGGAGCCTGTATTCATTCATCTTGGAAAAGCTCTAAATCCAATTCACAAAATCAGGAAAGGAGAGAAAGGCATACCGATTGCAGGGCTATATTTAAAGATATTAGCCAGATAACATCTCAAGCAAAAGATAGAAAATCCGGCCAGAAGCTGGAGATGGCTGGTGCCAAACAGTCTGGCACCAGGTACTGCAGGAAACAATAGGGTTTGATTTGTAGTGAGTAGCTGGAATCTTGTACATCATCTCTCTAAGCTTAGGCTGTTATACAATTTAGACTGTGGAATACATTCTGTCATGCTTAGACCCTGTTTCAAGAAGTGACTTTCTTTTGGTATTCAATGCACAATCTTGCTACTTAGATCTAATTCAAAGCAACTAGCTGAACAGAGTAATAATAGATACATCTTATCTCAAAGCATTAGCTTTGAGTTTTTATTATAAATTAGTGCAATAAACTTGTATAGATCTACAAAGAACTGAAGTGCATTTGGATAGGTACATGGGGTGGAGTGGCTTTGATTGTTATGGGCTGAATGCAGGACTGGCTGGGGTCAGCATGGACCATCTGGGCTGAAGGGCCTATTTCTGTGTTGTGAAAGATATGTGCTGAGAAACACAGGATGTGATTTATACTTCTTTACTTCCCATCAGAACCTTTTTGAACACTGTAGAATTAATGAGGTATGCAATAAAATTGTACGCAATGGAAGTTGATGGAATATACATTAAACACAAAGAGAAAATTGATATATTGATTGAAATTGGTTCCACTAATTAGCTTCTTCAAAAGCTTGGAATCAAAGTGAAACAAAGCAATGGTTCTTACTGCAATTAACAAAATGGAAATGATTATAAATGGAACAATTTTGTGTAACCTTATTTTTTCATGCACAAACATGCTTAGATTTCCAAAGTAATCCCTCCCTCCTATCTCTTCCATCTTACCTCCAGTAACATGTTCAAGGAGCTTGTGCACTATTTGATTATTGATCAAGGTCAGTTGGTCTGTAGTTCCTCTTCCTCTCTCACCCACTCAACCAAATATTTGCTCTTCCTCCTGCTCAGACCCCAAAAAGAACTTTTTCTACTTATTTCCTGCCTTCTCTTCTGTCCTGTTAACACATCTATTAATCAAATCACACCTCCTGTTTTTCTTGTTCCTATTCTTGGTTTCTGTCTTAGAGTGTCCCCAGAGTGATGATGACCTGCTCCCTCTCCAGTTATAGGGCCTTTGAGAAAGCTAATGAGGCCAATGTGGGTAGGAGTTTGCTGAAGAGGTTGGCGGGTGGGTCGTTCTGGGGAGATTCACTACTTAGACAGGGCTTTCCGTGCACACCCAATGCATTACCTTAAGGTTCTCAATACTATCCCGAATGCTCCTCCTCTGCCTCGTGGGCAGAGGTTCCCAGGAGTCAGTGGAATGTTGCCAGGAAGCTTTGAACAGGTAACAGCTCAGAACACAGCTAACCCAACATAGCTGACTGAGAGTAACTAGAGAGACACAGAGACAACAGATTCTGGAGCAATTGATCTGCTGGAGGAACTCAGTGGGTCAAGCGGTCAAGCAGCATGTGTGGGAGGAAAGAAACTGTTGACGCTTGGGTCAAATGCTGCATCAGTTCCCCAACCAAACTCCTGCCCTTGCATCTGCAATGTAAGAACTCTGATCATTGTCTCCACTGATATTCCATGTCACTGTGACAAATGTTGTGTTGCCCTTAAGGCATTTATTTGACTTTGTTGGGTCTATGCTTTAAATGATTTCTTTGTAACTACTTTCTAGCTAAAGTTAAAGGTTGATAATTATGTTACAGTCTAACAAAGGTAAATTCATTTTCTATGGTATATCGCGGCATGTGATGATGTCACCTCCGGTTTCGCTGCGTCTTATGTGTAACTTCCGGTTCAGAGAAGGTGTGAAGGTGGGTCCCATGCGTGCGGCATGATCGTGAAGAGCTCCATTTCTACCCACAAAGAAACATTATAGAAGCAACGCCGTAAATTCATAAGAATGTATTTGAAGTAAAAATATTAACGTGGCTTCTGTTAAGGAAGCGGCGGTTGGGGCGGCGTGCGTGCCGGCTTTTCAGTTTCAAACACGGGGTGGGCTCGACCCCAGTGGCGGTTTGACGCGACCCCCTTGCTCGCTACTCGGGGCGGCTGGAGACACTCGCTAAAAGAGAGCATGCGTGGTCTCCAGAATGAAACGGATGCTGTATATATTTGTATTTTTTTTATCAACAGTCTTCACCAAACGATGTTAATGTGGAAGAGTGAACAGTAAATGGCTAACCTTACTACGACTCTGTCTTCATTGGCTCCGGTTTAACTTGGTGTTTAGTCAGAGTTTCAACACATAACACGAAAGCACTACAAATGTGATTGATCACCCAACATATCCTAGATAGTCTCATGGATGATAGGAAAATGGAGGGCTATGTAGGAGGCAAAGGTTTGATTAATCTAAAGTAGGCTGAAAGGTCAGCACAACATCATGGGTTGAAGGACCTGTACTGTTCTATGTTCTATATTTCCACCATAAACTGGCTGGAGCACCCAGAGGAGTAGTATAAAGTACTGGCTAGAACAGGGCAGCAAACCATAAAGGCTGAAGCCAGCTGTCCACCCTAAGTCTCCCTCCCTGGCCTGCCAAGTATTCCCAGCATTTTCTGCTTTTCTTCCCAATAGTAATAGTGCAGCAGAACATTGAACTTGTGGAAGTGACAAAAGGGATGCAAGATCATTTTTGCAGCTTGGGTTAGGGAGGAGATGTCAGCAATGGTCAGGTTGAACACATGATGGTTTTGGCTCTGTGCTTTGATAAATAACTACAAGCAATCACTCCAAATGATAAACGTACCTGAATCCAGTGTTAGGGTAGCTGACCTTCTGCCATCCACGGTCCTGCAGAAAAGGCTTTATTATTTTTTTATGAATGTCTTTCGGTGCTCCACCGGGAGTGGCCACATACAAGTAAAACAGGTTGTCACTGTCACCTTGCTCCTGAGAAACCTTGATTTCATCCAGTATATCCTGAGTGCTGACATCCATGTTCAGACATCAAATTATCCTGGAAATAAATGCAACAGTTGACTTCCGATGAAGAAGTGTGCGAAACATAAGATTCCTGATTTTTAGCCTTTAATAAAATAGATGATGTGATTAATATGAATTTCAAATTAGATCTATTTGGAAACCTAATAAATTTTTGACTGTGCACGCGTTCTGAAAGCAGAATATTTCCCAGTGTAATGGATGCTTCTGAGCAGGTTCTAGTTTGTTTTGGCAGGTTTATAATCTGCCTGGCACCATTTTGAAATGGTGGAAAAACGTGGTTCCAGGGACACATGCCTGAAAATGGCAGAGCCTTCAAAATATGAGGTATACCTGATATTTTACTAATATTTTTCAAAATTCTGACTGCAATTGCCACATCCTCTGCCTGCTTTATCCTACAGCAGTCCTATCCTCCCCCCTGTTATCTGCCAGATCATAGGCCCTTCTAGCTCTGTCCCTTCTGGCTCCATTACAATCTTCAAGCTTTCTAAACCTTAATATTCTTATTTATACTTTTCTAAATTACATACCCCTCTCATCATCCAAGTTTCCTGTAACTTGCCATTGTTGGGCAGTTAATGTCACTCAGGATGTTGGTTTTGTCCCTTTCCATACCTGTCTGTATATTCACATTTGTTTATTTACACAGGTACATTGAAACTTACAGTGAAATCCTTTGCTTGTGTAAACAACCTGTGCAGTGAGCCCTCAATTTTTGTGCTTCTGACTGCAGCTCTGATAATGTCTCTGACTAGTAAAGTAACCCTTCTGCCTCTTTTACCTCCAACTCCATCTCTCCTAAATCATCAAAACCCTGGAACATTCAGCAGCAAGTCCTGTCCCTCTCTCAGCAGACCTCTGTAATTGCCAGAACTTCAGTTCCAAGAACTTACCCATGCTCTGATTTCTCACCATTACTCTTAATATTCCTTGCTTTGAAATATACACACCCCAATCCATCTGTCACATTATTTATATCCCTTAGCTCCAGCCTATCCTTCCTTCAGCACAGGATGTACTTCTTGTTACAGTTGGTAAAATTCCATCTTCCCAGAACATACTGGTGCAACATAGAGCGCGTCCTCTCATCAGCCATTGCTGTCTAGTTTGGTGCAGCACCCTCTCACAAAACATAAAAACTACAGCCTATGGTCAAGACAGCAGGAAAGGTCATTGGCTGTAGGATAACATCACAGCAGGACTTGTGTGTATCCCGGACGAAGATGTGAGCAGGGAAAAAATCATTATGCACACTGTCACACTGCAAACTACCTTCTTTCCAAAACCTCCCTTCTGGAAAGTGCAAAACACACAAAATGCTGGAGGAACTCAGTAGGTCAGGCTGATGCAGATGCTGCCTGACCTGCTGAGTTCCTCCAGCAATTTTGTGTGTTTTGCCTTGGATTTCCCAGCATCAGCAGATTTCCCTGTGCTTGTGTTTCGGAAAAGCACTACAGGGCTATTAAAACAGAAATACTTCACAACATCTTAAAAGTTCCCTCCCCCAGGCAGTTAATCTGATCAACCATTCTAATTAGCCCTCCCCATCTCCCTCTCTATTACCTCAGTTATACACTGCACTGTAAACATTTTAAACCACTGTTTATAATGCTGCTTACATTGTAGATACATGCTGGTATTTATGCAAATTTTATTCCATATCCATACTTTAACTTCTAACTATATTTTTATGTAATTCTTTATTGTTTATAATTGTTGAGTGTAGCTGTTTTTACCGCATGTCACACCAACAACCATAGCAAATTCCAAACACTTATAGTAAATGTATATGGCAAATGAAGTTGATTTTTGGTCTTTACATTGTTGCTGCTCATGAAATCTAGCTTGTCTTCAGCCAGTCTCACCATTCTGAGACCTGCTGCTCCGGTTCCAACCTCCCCCTGTCAACTAGTTTCAACCCTTCTGGATCGCAGCAGCAGCAAACCTCCCTGCCAGGGTATTTATTAGTTCCCCTGCAGTTTCCGTGTAACCCATCCCTCTTGTGCAGGTCACCCCTGCCCCAGATGAATTTGCAATGATCCAGAAATATAAAACTCTGCCCCATGCACCAGGTCCTCAGCCATGCATTCACCTGCTCTGCCTTTCTGTTCCTATCCTCGCTAGCATGTGGTAGTGGGTATAATCCAGAGATTACTGTCCTAGAGGTTCTGCTCTTTAATCTCTTAACTAAATCCCTATATTCACCACACAGGACCTTATCTCTCTTTCTAACTGTGTCGCTAAAGCCTCAGACTCAGGACTTAATGCTTACCCCAAAAACGGCTGCTGCAGAAAGGGGACTCTGCTTGTCTCTTTTAGTTATGAGCTGATGTGCTTCACAGTTGGCCCTTCAAAAATGCTTCCTTGCTTTCCCAGCATCTGTTCTGCTCCCCCTCATCTGAAACACACACATTTCCTTCCTCCTCATATTTCACACTTCCCTACAATACACTCCATCTGCCAACTTTCTGTGCATATTCTGTTGTATCCACTGCATTTTTTTCCACCTTTGTACCTATCATTAGCAAACTTGCTTACAATATTTGGAGCACAAAAAAAGCCAATGCAGCAAATCTGGAACAAAACAAAAACTGCTGGAAACACTCACAGGCCACACAGCAAGAAAAATTGCAGATGCTGGATTTTAGCAAGATACATTCTACTTGGTCCCTTCATCTAAGTCATTGTTATTGATTGCTGAGGATGAGACCTAAGCAGTGATCCTTGAAGCATTCCATGAGTTACAATCTACTGCTCTGAAAATTATTCTCTTTTCTGTCCATTAGCCTGTTAGCCAATCTTAATCAATGCTAATATATTACCTGTAAAGTATACTGCATGCACTGTATAGCTTGCTGATTACCCCACCAAAAATTCAGATTTGCCAAATGTGGTTTTTATTTTATAAAGCCACATTGAACAGACTTAATTATCGGGTAACTTCACATTAAATCACACTGTGAGTAGACTCAACCAACAAATGTTTTCATGTTCCTATTAACAGCATTTTCTCGGTACAGATGTTACGTTGCTTGACCCAATGTTTTCTTTCTTTTTTTTCCTTCCCTCCTTGAAAAACAGGGTCACATTTGCTACCCTCCATCCTGAGCAGCTGTTGCAGAATCCAAGAAATTCTAGAAAATTCATAAACACTGTACCTCTGTGCACAAGAGAATCTGCAGATGCTGGAAATATTGCTCCACAGTCAAGTCTTTTAAGACGACCACATCAGGTAACAGCCCACCACATACTAGGAATTTGTCAGTTTTTGATCTCGTTTAATTTCTCCAGTACTTTTTTTTTTGCATTGTCACACCACCAGCTGAATCCTCAACCGTGCAGATGTGAACCAAAATAGAATCTTTGCCACTAGGATGTTGTACTTGACCATGAGATAAGCTTTATGCCATTTATCTGCATCCTCATAGGGTTGTAAAGAGAACTTTTGGCATGTTGGCCTTCAGATATCAAAGTATGAGTACAAGAGATGGGATTTATATTGAAGTTGTATAAGATGTTGGTCAGACCAAATTTGGAGTACTGTGTGCAGTTTGGTCACCTATCTATAGGAAAGATAATGAAGATTGAAAGAGTTCAGAGAAATTCACTGCCAAATAATAGAACAATGCAATATTGTCCCATAGCATTTGACATTTTAACCATGGCAACGCTGTACTACAACAGCCACCCATTGGATTCCTATCTCCCAGGATTGCTAATGTCTATATGTTTCTGCAAGCGAAGTACTACATAAGGATTTTTCCACATTACAGGGAAAAGAACTTCAAATGCATTCTTTAAGAATGCCAAGAATATCATGCTGTCTTATGCTTCCGACATCATTTGTTGCTTTTCTCCATGCACGGCAGGCAGACACCCCATTGCTGGAAGGGGAATGTCAAACAGATGCAAATAATCTTGAGACTGAAAAAATCTCCAGGGTCAGGGACCTCAATCTGTAGATGTGATCCAATCTTGCGATCTGGTAAACAGAGAGAAATCATATCACTTTCAATGTCATTGCACTCGAACAACAAACAGCAGTTCGGTTCTCAGGTACTTCCTTTGCGTGCAGTGCTGATTGTAGTTGCAGTGCCAATTGTAGTTTTCAGTAAGTTCTCCTCATGGTATACTATGAAGGCAAGGAAGTGAATGGAAGTGAAGCATCCATTTTCATTTCAGATGTTGCACTAAATTTGGTAAACAAAGTGAAATTACTCTTGAGTTTGCAGAGAATGGCTGGAAAGAGAAACTGGGTGGAACAAGGAAGACAGAGTGGACAGGCATCGGTACCTGAGTATATATTTGTATCCATATATTTGAAAAGCACCGACATGCATGTCCATCTCCACATGCGTGCCAATGTCCTTGCCATACGGCATATCTGAGATACTTTTGTCACTGGATGAAGACCTCACCTTGTATAATCCATGTGCACAACGGCTACATGTTGAGTGGCCGTGTGGAGTTTGTTATCCTGAGTGCAACACAATAGACAGGAGGTGATCAGCTCCTACAGTTGGAAGAGGAACAGCATCTTCCTCTTCCTGGATGTTGCCAAGCAGGACAGGTAGTAATCTCTGTGTCCCATACTATTAAGTACAGAAACAGACGATGGGAGAAAAGGAATGCTTGATTAGAGAGATGGTGCAAAACTTTACATTTCTGACTAGTTACTGGAAGAACTCAGGCAGACAGGCAGCATCTGTGAAGGAAGATGGATGGTCAAGGTTTTGAGTCAAGACATTCTTGATCCAAAATGTCAGCTGTCCATTTCCCTCCACTGAGATCCTCATACAGACTCCGGCATCTTCATTTACCATTTCTGAGATTGTTTCTAGAGATGGCAAGATCTGCACACCCCAACAGGACCAGTATCAAAATCCTTGCCAGAGGGGTTTACTTGCGATTTTGAGGAGGGTTTAAACCAGTTTGACAGGGGGTTAGGAACTTTGGAGGAGAGCCAGAAGAGGAAAACAAAGTTGAATGAAATGTAGTAAGCAACGTAAATAGACAGTGGAAACAACACACATGTAGCAAAAATGGTCACATTATGGTAAAAAGATTAAATAGCCAAATTTAAATACATGCTACGTCTACCATAAGTGGATGAATTAACAGTATAAATAGGCATAAATGAGTATAACCTATTTGGATTATGAAAAGTGGATGATTGAAATTCAGATCTGCATGTTCCAGGGTATTCAAGATTTGGGTAGAACATCAAAGAGTAAAGAAAATCGGGTACGGGATGGCATCTGTACAGTGATTAGAAACGACTGTGACTTAGCAGATGGTAGGTTTAGCAATAAAATCAATTAACTGGAGCTTATCAGCAATGTGGGCAAAAATAATTGGTAGCGATATACGGCCCTTCAAGCAAATCCTGCAAAATAGTACATGGAATACACTGTGTAACGGGGGCTTTTAATCTACATGTAGACTGGGCAATTACTAACAAATGTAGAGGACAGATTCTACCCACAGAAACAGTCTGACTTGCTAAGTATTTCCAGCAATTCCTTTTTTATTTTAAATTTCTAGTATCTGCAGATTTTTTATTTTGATTTTCACTGGGTCAAGATCCTTGAACTCCCTTCCTAACAGCATTGGCACCCCTGGCACTTCCTTCTCTGCCACTTGTCACACACTCCTCTCCATACTCAACATCCTTTGCTCCCGCCAGATTTACAAGCTTGCCCTCCACTCCATGTTGACAAATACAGTACTGTGCAACTGTCTTAGGCACCCTAGCCATATATATGTCCCTAAGATGTTTGCACGGTACTGTATAAATTGTTTCCCCCCCCCCCCCCAAGGTTGGGGAATCAAGAACTAGAGGACATAGGCATCAGGACAGAGGTGAAAAATTTAATAGGAATTTGAGGGGCAACTTTTTTATCAAGGGTGGTACACCCTATCCTCGTTATATGCGTCTTCAGACTATGCGGATTCACAGTTATGCGAGGAGCCTATTTCTACCAACGTCTCATTATATGCCTCCAGAATTCACAGTTATGCCAGGAGCACTGCCTTCCCGCCAATACCAGGTGCGCGCGCCTCACAATTTCACTCCCGCCACTCTCGCATTGGTTTTGGCAAGGTGTGGGTGCGCGATCTTAAACTTTTGTTGGTTTTACCTATAGTGCAGTGATTTTGTGCTTGAAATATTTAATTATGCCTCCTAAGCGTTCGATGTCATGTCTTGGGCCGTCAGCCGAGAGGCAGAGAACCACTTTAACACTTGAAAAATGTTAGAAATTATAAACAGCATGGCATCAGCTGACGGTAACACAGCTCTGGGACGCTACTGATGGGAACAGAATCTTGCCTTTAAAGTCCTTTTGCTGCTTGACAATGCGCCAGCCCATCCTAAACAATTGGACAGCATTCATCGTAACATAACAGTGCGTTTCCCGCCGCCTAACACAACATCACTAATTCAACCACTCGACTGGTGTGATCCACATTCAAGGCGTGCGTATTTTTTTTTACAGTGAACTATCTCTCAGATGCTGCAAGCAACAGACGATTTTGAAAATCCCGGGAGTTTACCAACAGTGAGGGAATGGTGGAAGTTGGAACACTTGGCACAAACGGCGATGGACATGGACCCGAATTTAGAACGGAGTCAGCATTTCAGTCGCTCCCTGCCATCAACCTTCTTCCCTACAAGCAAATTTAAAACAAAATGCTGCCAAGCAAACAACCTTCATCATTTTATGCAAATCGCTGTAATCTTCTGCTGCCGGTAGTTCTAAGAGTTCTGTGAGCCTTCCTTCACCCCTTGCTGTGCTTGATATTATCCTGACGACCACAACCATCCACCTTATCCATGTAAAGCTGCCCAACACAACAACAACCACTCATCTCCCGGAGCGAACACACCTGCCACTGTTGGTGAGTACTGTACACCAGAGAATGTTAATTTTCTATGATTTGTTACATTGAATATTACCTTAAATTGATTAAATATAATGCAAACGTTGTCTTGTAGTACTGCTTTTGTGTTGTATTGGTATAAAAATGTGAATAAATTACAGATAAAACATATTTAGGAAGCCCTCCGGAACACATCCCTATTTTCTCCATTTAAATAATTATTCACATTATGCGTCAACTTCGAGGAACATATCCCTTGCATGTAACGAGGATAGGGTGTATCTATTTAGAATGAGCTGCGAGAGGGAGTGGTTGAGGCAGGTACCTGTACAATAATGGCTCTTAAAAGACAGCTGGACGAGTACTTGGATTGGACAGATTTAGAAAGTTAGTGCTAAATGGGACTCACTTGGATGGGGCATCTTGGTCAGCCTGGATCATCTGGGCTTAAGGTCCTGTTTCCGTGCCGTGTAACTCTGACAATGGCCTGACAATAACTAACATTTAATAAAATATTAAATGATATGCTACAAATAATAATAACTTATTTATACAGCACTTTTCTTACAGACAATGTAGTTCAAGGTGCTTTACAATGGGATAAAGTGCAACCATGAACAGAAAAGACAAGAAGAAGTTAGGTAAAAGCAAAGTTAAGTGAATTGGTTTTGAGATATCATTTAAATGTGTCAACTGAGTCGGCATCCCTTATAGTTTTAGGGATTGAGTTCCATAGTTTAGGAGTGTAGTTCATAAAAGCTGTCCTGCCAATTATCTTTTGAGGGAGAGTGTTTAAATTTAAAAGACTGATGGAAGAAGACCCAAGAGTTCAAGCAGGATTATAAAATGAAAGCGATTCTGTGACGTACTCTGGTTCTATACCATTGGCAGTTTTGAAAACAAGTAAGAGAACTTTAAAGTTCTAAAAGATACAGGAAGCCAATGCAAAGTAGTTAGTATGGGAGTGATATCCACCCTTATCCTGGTTTTAGTTAAAAGTCAGGCAGCAGCATTCTGAAGAAGGTGAAGTTTGTCAATAGATTGCTTCAGAAGGCCTATAAAAGGTGCTTTGCGGCAATCAAGTAAGGCTATGATTTATAACTTAAATTTTCAATATTTACTATCGATTTGTAATCCAGGGAGCGGGAAGCGCAGAATCAAATATCGCTGTGATGATTGTACATTCTAGTATCAATTGTTTGGCGACAATAAAGTATAAAGTATAATCAAGTCTATTCGATATAAAGGCTTGAATTAGTTTTTCAGCATCATTACGTGACAGAAACGGATATACTTCTGCAATATTCCCTAAGTGTAGAAATACTGCTCAGTCACTTTCTTTATGTGGGATTTAAAATTCAGATCTGAATCACGATTTGCACTCAGGCCAGTTACTTCTGATTTTACAAGGGAAGCCAAGTTCCCAAGTTCATCAAAAAATTTCTCTCTTTAGGCTTTGGGACCAACTGAAAGTTAGGACACATCGGACAAGTACATTTTGACCCAATTAAGCAGCTACTCCAATTAAGCAAAGTTTCAAGGAAATAGTTAAAAAGGTATAAAAAGACAAACAGAGCAACACATAATGTATTCAAATGAAATACAGAACGAATTAGAACACTACCAATACAACAAAACTATGCACTCATTCTTAATAGTTATTTTCGGAGGAATCCATCTAGTGCATGAGACCGTGTTCTTTTAATTGACTGTAAATGAACAAAATCAGCAGACAGCTGAGCAAATAAGGGATTGCCGTCGTACTGTACAACACTTTAAATGATTGCATCCCCCCAAATCTTCATTTTCATTGTAACATTCACAATACTTTCAAATTTTACATAGTTCCTAACTTGTTGCAGTAGTGAAATAGTTCCATTTTCTCTCTTGGCCATTTCTGGCATACCCAAGCCCGAGTGCTTGAAACCACAGTGAGCCAAACAGTTCCAACCACAAACAAGAGAAAATATGCAGATCCTGGAAATCCAAGCAACACACACAAAATGCTGGAGGAACTCAGCAGGCCAGGCAGTATCTATGAAAAAAAGTACAGTCAACATTTTGGGCTGAGACCCTTCAGCAGGACTGAATTCTGAATTGTCTTACTGCTTATTTCTTGCAAACTATCAGTGACAAAAATCGCTGCTTTTTAAACACTAACTAATGCTATTAAAAACCTTGTGCTCTAAGCACGATGTAGTTTCTAACGACCACACAAGTGCACGTGACTGACACGAGTTAGAACCTGTTCAGCAAAGGTCACCTGCCCCAATTAATCAGCACAGTGTCCCAAATAAAGGAAGGGAATCCCAGCAATTTTCTCAATTAGTTTCTGTTCTTTAAGAGTTGTCCCACGTAAGTTGCTGCCCCGGTTAATTGATAGCCTAATTAACTGGAATAAGCTGTATTTTAGTTTTACCTTTATTTAGTTTTAGGAAATTATTGCTCATCCTTTTATTACAGCCATACCAGAAGTTGGAGAAGATAGGGTGATATCATCAACAGGCTCATTCAAGGTTTACAATTGTGTGCTGTCTGTCTAACTGTGGAAATCAAGTTTGTGATCTCCATTGACATCTCCTAAAGGGAACATGTACAAGGGACAGAGTGGGGGATTAAGGCAGCCTCCCTGAAGAACATCAAAAGGAACATTGTATCTCTTAGAAAATGGTCTCCAAGACAGAGACAAAAAAATTTCTCTGTAAGATATATGAGCGAAAGCAATTAAGGGCACTACCAGAGAAGCCAACCCAGTTCTCACAGTGATCAAGGAGAATGTTGTGATGATTTGTGTCAAAGGCAGCACTTAGATCTAGCAGAATTAGAATTGAGACCCTGTTGACATTAGTGCTGACAACTTTGATTAGGGCCTTCTCCATGCTGTGGATTGCTCTGAAACCTGGCTGAAAATTTTGTAGAATATTGTTCACATTTAGAAAGTTGTTGTTGGTTGAAAATGGCTTTCTCAAGAACCTTGCCAAGGAAGGGAAGATTTGACATAGGCCTGTAGTTAACTAGCACCTCACTATCAATGTTTGACATTTTAAGTAGGGGTTTAATAGCTGCAATTTTGAAGGCAGTTGGAAAAACTCCAGTTTCAAGGGATGTATTAATAATTTTTCTAACAAATTAAAAACATTATTAAAAGAGTCCTTAAAAAGTGTGGTAGGTACAGGGTCGATACAGAAGGTAGATGGTTTAATCTTTGTTACAATCTTAGGGAGTTCTGAATCAGAAATACTTGTAAATTTTGACATGGTTGCCTTCTTTTTATGAGGCTGTAGAGGTTATCAGTATCTGTGACTATACTCTCCCTAATAGAAGTAATTTTGTTGTTAAAAAAATTGCGAATTCCTCACATTTTGTGGCAGATGCTTGACTGAGGACATTATAGGTTGGGGCAGGGTTCAACAGTTGGTTTATAATTGAATCAGAATCAGATCGGTATGTTTCGTGAAATTTGTTAACTTAGCAGCATAAGTTCAATGCAATACATAATATAGTGGAAAAAATCAAAATAAAATAATAATTAAAGTAAATCAATTACAGTATTCTTCTATTCAACAGATTAATAAACTATTTATATTCTTGAATCACTGCTATTCTCTATAATAATTTTGCAGCGCGTATAGTAGTGTTAAAGGAGACTAGATTTTCCTTTAAAATATTATGGTAGACTTCTAACCCATGTACATCTTTGAGATACAAAAAAAAACTAGAGGCAGAGGAATCCAAACATAGATCCTAGGAGAAAATAAGTATTGTAGTAAACCTACAAAAAGGTTTATAAATTTACCAAAGGCTACACTGAGCCAAGGATTGGGGTTTTCAAAATTCAGCAAAGGATGGCCAAGAAATTGAAAGGAAAAATAAGTAAGACTATAAACTGGCAAGAAGCATAGAAACAAATGGAAAGAGCTTTTACTAAAACTGGCAAATGTGGGTTCTTCACTGACAGAGGTAGGAAAATTTATAATGGGGATACAAGGAATTAAACAAATAATTTATGTCTGTCTGCATGTCAGAAGGCACAAAAAAACTCCTAAAGGTCTAGTGCAAGCAAGGAAATGAAAAGTATTGGAAAAGAAATGGTAGTAATTAAGTTAATGAACCTGAACACAGATAAATCCCAAAGACCTGGTGATCAATATTCCCAATTTCTCAAATGGGTGGCTACTGAGAGCATATGTGGTGTAATCATCAGCTTCAAAAACTTTGTAGGTTCTGGAATGATTCCTGAGGATTTGGAAAGAGGCAAACGCGACCCACCATTTAAGAAGGAAAGAGATGGTGGGCCTGTCACAAGAAGAGAGATTTCTAGTTCAGAAGAATGAACAATAATATCATACAAAATACCGAGAGCTTGACAAAGCAGGTGTGTGTGTGTGTGTGTGTGTGTGTGTGGGGGGGGGGAAACGACGATTCCCCCGGCTAAGGGATCTAGAATGAGAGGCAAACTAAGGTGGGTATTTGAGGCTGAACTAAGGAAAAATTTATTTGCTTAAAGAGTGAATCACTGGAAGTCTCTATCCCTGAGGGCTGTGGAGGCTAAGTCATTGACTACAGTTATAAGAGAGATTTATCGATTTCTGGATGATAAAGGAATCGAGGGAAATAGATTGTGGGCGTGACACTTGTGATAAAGTAGGTCAGCCCTGATCTGGTGAATAGCACAGCAGGTTCAAGTGGTCATATACCTTCCTCCTGCTTTTGCATATATTATTAGGTACTTCAACTTCGTAAGAACTCCCAGAAGGAGCTGACCAAATCTTCCTGGGTGACTTCAATGCCAAAGTTGGAAATGAAGTAAACTCCTGCAAGGTGACACCATTAAGAAGGGAGGTGGACAAATTGACTTCAAGCAGATCCCCCTCTTAGCAAAATGCTTGAGGAACAGTCTTATCATTACACGATGTTTTGCCAGAGAGAGAGACAAGCAAAAAACTTCACGGCAAGATTCTTGATCCATGTCACTCACACCATAACAGCTGGCAAATATTCCCCCCATCAGCATAGCCTCTGCATGTGGTGACACCATAATTGTTCTTTTCCCGAAAATCAGTGCTGAAGGTCTCTGGGATACCATGGGACAGTTATTTACAGACAGTGCCTAGTGACATGCTGACAATACAAAAAAGAGCTGCCAGTGTATGAGCTCTGAATTTCATCATAGTTTGCATTTATGAAGTATCACAGGTTGGGTTGCTGAGATTGAATTGAGGTTGTAGGTACTAATTAACTGCAAATGCTTGGCTGTGAGCTAAGTCACCTGTTAGAGAGAAAAAACAACAGTCCAGGTAAGGAGGACTGAAATTGACTCAAGTTCTCTTGACTCCATACTATCTGGTCCAGCCTGACCAACAAGTAGCCTAAAATGTTCAATGGCAATTGAAGTCCACAACCAAAGCAGATTAATGTGATACACACAAAATGCTGGTGGAACTCAGCAGGCCAGGTCCTGATGAAGGATTTCAGCCTGAAACGTCAACTGTTTACTCTTTTCCATAGATGCTGCCTGGCCTGCTGGGTTCCTCCAGCATTTTGTGTGTGTTGATTACAATATGTATTAAGGTTTGTCTCTGTCCCCATAGCATTGCCTATAAAACCCTAGTGATTTCACCTTCAATCTCATTTTGCCTGGCTGCTGATTGGTTTTTGAACATTGAGAACTGTCTTAACACAGTGAACCATGCTTAGGAAAAACAGAAGGAACACAGATCTATGTAGTACATTTCACATCCCCAATGTACCTCAGAGCAAAGTAATTCAGTTATGAAGTGAAGCTATTGTTATTTTGTATATAATACTGCAGTCAATTTGTATACAGAGCCCTACAAAAAGCAAATGAGTTAAATGGCAAGTAAATCCGATTTAGAGGTTTCTATTGTGGGATAATTGATTGTCAGGACACTTTTAAAACTCTCCTACTCTAGTTAGAATCAAGTCATTGGTTATTTTGTTATCAACTGAATAGATAGATGCACGTTATGTTTAAAGATGTGCCAATGCAGTGCTCCATAATTAATGTGCTTCAATGTTTATTCAGATTACGTACTCAAACCCAAGCACAGGGCTCAAAACTGTAACCTCCTCATTTACAGCCTTAACACTGGGACAAACTGCTATAATTACACTTTGCTTTCCCTGTTTCTGACAGTATTCTCAATACTTCTCAACAAACATTTCACATTTCTCTATTAAACTTAGACCTTTGATTCCTCCCACACGTGCTTTTTGGGAACTGTGAAGTGGTTTATAATTTCAAAATTTTGTGCTTTAAGCAATCTCAATGCTAAGATGCCGTTTAGCTTGTAACACATTATTGACATATTTAATGACATCAAATCCACTTGTACGAGCAGGCATCCAAGAATAGGCAAGTACATTTCCAAGTGAATTTTTCTGACAGTATATGCAAGTGTTTTTCTTCCAGAAAACAAGAAGTTCAAGTTTCATTGGAAATTCTAGCACTCATAGTACAGATACCGAAATAACTTAGTGGAAAGAGGTTCTGATAGCAAAACTATGAGAGTGTGTGAGTGTCAGACATTCTGCATTGAATATTTGGTCTTCTGTAGTCATGCTAAAAATAAATTTGATCTCTCCATCTACCTTATCAAAGCCTAAGCAGTTAATTTGTTTACCTTCACTGGACTTTCTTTGAACACTGAGTTCTGTTTCATTTTACGACCTCAATGTACTTAGATGTGACATGATCTGTCTGGATGGCACACAAACGAAGGTTTTTCACTCTTGTTTGATAGCACGTGACAACAGGGGTGTAGTGGTTAGCACAACGCTTTACAGTACCAGCGACTCGGGTTCAATTCCCACCGCTGCCCGTAAGGAGTTTGTACGTTCTCCCCATGACCGCGTGGTTTCCTCCGGCTGCTCTGGCTTCCTCCCACAGTCCAAATACGTATCGGTTGGTAGGTGAATTGGTCATTGTAAATTGTCCCGTGATTAGGCTAGGATTAAATTGGAGGATAGCTGAGCAGTGCAGTTTGAAGGGCTGGAAGAGCCAGTTCCAAGCTGTATCTCAATAAATAAATATAATCGAATTAAGTGAATATTCCTGTCCTCCGGATGGCACGGTAGCATAGCAGTTAGTGCAATAGTTTAATAGCACCGGCGATCACTGATTAGAGTTCAAATCCCATTACTGTCTGTAAGGAGTATGTACATTCTCCCCATGGCTATGTGTGTTTCCTCCAGGTACTCTGATTTCCTCCCACATTCCATGATCTACAGTTTGGGTTAGTAAGCTGTTGGCTTGCTATGTTGACACCAGAAGCGTTTTGACACATTTCACTGTATGTTTTGATGTATATGTGACAAATAAAGCTAATCTTTAGATCTTTAATCTATATTCTTGAAGGTGTTGCTATAATTTCCAGATAAAATATTACAACATCCAAAATGATAAACAGATTGCTGTTCCTAGTTCACCTACTAGTTCTCTCTTACATTTCCATAAGTTTCTTCCTTTCTTCAAGAAATTTTGCAGAACAAAACCCCAGTTAATAAAAATAATAATTTACAACCATCACGCAAACAGTGTAATTACTATACACTGGATTGTTTTTGGATCAGTGGTGAACGAACAGCAATGCTACCATTTTATAACACATATTAGCTCACAGATTTTCTGAAGGATCTTTCATTGAAGCATGTTGTGATTAGATTACCAAGAAGAATGGGAAGATACTGCAGGAGAAGGGCAGCTCAGACAGCAACGTTCTTATTTCATTTTCTGATGAGAAATATTACAGCCTCCTCGACCTAAAATTGAGTAGATAAATTTCAGATAATAACCATTCTGGGCATATTAATTTAGATTTCCAACATTCACTTCAAATTCCTCCAGCAATGTCATTTACACCTCCTGCAGATTCATCTTTATTTTCTTATTAGTATGTTTTTTTCACACTGTACTTTCATTCTTTTATTTAATTCCTTACAGCTCTTTCGTTATTCTTTCTCCACATCTTCAAATCAGTTTAGATAAGATGTGAATAAATACAGTGCAGAGGCGTACAGGTCTTCTTGTGCATGAAGCACAATATGTTAGCGTGCAGGTTATGCTAGTATATAAGAAGGCAAATGGCACAGGATTGGAGTGGAGTTTGAAAATGGATAACATAGAATTGTTTGGGGTGTTGGTGAAGTTGTACCTGGAGTACTGTAAAGGTTTGGTCCCCTTGTTATAAGAAAGGATATACTAGCAGTGGAGGCACTGCAGAAGAGATTCATTGAGTTAATTTATCGGGTGAGTGTTCCCAATCAAAAAAAAAGGTTGAAGCAAAAGTCAGAAGTTCAGAAGAATGAGGGTTTATCTTATTAAAACAGGCAAGATCTAAGGTAGATATTTAGATGTTGCTACTAGCGTGAAAGTCTTAAATGGACAGACATATTTAAAAGATAGGTGAAAATTATTTATACCCAATGTGTGTAGAAATTTCTTCTTGCAGGGAGTGGTGAATCTCTGGGGTTTACTACCCAAGAGGGTTCAGGAGGCAAGTCGCTGGAAATAGTGATGGTCATAAGAATGGAGGTCTAGGGCAGGTGAATGAAAAACCATCTTGAATAGTAGGGTAGCCTTGACAAAATAACTGGCCTACTCCTGCTATTATTTTCGTGTGTCTTGTTTGGCTAATTTCACACGTTTTCTCTTTCTTATTTTAATCTTTTACATATAAGTATGTGGCAAAGCAAAGCTCCAATGCCATATTCAAGTTTGCAAACAATACCCCTTTCGTAGGCTGAATCAAAGGTAGTGATGAATCAGCATTTTACGAGGGAGATTGAAAACCTGGCTGAGTGGTGCCACAACAACAACCTCTTACTCAATGTCGGCAAGGCCAAGGAGCTGATTATTGACTTCAGGAGGAGGAAACCAGAGGTCCATGTGCCAGTCCTCACTGGGGATCAGAGGTGAAGAGAGTCAGCAACTTTAAATTCTTCAGTGTTATTTCAGAAGATCTGTCCTGGACCCAGCACGCAAGTGCAGCTACAAAGAAAGCACGGCAGTGCCTCTACTTCCTTAGGAGTTGGTGAAGATTTGGTATGACAGTTAAAACTTTGACAAAGTTCTGTAGTTGTGTGGTGGAGAATATATTGACTGGCTGTATCACAGCCTGGGATGGAAGCACCAATACCCTTAAATGGACAATCCTGCAAGAAGTAGTGGATATGGCCCAGTCCATCACTGGTAAAGCCCTCCCCACCGTTAAGCACATCTCCATGGAAGAAAGCAGCATCCATTATCAGGCCCTCCACTACCCAGGTCATGCTCTCTTCTTGCTGCTGCCATCAGGAAGAAGATACAGGAGCCTCAGGAGTTGCACCACCAAGTTTAGGAACAGTTATCAGGCCATCAGGCTTTTCAACCAGAGGGGAAAACTCCACTGAACTTCACATGCCCATCACTGAAATGTTTTCACAACTTATGGACTCAATTTCTGGGACTCTTCATCTCCTGTTCTTAGTCTTTATTGCTTCTTTATTATTATTGTTTTCTTACTTTTTGTATTTGCACAGTTTGTTTTCTTTTGCTCACTGGCTATTTCTTACCTTTTGCTGCAATCTTTCATTGATTCTATTATGATTATTGGATTTATTGAGTATGCCTGCAAGAATATGAATCTCAGGGTTGTAAATGGTGACATATATGTACTCACGCAACACACATCAAAGTTGCTGGTGAACGCAGCAGGCCAGGCAGCATCTCTAAGAAGAGGTACAGTCGACATTTCGGGCCGAGATGCTTCATCAGGTCCTGCCTGGCCCGAAACGTCAACTGTACCTCTTCCTAGAGATGCTGCCTGGCCTGCTGCGTTCACCAGCAACTTTGATGTGCATTGCTTGAATTTCCAGCATCTGCAGAATTCCTATAGTTTACATATATGTACTTTTTTTGGGTATTTATTTATTTGTTTGTTTGTTTGTTTGTAACAAATACTTCATGGCACTTAATCAAAGAGACCAAAGCCCATGTCATCATCAGACTCCTCAGATTCTTCCTGTTTCTTCTCTTCCTTTTTCTCTTCCGCAGCAGGAGCAGCACCACCTCCTCCGCCACCAGCACCAACACTACAGATCAGACTATTAATGTCAATGTTTGCCAAAGCCTCAGCAAACAGACTGGGCCAGAAAGGCTCGACATTAATTCCAGCTGTCTCGATGAGGGTATTGAGCTTGTCCTCAGTCACGGTGACCTCATCGTCGTGAAGGGTGAGAGCGCTGTAGATGCAGGCCAGCTCGGATGTGGATGCCATGGCGGGTTGGATGGTGCTAGTCGACAGCTGGGATTTGGCCTTAGCTTCAATCGAAGGACCGAGCATCTCAGATCAGAGTCAGGTAGGAAGAGCTGACATACATGTACTTTGATAATAAATTTACTTTGAAACTTTGAAGATTCTGTGCTGTTGCAGGAAATCACTGTCCATTTCATTCAGATTGTTATTTTCTTCTAAAGCAAACAGGAGCCTGAGCTTTACATGTTGATTCACTGCCCCATTTGCCGAATCAACTAAGGGTAGTTATTTACATACAGCAAGGTAGTTAACTTTTAAAATTATGAGCAGATTGCCCTCACGTACTTAGAAAGAATAAGCTGATAAACATTTCTGTGACTGTTTTGTCAATTAAATAATTGTGTTTTATGTTAAAAAAAAATTTTTCATTAGGTTGACCAATCACTAACAATAGAAAATCTGCAGATGCTGGAAATCCAAGCAACTCACACAAAATGCTGGAGGAACTCAGCAGGCCAGGCAGCATTTATGGAAAAGAGGACAGTTGACATTTTGGCCCAAGACTCTTCAGCAGGACTGGAGAAAAGAAAGATGAGCAAGAGAGTTAAAAGGTTGGGGGAGGGGAGGGAAAAACACAAGGTGACAGGTGAAACTGGGAGGGGAAGGGGGTGAAGTAAAGAGCTGGGAAGCTAACTGGTGAAAGAGATACATGGGCTGGAGAAGGAGGAATCTAATAGGAGAGGACAGAAGGCCATGGAAGAAAGAAAAGGGGGGGAAGGAGCACCAGAGGGAGGCGATGGGCAGGCAAGGAGATAAGGTAAGAGAGGGGAAAGGGGATGAGGAATGGTGAAGTGGTGGGCATTACTGGAAGTTTGAGAAATGGATGTTCATGCCATCAGGTTGGAGGCCACCCAAACAGCATATAAGGTGCTGTTCCTCCAACCTGAGTTGGCTATAGATAGACATTTGGGAATGGGAATGGGAAATGGAATTAAAATGGGTGGCCACTTGGAGATCCCATTTTTTCTGGCGGATGAAGCGTAGGTTCTCAGCGAAGCGGTTGCCCAATCTACATTGGGTCTGTCCGCAGAAAAAGTGGAATCTCCCAGTGGCCACCCATTTTAATTCCACTTCCCACTCCCATTCCGATAACTCTATCCATGGCCTCTTCTACTGTTGCGCTGTTGCCACACTCAGGTTGGGTCTGCCCAAAACATTGACTATACTCTTTTCAATAGATGCTGCCTGGCCTGCTGAATTCCTCCAGCATTTTGTATGTGTTGCTTTCATTAGGTAGCTATCTGAAGAAATGTTTGCGTTTGAACTGAGTGGTTGGTTCCTCCCTCAAACAAAATTCTTGGGAACAAATGAGTGAAACTTATCTACTCCCATCCCATCATTACAGTCACATCTCCAACTCTGTCATCAGCAACTATGAAGCTTTTTTACTGATCTGGTAAGTGTTTCCTGCTTTTTTTTGTTTATTTGGCAAGTGCTTCTTGTACTTTTTTTTGTTTTTATTTCTTTTCACGGTTTAACTCTGGTTGGGGTACCTTGACATTATCGTAGATCCGGCCAGGATCTCTGGTATTGCAGTTTCTTTTGTTCCAGCTTTCTGGTATTTACTATTCTGGCGAAAACAAAATCCTTATGTTTCAAGCTTGATATTATGATCCCAGTCTTTCTATGCTTTATGGGGAATGTAGTTATGAAAATATAGTACAGTGGGACAATGATTAAAGATTTGCTATTTGTCACATGTATATTGAAACATCAAAATATATAGTGAAATGCTTTATTTCCGTTAGCGATCAACACAGTCACAGATAATCCCTGAGTGAAACTTATTTCAGCAAAATTAGAACAACAAGCAAAATTTTAAAGAATTCCATTTAGATTTTGTCAGACTATAAGTTACTCAAGCAATGATAATGACCAATATTCCAAGACCAGTCATCTCCAAAACTCAATAAGGCTTTGATCCAAAATTGGACAAGAGTTGGATTCCAGCGATCAGGTGTCAGTGACCACCCTTGACGTCAAGGCACTACTTCATTGCGTTGTGGCATCAAGGAATCTTGGAGAAAGAGAAGTCAGTTGGCATTAACAGTCCACTAGGTGGAGTCAAAACTTGCACAGTGTTTGGCTGTGGTTGCTGAATGTCAATCATCCCAGCCGCAGGCACCATTGCAGAAATTCCTCAGGGCAGTGTTGTAGGTCCAGCCATCGTCACCACCATCAATGACCTTCCTTCCACCACAAGGTCAGACATGAGAACGTACACTGATAAATGAACAATGTTCAATTCTGTTCTCATATCCTCAGAAAAATGAAGCAGTCTACATCTGTGTGCTTCAACACATAGGCAGGTGTCAGGATGGGATTACTAGTAGTATTAACCTTTGTCCTAAACATATGGCAGGCTATATATTCTTAAATCAGAGTGGTGTATGAACCAGCAAGCTGGGATCCTTCCATGCACTGATGTCTTTGTCTTTATTGGTGCTAAAGGTTAGGGATTTAGGATTAACAATAGGGTTTAATCTTTGTTCTATACATATGCCAAACCATAATCATCCACAATAAAACAGGATTTAACTAATCATTTTTGTTACTCAACAACATTGCCTTCACCAAAATCTAACACCCCAAACTCATTCCACTGATTGCAAGGTTCAAGAAAGTGGCTGACCTCGTTCTGGGTTGTAAGTGCTCACATATAAAAGCCCACGTTCCATACATAAGTAAGCAAGCTAAAATGTTTTACTTAAATGATCACTTGTTTCCTTTTCTTCATGCTGGAAATCTAGAGAAACACACACAAAATGCTGGAGGAACTCAAAGTGTCAGGCAGCTTCTATGGAGAAGAATAAACAGTCAACATCTTGGGTTGAGACCCTTCATTCGGATTCTCCATAGATGCTGCCTGACCTGCTAAGTTCCATGAGCATTTTGTGTGTGAGTATAATAACTCTCAGTTTGAAAAAAAAACAAGTCAGTGATATGTCTGACAAAAAGGGAGTATTAGCGGGAGATAAAATCTGTTTTCTTACTTAAATCAACTACAAGGATTTTGTTTAGAAAACTCAAAACAAAATTTCCTTTAAAATCAATATATTAATCACGACATTTCCTGCATATGTTTCTTATCATTCCCAAGCCTGCACATACTGGTATTTCAAATCCACCCATGTTGCTCTTTAAAAAGTAATATGCTGTACATATTAACTGTAAATTTTGTTCATTTGCAGTGTTAGTAATTTTTTTAGTATCTTTAAATGAAAGGAAGTAGCTCCTCCATTATTATATGTTGATTAAAAGCATTGTACATTTTGAGCAAAACAAGAGAAGCAAATTTGGTCAGAGACTAGAAGACATTGTTCTCTACTGGTCTGATAGTTGGCAGCCTGAGTTTGGACTCTATCCCAACTGGAACAGGATCCTTGCAGTTTAACCATGCTGACACTGCAGCTTATCGTTTACACTAGCCTAAATTACCTTATCGACTTCCATCCCATCATTACAATCACATCTCCAAATCTGTCAGCAGCAATTGAGAAACTTTTTTGAAAGAGGCATTCAATCCTCTTTGGATATGGTAAGCGTTTCTTGTATTTTTTTGGTTGTTTTTATTTCTTTTCACAGTTTTAATCTGGTTGGTGCACCTTGACATTATCGGTGTTCCAGCCAGGATCTCTGGTATTGCAGTTGCAGTTTATTCTGTTCCAGCTTTCTGGTATTTACTGTTCTGGAAAAAAAATCCTTAAGATTGATATTATGATCCCAGTCATTCTATGCTTAATAGGAATACAGTTATGAATATATAGTACAGTGGGACAAAGATTAAATATTAAAGATGTGTTATTTGACACGTGTAGATTGAAACATCGCAACACATAGTGAAGTGCGTCATTTCCGTTTGCGGCTAACACAGTCCAAGAAAGTGCTGTGGGCAGGCCGCAAATGTCACCACAACTTACTAACCCTTGCAAACCTGTACATCTTCAGAACGTGGGAAGAAACTGAAGCAGCCGGAGGAAACCTATGCAGTCACGGGGAGAGCATACAAACTCCTGACAGAAAGTGGCAGACCTGAACCCCCAGTTGCTGGCACTATAAAGCATAATGTTAGCGGCTGCACCATTGTGCTGACCTGTGTGCTTGCGTACCAGTATGACTGTGGTACTATCATTATTCTGGCAAACATGAGAAAAGGAAGCTGGTTAGATGTTCTTCTATCGAGGTAAAGCTGGCTATTGGTAACAGCCATGGTGAAAATAGCCAGGTTGGAGCTTGGATGGACCACATTTAAAATTCTGGAGGTCGGGGAAGAGAATAAACAAAAGAGGAGGCTATTTTAGAGAAGGAAGTTGAAGTTTCAAAGGTCCAAAAAAAAATTAAGAGAAGCATTGATTCCTGTGGAGTGATTAAGATATTAAAGATTATTAGTTCAATTCTATGCAGTTTATTATTGTCCTCTCAGTTTATTTTTAGAAACATAGGAAACCTACAGCACAATTCAGGCCCTTCAGCCCACAATGCTGTGCCAAACATGTCCTTATCTTGGAAATTACCGAGGGTTACCCATAGCCCTCTATTTTCTGAGCTCCATGTACTTGTCCAGGAGTCTCTTAAAAGACCCTATTGTATCTGCCTCCACCACCATTGCCGGCAGCCCATTCCATGCATTCACCACTCTCTGCGTAAAAAACATATCCCTGACATCTCCTCTATACCTACTTCCAAGCACCTTAAAACTGTGCCCTCTCGTGCTAGACATTTCAGCCCTGGGAAAAAGCCTCTGACTATCCACACGATCAATGCCTCTCATCAGCTTATACACCTCTATCAGGTCACCTCTCATCCTCCATCGCACCAAGGAAAAAAGGCCGAATTCATTCAACCTATTCTCATGAGGCATGCTCCCCAATCCAGGCAACATTGTTGTAAATCTCCTCTGCACCCTTTCTATAGTTTCCATATCCTTGCTGTAGTGAGGCGACCAGAAATGAGCACAGTACTCCAAGTGGGGTCTGACCAGGGTCCTATATAGCTGTAACATTACCTCTCAGCTCTTAAACTGAATCCCATGGTTGATGAAGGCCGATGCACCCTATGCCTTCTTAACCACAGAGTCAACCTGTGCAACAGCTTTGAGTGTCCTATGGACTCAGACCCCAGGATCCCACTGATCCTCCACACTGCAAGAGTCTTTTGTAAGTGAATGTTAAAAAAAGAAAGAATGCAGTCCTTTCTTTCAGAGAGTGGATAATAAGGAAGGCTAGAGAAACTGAATCTGAAGTGGAAAGCAGAAAAACGTAATTTGGGAATCTCGTCTTTGCTCCAAGTAATTCTTTTAATTAATATTTCAATTTGATGACAGATTTCTAATTCAACAAAGTGTTTGTGGAGTTTTGTTTTACTTTCCAAATAGATGTCTTTCAGACTACTTTGCAATTCTGTAGCTTATCTTCACTGCAAATGAGAATTCACCTCCATATCATCGCAATTTACCTATTAATTGGAGAATGTTAAACTTAAACAGGGACCTACATTGGATCAATGTGTAGAATTGATCACCTTCCAAGGCAAACTAATTTGTTATCTCTCTAAATAGATGTCAAGTGCTCCCTTTGGTAAAAACTTACAAAGAAAGGCTCAGACAGATGTCTCCAAACATATGGCATGTCGAAAATGTACAGGCACTGTTTGAAGAAGGAAAATGACTGTTACAAAATTGAAGGACGTATCATAATGAAGGACTGATCCCATGCAGATAGATGAGTTTATGTGGAAAGATGAGCTGAGTGCAGCAACTTTCCTCATCTGTAGTTTAATTATTTTGTCATTGAGGTAGCAGATTTACAGTTCCAGAATTTAAACATACTTCATGAATAATTCTTTAAGCCAATGACTTCATTAAGCTTAAATGTACAGAGATTGCTGTTGCCTTATGGTGCTAACCTCTTTCACATGTTTAGTTTGTAATTTCACTGCACGTACTCTAACATTTGATAACTTGTGATGTGGGTTCCCCTCAGTTCTCTGCTCTCTCCCAATACAACCCCTGTGAACGGTGCTCTTCTTAAGCACCACTCAAGACCTTTGGGTTCACCGGTCATTGGCAGAGACTCAAAAGGCCAAGTAAGTTGAAATGCA
The DNA here is from genome assembly GCF_030028105.1 of Mobula birostris. Lineage (NCBI taxonomy): Eukaryota > Metazoa > Chordata > Chondrichthyes > Myliobatiformes > Myliobatidae > Mobula > Mobula birostris. The sequence continues at coordinate 25,365,666 of NC_092373.1, read as the reverse complement.
ATAGTGTGATGTAAAAATTCATTTTGATTTTTAACTGGTGTAAATTGAAATTCAAATATTTCAACATTGTTACAAAATGTTAAGAATTCATAACTTTCTTATCTGCTTTTGAACCTAATTTATGATTTGCTTTAAATTAAGACACTAATTACAAAGACACACTTTATCACACATGTAACATGCACGGTGCACATAACTATCACATTCAAAATCCTATAAAATTTGCCTGCTCTGTCGCTAACCTTCAATTTCTGATCAGTTGCAGAATAATAAATTATTAGCTGACTTAACTGATTAATAAGTTATTAATTGATTAAAAGTAAGTTTATCAGGGTCAAAAATTATACGTGATGAGCTAAAGTACAGACCAATAATCAAGGCAATCCATTAGTTTAAAATGCATTCACTATCATTTTAACTGGTAACAAAACATAGATATTTAAAATCATTCCCTCATGTATACATGTAATAATGTTACAGTAGTGTGACTGCCATTGTTTAATTCAGGGGTCGGCAACCTTTTTGCCTCTGTGGGCCAGATAAATGCCATAAAAAACTTGAAATATGGGAATTATCCATTTAAATACATCTAGTTATGTTTTGCCTCAAATTAATGAATAACGCATGCTAGAAAATCATTTGTGCTTAACCAAGTATGCCAATTAGTAATCAAAGAACTCAGTTTAGTTGCAATTTATTTTAATCAAGGCATCTTTTGAATCTATTAAAAAGACACAAAGAATCTTTAAGCATAACACCTATGAACATGATGCATTGAATGTTGGCAAATTAAGTATAATAAAAAAGAAAATTTTAGTGCAAACAGTCGATAAATCAATGTGAACCTTGATGCTGTTTGTTGCTTGAAAGCTTCTCAATATTGGGTGTCAGACTTGTTGATGCCAAGAGCAAGACATTATCCAGATGGGCATCAATCTTGTTCTCAAATGGTTCTTGGTGTGCTTCATTTTTGAAAATAATTGCTCACACAGATAAATGCTGCCAAACAATGATGCCATCACATGTAACAATCTGGATATTTAGCGTGGATTTCTTGTTAAAACACAGTGACGCTGTTTCTGTTTACAAATTTGAACGATTCCATCTGAAAACCTGCGCGTGCATGGAGTGTATCTAATACATATTAATAAGGTAGTCTGCCTTCCCGTCATTCGTATATACCAGTGTTTGGTTTGGAACAAAATGGAAACTGGAGCCAGTGTAACAAGACGCCATGCATGTCCATCAGTGTGGTCGCGTGAAACACTCAGAATAAGGAAGAAGAAGAAAAAAAAAAAAAAATCGCTCGCGGGCTGGATAAGCATAGTAGCCCAATATTTGCTCGCTGGCCGGTCAAAATACCTTCGCAGGCCGGATCTGGCCTGCGGGCCGTAGGTTGCCTACCCCTGCTTTAATTTATCAAAGGGATGTATTTATGGAAAGCACTTTGCTACGCAAACTTTTGTAAACTGAAAAGGCTCAGCAAAATGCATTATGGGTATTTCAGTCCAAGGTATTTCTGTGGGTGGAAAGTAGGGAGAAACTTGTTGCAAACAAAAAGTAGATTTGTAAATTAAAGTCATGTGCACGAAAGATTCAATGGCATTATCGGGAATTTTTGTAAATCAAATGATTACAAATCAAGAAAAGCCTATACAGAAACATAAAGGTGTAGTGTTGCAAGTATCATTCACATTATTCAAGCTATTGAGATTCAATTTACAATCTTTTTGTTCTAAGAAATGCTTATTATTTTTAAATGCGGATAATGCTTCAAACCAATTAATATGTGTGATTTTCCTCATGGTATTTCATAAAGCTCCCAGCTAAATAGTAATGGAAGCTAAAGTAGCAACAGAGTGGAACAGTAACTCACATCAACGTCCTTTTCCTCTGGGATCTTTCTTTGAACCAAGTCCAGGCTGATGGATTGGAAGTTCCCTTTAACAGCTGTGAAATGACTTTGACAGCCTCAATTTTAATCCTGCTGGGCAAAGAGCTGTGAACAAAAAAAAAAGACTAAAATATAGCATCCATCGGCAATTTCTTGGAGATGAAATGAAATGAGTTCAAAATGGTACAAAGGGAATGATATTCTTGCCAAGCAGGGAATAAATGCTTAACTCTTACTAAGCCAAATGTTCATTAAGTGTCATCCATAAAAAAAGACACAGAAATTAAAACTGACATAATCCAAAGCAATTTTCCCCCTCAAACACAGTAATATTGGCAGAGAGCTCAACACAAGACACTTTGTGAATTTGGCATGTGCTGATTATAACTGGCAACTGGGTACCCTCGTACCCCATCTGTTACTCATTTTTATGCACACGTTCTTTCTCTCACTCTCCTTTTTCTCGCTCTGAATATACCTCTTGCCCATCCTCTGGGTCCCCCCCCCCCCCCCGTCATTCTTCCCGGACCTCCTGTCCCATGATCCTCTCGTATCCCCTTTTGCCTATCACCTGTCCAGCTCTTGGCTCCATCCCTCCCCCTCCTGTCTTCTCCTATCATTTAGGATCTCCCCCTCCCCCTCCAACTTTCAAATCCCTTACTCACTCTTCCTTCAGTTAGTCCTGACGAAGGGTCTCGGCCTGAAACGTCGACTGCACCTCTTCCTACAGATGCTGCCTGGCCTGCTGCGTTCACCAGCAACTTTGATATGTGTTACAAAGAGAATGAATTCGCTTTTGCAAAAAATTCTATTTCTACGCTCCTTCACATACGTTTATATGCAAGGGAATAGATGCAATCCATCTTGAAAGACTTTGCTTTCAATTTTGCCTCCTATTCTCAGTTATATACACCCTACATTCTTGCACATAACATATTCCATTGAAATACAGCATTGTCACATAAACAGGGACAACAAAAACCAATCAGTGCAAAAGTACACTTTTGCTCACAAGCATTTTGTAAATAAACTATGTGGATAATCTAAGGTACCAGGTATTGCTGTGTTTTTGACACTGGGAATAAGTCTTTATTGTCATACTTGACCTGCAAATAAATGAGAAACCAATGCTCATATTTCTTTCTTCTCTCCTGAAGGTGAGCCTATCAGAAATCTCTCTGGGGATTTCCATGCTCACTGACAAGGCCACTTCATGATTAACCGGCAAGGGGCTGTCACAATTCAAGGTCGACGCACTGTAAAAGATCAGGATAGCCCCATTCCCCTCTTTGCTGTTCTCTGAACAGTAGGAGTATAAGGAATAAAATATTCAGTGAAGTCATCCAATAAACTCAACCTCTAGCATTTAATAAAAAATATACTTTATTCATTGAGTTCCATACCATTTACAAAATATGCCTTTTCTCCTAATTTTATTTCATCATCAAAGTGCTGTTTCAATCTGGGTTTTGGCTTTAGAAGCTTTGTAGTTCCATGTTTCACTGGTTAAATAAATCTGTGACAACAGTTCTCATCAAAGTTAGCAGAAAATTAACCAGAACACACTGCAAAGTTCATTAGAGAATGCAGTTAAATGTAAGTACATCTTACAGTGAAAATTTTCACTGCCAATTTCTGCTTATTTTAAGAAGATTAAGTCATTGAACCTTTAAAATAAAAAAATTGTCAGCTGGAATGGAACTAAGCAGTTTAACGTTTAAAACCTTAGAGTGGTGTACTAAAAATTGCAAATACACAGAATGGAACTGTCTGACACAATTCAAAAGCCTGCCCCTTGTGTAAGAAACCGTAAAGCTCGATAAAACCCATATACACACAATGCATGTTGTAACTGCTTTGGATTGCTTCCAACGCACCTCCTTTAATCTGTACATAAACTCTTCCAGATGCCCAGAAGGTCACCTGTAATGGAACAACATAGAAAAAGCTGACTGTGCACAAACTAAAACTCACTTTGAAGATGACAAAATGGCCACATTTCCTTATTCAATCAAAGGGCGATGTTGATTTCCATTTATCGTGGACCTTTAGTTCACATCTCAGTTTCAATGGAGCAATAAGTAGTTATTTAATTATTGGTTGTTTGCATGTTGCTGTTTGTGTGTTGTTTTTCATTGGTTCTATTGTGGTTCTTTTGTATTTACTATGAATGCGCAAAAGAAAATGAATCTCAGGGTAGTATATGTACTTTGAAAATAAATTCACATTGGACTTTGAATAAGAAAATAAGATTTTGAAGCAGAAGTAGTCCATATGACCCCTTGGACATTTTCTGTCATTCAAAAAGATTCACATTCCTGTTCATTTTCCCATCCAATTCCCATATCTTTTGATCTTCAAACTATGAAGAAATTACTATAATAAGCATTAATTACTGCTGCTTCTTTATGTTGTATCTTTCCAACAGTATTCTGATGTGAGTACATTTATATGCATCTCTTAACTATTACTTTCTTTCTCATGGACTGAAGTAGATCTGATAAGGTATTGTAACCCTGGGGAGTTTAAGTCCCAGCCCATGCTGGATCAGTTATTGCGGCATCTGAATTTGTCTTACTGTTCCTGAGCAAGGAGGAAAAATAGAGGCTTTCTGTTCCTAATACTTTGAATACTCCTGCATGTGAGTGCAGTATCAGGTGAAAACAGCTGTAAATTTTATTGCCTGCAATTGAAAAACCTGCCAATGCTTATTGTTCAGTCTTTCAATTTTTTATATCATTTGATGCTCTTTCTGCGATTTGCATTATCTTAGCCATTTTTTGCTCTTCTAACGTCCTTCTGGTGAGACAATCTTAAAGTACTTAGAAGGGTTTTGCTTTTCTACTAAAATGTTTGCAGACCATATAATCTCTAAAGTCTTTCAAATATTCTTCTGATCTAGTTTATTTTCCTTTCTATTGTTCAGTTTTGAGAGGGACTATAAATAAGAAATATTTACTATTCTTCTATACTGAAACCATGGGATCACCCAGTGATTGTTATTTTATTTTAGATTTCCAGTATGTCCATTTTTTAAGAGCTTACCATAAGAAATTCAGTGAGCTTATTCTATTTTTGTATGCCATCTAAAAGAGCCGTGTATCACTACACTCCTATTCCTTCTGCATAGCTTGATCATGTTTTGTCAAGATTTGATCCATTCTGAAAGGGTAAGATGAGAGAACACACACCAATCCTCGTACAGGGCTCAGGAGTGGAAAGTGAGCAATTTCAAGTTCCTGCGTGTCAGTATCTCTGAGGATCTGTCCTGGACCCAATATATCAATGAAGGAGGCATGACAGTGGCTATATTTCTTTAGGAGTTTGAGGAGATTTGGTATGTCACTAAAGTCATTCACAAATTTCTGCAGATGTTCTGTGGAGAGCGTTCTAACTGGATACATCACCACCTGGTACCAGAAGGCTATTGCACAAGATCGAAGTAAACTGCAGAGAGCTGTAAACTTAGTCAGTTCCATAGTGTCCAGGAAATCTTCAAGGAGCGATGCCTCAAAAAGACGGCACCCATCATTAAGGACTCCTATCACCCAGGTTATGCCTTTTTCTTACTGCTACCATCAAGAAGGTGGTACAGGAGCCTGAAGGCACACACTCAATGATTCAGGAATAGCTTCTTCCCTTCTGCCACCCGATTTCTGAATGGACATTGAACCCGTGAACACGACCTTACTATTTTTTAAAATTTCTATTTTTGCACTGCATATTTAATTTAACTATTTAATATACATACTTACTGTAATTCACATTTTTTCTATTATTATGTATTGCATTGCACTGCTACTGCAAAGTCAACAAACTTCACGATATATGCCAGTGGTATTAAACCCTATTCTGATTATTCCCCTTTTGACATTTATCGTTAAACCTGTTCCACCACTTTATCAATACATACCTGATCATTACAACTCACTGTGCAATAAAATCTCCCCTCTTGCATTTTACAACTCACTAAAAACCCGTTTGCTTCGGTCATCATATAGTATGAAGCAATGAAGTACTTTCATTCTGGTTATCTTGAGTGCAAGGCTGTTGAAGAGGGTGTGACACTACACTCCAAAGTTAGCTTTCACGCAGGCAGGGAAAATTAGCAATTAAGCAAAATACAGTGTGCAAATGCAAATTCCCCAGGAATCTTAAAACCACACAGCAACAGCCTGCACAATGAGAAAACAAAGCCGAATAAATTTGACAGATGACCGGGTAACTTGAAAATTCTAATCCTGAAACGTTGGTCAGGAGTCAAGCAGTCCTATTTTAGTAATTAACGTACAAATAGACTTCTGAAGATAATTTCCCTTTCCTCCAATACTTTGTAATTTCCAGGATGTGGGAGTTTCTCTTACTAAATAGGAAGAAATTAAGTTTAATTATCCTTTCCCAGTTTCCTGAAAATCAAAGTTTTATAGGATTTCTGGTAGGTAGTGAATAGTGAGTTACAAATTCAACTGCATGTTATCCAAGTATGCAAGTAGCTTTATTCAATCAAGCAATGCTTGGCATTGGTTTCACTCTTGCTTGCCAACTAGGAAGCTTCAGAGATTTAGTATCGAACAGAGTTGGTATTTCACAGAAGAATGTGTTTGCTATATTAGAAAATGTTATACAAGCTTTTCAGATTTCCAGCACAAAAACATTTTTTGATTTTCAGTTTATTCAAAAATCTATGCCCACTTTTTAATGGATTTTAAATATATGTTTATGGTGTCAGCTGCTCCTTTAGAGAAGACAATGTTGGTTTCTTGTCAGTTCTTGATAGTAAGCTGAATGACCTTCCAATCATTCTTTCCTCTGTTTTTACCCAGACATAATTGGTATTGTCTTTGTGGAACAGATTAGAACAGAAAGTTACCGCATCGGATTGGAAGGAGAGGAGGAGGGAGAAACAACCCACCGGATTTGAGTGCAAACAACAGGAATTCTGCAGATGCTGGAAATTCAAGCAACACACATCAAAGTTGCTGGTGAACGCAGCAGGCCAGGCAGCATCTGTAGGAAGAGGTGCAGTCCTGACGAAGGGTCTCGGCCTGAAACGTCGACTGCACCTCTTCCTACAGATGCTGCCTGGCCTGCTGCGTTCACCAGCAACTTTGATATGTGTTGCCACCGGATTTGAGGGTCACCTAAAACTGGAAAATTCAATACTAATGTTGTTGGGCTGTACAGCACCAGGCAGAATATGAGGTCTTCCTCCATTTTGCACTGGGCCTCATCTGGCAGTAGAGAAGGCCAAACATGGACATAAGAATGGGAAGGAGAATTGGAATGGCATGCAACTGGAGTTCAGGATGGCCACCATGAAGTAGTCGCCCAGTCTATTTGTGGTCTCCCTGATGTCCAGAAGCCAACATCACGAGCAGTGAATGCAATAGATGAGATCGGAGGAGATGCATGTGACCCTTTGCCTAAGCTGGAAAGGCTGCTTAGGTTCCCAGATGGAGGTGAAGGAGGAGAATTACACCTCCTGTGAGGGCAGGGGTAAGTGCCACGGGGTGAGAGAAGGACTGGTGGGGAGGAATGAAGAGACTAGGGAGTCATGATGAGTGTGGTCCCTGCAAAAGGCAGAAAGAAGTAGGGAGATGAGGTGAAGTAGGGCCAGTGGTGGAATCTTGCTGAACGGATGGAAATGATGAAGGATGGTACATTGGATGTGGAGGCTCATAGGGTGATAGGTGAGGTTGAGGGGAACTCTATCTCTGTTCAGTCCATAGAGAGGCCACGTGAGCACAGAAGAACGAGAAACAGAAGAGATACGAGAGGGGCCTATCTATCACAGCAGAAGAGAAGCCGGTCAGAAGAGGGTGTCGGTGCAGAGGACGGTTGGATCTTTATTTAGAAAGAAGCAGAGCTTCAAGACCTTCCAGATGGGGGATGGTGGACGTCCATAGAAAAGATGAGGTGGGGGCTGACAACTGGGGTTGGCACATATTGGGCTGAATGGCCTATTCCTGCACTATATCATTTGATGTTCAGTTATTTAAAAGACAGAGAAAAGTAAGCAAAATATTAAAGTCCATTACACAAAATGATGGAGGAACTCAGCAGGTCAGGTAGCATCTATGGAGGGAAGTTAATAATTGATGTTTGAGGCCAAGACCTTTCATCAGGACTTCCCAATGGTTCCTCAGCTCTTTCTCTTCTATCAGTTTTCTTCTTCTTCAATTTTTTGCACCTTTCATCTATCACCTCCTAGCTTCTCACATCATTCCCTTTTTCTCCCTCACCTGCCAGCTTCTCTACTCTTTGATTCTGGTTTCTGCCCTCTTTCTTTCTGGTCCTGATGAAGCATCTTGGCTCAAAATGTTGAGAGTAAATGGCGAGTTTGAACTATTAACTCGCCCTTCCCTTTTAGATGCCAATAAACCTTCTTCTGAGAAAAGAGTTGAGAACTTCCAAGATGTCTGAGATCTGATCTCATCTAGGTATACAGAATTTTAAACATATGGAAAAGATAGACCTAGGAATGTACATTAAACTGAGTGTTTTGGAAAAAAGCGTGGCAGAGAACTTATAGTTGGCCATTACTGGACCGACTTTAGAAATATTTTCATAAAGAGGTGACTCAGGGCCCTGGAGAACCTTGGGATTTAAGAAGGATTATGCTGCAGTGAGAGCTACTCAAGGTTTTTGGGTGAATGAGTTTGACTGCCTTTCAGATCTGCAAATACCTTCACAGTTCCAGTACTTCTTGCATTTATGTATGACATTCTAATGTTACTGCATGGTAGGGTAATGCAATGGATTTATTGAGCTGTGTCACAAGATATTGAATGAGCACATGTATTGTGCTACAAGTACAGTAGGAAATGTCAGCCTAGGACAGCAACAGTGAAGAACGATCTTCAAAGAAAAAATGTTACAAGCAAATTGAGATGTGCACAAGGTTTCTTACAAACCACCAGGTGACTCAACAGTAGGATCTTGTAGATAAATGAAAAAATACCATTGAGTATGGAACATTACAGCACAGTACAGGCCTTTTGGCCCACTAAGTTGTGCTGACCTTTAATCTACTCTAAGATAATTCTAGTCCTTCCCTCCTACATACCCCTTCATTTTTCTACCATCTATGTGCCTATTTAAGAGTTTCCTAAATGCCCCCCATGCCTCCACCATCTCTAGTTCCACGGACCCACCACCATCTTTCTAAAAAAAAATGTACCTCTGACATCCCCCCCATACTTCCTCCAATCACCTTAACATTATGCCCCCTTGCTAAAGATGTAGACAATCGTGATGTCATAATAACAAATAACAATTTCCATTTATTTCCCACCTCTACACCAGAGCCAACATTTAAAATCTCTTTGTTGGCATGAAGCCCAAATTTAAAATTTGTATTGGTTCTTTTAAGTGAGTTATTTCAGTTATTAGGTCTAAAAATTGTAATTTTATTGTCATAGCTGGAGTTGAACATCCTTTGAGAAATACCACTCAATTACAAGCAGTTTTTCTCACTTATTATGTGAAATCAATATTGACATATCAGAGATCTACAGATACAGCATTGAAGTAGGCCTTTTGGCCTACTCAGTTTCCATTGACCGTCAACCATCTTACATTCAGAACTTAGAATCAGATTTATTATCACTGACTTAAATGATAGTAAATTTGTTGTTTTGTGGTATCAACAAAGTGCAAAGACATAAAATTACAATATACCAAATTACAAAAAAAAAGCCCACTTGTTGCTTATTTATCTATTATTATTTCTTTCATTTTGTATTTGCACAGTTTGTGCCCTTTGCAGACTGGTTGAATGCCCAAGTTGGTGCAGTCCTTCGCTGATTTTACTATGGTTATTATTCTATTATGGATTTATTGAGTAAGCTTGCAAGAAAATGAATCTCGGGGTGACATATAGTGACATATATGTACTTCAGTAATAAATTTACTTTGAACACAAAAAGGAATAACAAAATAGTGTACATGGGCCATTCAGAAATCTGAAACTTTCCCAAATTCTATCACTCACCTACACATTTGGGGCAATTTACAGTGACCAATTAACCTCAATATCCCTGAGATGTGGGAGGAAACTGCAGCACATGGGGAAAAGCTAAGTGGTCATAACGAGAACGTGTGACTCTACTCAGACAGTGATTGAACGCGGGTCTCACATTGGAATCACTCATAGTCGCCAATGCTGTTGGATACTGGTGATAGATTAGGAAGGAAAGACAGCCGAGACAGCTTACTGTGAAAAATGCTTCAATTCAGATGCTGACGTGAAAGAGTAAAATACAGCATTGTTCATCAAAGCAAAGCAGCAATGCACTCTTGACGCACCTGCTGCCCATCCAGCTAATACTGACCTAGAAAATGCTCCTGTCATTGCTTCAAAACAAGCACAGATTAATGCAATCAAGAGCTAAACAATCATTTGCTAATGGATACAATTAAAGATAATCTTCTGTTTTGAAATACTGATGATCCTATACTTCTAGTGAAACAACACAAAATAAAAGTCATTACTGCACTTTTGATAATGTCACAAGTAACGACTGCATAAGCAGAAAACAAGCAATGAGTGCAAAACCATAACTTAACTTTGAACCTGAAGTGTAGTATTAAATATTAAGTGTCACCCTCTCAAGATTAAAAGCATGACCTGGTCACTACTAATTGCATCTGAAACCTTCAATTAGAATCCAGAGTTGTAAAGCAATCTAAGGCAGGATATTACCCTCTCATCTGCTTAATGACTGTTTTTCTCATACTTTTATTGATTCCTCATTTTGAAAGGTCATCAATGCTTGCAATTAAACATTCATATCCAAAAAGTTAACAGAGAAAGGGTGAAAGCAGCAGTACTGTTTGTATTTGTATCAGATCTTCTTCCAGGGCAGAACCTGCAATGTGTCTCAGTATGGGTTCCGCCCTGGAAGAAGCACCATTGACATGATGTTTGCTGTCTGCCAGGTTCAAGAAAAATGTATCAAGCGGAACCTAGATCCGTACATTGTTTTCAAAGATTTAACCAAGGCCTTTGACATGGTTAACAGAGAAGTGCTCTGGACAACCTTGTCAAAGTTGGGATGCCCACACAAGTTCGCTGATCTTCGTGAAACATGGGGGGGGGGGTGTTAGCCCCCATGCTATTCAACCTCTTTTGCACATGTGTACTCGGCCTCAGGAACCTTGAACACATGGTGTATTTCCAGTGGATCATTGTTTGATCTGTGTCACCTAAAATCCAAATCAAAGACGGTTAAAAGAGTCATACTCGAAACACTCTATGCGGTCGACCGCACTCTAATGGGCCAAACGGAGTCTAGTCTACTACTGGTTATTGACAGATTTGCAGAAGCCTTGCATCTGTTTGGCCTCACCATCAACCTGGACAAAACAGAGGCCTTATTTCAACCTGCTCCTAGATGCGCTGCTGTGCTGCCTTCCATCACCACTGAAGGCACAACACAGAGAGTAGTAAAGGAATTTAAATACCTTGGCAGTGTCATCTCCAGTGATGGCTCCTTGGATAAAGATATCTATGCTAGGATTTGCAAGGCTAGTCAGAGCCTGGGCCACCTGCGATCATGTGTGCTAAGCCAGCACAATATCCAGATGTCCATAAGACCATAAAGTATAGGAGCCGTACGTACGATGGGCAGCACAACACAAATCATGATCATCGAAATTGACAGACAACCAACACTAACAGATAGTGATATAGTTTTTTATAGCATTGTTTTTAGTTTAATATGATGAAGGACATCTAAGGACAATGAAGATTTATTTATCTATTTATTGAGATACAGCACAGAATCAACCCTTCCGGCCCTTCGAACCACACTACACAGTAACCCCCCTGATTTAATGCTAGCCTAATCATGGGACAATTTACAATGACCAATTAACTTACATAGTCATACTTTATTGATCCCGGGGGAAATTGGTTTTTGTTACAGTTGCACCATAAATAATGTAATAGTAATAAAACCACAAATAATTAAATAGTAATATGTAAATTATGCCAGGAAATAAGTCCAGGACCAGCCTATTGGCTCAGGGTGTCTGACCCTCCAAGGGAGGAGCTGTAAAGTTGGATGGCCACAGGCAGGAATGACTTCCTATGACGCTCTGTGTTGCATCTCAGTGGAATGAGTCTCTGGCTGAATGTACTCCTGTGCCCACCCAGTACATTATGTAGTGGATGGGAGACATTGTCCAAGATGGCATGCAACTTGGACAGCATCCTCTTTTCAGACACCACCGTCAGAGAGTCCAGTTCCATCCCTACAATATCACTGGCTTTATGAATGAGTTTGTTGATCCTGTTGGTATCTGCTACCCTCAGAATCAACAAACTCATTCGTAAGGCCAGTACCAACCAGTATGTCTTTGGACTGTGAGAGGAAATTGCAGCACCCACAGGAAGTCACAGGAAGAATGTATAAACTTCTTCCAGGCAGCAGCAGGAAATATTCTGGCTTGTCTGCATTGTGCTAACCAATACGCTACCATGGTGCCAATAATAAATTAACTAAAAAATATCATAGGTGTGCCACATGTATGAATCTTACACCATTTGGAGTACTCACCAAGTATATGCATCTCAGCCACCCATAATTCCGTCTCAACATGAATACGTCTGGCAATAAGTTATAAGTACATAACTTGTGCAGCACACTGGTTTGTTGTATGATGTAAATAGTTTGAAATGGATTTAACAATCTAAAGTCATTCTAGGTAGCATTTTATTCCTGATTATGTGTCATGGACTCAAGCAGTATCTCACATTGGGTTGTCTGGATTTCTTCTTCACATTTGTGCTTAACATGTCCAACACTGTGTACTGTCCAAATGCAATCGTTGGCAATCAGTTTCTACAATTGAGTAAAGCTCAGGAACTGTTAGTTCTGTGACAAAAACAAAATGTTGGAGATAAGCCTCTTTGACCATTGCCTCCACCGATTTCTGTTTCAAATTAGATCTTTCATCTAGCAGTTCTTGAGTCACAGGCTGCTTGTTGATGGGTCTGTTAATTCAGTGTCTGTGGGTAGGTATGGGCTTTTCACAAACCTGTCACAAATATCCTATATGATTTTTTTCCCTCAATCCCATTGCAGCAGAGATCGTTAATTGTTTCTGAGCAATTCCACACTTGCGACCAAAACAAAGTCAATCATTACTCTTCTATTCTCCACTGCAACCATATAGGCGATATAACTGCAGGATGGAAGCAAAATGATATACATATTTAGCTGTGGCATAATGAAAACTAGTGGGATGCAATTTAAAATGATGTATTTGATGTCTGAGAAAACATACAGAGCTTGGGGTAATGAAATTGGGGAATAATTAATCACTCTAGGAAAAAAGATCTTATAATTGTTGCTTAATTATTCTTGAAAATGAAGTTGGCTGATACATTTTACAAGACTTCATATGTGGGGTTTTGGTCTCTGTGTATCCAATTGCCCGTAGCAACTAAAAAGTAGAATGCTAATCTACAATCATTCCATCAGGGCTCGGACATTTTCAAAACTACTGCATGAAGATTTTGCACGAATCCATTGATGATCATCATAGGTAGACTGAATTTCTTGTGACAGCAGAGTAAAACATTGGCATTCAGCCATAACTATTGAGAAGGCAAGATTAATAACCACCATTATGCAATAAATTCAGAAATAATACCTGATTGAGAGTGAGTAGATTTCTGTTCCCAATCTAATCCAAGCAGTTACACAAAGGAAGCCCTTAATAATGTATCTTAGTTCGCAGCAGACAAGACTATAGAAAAATATCATATGAACGAGCAATCTAATTATCCCATTCAGATTCCAGCTACAATCACCACCAAATGAAAAATTATTTTATTATAAAGTGCAAAGCAGATAACAATGAGAGCATAAGCACAATCCTGAACTTTTTGTTCTCCAAAGTTTTATCAATAATACTAACCCCACTAACATAACTTAAACTACTTCAACAGACTTTTTATTTCAATTCTGAGAGCTAAGTGTGATCTACAAGAATAGAACACAAAGATAATGAAAAGAATAAAATTCAAGTTAATTCAAGGTGACTTGATAGAGATGTACAAGACCATAAGATCAGTGGAAAGCCAGAAAGATTTAACAAGGGCTTAAGTTGTTAATATGAGGAGGCATATTTTTAAGGTTGTTGTTCTTCCTTTCCACACCTTGTGGTGCATCGGGGGTGGGGGGGGAGGCAACTTTACCATTTCTTTAGCACTTTGGTCTGTTTTTATGCGGTCCAGTTGCTAGCTCGACGCTCAACCTGGCATAGATGGAAAGCGTGCAAGGAGCTGGCCAGATTCGAACCTGGGACTACTCGCCTTGAAGTCCATTGCGGATGCCACTACAACACCAGCCAGCTATAGGAGGAAATTAAAGGGGGGTGGGAGGACGTCAGAGGTTAAATTCTTTACTCAGAGTGTTGGGTATGTGGAACATCCTGCTAAGGGTGGTGGTTGAGGCAGATACAGTAAGGGACATTTAAGAAACTCTTAGATAGGCACATAGATGATAGAAAAATAGAGGGCTATGTCGGGAGGAAGGGTTCAATTGATTTTCGAGTAGATTAAAATGTTGGCACAACACTGTTGGCCAAAGGACCTGTACTATGCTATAATATTCTAAGCTGTCTGTTCACGAAGCTTTGTTTAAGTGATGATTACCTTGGAGTATAGAAGTCTAACGATTGCATGTCACATCAAATGTTGAAGAAACTCATAGCTTTAGGCGTTTAATAATGATGTCTCATGTCTTTGTTAATAACATGCCTTGATTTCAATCTATCAATGGGATTGGAGGAAAACATAGCACAGGATAGCCTAATGGGAAGAAAAATCCATCACGTTGAACACAGCAATGTTACTAAAACTAAGAAACATTGCAATAGTGGAAGATGGAGGTGAGAGAAGAACAAAAAAATCTTTCTTACAATCCGTGCATGTACTTGAGAAAGTATGGTGCTTGTAATGGAATGGAATGCCACCTCAGTCTTAAGCAGATTCATGCAAGGTAACATGCACAAAATGCTGGAGGAACTCAGCATTCCTCCTGGCGAAGGGTTTTGGCTCGATACATCGACTGTACTTTTTTCCACAGATGCTGCCTGGCTGCTGAGTTCCTCCAGCATTTTGTGTGTGTTGCTCTGATTTCCAGCAGCGGCAGATTTTCTCTTGTTCGTATCATGCAAAGTAAACAGGAATTGCTGATAGGAAAATATTTGATATGCATGAAAGTAGTGTGATTGAGAAGACCCCATGCCATGAAGGAAAGCATTAAATTAAAAATGCTTGTTAGAATTGATGAGAATCACTGAAACAAATGTATCTGAAGAATTTAAAGTTAAAGAACACAGAGGTCAATATTAGGGAGCTTTAGTCACTGCATATCGTGAGGAAGGGGATCGGTGGGTGTTGAACATTAGTGAACTGAAGGAAGTAATAGAAGTTGTTTCAAGTAGAGGAATATACAAAAATCTCAAATTCCCAAGTAAATGAAAAAAAACTAAAGAGAAGTCAGCAGTAACTGCAGAGATGGACAGACAAAAATATCATTATCATCATCTACTTGGCTTGTGATTGAAACTTATTTAGTTTTGCATCCATATCCTAGCATCAACTTTTCTGAGATACAGTATCTGAGTCAATGACAAATGTTTCATTTAAGGAGTCTTAAGTGAAAAAATTACAGAGACAAGAAGATCGCTCATCAGACACCCATATCATAACAATATTGTTTATCATGAATCAGAGAAAAGTCAGAAGGTCATGGCTGAATGCTGCCAAAATTTTAAATTCTATCCACTTTCATATGAGGAACTGCACAACACTAAATGTTTTGCCTTTTTTTTAATCAATAACAACAGTTCAATGGAAAAGCCATCAATGGTACTTAGTGAATATTTCAATCCTCTCATCTCTAGCCCACTTAGAAGGATAGCCTTGTTCAGAATTCCTTTTATTACCCTAGAATTTATACACAAAATAATAGAATCAGAATGGGTGTTAAATTTAGGCTTTTGCATCATCAACATTTTTTAAGCCAATTTTATAATCTGGGACAAAAGATGTGCTGACAATAACAGGAAAGTATTAATAGTGGTGTTGCATAAGTGGCAGAAAACTTAATCAAGAGAAAAGCCAGTAATTTCTTATTTGACTTTCAGTGACATCACCTGTGCCACTGTTGAGAAGAAGCAAACCTAAACTGAGATGACAACGAGAACTGGGGTTTAATATTCACTAGTAACTGTTCAATGCCTATCCATCCACACGGCTATCAGGAGATAAACTACTCACCACTCAGAGCAACACTTGAGAAACTTGACAACGTTTCCACTGAAATTCTTAAGCCAGGAGAGGATCCTCAGAAAACATATGAATTATATAAAACAAGTATGATCCTTACTTTCAACACAACTAGTAAGCTAAATTTATCACCATAAACATGAGTATATACAATATTTGAATCGAGACTGTTCAATTGAATAAAACCACCCAGTCTTGATATTACGTAATTGTGCAGTGGTGATTTATTTTTTTTTATATATCACTTCTGACAACAAAAACCATAAATTATAGAATAGCTGCTGCTGAATAAATAGAAATAAATTGATTCACCAGCGCATCTGGTTACAACATTATCCTGTCACTCAGATTTGAATGTAAGCTAGACTGACATGATAAGTCCTCTTTTTCCATCTCCACAAGAGCTAAAGGCTCTCCGAATGATAGGTATACTGACAAAAAAAAAATCTGTTCTGCCTTTATAATATTATTGCAATGATTTTCTCTCATCACTTCAATTCTTTCAAACCAATTATTGAAAACATAACTTTTAAGATTCAAAGTGTATCCTATTTCAAGTCACTTGGTCCAATTTTTTTTCAACCAACATGTAAATGGATAGTTGTCAGGATCAGTAATTGTGCCATATATTGGGGATTTTATCGCTTGCTCACAATGAAAAATTTCATTTAACCGAAAGGATTCCAAGCTTAATAAATCGACCACCTCTTACCAGCAGCCTCTGAAAATAACCAACATTGTCCAGATATTTTTAAATAAATAACAAAAGGAATATGTATAGAATAATGTCACAGATTCTTGGGAGTCAATCCAAAGGTGAAAAGGTTTGACCAATTTTTATTGCTACTTTGATATAAATAACTCACTTTAGAATGGGAGTAATCTGCCCCTTTTTGATGTATTCCTGAAAATACAGTGTTAAATCCAAAAATAATTTCTATGAAAAGTATTTAAAATATTTATACAGTATGGGTCAGGACACATCAACAGAATGCATTAAGATTTGTGGAGCAATGTTCAAAGAGCCCTTGAACATAAGGTCTCCAAATGTGTTAGGGTGAGTCAGAGTCTATCAGCCTTCATATACGAACCGTCCAGGCTAACATGAGTGATGGAGACTTGCACTAATAAAATTATAAAATTGCGTAAAAAAGAAAGGTATCAAACGTTAAAGTCTGATCACCTTGAGTGATGACAAATAGAGCTCCATCTTAAATCTGAAAGTTTTCTGGAGCAGAATAAATGACTTGAGTTATCATGTTGACTGCCACTCACTTTTCATAAGTTATGGGCTATTGTGTGATTGAGTCTGCAATTCCTTCCCATTTCTAGGAGACATTAGAGGATCTGCTTTACATAGATCAATCTTGCTTTCCTATTTTCTCAGAATATGTATCTTCCAGACTTTCCACCACCAATGCTGTTTCTCTACAAAAACATATTTGATGCTCATATCCATTTGTATTATTCACATCAATGACCTTCCCTGGTTATTTATTCTACTACTCTATTACCCTGACTTTGAAAGATGCCATTTGACTTACTTTCTTTCATGTAACTTTTTAATTTGCGCCATTTGATTATTTGTGTTCCTTGGTACTAACCCCCTCACCATAACGATGGATTTCATTTCATTGTCTTTTATCAATCTTCTTAATAACCTTGAAAACCTTCATGAGATCACAGGTATAATTAAGGATCAAGAATACTATTCAGCAATCCTGAAAGTGAAACTCAGGCACAATTAGCATGTTGAAAAGAGTCTAGGTTTTTCCTCGAACCACCTAGAAATTATTTCAGCTATTAATCTTGAAAATATACTTCCGGCTATCAATACTGTACTTATATGTTACTACATCATCAAGTCATCATTCAGCTCAAATCTTGTTTTTTTTTTTATTTCATGTATTACACATGACATTCTACCATATACAGAGGAAGAGTCTGATTTTACCCTATTTACCTTCATAAATTTAACACAAAATATGTATGTTGTGTTCCTCCTCTGTGCCATATTCAGGTATTGGGCTGTCTCGCCATCTCCACTGTAAACTGGACTCAAGCTGGTAGCAAAGCAGAA
The DNA here is from genome assembly GCF_030028105.1 of Mobula birostris. Classification (NCBI taxonomy): domain Eukaryota; kingdom Metazoa; phylum Chordata; class Chondrichthyes; order Myliobatiformes; family Myliobatidae; genus Mobula; species Mobula birostris. The sequence continues at coordinate 25,347,384 of NC_092373.1, read as the reverse complement.
CATGACATAATATCCTCATCACAGCAGCTTTGGGACTTGCAGAAACCAAGTTTTCTCCATCTGGATCACTGGCCCCACCAGAATTCAGAATATACAGAAAACAAGGATACCCATGCTGAGAGAAAGATTTCCTTATGGTACCTCATTTTTCTGTTTTAATTGTACCAAGTCAATCCAAAAGTGCTGGTTTGAATAGGATCGGGGAAGCTGGTAACAGGGTGGGTTTTTTGACACCATTACAAGGCTAAAGAGGCATCAATTTAAAAGATGACATATTTAATTCAAAAGATGACATATTTAATAAAGAAGCATTCCTTCACGTAAAATGACCAAAGTATGAGTTTAACCCAAAGTGTTCTGGCTTGGGAATCTACGCCACCAACTGAACTAAACTCTGTTGGCTTTTTGTACTTGCTACTCCATGTATTTTGTGTGAGGCCGTTCTCATCAATCTAGCTTGTTTGACATAATTCATTATGACCCTTGCTGCCTCTTTTTTTTTCCTTCTCTGCAACTATAATATTAACATGAAGAAAGGCGACATTGTAAATAACATGGATGATAACATTAAATTTTAAAATCAGTAAGGAATGGAGCGTATGAATAAAACAATTGCAAATTAATATCATTGGAGAAAAAAGAGAAGTAATTCACTAAAAACTGAAGATTTTTTTTTGTTTGATGTTGAACATTGTGGTCCAAATACACTGCTGACTGAAATTTCATGAACAGTTGTAGAAAATCATGTAATTTTGGAGTAAAGGGGGACAGAAGTTTTGTTGCTTGGGCCACAATTGAAATACAAGGATACAGAGATCCAAGGACTACATTTCTTACAACACTCCAAGTAGCTTTTGGGTAGGAAGTATTTATTAGTTTTAAATTGCACAAATCCAGAGATTACCAGGAGACTATTTGAGAATAGTAGCCTGGCAACTGAGTAAGGATTAGTATTTACCGCCCTGGAAGCTGATTGCAATGCAGGATGGAAGCCCATAAGCTATTTCTTTGGAAGGATAGAATAGGCTTGCAGGGAACTCAGCAGATTTACCAGAATGATACATGCACTTCTATAGTCTTGTTCTTCAGTCCAAAAGTGACCATGAAGTTGCCAGTGTCCAACCCGCTCAATCTGATCTGATGTTACGTATTGTTCCAACAAACCACAACTTAGGGAGCAGCACTGCATCTTACTAGATGACACATTAGTCAATCATAACTCACCACTGAATTCAACATTTTTGATAATCAGCTATTCCAGTCTTGCACCTTAAATTTCAAATATTAGGTTTATTTTTACTTCTGGCATTTAAGCATTGTTCCCTCTCCTCCAGGCATAAATTTACCAATCTTGTTCAGTTGGCATTTGAGTCTTTCACGTCTTCTGACCTTCATCCGATTTCAAACATCTCTTCCTGTTCTCTCTGAACCTAACCACTTTCTGTACAACCTAAAAACAACTAACTTCTGTACAATTAACCTTTCTTATTTCAGATAAGTCACATATTGAAATCATCAACCGTGTCTCTCCATACAGACGTTGTTTGATATACTTGGTATTTTAAGCATTTTATTTTCCTGAAGTATTTTGTTTCAGAGAAAATTAAACAAGACCTTAACTCACTGAGTCAATTCCAACCATCCGTCAAGTTAATTCTGCAGTTTTCTTTCATTAAATAACACTATTGTAATGTTGACTAGCATAACTTATTGGCTGCTTCACCATGGCCAGTTCAGTATCAGCGGTTCCAAGTACTTATAAATGACAATTCCAAACTTCTTCCTAATTATGCATAATTTTTCTAAATTGCTGGCAATGATTCCTTAGTAATTTCTTATTAAGATACAACTTTCACTTGGAAGCAAACTTAAAATATCCAGTATGGTTTCACATGAATCTTCATTCATTAACTTCCAGCAGTCATCAATTCCCTGAGGAAGTCATCACTAGTTCACGATTCACCTGCAGTTATACACTACTCATTACCTGCAATTAGAGGCACTAACATATCTTGCAGCCTTTGCAACTGCCACCAAAATTATTAAACTGTTGAACAATGACTGATACGAGACATACAAAATTGGATTAAGAACTCTTGAAGAATTTGGAACTACCAGCGTCAGCTAGAAAAGCAGGAAGAAATAAACTTCCACAGTGCATGCATGTTGCAGCAACCTTAAAGGCAAATCATTTCATAATATACCAAGTTCGACTTACATGCAACTTCTGATGAGGTTCACGCATTCTAAGACCTTTGTTGAAAATTAATAGACAAGTACAGAAAATAATATTGAAGTACAAGGATGTACAAGTTACATTCCTTAGATCATGCCTGAAATTTAGCACTTGATTTTATCTAAATACACAGCACCTGCCACTGCCCTATTTTATCTCATCAATATTGGTTCTTGCTCAGATGATGTCTCAGCCCAGTTTTCACATGCCCACCACTGTCTCACAATTCATCCACCATCTCTCAGACTAAAACTAAATCTAGATCTAGATCCTTGGACTTTTACAGTTCTTGAATATGGTATATCCAATTCCAATTGCTCCACTAATGGCAACCACCTGTTCATCTATCTAAGGAGTACAATTCTTTCCAAAAACATTCTGCTTCTTCGCCTCTCTCTCCTAAAAATCTATTTCCTCAAGCAAATCTTTTGTCATCAATTCTGAAAAATCTTTTCCTGGCTTATGATTGGTTGATAGTACTTCAGTTAAAAGGTATTGTTAATTTAAAATCTTTCATGTTTTTCTGGATAAAATGTAATGCCACAGCAAAAGTGATTTCACAACAAGAGTAGACGTAGTGTCAATCCACTATTGACGTAGTTTTACTGTTATCACTTTTTGTAAATCTTAAATTCATATCATAGCCTGACTTCAGTATGACCCAAAGCCCTTCATGTCCAATTACATACATTATTGTTCCAGTGAAGAAGATATGACAAAAGATATCACTTTGAAAGTAATAATTATTAATTAAAGTTAGTGATGCTAACTGGCAGCATATTGATGCAGCTAATAGAACTCCTGCCTCATAGTACCAGAGACCCAGATTCAATCCTGACCTTGGGTGCTGACTGACTATATGGATGGATAACATCTTGGTAGCAACTGCTCTTCCTAAGATCTCAAAAAATTGCAGAAAGTTGTGAAGAGAATGCAGTCTAAAATGAAGATCAGCCTCCCTTCCACTGACTGTCTACACTTCCAACTTCCTTGGAAAAGCAACCAACATATTCATAAAACCCTCCTCTTTTCTCTCCACCCCCCCCCCTTCCATTGGACAGAAAATACAGAAGCTTTAAGATGTATACCACCACGATCAGGGACAACTTCTACCCTGCTGTTATTAGATTCTTAAATGGACCATTTGGATTACAAAGAATTCCTGATCTTTAAGTCAATTTCATTGTGGCCCTTGTACCTCATTTAACTACTTTCTCAGTAACAGTAGCACTAACACTATGTTCTGCATTGTTAATGGTTTTCCTTTTGTACTACCTCAAATGATATAGAATACTATAACTCTATACATAAGTACACCTTGATGCACTTCATGTACAGAATGACCTATCTGGAAGGCATGCATACAGCCTTTTTCACTGTATCTCTGTACACATAATAAACTAATAACCATATTCTCCCTTAAAATGTACAGGTTTCCTCCAGGTACTCATCTCAAAAACATGTAATTAGCCACTAATTAGCCACATGTAATTGTCTGTAATGTATGGAGGAGGTGGTAGAGTTGGGGGTGGGGAGGGAAGCTATTGCGAACAGGCAAGGTGAATAACGTCAGATTAGTGAAATGGCTGGTGGCCGAAATGCCCATTTCCATGCTGTACATCTACATGATTCAATGATGGGGTAATAAAATAGGCTGAGTGCCTGCAGGCTTTCCCCCTCACGTTGGGTGAGACTAGAACAGAAAGCTACAGGTATTGGGTGAAAGGTCAAATACAGAGGATTCCGGTTAATAGGGACTCATTGGGGCCAGTACATTTTGGCCCAATTAACCGGCTGCCCCAAATAGCCGGTTTCATGGAAATAGTGAAAAAAGGTATTAAAAAGAAAAACTACCATTTAAATGAGTAACAAATTATGTAGTTAAATCAAATACAGAACAAATCAGAACACTATACTACTACAGTACTCTAAAACTGTATTAGTTCTTCATTGTTATTGATGGAGGAATTCATCTAATATACTGGTACGCTGCTGTGTTCTTTTGATTTACTGTAAATGAACAAAACCAGCTCAGTCACCTGGTGTAGGTAATGAACTACCTTCATATAAGGTTATCGACAATTGCATCTTCCAAATCTTCATTTTCATTGTAACTTTGAAGATGATTGTTGATACCTTCAATTTCTCCATAGTTCCTAAGTTGAAGTAGTGAAATTGTTTCATTTTCACTCCTGACCATTCTAGCATCTCCAAGCTTGAATGCTTGAAACTGTGGTGAGCAAAACAGTTCTGAATTGTTTTACTGCTTATTTCTCGCCAATTACTAATGACAAATATCAATGTTTTTTAAAACAGGTGCATGCAACTGGCATTATTTAAAAACTGTTCACTCTAAGCACAGTGTATTGTTTAACTGTTTATTTCTCACCAATTACCAATGACAAATATCAATGCTTTTTAAAACAGGTGCACACAACTGGCGCTATTTTAAAAACTGTTCACTCTAAACACAGTGTATTGTCTAACTGCTACACAAGTTCATGCATCTGACGCTAGTTAGAAACTGTTCTACAAGAGTCTCCTGCCCCAATTAAGTAGCATAGTGTCCCAAAAAAAACAAAGGGAATTCCGGCTGGTTTCTCACTTAGTCTGTGTTCTTTAAGAGTTGTCCCAAATAAACGGCTATCCCGATTAACTGGTGGCCCATTTAACTGGAATCCACTGTATTCAAGCAGAATCTAAGGGGAAATTTCTTCACTCTGAGTTGTGTGAGTGTGGAAGAGCTGCCAGTGGAAGCAGGAGATGTGGGTTCAGTTGTAACACTTAAGAGAAGTATGGATAGGTACATGCATGAGAGGGGTTTGAGGAGATAGTCCTGGTGCATGTTGTTGGGACGAGGCAGAAGATTCAGTTGGCATGGATACCATGACTCTATACACATGCTCAGGACCCAGAATTACCCAGCTCTTCAAAAGAGTGTCATGGAATCTTTTCTATCAACCTAAAATTGCACCTCAAGAGTCAACAGCTCCCTCACAACTAAAGTGTAACTTTGGATTTTGTGCTCATGGGATCTGTATTTTACAGATTCAAAGTTCTTAAATGCCTGCATGCAAGTTTGAAACAAATCTCTTACTTTTAGTTAGCGTGGTTTTCAAGGTTATCTTGCTTTTTCACTCCCAATTTCCCTGTTTTTGTTTTTTTCCCCCCAATATTGCCCTTTTTGCCCCTATTGACGAGAATGTAATTGATCACCAAATTAAATATATAAAAAGAGCCATTGTAGTCACTAATAAAGGGTCAGAGACCTCTAAGATAGCTACACAAAAAGCTCCAAGTGCTCAGCGTTTTCCAAAAATTAGATGCTTTCAGGTGCCATCCGCAAATCTGTGACGATCAGTAACACTGATGACAACCAGCCGAGTAACTTGTCATGCCAAAACATTTTTAACCCAACTTTTTTTCTAACTATTTGAACTAAGGTTAGGATAGAAAACTTGGATTAGAAATTAAAATGCCACAAGCTGTTACAAAGAAGTATCAATAATTCCTCATTATTTTATCCATGCACTTTTGAAATCACTCACACATAAAAAAGTTTTTTTTCCCCCAGGACAAACAGCTTATTCAGCTCATTGTTGAAAATACAATTCTACAACTTCCAACAAGGCCTTGACAGAACCAAAATAACTTAATTGATGTATTAAGCAAAACTTTACCAAGTGCTTCATAGAAGCATTTTCAAATAAAAATTGGCAATGAAATGAATACTGAGCTGAGCTGGACGGCTAAAAATTTGGACAAAGAGAAAAACAGAGATTCAGGCAGGGGGGTTCCAGAACAGAATAACCAAAGGCAGAATTCCATTTGTGAAGGGATTAAATTCAGAGATAGTCAATAGGTCAGAACTGGTTAAGGGCAGATATCCTTAAAGATTATAGTTAACTACATGAGTAACAAGGACAAGGCCAAGAACGATTTGCAAATAATGAAGACATAAAAGCTAAACTAGTTCATAATCAAATGCCATCATTGGTCTATGAGCACAAGGATAAGGGAACAAGGCCAGCAGCTAGTTGACCAAATGATAAATTCTGGATAACCTCAGGTTTGCAGAGGGTAAAACGAGGAATTGCCAGGTGTGTATTGTAATAGTCAGTCTGGAGGGAACATGAAGGAGGATCTATGCAATTAAGATTTTGAGGAAAAGGCCCGGCATAATTGATAGTATTACTTTCATGAAAATGGGTGGTATTTGTATCTGTAGTGATATATTGTTTGAAGCTCATGTTGGGGGTCAAAAACAACATCAGCATTACAAATGATCCATTCCAGAGACAGGAATAGAGTCCACAGATCAGAAAAAATGTCCAAGGATCAAAGACAATGGCTGCCTGGAGAATATTATTATTTATCCTTTACTTAGTGTTAGACAGGCAGCATGGCAATTTAAAAAAGATGGTGTTGGAGTTATAGCTGGATTGCATCAGTGTACACACAAGAACTGAGGCACTGCAGTTCCATGTAATGTTGAGCAATAGAATGTAAAGAAATAAGCGGGGCGAAAAGAAACATGTTCACAGTACAGGACTAGGTTGAAATTTTAATGTGAGTGATTCACTATCGCTGAACACAAAGATGATTTGATCAAAGGTTCTAGGCAGCTCAAACATAAGGAAAAACAGTAAACAAAAGATTCTGCTGATACTGGAAATACAGATCAACCAACACACACAAAATGCTGGAGAAACTCAGCAGGTCAGGCAGCATCTATGGAAAGGAATAAACAGTTGACGTTTTTGTTGAAAGGAAAAATATTGAATGTTTGCTAACTTGTGTTGGGTGTAGTCTGTGGCTTTGACAAGGAGGCATTTCAGTACTATGCCAGAAGCAGAAATGCAATGAGAGATACAAAAGGTTCTGAGAAAGATAAGTATGCAGTTGGGAGGTGACAATGCATCCAAGGTCACTGGAGAGGCAGCTGTAGGCAATGGTACTTTGAGGACGGAATATTAAATTTATCCCTCCCTACTGATCTCCCTCCTGGTACTTACCCGTGTAACCGGAACAAGTGCTACACATGCCCTTACACTTCCTCCCTTACCACCATTCAGGGCCCCAAACAGTCCTTCCAGGTGAGGCAACACTTCACCTGTGAGTCGACTGGGGTGATATACTGCATCCGGTGCTCCCGATGTGGCCTTTTATATATTGGCGAGACCCGACACAGACTGGGAGACCACTTTGCTGAACACCTACGCTCTGTCCGCCAGAGAAAGCAGGATCTCCCAGTGGCCACACATTTTAATTCCACATCCCATTCCCATTCTGACACGTCTATCCACAGCCTCCTCTACTGTAAAGATGAAGCCACACTCAGGTTGGAGGAACAACACCTTATATTCCGTCTGGGTAGCCTCCAACCTGATGGCATGAACATCGACTTCTCTAACTTCCGCTAAGGCCCCACCTCCCCCTCGTACCCCATCTGTTACTCATTTTTATGCACACATTCTTTCTCTCACTCTCCTTTTTCTCCCTCTGTCCCTCTGAATATACCTCTTGCCCATCCTCTGGGTCCCCCCCACTTGTCTTTCTTCCCGGACCTCCTGTCCCATGATCCTCTCGTATCCCCTTTTGCCCATCACCTGCCCAGCTCTTGGCTCTATCCCTCCCCCTCCTGTCTTCTCCTATCATTTTGGATCTCCCCCTCCCCCTCCCCCTCCCCCTCCAACTTTCAAATCCCTTACTCACTCTTCCTTCAGTTAGTCCTGACGAAGGGTCTCGGGCTGAAATATCTCTTTTTTTTTTGACTGCACCTCTTCCTACAGATGCTGCTTGGCCTGCTGCGTTCACCAGCAACTTTGATGTGTGTTGTTAAATTTATTTGTTGAGATGGTTTATACCAACGAAACATTCTCTCCCTGTGACCACATGGGTTTCCTCGTTTCCTTCCTCAGTCCAAAGACGTACCAGTTGGTAGGTTAGTTGGTCATTGTAAATTGTCCCAAATTAAATTGTGGGATTGCTGGGCAGTGGGGCTTGAAAGGCTGGAATGACCTATTTCACACTGTATCTCAATTAATTAATTAGATACAGTGCAGAATAATGCCTGCATAGATCCACAAACCACATGGAAGTTGGGTAGGTAGTCAGTCAGTTGTATTAAGGTGTGGATCTCATTTCCAATGGTGTTTTTTTTTTGGACAAAGAAATAAACCAAAAAAGGGGGAAATTCACATCAAAGCAATAACTGCATTTGGCTTCTCTGTGAAATCAAACACAAAAGTCAACTACACAACTTCTCCTCTGTTCCCAGGAGACTGCTCCTGTCACAACTCCTAGGCCTGTTTTTCTATTTCCTCTTTTGATGGCACTTTCTCATGCATGAGACCCTTCCGTTAATGGCAAGGCTCATGACATAAAAGACAGTTGGGAACCCCTGTTCTGGAGTATTGCACTTGGGGGTCATGATGCAGTTGCCTTTACATCGGAAAAGCCAAACTGCAGACTGGGGTAACCACTTTACCTAGCGTCTTCATTCATTTTGCAAGGGCAACACTCAGCTTCCAGTTGCCTGTCACTTTAATTCTTCATCCAATCCCACCTTAACTCATACGATCAAATAACACAGGAGCAGAACTAGGCCATTCAGTGCATGTCTAGCTAATTTATTGCCCCTCTCAACCCCATTCTCCTACCTTCTCCCCAAAACCTTTGACACTCTGACCCTACCTTCTCCCCAAAACCTTTGACACTCTGACTAATCAAGAAACTACCAACCTCTGCTTAAGTATACTGAAAGACTTGGCTTCCAGACCCAATTAATTCTGAGTCTGTATACTCCCCCACTCTTGGAAACATCTTCTTCACACCCACTTTATCTAGGCCTTTCAAGAGACAATAGGTTTTATTAAGATTTCCACCAGTCTAAATTCCAGCGAGTACAGGCCCAGAGTCATCAAATGTCAACCTTCCATTCTCAGGATAATTTTTCTCCTCCTTTCACCTCAGTTTCAGCAAAGCCTAACATAAATTTGAGTGTCAGAATCTCATTTTGCAGTTAGGCACATAGTGACCTTCAGAATTCAACATCAAATTCAACTATTTCAGAAAACTTACTTCTGGCAACTTGGTTAGCATTGGAACTGGTTGGTCCTGTTATAGGCAGCTAAAAATAAACAGGTTTTTTCCCTTTTTACTGACACTATTTCGTCTGCTGGGTGTTCCCAAGAGCCCAGACCTGTATTTTCACAATATTTTACAAGCTCAACCTGATGGCATGAACATCGACTTCTCTAACTTCTGCTAATGCCCCACCTCCCCCTCGTACCCCATCTGTTATTTATTTTTATACTCACATTCTTTCTCTCACTCTCCTTTTTCTCCCTCTGTCCCTCTGAATATACCCCTTGCCCATCCTCTGGGTTCCCCCCCCCTTGTCTTTCTCCCCAGACCTCCAGTCCCATTATGCTCTCATATCCCCTTTGCCAATCACCTGTCCAGCTCTTGGCTCCATCCCTCCCCCTCCTGTCTTCTCCTATCATTTTGGATCTCCCCCTCTCAAATCCCTTACTCACTCTTCCTTCAGTTAGTCCTGACGAAGGGTCTCGGCCTGAAACGTCGACTGCACCTCTTCCTAGAGATGCTGCCTGGCCTGCTACGTTCACCAGCAACTTTTATGTGTGTTGCTTTTACAAGCCCTTTTCTTTCCTAGCGTTCTCATTAATAATCACACAGTTCCCGCAACAGCTCATCTCCATGGCAACCTTGGCCCCAGTTTATCGAAGAATTCCCTTTGTCCTATCCAACCCTGCCCCCACCGTCTCTGCAAATTGATTCCAACGCGGCTTCCCCCGTTGCTTTTTACGTTGACCATTTCTTTTTACCACAAATGCTGCCCCACTTGCTGCACGTTTTTTAAATATCAGCCAGGCATCGCTGTCAACAGTTAGATTTCAACTTTTAACTGGACAGTAAATCTCAGTTAATAAGGAATAAGGGTGTTCGGTTTTCTTGTCCTAACAACTAACTACAAACTACAGGCCTTAATTCAGATAAAAAGACACACAAAAAAGGTTCTGGCTTGGTTCAAGCCGCCCAGCTGCCCCAACCAGGAGGTCACCAGGCATCCCCACAGCCGAGCTACCCTTTCCTTTCGTGGATAAGTGTCGGTAAATACCTCAATCTTGGGAGTCCTTGCTGTTTCCCATTTGAGCGCCGCTTCCTGTTTATGCGCCGCCTCCCATTCCCTCAATTTAGGATTTCCGCGGAACAAAGTATTATAAATCCACCTCAGCAAGAGCTTTAATAAAAATCCCCACCACATAGGCAAAATTTATAAACAAAAACTGAAGTAAAACTTGGAGTTTCATACCACATACAAGGAACGTTGTAAAATTCTGCCAATAAATTAACCACCCCCTTCATCTCTGTACTAATTACTTATCAGCATTTTATTTTCTTTCCAAACAGAGTCCCTGGAAAAATGCAAATGTAAAACTTTACTAGATATTATAACAGGTGTACTAAGCATTGTGAAAAGACCACCGGAAACTAGTTTGCGGCTCCGCAGGAACGGAAGTAGTGGGGGGAAAAGGAGGCGGGGTGATAGGTCGCCGAGTGAGTTGATTGACGCGGGGCTGGCGAATAGAAGAGGCGGTGACCTATGCGCGCCTGGCCAACCGGCTGCTGGAGCCGAGCGGCTGGGGAGGTTGGGCTTCCGTTGAGAAGCGGTTGCGTCGAGTGCCTGCTTGTTCGGGTTCGCGTCGGGCGGCTTTATTGCTCGGCGGCTTTGTGGCTGAGGCGCCGGGGAAGAGCTACGAAGAATAAGTTTATTTTTATATTAAAGAATTTTGTTTTGAGCTAAGGTTCCCTCTCCCTTGCCCTCCTCGTTCGGGCCAGACGAGATTGCCTACCGGAGCAGCAAGAGAAAGAAAGACCAAGAAAGAGTGAGAAAATAAGGGAACACCGAAGGGAGTTTTTAAAGAAACGAAACAATAAAAAAGGGACAACCGCTGCTGAAGCAGAAAGTTCGTGTATCAGATATTAAGCCCGAAGTGGCTTGCACGGCCAGTGTTAACCTGATTAATTAGGTTGTTTTAGGGCAGTTGATTAGGGAGAGAAAGTAGTAAGAGTTTTAATCCATTTTGCCTGGAATATGGTTGAGCGATAAAGTTTGCTGCTGCGGGGTTCTTCCTTGCATTCCCGTCAAAAGCAGTGAATTCCTCCCTTCTCCCTCCAAAAAAAATGTCACTGTCGGGAGGCGAGCGCAGCTCCTTGCCCGCATGAGTGGCTGGAGATCGTCAAAGCCACATCGAGTTAAACACCATCGATGTTCTGAAGTGAGAGGGACTGAGAGCTTCCGTGCTCTCTCAATGCTAGAGAGGGCGCACCATCCAAACTCTGAGCCGCACATTCTCCTCTCTCTTCCCCCCCCCCTCTGGTTTTCCTGCCTTTCTTCTGCTTAAGATGAAGCCCTGGGACCAAGAATTGAAACTTTAAACATTTACAGAAGCTCTTCGCTTGCTATGCCTGCCTCATTTTGATGGTGGAATTGGTTCTACTTTTTAATCCCAGGAGCTGATTTTAATTTGGTGAGTGAATTGCAATGTGCGTGACGGAATTGTAGGAAAACTCGGGTTATTTATTGTGTTTTGTAAGTCGCGCAGATTCAGTGCAAGCTGCTGATTGTACATTTGGGTTTTTAGGGGTTGTAATACTAATGTGTAGTACTAATTCTGAACATGCGTCGAATTTCTTTTCGGATCTGGCTCTTTTGTCTTTGCAACTGATTTGATTAAACATTTAAATGCGTGTTTGATCACTTCGCTTTGGGATCGAAATAAAACGCAACTGCATTGTTTTATTTCTTACTGGGCAGTGTAAAAAGGTGATAGAAGTCTCGATGTCCCAAACTACAGCTGAACAAGTTGTTCTGTCCTGGCCAAAATCAGCATTTATGGTACACGATGTTTGTTACTCGGTCATACAGAAACAACATACAGGATGTCACCTATACTGGAGACATTGCTATCAATGGCCAATGGCACCAAAACAAGTTTGAATTATCATTCCGGTTCGGAAAGCAGATTCTTTTGGTTGGGGAAAACTACAAATTAACAAATTACATATTTAAGCATACTGTGACTTCACATTTTGCTGTTGCAGCAATGATCGAATTTTCTGTATTTTGTTTTCTAAACATAATAATTGAAGTGTTAAACTTGTAGAAATCTAAACCGCCTTGTTAATTTATAGTTTTTATGCTGATGAACACTCAGGTCATTGCGATTTGTTAACCTTTGGGATTAGTTGAAGCTATATAGTTTTTTTAAAAAGTATTCTCCAAAAAGAGTACTGGGTCTTTTGATACATAATATTTTCTAGTGTATGTATCGGCTTTTTACTTCAGTTTTGAAGTCATTGTTATAATTTTTTTCAATCCTTCAGACTCCTATTACAACTTAAGCTGTTAACTCATTGTAAGTCCCTTAGAGTGTACCTTCTAGTTTTGAGACTAAATTTAGTAGCTTTCTAAGCTTTTTGTTTTATATTAATTGTAAAAGATCATAATTTTCATGAGGTTTATTTGCAAATGCACTGAAATAAAATTTATCGCCAAGGTACTTGGTGAATGTCATTCAGTGTAGGTTAAGTGCTTTTTGCGAAAATCTTTCAGTTATATCCTGTGTGGGTACCCCAATCTGTCGGTAGCATGTGTTCCTAATAAGCACTTGAGTGTTACTACAAATGAATCATTAACCCTTAATGTTTTCCAAGCAACTTGCCGTCCAGCCGGGTGCCAAAATGTAAACTAATTCTACATTTATTCATAAACTTCAGAATTGTAGTTAATGCCACTTAATGTCAGACACTGGGGACTGGAGTTTTGTTTAGTGATTTATTTAAATCTTCCATTCATAAAATGTCAGAAGATTTTGAGCATAAATAGCTTGTCATAACTTTTCCTGGCTTGTTTGGAAAACTTAATATGAAATATGACTAATGCTTAAGACTGCCCTTTTCTGTTAATTTCACCCATATCGTGACCATTCCAAAAGCTCAATATTTTGGAGTTGTAAGGGCTTTAACAAGTATGCTTTAAAAGCTTTTCAATACAATCTTTTAATTTTAAGAAACTATTTGCATCAGGTAGATGGAAAATGGCTTCTATATTTATTTTAAAAGTTAGCTTGTGATTAATGACAAACACAAAAAATTGCAGATGCTGTAAGTCCAAGCAACACACACACAATGCTGGAGGGACTGAGCTGGTAAGGCAACATCTATAGAAAAGTGTGAACAGTAGATGTTTTGGGCTGAGACCCTTTAGAAGTGTGAGTTCCTTCAGCATTTTGTGTGTGTTACTCTTAATTATTGAGTTCTGAACTGTTCTAGCTCTTGATTAAAACGTTTGGTGATTTGATTTACACTTTCTATAATATTTGTAGTACCTGAACCATAGTCAACTGTCCAATGCTACATCACAGGTGTACTTGCAATCAAAGTTTGACACCAAAGTAAGGAAGCAGCTATCTGAGCAATGAACAGTTTTCTGGAGGAAGTCAGCAGATTGAGCAGCAATGGTGGTGTGGCAAGGAATGGTCAATGTTGTGACCAAAATGGTGAGCATTCTTTTCCTGCCATAGCCCCACTGAATTCCTTAAGCAGGTTGATAATCCAGATTTGACCACATGCAGTCTTTTGTGTAACCAGATGTTAGGATTGGTAATCATTATCTTGTACAAGAAGTCAATTTTTAAGGACAGGCAGGGAGCTGGAGAAATTTAGGAAAGGAATTTCAGTCCTTGTGACTAACCATGTGAAGGCAAAACCACTGATTGTTGAACAATTAAATTAAAATCTTCTTTTGATAATACTTAGAGACCATATATGCCTGTTGATGTAATCAAGCTTTCCAGAATTTTGCCTCTGTATAATGATTACAAATCTCTATGGAATGACTGATTGTACTGCTCTAGTTCAAAGTGGGTTATATTGCCTGTAATTATACAGATTACTTTTAATCGAAACTTCAAAATTGAAGGGGGAGATGAGTAGTTCTCAGACTGTAGTTTTAGTGCATGACTTGCCAATTGTGTCCAACATTATTAGATATGGTTCACTGACAAATTGAGTAATGGAGGTTATTATCTCATGTCTGTTAAATTCCAATAGTTTAGCATTATGGGTTATCTTTGGTTATTTGTAACAGTTACATTTGACTGATATAAATTGGCAAGATTAATCTTGAGGTTGAATTGCTTTTTGGACACATTTGGAACTATTTGAATGTTACCAATATTTCATGAGTGTTTCTTATTTTCCTTTTGAATGCTTTGTGATTCTGTTTCTTGCCTTCAGTAGAATAATTGGTGGCTTCTGAATCGCTGAGGTTCTTAACCTTCATGCATTGATGTTTACAGTTCTTGAATTCTTTCATCCTGGGCATATCTGTATCATCTGATATCTAACTGGACAAGTAGTGTTAAAAATTCAACTTTGATACTATTGCATTTATGCAGTGGAGAACAATTTTGTAAAGCTTTGAAGCAGCAACAGAAGAAAAGTTTGGTCTCTACAGCATTTAGACTAAGGGTTTGTACTGATGCACTTTGCTTTCGAACATACAAGAGCCTATTTTTTGTCATTACTGGTGCTTTGGTGCATGTGAAAATCAGCTTGGCACTTGGATTTATTTTTAAAATAATGTCATCTGGGGAGATGCAGAATTTTATATATTGCTTGGTATTTGAAAATGTCTGCAGCTAATGAATTTATAGTTGATTGTTTTATCTTTCTAAAGACAGTGACGCTCCTATTATTTTGCTATGAGTTTTACAGATGTAGACAGTGTCTGTAGTTCTAGTGGCAAGTGATGGGCTAATTTGGCCCTTGTATACACAAAGATTGATATAATGTATTGTGAAAAACATCTTGCCTGAAAATATTACATGGTAGGGCAGATAAATACATATTTAATAAGAACTGCTGTCTTGTTTTGATAAGTTTGGCCTTTTGGTTCACTATCAATTTACATTCCTCGTGAGCAACGTTTCATTTATTCATTAGCTTACTGCTGTAAGAACTGGGTACGTTTTGAGATTCATCATACGCCTGATTTTTCTCATGCAAATTCCAGCAGTCTGGTTAGTCTCATCAGTAACATAACACCATAAGACACAGGAGCAGAGTTAGACCATTTAGCTCATTGAGTCTGCTCTGCCATTCTACCTTGGCTAATCCCGGATTCTACTCAACTCTATACACCTGCCTTCTCGCCATATCCTTGGATGCAAACATGAGGAAATCTGCAGATGCTGAAATTTCAAGCAACACACAAAAAATGCTGGTGAACGCAGAAGGCCAGGCAGCAGCTCTAGGAAGAGGTACAGTCGACGTTTTGGGCTGAGACCCTTCGTCAGGACTAAATGAAAGAAGAGATAGTAAGAGATTTGAAAGTGGGAGGGGGAGATCTGAAATGATAGGAGAAGACAGGAGGGGAAGGGATGGAGCTAAGAGCTGGAAGTTGATTGGCAAAAGGGATACGAGGCTGGAGAAGGGAGAGGATCATGGGACGCGAGGCCTAGGGAGAAAGAAAGGGGGAGGGGAAGCCCAAAGGATGGGCAAGGAGTATAGTGAGAGGGACAGAGGGAGAAAAAAGCGGAAAGAATAACAAATAAATAACGGATAGGGTACGAAAGGGAGGTGAGGCATTAATGGAAGTTAGAGAAGTCAGTGTTCATGCCATCTGGTTGGAGGCTACCCAGACGGAATACAAGGTGTTGTTCCTCCAACCGGAGTGTGGCTTCATCTTGACAGTAGAGGAGGCCATGGATTGACATATTGGATCTCCCAGTGGCCACACATTTTAATTCCATGTCCCATTCCCATTCTGGTATGTCTATCCACGGCCTCCTCTACTGTCAAGATGAAGCCACTCTCAGGTTGGAGGAACAACACCTTGTATTCTGTCTGGGTAGCCTCCAACCGGTTGGCATGAACATTGATTTCTCTAACTTCCGCTAAGGCCCCACCTCCCCCTCGTACCCCATCCGTTATTTATTTATTATTATTATTTTTTTCTCTTTTTCTACCTCTGACCCTCTCACTATACTCCTTGCCCATCCTCTGGGCTTCCCTCCCCCTTTCTTTCTCTCTAGGCCTCCCATCCCATGATCCTCTTCCTTCTCCAGCCTCGTATCCCTTTTGCCTATCAACTTTCCAGCTCTTTGCTCCATCCCTTCCCCTCCTGTCTTCTCCTATCATTTCAGGTCTCCCCATATCCTTTGCCCTGAACGATCAGGAAACAATCAACTTCCGCCTTAAAAATACCCACACACTTGGCCTCCACTGCAGCCTGTGGCAGAGCATTCCACAGTTTCACTACTCTCTGGTTTTAAAAGAAAATTCCTCCTTACCTCTGTTCTAAAAGGTCACCCTTCAGTTTTGAGGCTGTGCCCTCTAATTTTGGATACTCCCATCACAGGAAACATCCATATCCATCTTATCTAGTCCTTTCAGTATTCAGTAGGTTTCATATTCTTCTAAATTCCAGTGTGTGCAGGCCCAAAACTGCCAAATGCTCCTCATATGTTAACCCCTGTGTTCCCAGCATTGTCCTTGTGAACCTCCTCTAGGCTCTCTCCAATGACAACACATCCTTTCTGAGATATAGGGCCTAAATGCCTACTTTCTGATTACTCCTGAGAAACTGAAGGTAGCATGTTAATCGTGCAATTGGAGATGAAGATGATGTGCCACATCTACTGGGATTTCCATATGAGGTGCTTTACCAAAATCAGTCAGTGTTTATCTGGACTGAAATTTTCATAATGACATCTTGCTCATTGGAATTTTTTATTGATAGTAAACTAGAATACATATTAAGCAGGTTAGGATGTAACTGACTAATAGCTACTTCAGGTGCCACGTAAAGCTAATCTAAGATGACATTCCAAGTACTGAGAGGTTGTTGAGGTGGTCTTTCAGATGACAGGTTTAATTCGATATCTCAGCTGTCCACTTTGATGTTAGAGAATCTATGGCACTACTTTGGCAAAGAGCAATAAAATTGTTGTGAAGAATCCTGGTCAATATTTATTCCTAAACAGGCTTCACTTAATGCAGCAGGTGTCTGGCTATGTTTTTGGAAACTTGCAGTGGGCGAGTCTTAAAGAAGGGCAGCTGCCTGAAATGGCAACTCTTTATTCATTTCCATAGATGTCATCAGACCAGCTGAGTCCCTCCTGCATTTTCTGTGTGCTATTGTGGATAACTTAGCTGTAATGTTTTCCAGTTCAGGTTTATAGACATTCAACTGTACGCATGGAGACCTCCAAATGAAACAATGTTCCCTCGGACCAAGATGTACAATACAATAAGCGTGTAACGCATTAAGTAATATTACCACTAGTCAATTAACAAATAATAAGGCATAGTTACAATACAAGCTTAAAAAGATAACGGTACTGGTGCTTCATGCTTGATGAGACCTGGGTGGTGGTAGGGAGTTGGATAGTGTTTTGGCCTGGGGGAAGAAGCTGTTTCTCCTCCTTGCAGTTCTTGTCCTAATGCTGTGGTACCTCCTTTCTGATGGTAGGGTGTCAAAGAGATTGTTGGATGGATGGGAGGGATCAATGACAATGTTAAGTGCCTTGTGGAAGAGGGAGCCCATAATCCTCTAAGCAGTGCTTGCAATCCTTTTAAAGGGACTTGCGGTCAGATGCCTTAAAATTCCTGTACCAGAAGGTGATGCAGCTGTTCTAGACACTTGATGGTGCTCCTGCAAAAATTGGCTCGTATGGGTGGGAGGGATGTGGTGAGCCTCACTTGCTTTAACCTCCTCAGGAAGTGGAGATGCTACTGTGCTTTCTTGACCCAAGAGGTGGTGTTGAGGGGCCAGAAGAGATCCTGCTTTGTGTGCTCCCAAATCTCTTCATGGGTGAGCCGTGTTTGTGTAGTGAGGAGTGGCCAGTCTGCACCTTCCTAAGTTCCAGAATCATCTTTTTGGTTCAGTCTCTTCTCTGTATGCCATCTCATTATTGTTGATGAGGCCAACCTTTGTTCGTGTCACCTTTGAACTTCATAATTTGGTTTCAACTGGATCGCGCATCAGCAGCGTAAACAGCAGCAGGCTGAGCACGCAGCCCTGGTGCTCAGTGTGATGGAGCTAGAAATGTTTCTGCCAACATGGACTGACTGTGGCCTTTCTGTCAAGAAGTCCAGGATGCACTTGCAGAGAGAGGTGTTGAGGTCCCATGAAGAGTTTATCCATTAGCTTCTGAAGGGTGATTGTATTAAATATCAAACTGAAGTCTGTAAACATCATCCTGACATTTTCCAGCTGGGGCAGGATGGAGTGAAGGGCACAGACTATGACATCTTCAGTGGCGTCATTTGAGTGATCGTCGATTTGGAAATGGTAGCAGGCAGGTGGGATTTAGTATGATCTGTAATTTCAAAGCACTACATTTTTGTTGAGGTCAGTGCCATGGATGGTAGTCATTAAGGCAGGCTACTGTCACTGTCTTGAGCACCAGGATGATGGTGGCCACCTTGAAGCCCGAGGGGACAGTAGACTGTTCCAGAGAAGATTCTGTTAACTGTGCTGAAGTGCTCTTCAGCACCCAACCAGGTACATTATCAGGTTCTGCAATTTTACGTTGGTTGACCTTGGTTAGCATTTTCCTCACATCAGCTATGGGCAGTCAGGAGTCTGGCACATCATTCCAGGCAGCAAAATACAGCGTAAAGACGTGCAGCCAATGAGGAAGAGAAGTGTTGTTTTCATTGATGTGCAGGGTGGACTTGTAATCTGCTATGGTCTGAATGCTCTGCCA